>NC_140590.1:1208387096-1208987096 GCF_964204655.1 Triturus cristatus
AAAGGGCTATACCGGTTATTAAAGGCCCGCTCCCTTGGTAAAGGCCCTCACCTTAGACTCAAGTCTGTAGGCCTGCTCCATTGGTAAAGGTCATCGCCGTAGGCTCGGGTCTTTAACACTGGAGTGGGCCTTTAATGGCCAGTGTAGCCCATTACGGGGGAAGAGGGGGATGGGGGCGGGGAGGTAAATGGATATATTAAACCTCCAAGTGGATGAAGTTGCTCAAGCTATTGTGGTCCCCACTGATTTTATAAATGTGATGTGGCTAAGTGGGAAGTTGACCTGACTGTATTTTTTAAGATTCTTCTAATAAGGAAAACTGAACCCACATCATGGCAAAATGCAACGATTGTCCCCATCCATAACAATGTTAAGACTCCTGAAAATCTGCTTCTTACTTCACTGCTAGACATTTTTGGAAATTTATTCAGCATTGTCTAATAGACATCAAGATTATCTGAACTAAGCATTTATTCTAGTGAACTGGCAAGCAGGGATCAGAATCAGAATTGTGATTACAGAGCAGAGTTTGTGCCTAAAGATTTTCATTTCGAAACATATTATCGTCAAGAGGTGGAGCATTTGACTTTGTGAACAGATTATGACTTAAGGAAACCTTAGTTAATCATATGATCTCATCTGCTTTATTAATGTAATAGTTTTCTTGTACTCTAGTATCACTGCATGTCATAACGGAAACCATCCTGTGGTTTTATCTTTACCTCAGGGGTTAGACAAAGTTGCTTTTATTTAATAAATGTAATAAAAGATTGTCACAAATAGGAGTTAAAACTGACTGTCCTAGGTCTACTCTGTCTACTTCATGCTCATGATGATGTGCAGTTTGTAAAGACATGGAAAGTACGTCAGGGCCATTTGAGGTCTAAAGAAAGTATTGGCCAATGAGGCAAAATACAACATTATCATTGATTGGAGAGCTCATATTCTAAGGAAGAAATGTATATTGAATTATAAATCCCTTGACACTCCATCTGATTTTGTTACTGGCTATCCCAGCTGACAATATGCAGGTGGTTAATTTGTTATCCATGGGACTCTGTAATCCCTATATAAATCTCTAGTTTCTTTATAATCAACGACTTTTGGCAAACTCAGTCGAAATACGTCAGAACTCAACTATTATAAGTTATTACAGTCGAGTTCTGACATTGCAATGCCTGTTGCCAGAGCCAACAGCTGAGGTGAAAGGCAGGTCAGGAGTATGATTAAAGCAGCTGTTTAAATGTTGCTTTTCTTTCTTCTGCTCAATTTTATTAGCTTGCAATGACAAGCAGAGTGTATGTTAATTGTTTGTACTCCTTAGATAGCTAATAGCTAGAATCTTTTTTCATGCTTATATGTATTCCAAGGTACTGCAGCTTTTTTTTTTAAACTGACTTGTATTGAACTGTTTCTAATATCTGTTTGCAACAAATATCTAAGAGGTTTTTGATGTGTGTAAATTCGCAATAAAGGTTTTATTTTTTATGTTTACAAACATGCTTGCTCTTTCATATGAAAAAGAGCTACGCATCAAGGTTTAAAGAGGTTTGTGGGAAAGGTGATGGTGTGACCATGTATTATATGGGATAAAGTAACCCCTGGCTTACATGATAAGGATATTGCAAGTCAGCTCGGAGTTCCATATCCTTCCAAAGAAACTCGGCCTATGCCTTGTTCCTCTATATTTTTATGGAACTCCTCAGTGACTTGCAATATTCCTATAATGTATGTCAGGGGGCACTTTATCCCATATATGATGGCAAACTAGGTGGGGGGCCGTTATCAGCCCGGGCAGGGCTTAAATTGAGCTCACCACCACTCATTTTTGGGGGCCTGCACTTATTGTAAATCATAAGTCTTTGATCCAGAGCAAGAGAGAGAAAAGCACAACAGGAAGGATAAAGAGAAAGATGGTAAAACAGTGACAAAGAAAGACAGCAGGGATGAAAGAGAACCTTAAAGAGTGAGACAAAGAGGCAGGGAGTCTCTGATGACAGATAAAAAAGGCATGAGGTGGAATCAAGAATACACAGCCTTGGTAATTGGCACCACCACCATTCCATAGCGCCAGCCACAGGATTCTGAGCAAAACTTGGGCCCTGCACTTATCCTTAAACAAATTCTCTCATGAGGGTGTACTCAGATAAATCAACTGATCAAGACACAAAATAATTTCTTAAAGAGGCTCTGGTGGTTACCAAAATCGACTCTGTTGGACTTTGCCATCTCTGCCGGGACACACCCAAACTTAGTGCATTCACTCCTCCTATTTTTGCTGAATTTGTTTTTGTTGGTCTTAGGGCTCTCTGCAGTTTACCACTGCTAACCAGTGCTAAAGTGCTTGTGTGCCACCCCTCAACATGATAAAATTGGCTTACACCTGATTGGCATATGTAATTTACTTGGAAGTCCCTAGTAAATTGGTATGCCATATACCCAGAGCCTGTAAATTAAATGCTACTACTGGGCCTGCAACGCGTATTGTGCCACCCACTTTAGTAGCCCCTTAAAACATGCCCCAAGTCTGCCATTGCAGCTTGCATGCAGTTTTAAACTGCCAATTCTACTTGGCAAACTAACCCTCTTGCCAAGCCTTAATCTCCTCTTTTATTGCATATAAGTCACTCCTAAGATAAGAACTAGGTAGCCCATAGGGCAGGTTGCATTAAATGGTTGGACATGTATGCTTAAGTTTTCCATGCCCTGGTAGCGAAAGACTCCTCTAATTCGTTTTTCACTACTGAGATGTCTACCTGTCCCATAGGATATCTTTGGGCTGCCTTATTACATTTAATGAGTGCTAACTTTTGATTAGGAGCAAGTAGGACATTCATGTTTCGTGTCTTAGAAATTGCTATTTAAAGTCCTCTTCGATAGTAGTCAGATAATTTTTTTTATTTTTTTTATTGTCAACAAGAGAGCTTCATTTACAAATTATACTAAGTGTATCTTATATTATCCATAAAAGAAAAAACGTCTTAAAAATACATGCCCGCTCATATACAAGCATACTTAACATACAAATACATTTAATGGAGAAAAGAAGTAATAATTATAAACTTGAAACTAGTGACCAATTAGTGTTTACGGGAGGCGCCTCTTCAACATACATATAATACAGGCTTGTTGCACGCTGGAGTAAGGCTATGGGGACTGATGTCACCTCTACAGTTATTAAACAAGCACTCAGAATTATAGGCAGTTCAATTCATTCCGTTAGTCTGAGACTACAACAATTTTGTACAATTTGTATGCTTTATTATACGCCGGAGAAAATTGTAAGCGGGCGCAGGGGAATCATGGAGGAGACCGGAAGAAATGCCCTAAATGTGGTATGTATGCTGCAAGCATAGTACACTTTTTGTAACGTGCCCAGAACTAGGAACCTTTTGGTAAAAGATAGGTCAGGTGATAAGGCAGAAACTAGGGATAGATTCATCCCCTACAGTCACGGATATTATGATGGGATACAAGGAGGAGAGCCAGGGACTAACGTGGCTTATGTCAATCTTACTAGTTGCTGCCCGGCTTACAATTGCTAGGGTATGGGTTTCTCCTAAACCCCCTTCTATAAGCGAATGGTGGGCTATAGTAAGGGAAACATATGAAATGGAAAAAGCCCTAGCTAAGGCAAGGGGAATTCGCTCTCTGATGAAACTGAAGGCTATATGGGGGTATTTGGCACTAGACACGTGAGATCCAAAGAGTAAAGTCAGATTTTAAGTCACAATTCAAAAAATGCAATTTTTAGAAAGTTGACATTTTTCTGCCCTAGCAATTTTGTGCCTGCTGCCTGTTCCTGGGTCACATGACTGGGTGTAATTGGCAGTTGAACTTCGCATATTCCTCCCAGACTACCACTCGATAGAGGTATTAGCTAAGCCTGGATGAAACGTCACTGGTAGGGTGGGGAGGGCGGAGTTGGGCGCATCCCCTCTTGCAAATTAATAGGCTGTGCCCTGCCTTCATACATAAGACTTCACACTCCATTGTGCCTGTAGTCAGGCTGGAGCCAGGTGGGGGAAGCAGGAAATTTCAAGCACTTCAAAGGAGAAGTTCTAGAAACTTCTCCTATTTCAAAGAAGACAGTAAGTATAAAAATAGGACCCTCAGACCCACTCTTCAATTCACTTTGTGGACCTGTGGAAGGACTCTCAGAGGACTGCCTGCTGCTGTAGTCTGCTGTGTACTTCAGAAGGCTGGTTTTCTGCACCTGGAAGGACCTCTCTGCTGACTGAAGCCTGACTTGAACACTCAGAAGCTTGCTGTGCTACTTGAGCCTTGTTCCACCTCATGATTCCAGGACTACCAGAGTGACTCCAAGGGCTAGTTTGCTGGCCTTCGGAACAGAGTCTCAGGAACGAAAAAGGCTCCAACTACCTTGAACCTGCACCTGGACCTAGCCTGAGTGAGTGCTGGCCCTCCAAGTGGTGCCTTTCCAGTCCCGTACCCTTGCAAGTGGTGCTAAAAGTGCCCAGATAGCCAAAATCCCAAAGTGGGACTTGGAAAATCTGTGGCTAAAAAGTGCTTTGAGAACCGAGAGAAGACTGGGACCTACCTGCTTGTCAATTCGCCCAAGTTGCATCGCCGGTCAGTCTGACTTTGGGGAAGCACCCGCTACGTTCTTGTTCAGTGGTTCTTCACAGAAGGGGTGTCCTACCTCATGGAGCCCTCTTCGTTTACAGCTTGCAGCTTCAACCTCCTGGAGGTTTTGGACTAGGAATCTAAGGGGATCATTTGGATGGTGGTCCAACCACCATCTGATGCTACGATCCAACCGAAGCATTACAATGCATGCGGTTGGAGGCAGCATATGGAGGGACAGTGCGCGTTGGAATGTTGGAGATTTGCCCACCATGAAAAGGCAGGTGAAAAATTGACTTTATGGGCTCCTAGCGGGCCCCCTCCCCCGGCCCTTCGTTATGGAGCCAAACATCCCTGCACCATGTGACAGGCACTGCATGGTGCCTGCCACACGGTGCAGGGATGTTTTTAGAGTCTTCATTTTCTGTTAGTATGCTGGCTGCACAAGCCATCATGGAAAATATATACTTTGTGGCTGCCATGAAGGTGGTTGCATTGTAATATAGGCAGCGGGACCGCCGACTCATTGTTGTAATGATGCCCTAAGTCCGAAAGTGAAAAACCTCACCTCAACTTCGTCTAGTGGCTCCCCGACAAGAACACTTCCTCCTTGGACACTGCCTGCACCTTTGCCCTGATAAACTTGACCTTTTCAGGCATTTTTCTTCTAACTTTCTTCTAAGTCCAAAGGAAAGCACAGACCGGGTTCAGTCCACTTCATATATCCGACCCATGCTCCATTGTGGTTGGCCATATTTTTCAACTTTGACCCTGTCTCACGTCTAGATGTCTGCAATTGGCTCTTTGTTCTTTTAGATGCTAGTTTTTACCTTATACTTTAAAAAATCATAACTCCAGTTCTACTGTTCTGGTGTCAAGTAATATATTTAAATGTACTCAATTTTTCTGTATTAGTTTGGGATTTTTCATGTGTTCTGTTTTAACTTTATTACTGTTTGTGTGCTGCATAACTACTTTACACATTGCCTCTAAATTAAGCCTGACTGCTTTTGTGCCACAATACCAGAGAATTAAGCCCATATCAATTTAGTGACTTTAGTGGTTCACCCTGACAGAGACTGTGACTGCTGCTTGAGCAGGATTTATACTCCATTAAGGATTCAACCCAATTTCTCACAGACTTCAATACAATTACCAAAGCTGAAATTAGGAATGAATGTAGAAATAATCAAATAACTCTCGAATCAGCATTATGTTTGATTCGGCTGTACGAATCATGTTTCATCGGATAACCAAGAAATTCTTCGTGATCACTAGTAATGTGACCAGGTTATCAGTTTACCATGACTAGTGCATGTAAATATCTTTTCTCTGATCCTTGGCTTGAATAATATCTGGTCAGAACCTAACTGAGCTCGTGCCATTCTGTTACATCTCCGATCTACTGGGATTTTTTAACAAAAGCTTTTCGATTGCATCTATTGGGCCTTGTCATTTGAGGAACACAATATTGCCAGGTAGAGATGTGGACAGGATGTTGTTGGCTATCAGCACTCCTTACATATAAAATGTACATTATCACTTATAACGCTGTGGGCCTTTACTGTTAAATGTTCTAAGAGTCATTCTGTTTATGGTAAATGCTCAGTTGGGTTAATGGAAAATGTTAAACAGACAATGTTGGTTAAAACCGGTGTTTGGATGTTCTAATGTAGAAACATGCAAAGAAAATGTATTTTAATATAAAAAAACAGAACAAACATGAAGTAATGAAATTCAAGTGCCTGGAACATTCATAAGAAGATCTTTCCAAAGATTTAGCTGCTCAAGCCATGGAATAATATTTCTTTTTTTTACGCATCTTGGTACTTGCTTATGACATTGATGCCATTTGGCGAATCTTCACAAAACTTTACAAAAAAAAGTCTCATTCATCTCATCTCCTTGCCGAAGGTTTTGATTTGGTTTGTGAAGCGGGTCTGAGAAAAAAAAATTCCCCATGCAATTTTCTTTAAGAAAATTAGACACAGCTACAGCCAGAGTTTTTGCATCTGGTGGAAATCTGTTCAGTCATTTTTGAGAAACTAAGGGCCCAATTACAATGTGGGGTGGAAAGTCATCTAAAAGGTAGTCAGAGGTTTTCTGACCAACATCATTGTTTTCATTCCGAGGCGGTCGAAAGGAAACTCTTGGGGGGATTCCGCTCCACTTCCGATGGGTTCAAGGAGCCCGTCGGAGTGTCAGAAGGAGTCATAATACCATGAAGATGGTGGAGCTAGCCTCAGCTCTGCCGTCAGGATTATGATGTCAATTTACCACAGCCTTTCCATGTTGGGATTTCTGTCATGGAAAGGCTGCTGGAAAGAGATTTTGGGGGCCCATAGCTGAGCCCCTTCCTCCTGGCCCTCCGCTATGGGGCATAGGCGGCACCTATGGTGCCCCCTAAACATCCCATGATGCCTGCCACACGGTGCAGGAATGTTTAAAAAAATCACATTTTTAATGGCATCTTGTATTGTGGGCCTTTTCTGCCTGCCGCACAAGCTGCCATTGAAAAGTGGATGTTTCCAATCACAAATAGAGCGGTTGCATCCAAATTCTGCAGTCGGAACCGCCGACCTATGTTCTTGTGGTTCTAGTGCACTATGGTGTCGGGCGTACACAAGTCTGCCCGACATTGCAATGAGCACCTACGTTTTAAAAATATAAGTATTTATAGGGAAGTTGAGCATCTTCGAATCCAACAGATCAAAATATAAGGTCTGATTGGCTGCCATAACATCAACAAAGATGCTGCAGCAGCCATGTTAGGACTCAGGGAGTCAGCCCCCTGTCCTGAAAAGATATTTTAAAAAATTTATTGAGGGTATGGGTAGGAATATACTAACCCCTCGGCCCCAAAATCTTTTAGCAAATGGTACCACAGATCCGAGGATGATCCACGTATATATTGTAAAAACAAATTAAAAAGACGGTGAGCTCAAGCTATTGTTAAATAATGGCCCAAGAGGGCCTGAGCCCAGGTGGCTGGCCCAATATTTGCCTTTTGGGAAGTAGGCATGTGGCCCCTTTTTCCAAGCCTTTTCAAAACCCCATTCAAGCCATCCTCCGGAATTTATGACAATTTAAATGGGAGGGACATGCAGCCCCCTCTCCCCAAGCCCTACGAAGGCCCTGAGGCCCGCATCCCCCAGGTCAGATGTATTGATATGAGGAGGGGATGAGCAGCCCTCCTCTGTGAACCTTTATAAGGCCCGAGGACCTACCAACCCTTGGCACCAGTTTCATTTTTTTGGGGAGGGGGCGTGTGTTCCCTCTCTCTGAGCTATAGCACGGCCTCAGGACCCCATCCTCCAGGTCTCTAAGTATGTCTACCACCTCTGGTGGGAGCAGTAATGCTCCCGCTGGGCATGAGCAACATTTTCCCTCAGGGCAGGAGCATAGTTATTGCCGGCTACCACCAGCACTCATAATGGATGCTGGCTGGGGAGCCGGCAAGGGCTGCAGAGACTTTTGGGATTTTCCCCTTGGACCTCACTGCATTCCAGAAATGTGGGTGTGCAGGTGAGACCCGGGGCACCCGCAAAAAAAAGTGGCCAGCTCCAACCAGCACCCATAATGGGAAGCAGGCCAGTGCTGCAGCGGCCTTGGAGCTCCCTCCGCATCCTCCATAACATTCCAGAGATTTGGGTGCCACAGGTGAGACAAGGGCAACCACCCAAAAAATAAGTGGCTGCCTTCCACCGGCACCCGCAATGGGTGCTGGCCAGGAAACTGAATGGGGGCACTGGCCATTGGGGTTTCCTTCATGGCTCCTTACTCAAAATAAAGGTTGTGGGTGCCGTTTTCCTGATATTCAGTAAAAGTATGTGACTGAGTTAAGATGTACGCAACTGGCAATCTGGAATTAGGGGATGCAGGACTTGTTAAGGATTTTGTTGTGATGTGGGACACAACGTAGTGTGCAGAGGAATGGGTAGAAGTGTGGGATAGACAGGACTATAGCATAGTTTTTTTAGAATGTTTTCCAGTGGTAGTCGTCAGGTGTTTATGGAAAGATAAATTGGCTAACTAAATTGTTTTCTGCAATGTACATTGAGAGAGTAGTTGCTCAGAGTAATAAATTGTCGGCAAAAGATGAACGGCGGGAAGTATGTTGTACAATATGACATTGTCATTAGGGGTGGGCGGAATTAGCGAAAGTGCCTTTCGCAAAATATCGCGAAACGGCACAAAATCTCCGCGATCTCGCGATATTTCGCGTGATCGCGGAGATTAGTGCTTCCGGTTGGGGTTGCAGGAGCATCGTGCCAGAATGAATCTTGCCCTGCATATTTACCCAAGAAGATGCCACCGTTTTGTGCAATACCTCTACTCAACTCGAGTACTTTCTACTGGCTAATTAGTAAGTGCTACCTTGTTGGGTAAATGTATTTATTAATTTTTATTTATTTAATGCATTTTTATATAGCGCGGACTTTACCCGAAGGTGTCAGAGCGCTTCAGAGCATGTATAGTGCTTTTCCTACACTACAGCTGCGTAAAGGGCAAGAAGAGTTGTCTCCAGTGGCAATGTGTGTCTGTAACGTTGCCACGGCACCGACGGCCCTGGGGTCCCTCGAGTCAGCTGTCCATCATAGTGGGGGAGAGGGCGGGAAGACATTGCCCACCGCTGGTGTGTGTGGCGGGGCTTCCATGCAGTTCACATGCCGCTTGTTTATAAAGGGCCAGAGACCGATCAGAGCAGCAGACGAGGAGACAGAACCTCCTGGTGTCAGGAACTACAAGGGGATTGCGCTCGTGAAAGTCATGGCTGCACAGAGCTCCATCAAAGATCACAGCTAATTTTTGACGGTAGATATGGGGAGAAAAGCACACCTGCCCAGCCTCGACCTAGCTCCCGAATGTTTTGTGCTGATTAATGCGTTACTGAATTTGAGCTTCAACTCGAGCCCCTGCTTTTTTTTGTGACAGGAAAGGACTCAAGGCGACAATTTCTGTTCCCTCGCGGATCGTGGAAATTTCGCCATTTTCGCGTTCCGCGCGGAACGCGAAAATGTCGAATTGTCACAATTTCCGCGAGCGGAACGGAAATTGTTGCCCACCCCTAATTGTCATCTCTGAAAAAGAATATTGTATTTCAAGCAAGTCCTGTCCCGGGAAAAAAATATTTCTGATGCACTATATCAATCATAGTGGGTGAGATACTGATGGCTGACCTCTGGAATGGATGGGAAAACAAAGACAAATCTGTAATGTATATTTAAAAGAGATATTTTAGAAGCAGAGCAGTAATTTAAAAAATGTTTGGCTCTGTGAACTTTAAAGACTCACTTCCCTCCCAAGACATAATGTTAGTGTGCTGAAATGCAACAGAGAGGTGGTGATAGGAGATGTTTGATTTAAATGAGAAGCTATTTAATTGGATATTTACTGGGAGTGTTTGGGAGAGGATGGGCACCTGCCATATTTGCTGACAGGATTTCTGATATTTCCTTTTTCGGTTACTACTCAGTGGGTGGTAAACTGAATAAAAGAATGATTGCAGATGGATTAAGAATTAGGGATAGAACTGAGGATAGAAGATAGCCCGTATCATGTAGGTTATGGGAAAAAAGTTTGCAAACCTTGTCAAGAGTGTGTACTTCATATTGGAATTTTTTTTTAGGTCGAGCGTAAGCGTACAACCTCTTATATACTTTAGTATACAGACATCTCTGTGGGCCAAATTCCAGTCCTTGCTTCTCATTTGTTTCTTTCAATGTCCTTTAAAAATCCTTGCTTATTAGTGTCCAGTGCTGCCTATTTGTTCCTCCTTTTTCCTCCAAGGAGCAGGGACTTAGTACAATATCATTACACTTTATTCTGTTGATCTGCTCGTGGGAGGGACTATTTTTCACCCTCTTGTTACACTGTGTGTGCTCAGACGTAACTGCTTTCATTTTATTGCAGCATTCACGTCTTGACCTTCCTGTCTGAAGCCAGCAGCAGCCAGCCATGCTTTCTAGCTACTGCAGCTCTAAATCATGTCAAAAGTTAAACCAAAACTTGAAATGATACTTTAATATGCATGCTGCATGTGTTTTTTCCTCCCCTCCAGGACTTGTGCTTGGCTGCTGGCTAAGGAGTTGGAAGTTTCTCCTCATCAGTTTTGCGCTGAGACCAAAATGTTTCCTTCTGGAAAAATGTCCCCTTTAAAATGTGCATTTGAATGTATTACATTAAATAAAAGCAGAATAAGAACACAGGGCCAGCACAAGGGCTGTGTGATCCCAGTTTGCGAGTTTAGTTTTCCTGGCCTCCTGCAATTTCCAGACAATAAAGATTTCAAGATAACTCTGATGATTGATGTTCTTGCTGGAGAGAGAGATCAGAGTTGTCTAGTGGAAGAAGTTTTAACTCATTGCAAGGTAGCCAGAGGGTTAATATTCCAGCTGCGAAGAAAAGTGTACCATGCAGATTACAAAGTGCATAAAATGTAAACAGGTCAATGGGTCACTGCTCTTCTGTTACTAGCAGCTTATAAGTTAAAATCCTAACAGAACAGTGAATTTATAACTGTCATCAAAGAACTGCATGCACTGCAAAGTAAAGATTAGAGGAGATATTAAAGTTGCAAAAAGGGGTCATCTGGATGGAAATTGAATATTTATATTTAAGAAAAACCCCAACTATGGTGTTCTGTTTTCAATTCTGAGTTTGTGCTTCTGGGGCCTAAGCACTCTTTAGCAATGCTGTCTACCAATATGCATGACTAGTGACTCCTACACTCTGTAGTCCTCTGTGCTATGTAACATTTCCCTTACACTAATTTATACACTTAAGATTGATATTCTCTGTGTAATATGTGTGTGATGCAAAGTGCTCTGACACCCTACACTGGTATGTGTGGCGCTTTATAACTAATTAAAGGCATCTGAACATTAGTGGTTAAGGAACCTTGAGGGACACTGTCAAAGAGTGGTGGTGAGGGAATCCGCATCACTCAGTCTTACCTCAACATCTTCTGAGCACCGTCTCAGCATCATCACAGCACCACCTCCTCATCAGTGCACCCTCAGTGCATCACCAACTCAGCATCAGTGCAGCACCACCTTAACATCAACAATGCACAGCACTATCTCAGCATCAGTGCACCACCTCCACTGCAGCAACACCACCTCAGCATCAGTGCACCACTACCTCAGCACAGCACCCACTCAACATCACTCAGCACCACAGACTGGCAGTAAAAGAGGCTCAGGTACTGCCAGCTTTGTTTCTTGTGAGCAAGGACTATAAGTACAAAGTGTGTGTTATTGCACCTCTTGCAGGTTTTCAAAACACGTAAATAAAAGGCATTGCCATATACAATGCCAATAGCTCAAACTCTCACAAATGCAAGACCAATTGCATTGCAAATGCTTGTTTCAGTTTGTGTTTCATTTATCAGAATCTTTTACGAGCTTTTTATTTTTTAGAGATGACAGAAGAGAAATATTTGCCGGCCTTGCATGTGGAAGATGTATAGGTGGCAATGGAAGATAAATGGTTGTGTATGAATAGGAGTAAAACCAATGAAAAAGGAAAAAGGGAGGCATGGATCATGTGTCCACTGATGGCCATGTATAATTATAGTTTGAGAAGGGGAACCAAAAAAGAAAGTGGTAGTTTTCATCATGCTGAATACTTGGGCCCTAAATAGGAGTGGTCTCTGAATTTTGATGGAGCCAGTAACACCAGTTACTTGCATCATCAGAAATATATGTTTTTGTTTTTCACATGGAGACGAAAGCAAAAAATATCTCTGAAAGACTGGGAAAAACATGCAGGGATCATTGCGGAAACACAGGTTCCCCAGAAAATTGTAATTTCTAATATTTTCCTTCCCTTAGGTTTACCAGGACCCATAATAATGGTAATTCTGGGGCAGGAAAATAGCAGGGGTCAATTCAAGGCATTCATTACGAGGCCTTAGTGGTGAAGAATGGGCAAGTCTTGCATTTTCTAAGAAATGTTTTGAAGAAAACTGGATCACAAAAAAGGTGAGAGGATGTGCCCTAACTGCTAGGGCGATCGACCTCGAATCGGGGAACCGGGTTCGAGTCTCTGCAATGACGCTCAACATCTTGTGATTCTGGGAAAATCACTTAATCTCCTTGTGCCTGACAAAAAGGAATGTCCTTACGTAACGCAAATGGTGCTCCTGAAAAGCACTCTGATACCTTCGGGTTAAGTTTGCGCTATATAAAACTCCGAAAATAAAAACAATCGTGTGATTTTGCCTCTGTAGCATCCAAATTCGGTATGTGCGATCAACGGTGTATGGGATTGGAAATGTGAAAATTTGAGAGATTTCCGTTTAATATAAGGGACAATTGGTTTAACTAATTTTGATGCAGTTTATTGGTGTTAAGTTGTAGATGGCCTCAGAACGGTTGTCCATTTAAGGTAGGCCTTTGTGGATGTTCTATTGTTAAATGGCAAAATAAAATAATTTTTATTTTTTATTAAAGAGATTTTTATTACTAGCTCTGAATGTGTGGGTGAGATCACCCTAGTTTTTGCTAATTGTTTTTGAGCTGGAGAGAGAATCAGGGACACCAGATGCAGTTATGAAACATGTAGGGAAAAAGTATTTGCCACATAGATTTGATTCGGAATTGATTAAAACAAATAAGTGATATTTAGCGAGGTTATAGAAAATGCAGCATAGCTTCAAACTTTGCTAGATCAATTTGCTACCACCAAGAGTTCGGAGGACAGCAGAAAACCATGAGCCTTAAACAAGGCTGTACAGTGAGCGAGAAAATACACATTTTTTAAATAAAAATATGTACAGTTCATTACTTGAATACTATTTATGACATATCAGATTTGTTCATACAAGATGGTGTTCACTTGTCCTTTCTGTGTGTAGAAACATATCCAAAGGGGTTAGTGGAAGGGGGAGAGAAGATTTTTAAACTATCGAACAATCAATAACTCATTTATAAAGCTCAGTAAATCACCGGTGAGGATCTCAAGGTGCTGGGGCTGCTAGCTCTTATGTGGTGATCTGTTCATTGAACAGCCAGGTCTTGAGCCCTTTCCAGAATTCCTGTATTGATGAGGTGGTCCTAAGTTGCAAGGGGAGGTTGTTGCAAGCGCTTTTTCCACTAAGTGAGAGAAAGAGCATCCACGCTGCTGCTTCTGCGTGTGCGGTGGGGGGGAGGCAGAACGAAAATGTCTGGTCGGTTGGTGGAAGGTGATGTGTTTGCTGATGTATGGTGGTTCTTTGGTGTGCAGGGCTTTGTATGGAAGAGTCATCATCTTGAACTGGCACCTCCTCTTGATTAAGAGTCAGTGTCATTTTTTGAGGAGCAGTGTGATGTTTGTCCATCTGGGGAGGTCGAGGATGATTCTTGCCGTGGAGTATGGTATTGTCTGTAGTCTCTTCGGGAGGCATGTGATGATTCATTGTGTTCCTGCAGTCCAATCTGCTGGTGACGAGGGACAGTCCTTCTGGTGTTGTCCAGGATGATGCCGAGGTTTTTTGCCTGTGGTCTGTGGGGGTCGGAGGTGAGCCAAGTGCAGCCAGCCACCATACCTCATTCCATGGTGAGGTGCTCTTTCCAAAGATGAGGACTTCTGTATTGTCCGAGTTGAGTTTGCAACAGTTATCCTTCATCCAATCTGGGACGTTCATCATGCATCTGTGGAAGTTGGCTCTGGTGGGGGGATGGATCATCTGATAGTGAGAGGATGAGCTGCGTATAGAATGGATTGCTGAAATTAACACCTCTGGTGAGGGTTATTTATAGTTGGGGGTTATCGTCTAGGGTAAGATGGAAACATGTTAAGGCTACATCTTATTTATAAATAAAGTCATAATTCAGTGATTCTCACATGTTAACATTCGTGCAAGAGATGAAGATGCTGCAAAAGGTAAAAGAGAGACACTAGTAAAAGTTATATGAACATAGCGGAGCGGGAAGGAAAAATAATATGTTTGCCTTCGATTCACAGGTAAGAGAATGCCATTTTTATCAAGTGAATTGTTCTAATTTGGCATATATATATATATATATATATATATATATATATATATATATATATATATATATATATATATATATATATATATATATATATTCACTGAAAAAAACATAGGTTTCACACATGTTATAGTTAGCTGGACATTTCACTCGTAAAAAACCATTGAAATTCCCCCGTTATAGTTAGTTCAGCTAACTATAACTCGCGCGACCGCAATCCACTGCTGATGACGTCACATATTACATCACTGTATTCACTAAGATACTGTTAATAAGTCAGTTATACAATTAATTTTACAACAAAAAGACATCCATTTAGACACTTATTTACCCATTTATTCTTCCATTAACCTTTAGATATACATATATAAAAAATATTTATTTTTCAGAAAGACACATATTCACTGGATGATGTCATCAGTGATGTCATCAGTGATGTCATTTGAGATGTCATCAGTGATGTCATGAGTGATGTCACTGACCATGTCATGAGTGATGTAATATGTGACGTCATCAGCAGTGGATTGCGGTCGCGCGAGTTATAGTTAGCTGAACTAACTATAACGGGGGAATTTCAATGTTGTTTTACGAGTGAAATGTCCAGCTAACTATAACATGTGTGAAACCTATGTTTTTTTCAGTGAATTTGCAAGGTTTTTTAAATGCTAATTCCTAACTATAACGTGTGTGAAACCTATGTTTTTTTAAGTGAATTTGCAAGGTTTTTTAAATGCTAATTTCTAACTATAACGTGTGTGAAACCTATGTTTTTTTTAGTGAATTTGTAAGGTTTTTTAAATGCTAATTTATGTATGTATTATTATATTTTTTATATATTTATTTTACAATAAACTACCTATGTATATAGTTATAGATTGACTGTATCCTGTAATATGGAATGGCTCAGCTCTTTTTTTTTTAATTTGGATAAAGTTGAACAGCATAGTTAATATCTTCTATAAACTTATAAACAGTTTAAAATGTTTTTTTGTTTTTTTTTAAGGGTTTTTCACCGTGCGCGCAGCGTGCGCGCACCCCGCGTTTTTTTGAAAAAAAATAAAATGTTTTTTTCACCCTTCGGGGTCCTTCGGGGTCCTTCAGGGACCCCCTGACAAAGGCTAGGGGGTCAGGTACTCTCTACCCTGCCCCCTTTTCACGTTCTCCACCTTTCTTTTTCACTGCCACACACAAAATGGCATCCGACACTTCCTGATTTCGACCGATTCGAATGTTGACTGACATCTAACCACCAATCAGAATTACGCTCGCGGACATTTGGTGCGCGCACCATGCGCGCACGGTGCGCATATACAGATATTTATGTACTTTTAACTGCAATTTTCTCAGGAACTACTGAACAGATTGACACCATATATGCAAAAGGCACATGCCTGACCTGAGGACTACCTCTTTGCCAAATTTCAAGTAATTCTGTTCAGCCGTTCGGGCTGTACCTTTGACTAAAGGTCCTATGGGAAAATGCATGGGGAAAACGCGTTTTGGGACCCCCCTTTTTTCTCAGCCCCCGCTTGACGAATCACCCCGAGACTTTCATGGTAGGAGCTGAGCAGAGCGCCCCATTCGTTTTGAGAATTTCACGAAGATAAGTCAACCGGCGCCAAAGTTATTCAAAATAGAATTTTCAGATTTCCTATGGGAACTCGGTCCTAACTATAACTATCTACTGGCGACTGGCAGTAGATAATACATATATATATATATATTATCTACTGGCGGTCGCCAGTAGATAGTTATAGTTAGGACCGTGTATCCATAGGAAATCTCAAAATTCTATTTTGAATAACTTTGGCGCCGGTTGATGAATTCTCGCGAAATTTTCTAAACTAATGGGGCGCTCCGCTCAGCTCCTATCCTGAAAGTCTCGGGGTGATTCGTCAAGCGGGGGCCGAGAAAAAAGGGGGGTCCCAAAACGCGTTTTCTCCATGCATTTTCCCATAGGACCTTTAGTCGAAGGTACAGCCCGAACGGCTGAACAGAATTACTTGAAATTTGGCAGAGAGGTAGTCCTCATGTCAGGCATGTGCCTTTTGCATATATCGAGTCAATCTGTTCAGTAGTTCCTGAGAAAATTGCAGTTAAAAGTACATAAATATCTATAGCCGCGCACCGTGCGCGCACCCTTTCATGCGCGAGCGTAATTCTGATTGGTGGTTACATGTCAGTCAACGTTCGAATCGGTCGAAATCAGGAAGTGTCGGCCGCCATTTTGTTTGTTTTGGGTGCGACACTGAAAAAGAGAGGTTGCGAACGTGAAAAGGGGGCAGGGTAGAGAGTTCCTGACCCCCTAGCCTTTGTCAGGGGGTCCCTGAAGGACCCCAAAGGGTGAAAAAAACATTTTATTTTCTTTTAAAAATATCGCGGGGTGCGCGAACGGTGCACGCACGGTGAAAAACCTTAAAAAAAAAAATATAATAATACATACATAACTTAGCATTTAAAAAACCGCACAAATTCACTTAAAAAACCATAGGTTTCGCACACGTTATAGTTAGGAATTAGCATTTAAAAAACCTTGCAAATTCACTTAAAAAACCATAGGTTTCACACATGTTATAGTTAGGTGGACATTTCACTCGTAAAAAACCAATGAAATTCCCCCGTTATAGTTAGTTCAGATAACTGTAACTCGCGCGCCCGCAATCCACTGCTCATGACGTCACATATTACATCACTCATGACATGGTCAGTGGCATCACTCATGACATCACTGATGACATCATCCTTGTGATAGAGTGGCGGTCGCGCGAGTTATAGTTATCTGAACTAACTATAACGGGGGAATTTCATTTGTTTTTTACGAGTGAAATGTCCACCTAACTATAACATGTGTGAAACCTATGGTTTTTTAAGTGAATATTAGGGGTGGGCGGAATTTGCAAAATCCACTTTCGCAAAATATCGCGAAAATGTTAAAAATTATCGCAAACACGTGGAAATATCACGAAGATGCAGAAGTTTTTTTCCCGCATGTTCACGAGATTTTCTGCATGGTTGCGGCTCGCCAACTTACCCATGTGGTTGCTCGCGGGCGCGGCCATCTTGTTTTCAGTTGTCTCGCGGTGCATGATCGCGAGAAGAAAGACGTGATAGCGCGACGCATGACGTCACTGCTGGCGCGAACTGTCGCGAGACAGCGCAAATGGCTAAAAACAATACAACATCTCATGGAGAACGCGACCGGATCAAGAAAACTTGTCGGCGAACGCAGGGATTCAGGTAAGGCGATCGCGCGCGCGAGAATGTATTATTTTACAGCGCGAGCAAGAACCAAATTATCGCTAAGCTGCGGAATGCCGAAATTTTGACATTTTCGTGCTTTCCGCGGATCGCGAAAATGTCAAATTATCGCAATTTCCGCGGACTGAACGAAATTTTCGCCAAGGCCTAGTGAATATATATATATATATATATTACCTACTGGCGGTCGCCAGTAGGTAGTTATAGTTAGGACCGTGTTTCCATAGGAAATCTCAAAATTCTATTTTGAATAACTTTGGCGCCGGTTGAAGAATCTTCGCGAAATTTTCAAAACTAATGGGGCGCTCCGCTCAGCTCCTACCCTGAAAGTTTCGGGGTGATTCGTCAAGCGGGGGCCGAGAAAAAAGGGGGGTCCCAAAACGCGTTTTCCCCATGCATTTTTCCATAGGGACTTTAGTCGCAGCTACAGCCCGAACGGCTGAACAGAATTATGTGAAATTTGGCAGAGAGGTAACCATAAGGTCCATGAAGTGCCTTTTGCAGGTTTGGTGTAAATCTGTTCAGTATTTGCTGAGAAATTAGCATTTAAATCAATATATATATCTGTACGCGCGCAGCGTGCGCGCACTGAGCAAGTCCTGTGCGCGCACCTCGCCGTGCGCGAGCGCACTTCTGATTGGTTGTTAGATGTCAGTGAACATTCGAATCGGTGGAAATCAGGAAGCGGCGGCCGCCATTTTGTCTCTCGCATAAAGAGGGGGTGATAAACAAAGGGGGAGAACTTGAAAAGGGGGCAGAGTGGGGAGATATTGACCCACTAGGCATTGTAAGGGGGTCACAGTAGGACCTTGTAGGGCAAAAAAAAAGATTTATATTTTGAAAAAAAATATTGCCGAGTGCGCGCACCCAGCGCGCACCCGAAAAACTTTTAAAAACAAAAAAATAAAAAAAATACGCAATTAAGTAAAAAGATATATGGTCAGCATGTAATTTTAATGATGCAACGTTGTAGAGCTGATGGTTCAAAATTGGATACTTTAATAAAGAAGTTTACAGGACAACAATTATCAATTTCTGGAAAAACTTTTGTTACAGTTGCAATAATTTTTCATGAAGGACCTACTGTAACTTCTGGACATTACACAGTTTATCTTAAATGTGAAAAAGGCTGGACACTGTGTAATGATTCCCAATTGATTTTCAAGCAACGTTTGCCTTATGATTTACCCAATTCTTATTTAATTTTTCTGAAACCTAAATTTTTAAAACTAAAAACTGCATCTGAACAAAGCATTTTTTGTAATTTTAAAGGATTATAATTGAAGATATCACTTAAAAAGGATTTTGAAATTACTATTTGGCCTAAAGGAAAAGTAATAAAAACAATTGTGGACTCCTTTGACAGAAATTATTTTGGCATGTGTGCTTTTGCGACAAGGTTTAAAGACGGTTTATCTAGAAAAATTTTATTCATCTAGAAAAGTACTTGTAATATATATGTAATATTTCTAACAAGGTATATTTTAGTGAGGAAAGTTTTAGGGCTTTTTTTAAACAATCTTTCAGATTGTTTTTTTTTTGCCCGCTGTTAAATGATGAATACAATTGTTTTCACTATTTTAAGTGAAAAATAAAAAATTCTGAAAACAGCAAAAAAAGGGCAAAAAATTGCTTTGTAAAATATGTAAAAACATGTAATGCTTTTTGTAATGTATGATTGAATATTAATACTTTTTTTCTTTTTTTGCAGAACTGGAAAAAATAAAATTCTGTTCCCTTGCAAAATACTTTAAAAAAATTTTTTCAAAATAATTTATTTTTTTTAAAAAAGAAGTGAAAAATATTTGTATTTCTCAATCCTCCCTTTTTTCATGCTTCCATTTCTTCACCTCTTTTTGTACATTAAATTTAAAAAAAAAAAAAAAAAAAATGTCAAAACATCCTTGGGTGCGCGCACCCAAAAATAAATAAATAAAGAAATCCCGCCCAAAAATTTTTGGGGTTTAGTTTTTAAGTGGCTCTTAAAAGAGCCCTTGAGTTAATGGAGGGAAACAGGAAGAGAAAAACGAAAAAAAAGAAAAAACATCTATGGCCTACTGCACTGATGCGCATCAAATTTTCTCTGAATGAGATCAAGACTGGTCTCACACACAGAAATAAGTTGACCGCAATCAGTGCAGCGTGTGGACAACCTCGCAAAACAAGGTGGTCCAAAACGAGGTGTGGAAGAAGGCAAAGGCACCACTGAGAGAAGAAGTGCTCGCCTGAGCTGCCGAAGATGTGCTCGGCTGAGCTGCTGCAGATGTCGTCGGTTGAGCAGGTGGAGGGTTTGCTCCAGAAGCTCGACGAAAAGTCACTGGATGCATTTTGTCAACATGCCTCAACATAGTGTGAATGCTAAAAGAATACTTCTTGTTAGGATTCACACGTGACAAGACTTTTTGACAAAGTACACAAGTAACTTTAAGTGCATTTACCTTTTTTTGTCCCTCTGGAAAAGTGAAAAACTGCCATATAAAGCTGTCTTTCTGCTTCCTGCTCCTCTGCCTCTCAAGAGTGTCCTGGTCACTGTCTGAAGATGGTTGCTGTTCAGCCATTGTCTCTCAACAACAGAATAGCTCCTTCTCCAAAGGAATCAGAACTGATAATGAGGGGAGTAGGTGTGGTTTGGGAAGAATCTGGAACTGAAAGTACTTCAAACCAATCAAAAGTGATGATTCTTGATCACATGACTTGCCATGAGGGGATTGGGTGTGGTGTTGAAACAATCAGAAACTGAAAGTAATGATAACCAATAAGAAGTGTTGTTTTATTAACCATATAACCCGAGGTGCGCGCACTGCGCAAGCTCCGAGCGCGCACCTCGTGATTACGCATGCGCGAACGCGTAGGAGCGCATGTGCATACGTCATATGCGCGTACGTAGCGCGCATACGTTGAACACGCGTATACGTGAACGTTATTGCGCGTAATTTAAGCGTATGCTGAAGTGAACCGCGTGGAGCGCGTAGGACGCACGCACGCACGCATGCGTACGTACGTACGCATACGTACTGGGTGCACGCTCCCAGCGCGCACTATGACGTATATATGTGTACGTAAATAACGTACAACGGTATTCATAAAAAACTTACGAAATTGTACAAGGAGCGCGCTCAGAGCGCGCACCCCAAGAATTTATATAAAAAAAAAAAAGTGGAGAAAAATTAATTGCAAAAATTAAAAAAAACTGTTCAACTTTATCCTAATTGAAATTTAAAAAAAAAGCAAAAACAAATAAAAGGATACAGATAATATATAAATGAATACATAGGAATTTTATTTTTATTATAAAAAAATAAATATTTAATTAAATAATTCCAAAATTAGCATTTAAAAAACCGTACAAATTCACTGAAAAAACCAAAGGTTTCACACACGTTATAGTTAGGAATTAGCATTTAAAAAACCTTGCAAATTCACTGAAAAAACCATAGGTTTCACACATGTTATAGTTAGCTGGACATTTCTCTCATACAAAATCAATGAAATTCCCCCGTTATAGTTAGTTCAGCTAACTATAACTCGCGCCCCCGCAATGCACTGCTGATGACGTCACATATTACATCACTCATGACATGGTCAGTGACATCACTCATGACATCACTGATGACATCTCAAATGACATCACTGATGACATCACTGATGACATCATCATTGTGGTAGAGTGGCAGACCTCCTCTCCCCCTAATATAACCTTTGATACACACATTCAAAAATAGAGACTAAAATTTTCAAAACAATCGACATACCAATACCAGTTACAACAACCTCTTCAGTAATTCTAAGATCCACATACACATCCACTCATTCACCAACAGTCCTGTACAGTCACTCATACATGTACTCACACATCATATGTACTCATACACCTATACATCCTGTTACTCAATGCCTCTCATCCATAGAGTTACTGACACACATAGTCACTCATGCTAATAAAGAATCAAACATACATTTACTTGCATATACAGTTATACACACACCACCACACTTACTTCTACGGGAACTTACACATACTTAGTCTTTTAAACAATCACTTATAGAAACACATACTTATTCATACAGGAACTCTTTCAATCTCTCACTCTCACATATACTCACTTATATACAACAATAGTCACATATACTAGTTTAAAACATATGTAGTTACTCATAGAGACACTATTGAGACAGTCATTCACTCACTAACACACCCATACACACACTCATCCACCCATACAGTCCTGCAGACATGCTGTCTTCAACACATACAAACAGTGAGTCACTCATTCATGCACCTATGCACTACGTAATACCCCCCACCGAACCATGCAGACACTCAGACTGATGCTCAAAAAACAAACTAATAACCTATATAGACACCCATGTAGCTACTCACCAACCCATGCAGCCACTTATACACAAAGTGAGAGACTGATACAGATATTTACATATTTAAAGATTACTCACTAAGCCATGTATTCACTATGATACACTTAATCAGTCAGTTACACAATCAATTTTTCAAAAACAAATCATCCATTTAGACACTTATATACCCATTTATTCTTCCATCGACCTTGAGATACACATATATAAAACATATTTAATTTTCAGAAAAACACACATTCACTGGATGATGTCATCAGTGATGTCATTTGAGATGTCATCAGTGATGTCATGAGTGATGTCACTGACCATGTCATGAGTGATGTAATATGTGACGTCATCAGCAGTGCATTGCGGGGGCGCGAGTTATAGTTAGCTGAACTAACTATAACGGGGGAATTTCATTGGTTTTGTATGAGAGAAATGTCCAGCTAACTATAACATGTGTGAAACCTATGGTTTTTTCAGTGAATATATATATATATAGATATATGATAGCAAACTTCTGATATAAGTTTGCCTACAGGTTCTTTCTCTGCAGTTCTTTCATATTGAAAACCCAATATGCGGTAAACATTCCCAGGTTAAGAAAAGGCAGCAAATTTGGAAAGTGGTTTAAGGATGGATTGATGCAGCCACACTCGGTGCTGACTCCCACTCCACTGTAGTGCCAGGAAAACTGATGCAGGTGAGCGTAGTGAAAGAACAGACTTGTGCAGATAGGGGTTTAATTATGTAATCTTTCTCCACTTATGATGTACCGCTGTTGGATAGACAATTCTACCTGCTCATTTTAAAGCTGTTTACTATGTAATGAGCTAATGTTGCATATTCCAGTAGATATGATTATCCAAAAATGTTTGGGGCAAAAATGTTACAGCACTGCTAACGTGTATATTGGAAGACAAACAAATCTTTTCATTGTGATAACCAGGAAAATCAATTTTTCTGTGTCAGTTCCATTGGCTTCTTTAAAAACTTGCTTAAAGAAAATAACTAACAATGTTCAGAGAGTAAATAACTGGTTTAAAATAAGAGATTTCGTCTGCTGCAGTTAAATATCATCTTATTCAGCTCCTGCAAAATAAGCTTTGAAAGATGTGTCCATTTGTTAAAATGTTTCTAATTGAGTAAATATTTGCCTTTTACTATAGCGTAACCCATCTAACCGAGCTGGCTAAGTAAATCCCTGAATGGATGAAAAGTTAGAGCTAAGATGCCTTGTCATAATCCCAGTGAGATGTGACCATGCATTACTTAGGTTTGAGTGGGCATGGTTCAGGTGGTTGATTTGTAAAAAAAAATAAGTGCCAGGGCTCTTATAAGAAAGCAGCTTGCACCAGCCCATGCCTTCTCATAGCACCGCCTAAAACAGAACCAAATACTAACCATGAAAGTGGGGAGAGGATGTGGCATATTGGCCAGAGCTGCCGGCTTAGAATTGGTTAGTCAGGCTCGAGTCTTGGCATCGGCTCAACATCCTGTGACTCTGGCCAAAATCACTTAATCTCCCCATGCTTACCATACATGAATGTGTCCTTAACTGGTACTCATGAAAAGCGCCAGTGTTGATGAATAAGTGCTGGTGCTGAGCACAGGAAACCACCTGCTCAAATTAAGCACTGAAGGGTTCCCTAGAAAATCCAAAGATCTTCTATGTTTGATTAAGATCGGACCCTTGAGAATTGTCAGTTTTATCAACAGGCATATCAAGCCATTGATTCCATGACCAAGAGAAGGTTCCACCATAGCGACTCCTCCCTTTAATGTGCTTTTGTTTCACTGATATTATACATTTAAAGATATTTATTGTACAATATGACTTCCAATGTTGCCTCAGGGAGCAAAAAGTATTTTAATCTGGCTGTTATCTGAAGCCGAGGCACTGATATCCTCTTCCAGGCGTTCGTCTATGCATGTTGGATTATCTAACACTGCTAGTGCCAGAGACTTATCAAGAATACGTTTGTGAGGATCCACTGCTGGACGCCTGGTGGTGAACTGTAACTTCAGATTAAGTATGGTAAACTTGACAGAAAATTAATTCAGTAGTCCTAGATTGTGTCTGCCCTTTGTTCCCTTCTGTGAGCTCTCAAAGGAGGAGTCCTAATGAAAGGAGAAAATGAATAATTCACTGCCATACCCAGCTCCTGTAGGAAAGTGTGCAGTGCTGCTGATCTGGTTCTGGTCTCCAAATGAAACAATGTAAAGACACCTTTCCTGGATGGAATTAATTTCTAGGTCTGATGTTAATGCATCCCTGCCAACACTTGGTAACAGAGTATTTATTTATATATGCATTTTTATATAGCACAAACTTTACCCGAAGGTGTCAGAGCGCTTTACAATAGAACCAGTTACATTACATAAGGACTTCAGAATACATGAATTACATAAAAGATACAAACAGATAAACTCTAAATTCACATAGGAATGGTAGTAAGTACACAAGTCTACTACAGATACTAGTGGTTAGAGTTACATATATACAAGTTGCAAGTTCACCCAAGGTTACATTTTAAGAAAAGTTGAAGCGATTAGGGTTGGACAAATATATATTACATATTTACACAGCATGATCTTTTCACCATTACTGGAGTTCTTGCTTTCGGCCCAGCCTTCAGGGTCTTTTTGCACTCATGGGCGGTGATCTTGGGCATGGAGGGGTATCCTCGAGTTGGTGATGTTCAGAAGTCCTCCACATTTGTTGGGATGGTGGCTTACCAGCTGGGCCCTAGGACACTGAAGTGGCCATCAGTCCTCCTCAAAGCAGCTGCGTCGGCGCAGCAGGTCGACCCTGCCCCATTCGTCTCCCTCGGTCCTCTGCCCTCCGTCGTGCCACAACATCTGCGGCCATACCCAAGGATCTGCTGCACTGCTACTGCCCCATTCTCAGTGGTCGTGGACCCAAAGACTGCCGCAGTGGCAAAGGATGCTTCCCCAGGTCTGGCCCAAGTCCACAAGGGCCCGCGCACTGGATCAGCAGAGCACCGGGAAGCAGTTTCGTCTGAGAATCATTGCGGAACCGACCTCCTCCATGCAGCATCCCCATGAGCCGAGACAAGACTCCCTCTGTCGAGAAATGCAGGTAGGGAGTTGAGGACCCCCACGTCACTGCCACTCCATCAAGGAGCACAGTGGTCGAGATCACCACCTGGACTGCGCCCACTCCGCATGTCTTTTAAGCAAGATCTGCAGTCCAAGCCCAGCTACGGAGCCGCCATCTTGGGTGCTTAATAGAAGCGATTGTCTCTGCTCGTCCCTGGGGCTGATGATGCAAATCGTCATCATCCCTGTGCCTGCTGTTGTACCCGCGTCTCCTGCTCTCTAGGGGCACCCAAGTTGGCTATAGATGCCACGCGGTGTAACCATTGGATGCCGGGGTCTTGTGGACTAGCGTGGAGCTCGAGCTCAGAGCTGCCTACGGCATGGCAGCTAGCTCTCCCTTCTCGATAAAAGAGTAGAGAGAGGCATTGTGCCACCATTAAAGATAAAAAATTTGTTAATATTTTCCCTGATAATAACTACCATGCATGAGTTCAGCTTTTCCATTTTATTATCATATTTCGTCTTTAAATTCCCCTTTTAGTTCTCCTAAAATATTAGAATGTATTCAGGTAAACTGCTAATTCTCCCTCCAGTATTGTGATAATGACTGCTAGAGCTTTGAGTGCGAAGTTGCTCCAATGGTGATGGGGAGCAAACACTGTTCCTGCCAGGGCAGAAAGGGTCATTGCTCTTACACTGTCTAATACACACGGACCTAAGCACAACTTATTGTATTTTAATCCAACATCACTAACATCACTTTGATTTTTCTGTCAGTGCTCAAGTTATCCTGATTCTCTAATGGACAACAGTCGCTGCACTGTCTGTGTGCTTTGTCTTGCATAGAATTTAGCAGCCAACTGCCCGACTTTAGTTTAGCTCAACTACCCTTGCCATGTAGCTGTAGATTCAAACAAAGGCCACCCAGTGATGTCATGAGTGATGTCACTGACCATGTCATGAGTGATGTAATATGTGACATCATCAGCAGTGGATTGCGGGCGCGCGAGTTATAGTTAGCTGAACTAACTATAACGGTGGAATTTCAATGATTTTGTACGAGTGAAATGTCCAGCTAACTATAACATGTGTGAAACCTATGGTTTTTTCAGTGAATATATATATATATATATATATATATATATATATATATATATATATATATATATATATATATATATATATATATATATATATATATATATATATATATATATATGTACCAAACTTAGCTCCTTCCGGAAAGCTGGACCCAAGAGAGGTGGCGCAAACGCCGGCGGAGCGCGCCGACACACAAATGTTACCACAGCAGTTCCAATATCATGCGCTTTCAGTAATCAGAAAACTCCAGTTCAAATGATATCAACAGGGATGTTTAATTCTCACTTATCGTCGACTGGTTGTTTCATGCCTGGTTCGACCCTCATCATACCCTTAGGTTGCCTCTTCGTGAACATCAAATGAGCCGCTGCTCTTCTCTCCTCCTCTTCGTCCATGTTGCACACACCTCTGGAATAGTTGTACTAAAGAGCTGGAGTTCTGATTCCCCCTGTGAAATGACAGGTTCCTCTTGACCCGTGAGCGTTGAAAAACAGTCCAATGCTGCCACGATGAATAGGTAGGATAGCAGGCAAGTGTTATGACAAGAATACCACTTTCACTAGCCTTTTTGCAGCCGTATTCAATCCTGAACGGACTTCTAGCCTGGTGTGTGGTGTCCCGCAAACCCCTTGCTGCTTCCCGGGGAAAGGATCGGAGCCCCCGCAAAGAGAAACCCACCCTCACACACACAGGGGTAGACAAACGGGCAACAGGGCTTACCTCCACCAAAGGCTATAGTCCGTATCCGTATAACACACGTCTCACGATGGCCGGTCCAAACGATTGCAGTGCTCAATTCTACGTACCAAACTTAGCTCCTTCCGGAAAGCTGGACCCAAGAGAGGTGGCGCAAACGCCGGCGGAGCGCGCCGACACACAAATGTTACCACAGCAGTTCCAATATCATGCGCTCTCAGTAATCAGAAAACTCCAGTTCAAATGATATCAACAGGGATGTTTAATTCTCACTTATCGTCGACTGGTTGTTTCATGCCTGGTT
This sequence comes from Triturus cristatus, assembly GCF_964204655.1. NCBI lineage: Eukaryota > Metazoa > Chordata > Amphibia > Caudata > Salamandridae > Triturus > Triturus cristatus. The sequence goes on from NC_140590.1 coordinate 1,208,414,439, forward strand.
CGACCCTCATCATACCCTTAGGTTGCCTCTTCGTGAACATCAAATGAGCCGCTGCTCTTCTCTCCTCCTCTTCGTCCATGTTGCACACACCTTTGGAATGGTTGTACTAAAGAGCTGGAGTTCTGATTCCCCCTGTGAAATGACAGGTTCCTCCTGCCCCGTGAGCGTTGAAAAACAGTCCAATGCTGCCACGATGAATAGGTAGGATAGCAGGCAAGTGTTATGACAAGAATAACACTTTCACTAGCCTTTTTGCAGCCGTATTCAATCCTGAACGGACTTCTAGCCTGGTGTGCGGTGTCCCACGAACCCCTTGCTGCTTCCCGGGGAAAGGATCGGAGCCCCCGCAAAGAGAAACCCACCCTCACACACACAGGGGCAGACAAACGGGCAACAGGGCTTACCTCCACCAAAGGCTATAGTCCGTATCCGTATACCACACGTCTCACGATGGCCGGTCCAAACGATTGCAGTCCTGAATTCTATGTCCCAAACTTAGCTCCTTCCGGAAACCTGGACCCAAGAGAGGTGGCGCAAACGCCGGCGGATAGCGCCGACACACAAATGTTACCACAGCAGTTCCAATATCATGCGCTCTCAGTAATCAGAAAACTCCAGTTCAAATTATATCAACATGGATGTTTAATTGTCACTTATCGTCGGCTGGTTGTCTCATGCCTGGTTCAACCCTCATCATACCCTTAGGTTGCCTCTTCGTGAACATCAAATAAGCCGCTGCTCTTCTCTCCTCCTCTTCGTCCATGTTGCACACACCCGTGGAATAGTTGTACTAAAGAGCTGAAGTTATGATTCTCCCTGTGAAATGACAGGTTCCTCTTGCCCCGTGAGCATTGAAAAACAGTCCAATGCTGCCACGATGAATAGGTAGGATAGCAGGCAAGTGTTATGACAAGAATACCACTTTCACTAGCCTTTTTGCAGCCATATTCAATCTTGAACGGACTTCTAGCCTGGTGTGCGATGTCCCGCGAACCCCTTGCTGCTTCCCGGGGAAAGGATCGGAGCCCCCGCAAAGAGAAACCCACCCTCACACACACAGGGGCAGACAAACAGGCAACAGGGCTTACCTCCACCAAAGGCTATAGTCCGTATCCGTATACCACACGTCTCACGATGGCCGGTCCAAATGATTGCAGTCCTCAATTCTTTGTACCAAACTTAGCTCCTTCCGGAAAGCTGGACCCAAGAGACGTGGCGCAAACGCCGGTGGAGCGCGCCGACACACAAATGTTACTACAGCAGTTCCAATATCATGCGCTCTCAGTAATCAGAAAACTCCAGTTCAAATGATATCAACAGGGATGTTTAATTCTCACTTATCGTCAACTGGTTGTTTCATGCCTGGTTCGACCCTCATCATACCCTTAGGTACCCTTAGGACACCTTCCTGCACAAAAACAATCACAAGAGGCTTTTTCCTCTTTCAATGCATGCTGTAGAATGGAGGACACACTAAAAGAGGAAAAAACGAGGAGAAATAAAAACATTTCTCCTCGTTGTGCCTCGCAACACCACCTCTAGGGTGGCGTAGCATTCACACGCATCTCCAGAGTTACGATTTCTCGTAAACAAGGAGATGTGTCTAGTTCTTTGTGTGTTGCGTGGGAACACCCACAACAACACCCATGGAATGCCCCTTCAACAGACAGTGCTGCGTGTGAAGTGGCTGTATTTATGTGGAGAGGAAAAGTCACACAGGGTGGCTTTTCCTCTCCTTGTAAATATGAAGGAGCTCCATGCGCCACCAGTACGTTATGAAAAGTGACGTAGTGGTGGCGCAGAGGCCTTGTTAATCTGCTCCAGAGATGTTAAGTAAATTAAGGGTAAGACAGACAAAGGGAGAGAGACAGAAACAGAGACAGAGAGCAAGGAACTGAGAAGGAGTAAGGCAGTTAGAATGACTGAGACACATGGAGACAGGGAGAGATACATGGTTGAAAAAGTAGTGATGGAGGCAGTAAACCTAGGGGAGTAGTATAGAAGGAGTAAGGGAGTTACGAAAGAGCAGTAAAGGAAGAAGACAGAGAGAAGGGGAATGAGAAAAGCACAGTGAGGAGAACTGATGAAAAGGGAGCATGAAAGTGAAGGGGTAAGAAATACAGATATTTCAAAATTACCTGACCAACAAAATAACTTAATTATAAATAAATGTTTTTTTTAATTGCTAGAAAAAATGATTACATTTCCTACATTTTCTTTCTCGATCTGAAAAAAAAGAAAAAAAGTATTAATATTTAAAAATACATTTTAGAATACAGTACACATATTTTCATATTTAACAAAGTAATTTTTTGCCCTTTTTTTGTTGTTTTCAGAATATATTGAATTTCACTGCAAATTGTCAAATCAATTGCATTCATCACTTAACAGCTGGCAAAAAAATTAACAATCTGAAAGATTGTTTAAAAAAAACCCTGAATCTCTTCTCAGTAAAACATACCTTGATAGAAATGTAACATATATATGAAAAATATCATCTAAGAACAATAACTATTTGCAATAAATAACGTCTGTAAATCTTGTTGCTTAAGCTCATACACCAAAATAATATCTGTCTAAGGAAGTCCACAATAGAAATTTTTACCTTTCCATGAGGCCAAATGGTAATTTTAAAATTCTTTTTGGTGAAATATCCAATGTTAATCCTATAAAATCGAAATAATGGTTTCTTCCGATACTGCAATTTGTATCTAAAATTTTGGTTTTAGAAAAATTAAGTAGGAATTTGGTAAATCTGCAGGCAAACGTTGCTTGAAAATCAATTTAGAATCATTACACAGTGTCCAGCCTCTTTCACATTTTAGATAAACTGTGTAATGACCAGAAGTTATAGAAGGTCCATCATGGAAAATTATTGCAACTGCAACAAATGTTTTTCCTGATAGTGATAATTGATGTCCTGTAAACTTCTTTATTAAAGTATCCAATTTTGATCCATCAGCTCTACAACGTTGCATCATTAAAATTACATACTGTCCATATTTCTTTAAAAATAACGTTGATAACATGTCTGATTTACATTGAGAACATTCCATGTTGTGATTTGCATCTTTAACTAATTTACTAAAAATCACTGATTTACTCTCTGGTAATGTTAAATATATGAACCTTTCAGAATCAACATGAGAGCGGCAGGTGTTCAAACAGTTTTCACAACTATGTTCCCATTTATATGAGAGACCAAACATATTTTCTATTTGTATCCCTTCATCTTCCAGTACTATAAGCATATACATTAAGAATTCCTGTGCATCTTGCTGGACATTTTGAGTAAACTGTGTACATCCTGAACATACATCTAAAAGATTTCTAACAGCAGAAGCACTTTCTATTTTAGTTTTATCATTACTCAGCTTCTCATAAAGAAAACTCAGCAGAGAACAGAATCTTTTTTCATGATTTAGTATTATCTGCTCTTGCAAACTTTCAAGATAAAATACAACATTCAGCACTACATTAGCGTAGCAGTTGACACCAGAGCTATTTTCAAAATGACAACCAACAACCTCTTCAACATTGTCCTTTTTCTTTTTGCTTGGAATCACATCACTCTCCTTTTGTTTTCTCTTCTGTACATCCTCATTACAGATATTCTCAATTCTCCTTTTCTGACAAACAACACGTTTTTCAAACACGGGATACTGACCTAAATCAGGAGCATAGCTTCTTCTTAATCTATTATATTCCTTTACACAGTTTGCATCAGCACTAACTTTTGACTCATCAAAGTCTATCATGAATAAACCAGATATTTTTTTCACGCGTGACAAAGCAACATATGCCATACCTTCTTTAAACACAGTAGATCCAATGTTTACAAAAGCACTATCTACAGTTAATCCTTGTGATTTGTGAATAGTTACAGCATATGCTAGAGAAAACGGAAACTGCTTCCTACGTACATATAAGTCTTTCACAAGCAAGAAACGAACTGAACAACGACTAATGTCTTTAACCTCTTCAATCAGATCAAATTTTATTTTGAAAAATTCAATTCCAACTTTTTTCTGGTAATTAACAAAACCCACAACTTTACCCATAGCTCCATTCACTAAACCTTTTTCTACATCCAAATTACGTCTTAAAATTACTCGACAGTTCATACATACATAAAGATTCTTTTCGAAACCAGTTGTTTGAGATGTTTTTCTCTAGAGAATCCAATTTAGTTGTCAATTTGCTTGTCAATATAATAGTTATTCCTTCATGTTGTATTTTATCCACAGCTTCCAGTTTTACAATCTCTTCATTTTCCAATTTAAAAAGTTCTTGATTGAATATAGAGCATTCATGTCGTGTTGGCATTAAGCAGATTACAGTATTTTTTCCAGCAATTTTCTTGTATATTTTCTAACCCTGGGCATAGTTCACGAAGTAGCACTTTGCAAAGCTATGCAAAGTGCAGTTCGCACTACACGAGCAACGCGTAGCACTTCGCGAACTGCGTAGTACCTTGTTCGCACTGCGCCAGATGTCGTTTTCAATGATTGCACAGTGCGGACAAGCAACCGGCACTGTGCAATCATTGAAAATGGCATCTTGCACAGTGCGAGCTGTAGTTTTCTGCTGCTCGAGTAGATTTTTACTCGAGCGGCAGCTTTCTCAATGCGAACTGGTAGTTTCTCAGCGCGAGCGGTCGCGAGCATACGCGACCACTCGCAATGAGAAACCTGACCTCCTCGCGTTGGGAATCTCGCCGGGAGGTTTATTTTCCATGCTCGCGATCGCCAACTTGATGTTGCTGATCGCGAACAAGGAAAAAGTCTCGCCGGGATGTCATTTTGCTCGCTCGCGGTCGCCAACTTGACGTTGAGGACCGCGAGCAAGCAAAAAATGACCGCAGCACTACGCAACACTACGCTACGCGTGTTCGCACTGTGCTACGTGCAGTTCGCGTAGTGCGAAGTAGCGCGAACTTCGCAAACTACGCGAGCGTAGCGTAGTGCTTTGCCCAGGCTTAATATTTTCTCTGGAACTATTTGTTCTGTTGGAAACAAATTACATAGCAATCAACTCTGTAAAGCTTTTCTGCCATGTTCTGTGAGTAGTCCAATTCTGAAATCTTTGAGAATACTTGCATAATCATCATCATTTGCTTGCCGCATATTGGTAATGAGTTCTTTGTACTCAAAGTATGTCCAAATATTCACATTACCTATACTTCCTAACGACTTTTTCGTGTCTTCATGTGTAAGAGTATGAAATACTGGTTGTCCTTTAACTGGAGTGAGCTGCAGTAGATCCCCAAAAAACTATAACATGTTTTCCTCCAAATAGCACGTCATAGTTTTTCTTTAGAATTTGCTGCATTCTTAAATGCACAAAGGCAAGCATTAAGTTTGATACCATGCTTACCTCATCAATAATGAGAAGTTTCATTTTTTTCAATACTCTTGAAACTTCAAAACATGCTTCTCCTGTTAGCTTGTGGTATTGTATTTTGTTCTCATGCTCTACTGGTAACATTAGCAAACGATGGAGGGTAATTCCTTTTATGTTATATGCTGCTAACCCAGTTGGAGCAGTAACAACACAAGACAAAGTTGAATCAGTTTTTTTCTGTAGGTAGCTTCTAATTACTTTAATCAAGAAACTTTTTCCAGTTCCAGCTTGTCCACTCACATACATTCTGATTGGTTCAAATGATGTGCATGAGCACTCTTTATTTTCATGTAGTAATCCATGATCAATTTGTTTTGTGACTTCCTCATACATTTGTTGTTGTTCATCATTCAGTTGCTGTTCCAAATTTGGTAAGTTTATTAAATCTTCCTGAGCTTGATTCATAGCTGTTTCCACTTCAGTCATGGCTATTGCAGCTTCATTTTCTACGATTGGTTGTCCTAGGGGATCTTGACTGAGCGTCCCAGAGCTTTGAGTGTCTTGAGAACTGTCTCTAGCTACTTCAGCTGCAATTGTTGCTTCTTGTTCAATTTCTTCATTTAACATTTGTACATAAGTTGTGAAAGTACTGCATTCAATGGTATCTTTGCATGCATTAATGGAATCTTCATAGCTTTGAAAATGTCCAAGTAATTCATCCTCTGAGCGCCATGGTTTAAACAACTGTAAAAGTGCTAAGTGGTAAAATTCCTTCTTGTCAGTAGAGTCGCAACTCAGCTTCCTTTGATTAATCAAACTTCCTTTTGTTTGTTTTACCAAACAACCTTCTTCACCAATGACTTTATATTTTCTTTTGTTGATGTCTTCTGTGGCATTCCGTTTATAAATGTTGTTCTGCAGCACTTCATAGAGACACATGTTCTCAAGATGATGACTTCTCTTTGGGTAATATGTGTCCAACATGTTTGTTCTTAAAATGTCTGTACTTTCAGGTTCGTACTCTGCTAAATATTCAATTTCTCGAATAGATTTCAGTACCCGATTTTGCATTCCTGCAAGGCCTAAACTTACCCAAATTATTCTTCTGGATTTGGAGTACAGACTTGCAGATGATAACCTATCTGAGCATTCGTAAGAGCCAATTTCTCGATGCGATAACATCTTTAAACTGAAACTGTATAGCTTTTTACTGACAGTCTTCTCGTGAGAAATCTCTTCCCACATTTCTTTCAATTCCGTTTTCTCAGATTTAGTGATGTAAGATGTGACATACCGAGCAACAGCAATAGAATTGTCAGCTACATACAGAATATCCATGTTAGCATTCCACATGGATAAAATGACTGGGTTGTAGTCATTTATATATTTTGACTCTTCTTTTCTTCTTAGGTTGTAGGTATTCTTAGGTGATTTTCTTGTAATAGTATGTCGCACAGCTGACATAAAACTGTTTACTCTTCCTTTTGAAAGAACAGGTCGTGGAAATCCAAATCGACATTTTGTGTAGATTTTATCTTTACTCTTGTACTTTCGTCGACAGTATTTTCCACACCGATGACTTTGGAAACGTAAAACTTGCTCTTTTAATTTTTTTTCTTCTGTGCTTTTAGGTATAGCACATGTTGCATATCCTTCAATGAAAGATAAAACTGACTCATCAGAATCTGTTCCAAATTTTGGGGCATCCTTGATCCACAACAGCATATGAATATGAGGAGCAGCTCTTGCTTGGTACTCTTTTCTCCAAAAGAAATCCACAACTTCTCCAAGAGGTGGATTTTTTTTATTGCAGATGAAGGACATCATAGCCTCAAATCTATGATTGAAATATCTCCAAACATTAACCGGATCCAATGAGCACAATTTTCCTGCTGTCTTGTATTGGATGTTTTCAATATTTGAATTTGCCTCTCGAAGAAAATCCAGTAAATCATCCCAAGCGTACTCTGCACAGCTTAGGGTAAGGAACCATGTAGGAGTTCCTAAATTCCGTAACATACATTTCAATTCTCCATGGCGTCGGTACCAATATTCATTAGTCCCACGCTGACAAGCCATTAGATTAATCAATTGAGATTCCAAATAATCATCTCGCTGTTGCACTTTGTTCATAAAATCCTTTGCAGACACATTATGTAGATGTACTCCAGTTTTCAAAATGTGATTTACTGCATAAGATAGTGCTGATAAGTCACTTTCAAATAAAAGATGGAACAAATAAGGAATACTTTGACGAAATCTTGGATCTTCTGCATATAATCTTGTAGTCCGATACTCAGAAGCAGGAATCTGTACTGGACGTTCATCATATCGTCCACCTTTTCCTGTAGGAAACAGCTGGGGAAAACAACGAGCTTCCAAGCTCTCCTCCCATACACTCACGGGAGTTCCTTTTGCTTTTTTCATCTGAAAGAGATCAATAGTGTTTCCCATAACTTCTTTAGAATGAAGAGGATGTATGCTGAAATGTTCATAAATTTCTTCTTCTTTTGACTTATCCACTTTTTCAATTTGCCCAGTTGGTATTCCTGTGTCTGCTAGTAAATCTTCTTCATCTTCTTCCATATAAGCTGTTTCATACCATTTATTATTTCTTTTCAAATATAAATTTGCTCTTTGTACTTTTCGTACATCCACCAGCTCCTGCCAAATGTTCTTATTCTTTGTAGGTACACCATTAACCAGAATAACTAATGGTTCAGTTTCCAAACTATCTGCATCAATTGTTTCAATATTTTTTTTCAAATCTAATGGCAAATACACAACTCTTCCTTTTAAACCTCTTTGTAAATCCGTAGGAAGTAATTTGCCTGTTTTAGGCTCCATACGAACTATAGTCTGAAACGGATGGACACATTGAATGAGTTTGACTCATACGTATTTAAATCATGAAGTTCTGCAGGAATATCAACCAATTCTAAATTATTATGTACAGCTCTAGCAAGCATTTTATTTTCTTCTAACTTGTTATAACAGTATTTACAAATACGGTGATCTTCACACAAATCAAAACAATTTTCCAGAAATAAATATGTAGGAAAATCCATCCACTTCGAATTATTTTCTTTTTCACTTTTTTTATAGAGATCAACATTCCTTGTTTGATTTTTGTAATGGCTTCTCCGGCAACAAATACAAGTAATATTTGGTCTTTCATTAGAGATGATAGTAAATTTTGTCATTTGATCTTCAAATGTTTTACTAACAGTGAGTTCTACATTCTCTTCCACATTTTCTTCAATAACTGTGTCATTTCCTCCACTTTCTTGCTCTGGACCAAAGTAACAAAACTCAATATCCTCACAAACCTTCTTCACATCTGTTACAGATCCACGGAACAGAGCACTATTCAACTCATGTAACTTTAGTGCTGGTCTTTTAGCAAAATACAATCTTCTCACAAACTTTCTCATTTCAGTATGATGAACAGCCAGCATCCTAAATGGTGAAAAACACTTTGACAAACTTTCCTAGAAAGACAAGCCAGAGAATGTCCTTGCAAACCAGTATTCTCTCTCACTCTGCATGGATCTAGTCTTTGATGCACCTTAATCTTCTGTTTAAAACTTTTTTTACTACATTCTCTTAGAAAGTCACAAAATTTATCAATAGATTCCTGTCATACAGTACAAATGCTACTACAATTCCAAGTGTACACTGGGGCTTTAGGACGTCTCCCCATAACCTCATCAGCTAACACTTCTTCCTCATTTCTTGGAACCATTTTCTCCTTTTCCATTACACAACCATCCTTAACTTCATAAGCTCGACCACTGGTGTCAACTGCATGCAGCAAACTATTACTTTGAAGATAACTCTCTTCATTAAAAAATGGTTCAGTACTTGAACTATGCTTCCATTCTCCTAAGAACACTTTACAAAAGTTTTTTTTTCACTTCTCTTTTTCTTTTGCTTTTTGACTTCATTACATTCACTAATTTATCTAATGTACGGATCCTGTTCAAAATTAAAATGAATAGTTTTCTTTTCAATTCCAAAGCCTTTGAAACAATTGATTCAATATGGTTTTTTTTCTTATAAAATTTGGCTTTCTCCCTATATTTTTTCACATCCTTTAGCAAATTGAACATCACTCTTCTCTCAAACATTTTTCTACGAATGTTTTTAAAATCTATTTTTCTTTTTAAGTCATTCTTTCTTAGATCTGTTTGTATATTAGCATTTAGTGTATTCTGTCGATTGTCTTGTTGTTTTCTACTTGAAACACTATTTCCAGTGGATATATTTTTTACATTTTTTCTTGGCTTGAGGATATTTTTTAAAAAATCCTTAGTCTGCTTACCAGAAGGCTTTTTCTTTTTTCCAACATGAGGTTCTTCAACTATTTTTTTTTGTCCAGTTGTCTTCAAATATACATGTTGTTGCTGTTCTTTTCTCTTTCTTGATTTTATAGGCATCTTTAATTTATTTCAGTCTTGTTCAGCAATACCTGAAAGAAAAAAAAAAAAAATACCTTTATGTAATTTATATATATTACTATATTTTTTATGAGCTTTTCAAAACATATCATATGAGCTATCCCTTTCCTACGACTGCAAGTCTTATACAATGAAAGCTACACAAATTACATCTCTGACAACAATTCCTGTGTGCACACAGACTCATGGTGTGATTCTAGGCAGAAAACGATTTTTCATTGGCAATTTCAAAGCACATTTACCGCTGTGGTTTTGCAAGTCATAATTACTGTAAGAGCCTGACACATTTTCCTTATAGTTTAGAGAGGCAGAAAACAGCACATGTCCTAACAGCTACTTGAGAGCATGAGCATGTGGAATCTGAGTGAGTGATTAGACTAGAGCAAAAGAAATGAGCCTTGGTGATGTTGAATGTGTTAGCGTTACACACTACTATCTGAAATACCACACAGTGCTGATTGATTAGTAAGCATGGGAGTGTAGGAGAAGCAGCTGCCTGTGTGCCAAGAGTGAGTTTCTGGAGACTGTGGGCCATATGTACGTAGCCTAATACCGGTCGGTAACGGCCGATTTTTGGTAATTATACCGTTACCGACCGGTATTTAGGCTTTTGCAATGTAGGGGGCACATTACAGGATTCGGTATTTACCGAATCAGTAAAATTACCGAATCGGTAATTTTACCGAATCGGTAATGTTACCGATTCGGTAAATACCGAATCCTGTAATGATATGTAGGGGGAGTGTGTGGGTGTTGTGGGGATTCGTTATTTACCACCAACTAAAAGTTGGTGGTAAATGACGAATATGTGAAAAAAAGCATTTCATGTGGCAGACATACATGCCCTTAGGGCATGTATGTGTGCCACATGTGCACACATGCAGGAATCAGGGGTGCAACAGGGTGTCACTGTGACACCCTGCCACCCTTGATTGTGCTCCCCCCATTACCGAATCGGTATTTACCGATTCGGTAATGGTAACTGGCTTCAAGGGATGCATTATTACCGAATCGGTAAATACCGGTTCTAAAATACCGAATTTTACCGATTCGGTAATAATTACCGAATTATTATCTACATAACATTTACCACTTCATAACTACCGAATCGGTAAAATTCGGTATTTATGAAGTGGTAAATGTTGGCCTACCTACATAAGGCCCTGAGTATTGTCAGGTGCAACAGAGATCTGCATGGACGCTTACACAACTGCATGAAGACTGCAGAGATATATGTAAGAGTACATGTGTGGTAAGGGTTAATTGGAGTTTTGAACATGTAGAAACGATCTCACCCATTGCAGGAGTGGAAGAAAAATCTACCATGTTCATTTCAAATGTGTTAGTATTTGCCTCTTATTTGAGAGATAGTGATTTCTGCTGAATGCAAACCATCACAGTTCAAGAAAACAAGCTGCCCCTTTCCTACGAATGCAAGTCTTACAGAACCAGGCCAAAACAAATTAAATCTCTGACAACAAATTCTTGTGTGCACACAGATTCATGTTGTGATTCTAGGCAGAAAAGTTTTTTTCATTGGCAATTTCAAAGCACTTTTACCACTGTGGTTTTGCAAGTGATAAATACTGTAAGAGCCTGACACATTTTCCTTATAGTTTATAGAGGCAGAAAAGAGCACATGTCCTAACAGCTACTTGAGACCACGAGCATGTGGAACCTGAGTGAGTGATTAGACTAGAGCAAAGGAAATGAGCCTTGGTGAAGTTGAATGTGTTAGCGTTACACACTACTATCTAACATACCACACAGCGCTGAATACTTAGCATGGGAGTGCAGGAGAAGCAACTGCCTGTGTGATAAGAGCGTGCTTCTGGAGACTGTGTATTGTCAGGTGCAAGAGAGATCTGCATGGACGCTTGCAGAACTGCATGAAGACTGCACAGATGTATGTAAGAGTACATGTGGGGTAAGGGTTAATTGCAGTTTTGAACATGTAGGATCTACCTCACCCATGGCAGCAGTGGAAGGAAAATCTACCCTGTTGTTTTCAAATGTGTTAGCATTTGCCTCTCATTTGTGAGATAGTGATTTCTGCTGAATGCAAACCATCATAGTTCAAGAAAACAAGCTGCCCCTTTCCTACGAATGCAAGTCTTACAGAACCGGAGCAACACAAATTAAATCTCTGACAACAAATTCCTATGTGCACACAGACTCATGGTGTGATTCTAGGCAGAAAAGTTTTTTTCATTGGCAATTTCAAAGCACTTTTACCACTGTGGTTTTGCAAGTGATAAATACTGTAAGAGCCTGACACATTTTCCTTATAGCTTAGGGAGGCAGAAAATAGCACATGTCCTAACCGCTACTTGAGACCATGAGCAGGTGGAACCTGAGTGAGTGATTAGACTAGAGCAAAGGAAATGAGCCTTGGTGACATTGAATGTGTTAGCGTTACACACTACTATCTAAAATACCACACAGTGCTGAATACTTAGCATGGGAGTGCAGGAGAAGCTACTGCCTGTGTGATAAGAGCGTGCTTCTGGAGACTGTGTATTGTCAGGTGCAAGAGAGATCTGCATGGACGCTTGCAGAACTGCATGAAGACTGCACAGATGTATGTACGAGTACATGTGGTGTAAGGGTTAATTGCAGTTTTGAACATGTAGGATCTACCTCACCCATGGCAGGACTGGAAGGAAAATCTACCCTGTTGTTTTCAAATGTGTTAGCATTTGCCTCTCATTTGTGAGATAGCGATTTCTGCTGAATGCAAACCATCACAGTTCAAGAAAACAAGCTGCCCCTTTCCTACGAATGCAAGTCTTACAGAACCTGACCAACACAAATTAAATCTCTGACAACAAATTCCTGTGTGCACACAGACTCATGGTGTGATTCTAGGCAGAAAACGATTTTTCATTGGCAATTTCAAAGCACATTTACCGCTGTGGTTTTGCAAGTGATAATTACTGTAAGAGCCTGACACATTTTCCTTATAGTTTAGAGAGACAGAAAAGAGCACATGTCCTAACAGCTACTTGAGAGCATGAGCATGTGGAAGCTGAGTGAGTGATTAGACTAGAGCAAAGGAAATGAGCCTTGGTGACATTGAATGTGTTAGCGTTACACACTACTATCTAAAATACCACACAGTGCTGAATACTTTGCATGGGAGTGCAGGAGAAGCAACTGTCTGTGTGCTAAGAGCGTGCTTCTGGAGACTGTGTATTGTCAGGTGCAAGAGAGATCTGCATGGACGCTTGCAGAACTGCATGAAGACTGCACAGATGTATGTAAGAGTACATGTGGGGTAAGGGTTAATTGCAGTTTTGAACATGTAGGATCTACCTCACCCATGGCAGGAGAGGAAGGAAAATCTACCCTGTTGTTTTCAAATGTGTTAGCATTTGCCTCTCTTTTGTGAGATATTGATTTGTGCTGAATGCTAGCCATCACACTTCAACAAAACAAGCTGCCCCTTTCCTACGAATGCAAGTCTTACAGAACCAGACCACCACGAATTAAATCTCTGACAACAATTCCTTTGTGCACATAGACTCATGGTGTGATTCTAGGCAGAAAACAATATTCCTGGCTGATACCAGTACACCTTTACTTATGGTGAAGACATACTCCATAATATCTGAACAGTTCAAGGCAGTTAAATATCTTCCAAAACATAAAATGTAAAACACAACTTTAAAACAAGAATCTCATTTACATTTGTTTTATCAATATGCACCACATATATCCCCTCTCAAATTCATAACTCACCTTTAAAAGTAGTTAGTTGAGAAAGAAATGTGGCATTCACACAGCAGATTATCAGAGGCAGAATCTCTGAACTGTACACCTCTCAGCAGAACCAGTAAATGGCAATGTCTCCCTCTCTTTTTTCACACATATACATGTTAACTTCAAATCACAGTGCTTCCCACATTTTTTCAAATGGAAACACACATTTCTATTGGTTGCAAATTTCAACCCTTTCCAAATGATCCCTACCCCCAACATGACTTCTGCCTTCTACCATAGCACCAGGTCATGGAACACTGGTGTGAGCAGAGAGGTCAGAAGTTCAGCACACAATGTTTCTAATCCAAAGAGCAAGAGTGCTTGACTTTTCAAACCTAACAGCAAATCCAAAGTAATGTTCTGTGGGAACACATTTTTCTGAACCAATACAAAACATGCTTTTTAAAATTTAAACATACAGCCTAGTTTTTAGTGTAGAATGGTGTGAAACAGCCAATGAGTTATTTTTATTAAAAAAAAGTATGTAAGCCTCCATTTTACAACTATCTTTCTTTTCATATTGCCATTCTACTGAATGACACCTTCTGAGTGCATCCAGATCTCCTAGAAAGATGTTCACAGTGTGGATTGTAGGTCATAGCTATGTCTTCTGGAGTGAAAAGTATGCAGAAAAAAGAGGCATTTTCAAAGACCTTGCTTTGCCAAATGTAGACATTAAATGGATTGGTCAGAGAGGGTTAAAGTGGCACCAATTAATGCCTTTGGTGAAATCCTTTCTACATCTTCCACAGCCTGACCTTATAATTGTGCACTGTGGTGGAAATGACCTAGGCACTTTAACTGGGGTAGGTCTGGAAATGCTTGTTAAGGACACCTTTGTGCAATTGATGTCACTTTTTCCACAAACTACCTTTGTATATTCTAATATATGCCAACGGCAAAAGTGGAACTGGTCCAAGCAATATTGTCCGCAGATTGACAAAGCAAGAAAGCACGTCAATAAGTCTGTTTTTGGTTTCCTCAGAGACTATGGTATGGGTTCTATATACCACAACAACTTGCGTTACAACATGCAAGGCATTTATAGAGGAGACGGTGTTCATTTCACAGATGAAGGCAACAGAGTCTTCCTCTTGAACTTTAGACTCTGCATCGGTACTTACTTGTAGGTACCAAAAAACACTCAATAAACACAACGGCTCTTTTTAGAGCCAACCAACACCTTAAACACTTAAACTTGATTTTTTAATCTATTTTTTAATGGTTTTTTTTTTGCACCGTGCGCGCACCCCGCAATATTTTAAATATTTTTTTTTTTTTTAGACCTAAGAGGTCTTTCATGGTCCCCATGAGAAGGCCTAGGGGGTCAGGGACTCTCTACCCTGCCCCCTTTTCACGTTCTCCACTTGTGTTTTTAGCTCTCTTCTACCACTAAAACTCAAAATGGTGGCTGGGGGTGCGCGCACCGTGCGCGCACCGTGCGCGCACCCCGCAATTTTTGGAAAAAAAATAAAATGTTTTTTTCACCCTTCGGGGTCCTTCAGGGACCCCCTGACGAAGGCTAGGGGGTCAGGAACTCTCTACCCTGCCCCCTTTTCACGTTCTCCACCTTTCTTTTTCCCTGTCACACACACAACACACAAAATGGCGGCCGACACTTCCTGATTTAGACCGATTCGAATGTTGGCTGTCATGAATCCACCAATCAGAATTACGCTTGCGCACGTTAGGGTGCGCGTACGGTGCGCGGACGGTGCGCGGCTATATATATGTATGTGCTTTTAAATGCAATTTTCTCAAGAACTACTGAACAGATTGACACCATATATGCAAAAGGCACATGCCTGACCTGAGGACTACCTCTTTGCCAAATTTCAAGTAATTCTGTTAAGCCGTTCGGGCTGTACCTTCGACTAAATGTCCTATGGGAAAATGCATGGGGAAAACGCGTTTTGGGACCCCCCTTTTTTCTCGGCCCCCGCTTGACGAATCCCCCTGAGACTTCCAGGGTAGGAGCTGAGCGGAGCGCCCCATTAGTTTTGAAAATTTCGCGAGGATTCGTCAACCGGCGCCAAAGTTATTCAAAATAGAATTTTCAGATTTCCTATGGAAACACGGTCCTAACTATAACTATCTACTGGCGACCGCCAGTAGATAATATATATATGGATACAGTTACATAAGGTAAGTGACCATTACTTCAGGGTAGCTTCTACAGTGTATATTTAGAAGCTTTGGAGGCCAGCTCACCCTGAAGAGCCCATAGCATCTAGTTCGCTCCATTGGACAGTTCTAAGGGGCCTGTGTTAGTGTACCATTTACAGCTACCCAGAGGGTCACAATTAAGATGGTTTTCCCAACAACACACATACGCGTCATTCTCAGCTGGAGTAGAACACCTGGACTCCCGAAGCATTGATCTGACTGTTGGTGACCTCGGGCATGGGCCCATGTTGGTGACCGGCACAGCGTGGAGTAGCAGTTGGTGCTGGGGATTAGCCGCTATAGAGATGGTTTGGGATTTCTTGCCAGGGGAAGTCTTTAGCTGCTGTGCTCCAACGAAGAAGGTTGCTAAGCAATAAGGAAGGTGTCCACACCACTAAGGAGCCCGCTGCTGACTGGGTAATTTGTCATCTTCATAAGCAAAGGTTTACTGCTGTTATATTGCAGTAACTTTTGTAAAGCCCTCAGGAAGCCCTTGGGGTTTAGTAGCAGTAGACTAAATGTTTTATATATTTATTTTTTAAGTTCAGCTTCAAAAACGGATGTAAACAGTACTCAGACCTCCAGACACTGATAAGAGCAAACAAATGAGAAAGAACAGGAAATAGTTTGCCACAGCCAACAGAAACAGAAAAAAAGTAATTGGCAAGCACAGGAACCAATGAAAGGCAATGGGGCAGGATGCAAGCCCCTTTTAAGGTATTTATTAACAATAGATCTCACATGCACAGCACAGGCGAAACCTAAAAAGGATTCATTTGTCTTTTAATGTGTGCTGCATGGTTTCCTCACATATCACTTATAAATGCACTTTTTACTTATGTGTGAGCACAAGATCTCCTAAAAAAACAAAAAATGTGTAATAATGATATAAAGAACACAATTACTGAATACTTATATATATATATATAGTATTTACAGCCTGGCTTTTCCTTTTTTATCATATATTTCTGTCTTGCCTTGGGTGCATTGCTATGCGTATTGAATTTATGGAGACATACTGTACTTTTGTATTGATTAATGACCTAGTGAACCATTGTTTTTCTTGAGATACCACTTAAGGACGCATAAATGTGGTTATTGTCTCTTCTGCTTGGTGTAGAGGTGAAAAATGGCAGGAAACTGAATAGAAAAGAGACACTCTAAATGATATATTGAAAATCACGACAATTACCCTACACAGTGTCTGGCCCCAGGTGGTTCAGTGAAGAGGGTGGACGTTGTAGAAGGAACAATGCTTTGACGAATTGGAGCGAGTCCTCCAAACATAATATCCCCTTCCTGGTAGTAAACCTGAATGTTGGGTGACGTGAGCTGGCAGCCTGGTGACGGGGAGACATTAGCAACAGCAGAAGAGAAGAGCCGCAGATGAAGCCACAAAGAAAGGAGTAGAGTCATCATCTCGCACTGCTGAGCAGTCAACAGAGTACCTGATGAAAGAACAGAATACATGGAGGGACGGTTTCATTAGGTTGAAGCATTGGATTGATGGATGGGTATTCAATAAGCTTGCCCATTAAAGGAATTAAAGGAGAAAAGTATATCATAACGTTGAATGTAAAACCACAGTATAAAATGGATCCTTGTATGTTCAGTATATGAATTGCTAATTTTAATATTTTATGGTTGTTATGTGGCTGTAAGGCCAACCTCCATACAGAGGAACAAACTTTCTTTTCAAGGACATGGAAAACATGCTTTCTAATCTCTTGTAACAGTTTGCTTAACCAAGTAATAACAAGTTCTATTTGTTTATTTTGTAAAGAAAAAGAGTATTGATCAGGACGTTATTTGCTTTTTAATTTTTATATGAATTTGTTTAGCAGAAGGAGCAGACTTGTTGTTTGGAGTAAGTTAATCAGATTGTACTACTAAATACCCATGCCCCACACCTTCTCTCTTTTAATATATATTCACCACTGTATAGCTATAGTATAGCCACACTTTTCATTGAAAAAATCATATGTTAATTTGCCTATAACTTTGGCTTTCATGGATAGATCTGCATTGAATTTGGCAATTGCTTAATAAATGCAGCTAAGGTCCTGCATACTAATTGTTCTGTAGTTCCATGCAGAGGTTAAAAAGATGTGTTTTTTCCAATCATGATTTCATAAGAAGCTTTGCTGATGGATTCAGCAAAAACGTATGCACAGATTTACACCAAACTCGACATTAATGTAGAACTTTACTCATCTGACAACACTTATTCCGAAGCTGCACCACACGGAAGCACGGGGTAAATGGGGAAGGTGCCTGAGACTCGTGGGGGGCATGGCAGGAGATAGATGAGTGATCTGGGGATGGAGGAGGTTAGGGAGGAGGAGGAGGGTTCATGCGCAGGAGTTAAATGGAGAGAGAGGAGAACAGCAGGAGGGTGTTGAAATATTAGCATTTTAGAAAGTAGTCAGGTAGGCTTTGAACGGTTTTCACATCTTGAAAGTAGATAAAAGTATTTTTTGGTTTCCGTATTACTAAAGCACAATTTGGCAAATATGAATGAAATTAAAGAGACACTTAAGACCTGGCTATGAGTCGCACAGTACAAGCGGGATGGTGAATTCATGTGTGAACCTCAATGAATTAGAAATTACTCTGCTAAATCAAATCTACCAGTCAGAGAACTACAAGGAATTCCCAGTTCTGTATGATTTACTGCATACATTTACCACTTTCTATAAGCAGGTTCTAAATATGTGTAGGGTCCAGTGTGAGATTGGGTGGGTGAATGAAGTGTGGGGAGTAGAGGACAAAAGTGCAGTCAAGGACTTTCAGAGGGGAGCATTGAATGCCCGAGGGGCGACGTTTAGCTGCTGCTGTAGCCACATCCTTTGTTAATGTTGCTGAGTCCGATGTTGCAATACCCCAAAGAATTGGGTCTGAGGACACAAGCCCACTTGTGATTTACTGTTCTGATCTTGTTCAAGTACATTTCATGTGTTTAATTCATGTACTAACAGGACATTGCATTATTTGTTCAAGAGCCTGCTGGATACATTCTTGAATTTCTAGTTCTGAATCCTTGTTTGAATGTCCCTGTGCCAACAAGCCATTACATGTCCCCATGCCTGTTATGTTCAGCCTGCTCTTGATATCAGAATTCCTGTTCTAGATGTCTGAAGCCCTGTTCATAACTCCTTGTCCTTGTCATCTCTTTGGCCCTCTGATCTAGTGCTAGTATAGTATCTGTCTTCAGTCTCTGCCTCCTGTTCTTTCATATTGTCTGCCTTCCAGCTCTTGTTCTTTGTCTATACTGTATTCTGTTTATCCTTTCCACTCTGGATTTCTGTCCCATTCTTGATTCAGTCCACTCTCTGTTACAGTTGCCAATCCATTTACAGTGTGACCTCTGGCTTGGTCTCCTTTCAGATCATGTAAGGGAAAGACTTCTGTTGTTGCACCCAGGTGAGCCTTGCACTTAATTCACCAGTCTCTATAACAGCTGTCCCAATCTATTACTTCACTATATGGCTATTCTTAAGAGCAATCTGCTGGTGTCATTCTAAAGGGCTTTCCCTAAGCTACACTGGACACCTTGTCATACACCAGTACAAGCCTTACTTTGAGCAAACCTTGCTGTCATGTACACTTGATTGTCTCCTGTCACTCTCTTTGTCTCTGCTTACAAGCAGCCCCTGTCTTCTGTAGTCCTGGGATCACAGAATAGTTGTTTGAGCATTGTAAACAAGGAGCTGGGAGTGTGGAGAACATTCAGCAGTCCTAGAGGGTGGAGAGATTATTTGTAACCTAGGAAGGGAGAAGGGTGATACGTCCTCCCGAAGCTGAACTAACAATGCCTGTAGAGTATCCCTCTTCACCTCATGGCACTGGGCGAAATGAGAGAAAGTGCTTGCCACAGCTAGACTCCACACCACTAGGAGTGGAAAAGGAGAAATTCAGTTTTTATATGTAACCGTCACATACTCTATTAGGGTCATGCCTCATAATCGGGTTCACCTAAAGCTCAGGGTGGGCTTGAACATATTTCAGGGAGCTCTTAAAAGAAAAAAAAGACTAGGCAGTGCAACTAGAAGATAAAAATCCCTCATCCACACCAAGGTGTCCCTTTATTCGCAGAGCAGATGGGGACAGTAAAAACTAAATTATGGAAGGGGGCTGTAGAATTTAATGGTCCTATTACCCTTGCTTGACCAACATGTTTCAGCCCTACTCTGACAGGCCTAAAAAGGTCCGGGGCTTTTGTTATGGTGGATTCAACTGTGTAACACTCCCCTAGTGACGAAGCTATTTGTGCGATTAACTGATCATGTGTAGCATTCAATTAACAACTGCATGCCCTGGCAGGTTTATACTTGCCACTCTTGGTGCGACCTGTAAAAGAGAATCTCATTTCAGATCGCGTATACATTTCTTGGTTCCGCATACGGTGCTGTGCCTTTGTCATGTGCCATTGTGTTGCGGTTTTGAAATGTGGCATGCGCAACATCTCATGTACATTACTATCATGTGTAGTGACTGTGCCAAGTTTATTCCATGCACTTCAATGTAAGCTTTCACTTGCAGATCACCGCAACATGTGCCTTACTGGTGCATGCACACTTACCTCACACATTATTCAGAAGAGGAATTCATACATGATAGCATACTATGCCATATTTATGTTTCATCGTTTTGTGCCCAAGGTTTATGTTGGTTTAAACATCAGACATTTACAGGTGGGCAGGGCTCTTATTTTCATACAAGCATAGAGGGAAATGCCTTTTTTAACACAAAAGCAGATTTGTTTCTCATACTGACTCACCCAAAGTTTGGGAACATATGGCCCCACGAGGCAGCAGGTCAAAGCAGTGGCCCTGTAGTCAAACCTTAAAGTAGTTAGCTAGTAAAGACTAAAAGTAAAAAGGAAGACATCTAATCAGTATCAGCTTCTTACTGCCAATAGTTCTGTAAGTCCAATCCCCCCCCCAAAAAAACACTTACTTTGTCAAGGATCCCTACCCTCATATGCACCTACTTGGCTCCTGCTCTACCCGGCTTGTAGCATTGTAGTAGGGTGGAGAGCATGTTTATATCTCCTTGGGCCGGCCAGCTCTCATTTCTGCTAATTGCAGTGTGGCCAATAGAGAGCCAGCAGGAAGAGGCATGTTAGAACTACGCACTAACTTCTATGTCTGATGGTTGCGATGAGGCATGCGTCTCAATTGCCATGGTGCTGCGAAGAACGCTGGGGGCCAGCACAGCCCAATAGGATTAAGATCTACACAACGCTGGTGGAATGATGGGAAATGTAGTTCCCTCTGGTTTTTTAAAAAAATGACTCTGTATTACTGCTTAGAGAAAGACCATGCATTGTTAAAGCCAAATAATATTGAATTGTATCTAAAATGCCATTGAAATCTTTTTTTTCTTTGTCTTTATTCGATTTTCCAAAGGCAGATCATAAAAGATACACAAACAAATATGATAAAATCAGAAATATTAAAAACATCAACAATAAAAACCCTTTAGTAACTTACATTTTAAGGAAGGGGTTTAGCCACTTCCGCTAATTCCCTGGAGGCCCGCCTATGCTTAAAAAACGATATCCTAAACCCATTATTTATCCTTTTTCATGATGGTCTCTGGATGCTCAAACAAATGTACACAGAAAAGGACTACAAAGCAGTCCTTGATATATTTATCCATGAAATCACCAAACCACGGGCACAAGACAAGGCAATCTCTAATGACTGCCCAATTAAGTTTGGCTTCCCTGTTAGCCCATATTGAGCACCAGAGAACCAAAGGGATGGCATTTTCAGTATCCTGCACATACTCCATACCTAGCTCCTGGTGCAGGTAGAAGTGTGGAGTCAAGGGGGGCCACCTAATAACCGGCAGCAGAACCTATTCTCCTCGGTCTGTATAACACCATGGTCCCTACACCCCAAATACCCATTCCATAGGTTAGAATTGGCAAACATTTTTGATTGTATATCTCCAGAATCAGTGCAATAGGTGTGTTTTTGCCAATGGACAGGGCAGGTGAAGAAGTAGAGCCGACTGCTCGAGTAAAGCGAGTTATCCTATTTTTCATACAAGCTGAGCAAGTGCACCGATCATCAAACTCCAGAACCAAGTATGAAAACGAGCTTACCATATCTAGCCATTAAGATCATATTCTACAGCCTGATTTGCTTTCCGTGTATTATTAGAGGAGTATCCCTTTTAGTGGTGCTATGTGGAATAGTATGTATGTAGTGCATAGAGATGGACAACACTAAGAGAGAGGTGGCAATCTTAGTAGTTGTTTTTCTTTATCATATCTGATTTGTACGTGTGGGCATGTTAGCTGGCCCTACCCATCTTGATGTTGCAAACACTTCCTCTCACAGCCAGTGTCGTGAGGTTAGGAGGGAATCTCTAGAATATTGTTAGTATTTGTTTAAGCAGCCTGGTATTTATATTGTCCTGCCATCTTGTGAAGTATTACCTCTGAATTGTCAGCCCCTGTCTATGCTCCCTGACAATTTGACTCTCATTTACAGGTTACTAAGCTGTGGATGGGATATTTATCACCGGGGATCATAATTTCAACAGTTGTGATAATTATCTCTTATACCAAGTCGTTCACTTTACAATGGGGTATACAATGAGGATTTTGATGTTTAGCTTACCAAAATATGCTTGTACCTGTATTTATTGCCCATTTGTCCCCCGTAAACATTGGCAAATTTCACCTGACAAAATTTACCTTGGAAAAATTTTGTTGGGTGTGCTAAACATCACAAAACTTGTAATTTTGATATCTGTGCATACTTCAATTCTCACAGGGATCAGAAAAGAATGGCCAACTTATAATGAGGGCCTTAACATGTTTACCTTACTTTAGAAATGTTACTCATGCAGGTTCAGCAAAGAGGAACTCAATTGGGAGGTTTAAAACCTGTTAATTTGCCAATACATATGGCATTAATTAAAGACATTTTGACAGTTAGCGGGTAACTTTGGTATGGTTTGATGAATTTCCCACACCTCAGACCAAAACCCAGCACCCGATTTGATCACACTTATACACACCAGCCATCCACTCACACTCACACAGACCAAACACCACCAAACCAATGCACCACACTTGCATGCATGCTCCTAAACACCTGTTCACTCAAAAAACATTCCAAGGAGATATGGGGCCTGCTGCACAAACACGCTGACCTTGACAGATTAAGCAATTGTCCATTTCAGCACACCCATCCCACACCACCAAAGACCGACCAGCTCCGGAAGCACCCACTGCAGCTGGAAAAGCAACACAGAAGAGGATTAGGCTTACACCCATTCCACATACAGGCCCAAGCACACTAGCACACAAGACACTTGTGAAAGCCATCAAGAACCTCAACAGCTGGGTCACTGCATATGCCAACAGCTTGGCTCTGCTCAAGCACAAACCAACAGCAAGAGCCCGACCACAGGCCAGCTGGTGCACAGAGGAACACAAGCTGATGAAATGGCACTGCCAAGACACCGCAAATGATGAAATCTTTAAATCAGCTCTAAGACACTACCACCCGAAGATGCAAAATACCAAGTACACAGGTCTTGCAGATCGCATCAGCGCTGGCATAAAAGGCGGCAAGGACATCTTTGCCATCATCAAATAATTCACCACGCCTCCTGCTGCCTCCAGTAACATGACCCCCTCAGAAGAACTTTCCAAAGGCTCTCTGAATTCTTCTGTAACAAAAGCACCTCCATATACATCATTTTACACCCTCAACCAGAACACTGAAAGGTCGCAACTCAACTACCTATTAAAGCCAAAGAATTAACCTTGACCTCATGGCCCTCCATCACCACAGTCAAAATCACTGCAACCACGAAGACATCCACTCGAGATTCCCATCTAATCCTTGCTCGCACCATACCTTCACCAAAGGACTCTTACCGATCAGCAAAGCACTAACACACATCCTTACCACCTCCGACGACACAGCCACATTTCCAGACCACTGGAAACATGCAATCCCCATGCCCCTGCGAAAGAAACAATAATTTGACCCAGCCACGCTTTCCAACAACAGACCCAGCTCTCTCCTTCCCGGCACACGTCTTAGATAAACTACTCAGCAGACAGATGGAGCCCCAAACACAGAATATAAACAGCATTCATCACCGCCAAAGATGACATCTGCATAAACCTTGACAGAGGAGACACTGTGACCCACATTTTCCTAGACCTCATACAGCATTTAACATGGTGTCACATCCCACCCTCATAAGGCAACTGCAAGAGATTGGCATCCAAGGACCGAATCCCTGCTTGATATACTCCTTCTTAACAGACAGAACACAATGTCAGCCTGGCACCTTGCTCTTTGGAAGCCCACAAACTCATCTCTGGAGTGCCTCAAGGCTCATTGCTTAGCCTCACTCTTCAATGCGTAATGACCGAAGTCACTAACTGGATGAAATAACTGTCTGAAGCTCAACACTGAGAAGACAGAAGTAGTGATCTTCACCAAGAACCCCTCACATGGGACTCTAACTTGTCGCCAGTCAAACTTAGACCTACACCCAGCACCGGCACTGTGAACCTCAGAATAATCAACTGAAAAATCAAGCACAACTCAACTCTGTCACTGTATCCTGCTTTTCCACCCTGAAGATGCTGAAGAAGTTTTTTTAATTGCTCCCAGGCAACACACACTCTAGCTACCAGCAAGTTGGACTACAGGAACACCCTCTATGCCAGGATCATCAAGAAACTCACTAGAAGACTGCAATTCATCCAGAACCCGGCAGCCAGATTAACCCTTAACCTCCCACACAGAACTCACATCACGCTACACCTCAGGGAGCTCCACCAGTTCCCAATACACATACACAAATGTGTTCATTTCAACCTCCTCACACACACACACATTTAAGGCACTACATACCGTAGTCCCCATCTACCAGAACCATTTCCCTACACCAACCACTCATACACCTCTTCTCTGCAGGACTACTACTCGCACACATTCACCGCACACACCTGCTTAGGGTGAGGATACCCTAGAAAGTTATAGTGCTGTTTACAAATACACTTAGGGGAAGATTTACAAGCCCCTTGCGCCACTTTTGTGTCACTTTTAACATGGAAAAAGTGACGCAAAAGTGGCGCAAGGGGCTTGTAAATCTGCCCCTTAATGTTTAATTTGGCACACAGCAAAATAGGTGCACCACAAAGGTCAGGGCCATCAGAAATTTGCTTTGGAGGTCTGGCTTCCCAGAGGGGATTGTTTCGGGTGACTCGCCTGTCCCCCTGCTGGGGCTCTACATTGTGTGCTGCCATCACAGGAGGATCTTTAGAGACTCTTGCTGAGTGGGGCTGCCCCCCTCCCTCCAAGTGTGAATGTTCTAGGCTGTTCTTGTGGTGCTTGAGAGCCCTGAACATTGTTATGTTATGTTATGGTTTGGTGTTTGTAAAGCACATTGCTGTCCCTGCAATGGGGCGTCCCAGCGCTAGTCTCAAAAAGACCAACTGCAGATGATGACCAAATGGAAAGGTACACCAAGGAGCGTTTATTTGGAAAACAACCAGGACTTCAGGGATTTTCTGAAGGACCCATGGTTCTGAAATCACCTAAGATATAAAGGTAGTGCATTCCAAAGAGTAGGAGCTTTAGCGAGGAATTGACAGCCACCTGCTCTTTTAACACATGGCACGCAGGGCAGATTAGGATCGGCTGAGTGCAGAGTACGTATGGGTTGGTACATTGAAATTGGCTTGGTGCGGGGCACCCCGCATAGGCAGATGCCCTCATTGCCATCACCTGCTGTTTGATGGATAGAGAAGGTTGTGCCACATCTTGATCAAACTCCCTCCGGCATAGTTTACTCTGCTTTTCTGGACCAGCTCTGGGTCTACCCCCTCCCGGAACCTGGCAGTGGCCCCAGCATTTTACCTCAGAGGTAGCATGGGCCGACCGCCACCCCCCTTTTCATCTCCAGGGACTGTGACTTAAGTAAGGGATCCTTGATTGGAGCGCTGAACACTACGTCACTTCCCGGAACCTGAAGGACCTTGCCGACCACTTTGACATCTATGGGAGTGGCTAAGACCAAGCGCGACGAGTCAGTCTGAGCAATGCTCACATGCTCCACACCTGTCCCCACCAAGGATTTGGTGTCTACGTCACAGACTCTTTCATTAGATTTGGGGGCCCTGGACTTGGGTCAGGCACCCGTGACCTGGGATTTTCTGGCCTCCCTTTTGGATTCTCTTAAAACGGACATCCAAGACCTAATATAAGACTTAACCCAAGATATACGAGTACTACGCCCACACCTGTCTTTGGTGGGGGACCGAGTGTCCTCCCTAGAAGACAATGACACGGCAAGAAATAAGGAAGTGGAGATGCTACGTCAAGAGATAATTTGCCTCCAGAGCAACATAACAACCTCAAAACCCATAATGAGGACCTTAAGAACTAGTCCAGATGCAGTAATATTCACCTCAGAGGGAGCCCGACAGGCCCGGGAGCACGGACATCCATGGATATACCCAGGCGTTGTTCCGCTCTATGCTGGAATAAGGGGACAATGCTGAAGTACGGCTGGATAAAGTGCACAGGGTTGGTCGCCCCAGTGGACCTAACACCAGACCACCGAATATCCTTTCATGCTTGAATGACTTTCAAATTAAAGATGCAATCCTAAGCAAAGTGAGAGCCAAGCAACCTATTCACTTCCACGGCCATACTATTGAACTTTAGCAGGATATCTCCCACCTTATTCTTCAGTGCTGCAGGGCATTTAAATTCATCTCTAATTATCTCCACTCAAAGGAGGCCTCCTATGGTTAGGGCACCCCTTCAGGCTGGTCTTCTGATGTGAAGGAGAGCTTCATCAACTTAAGATACTCAAAGATGCCCGCTGGGTGCTCAATCTCCAAGAGGACTCATCTCAGCAATCCAGGCCTGACCCTAACTTAGGTCCCCGCCCCAGGTGGCAACATGGCGAAAAGCAGGAAAATGTGGCAAACAATCTACCCCTGGACCAGAAGAAGGGGTCAAAGAAGGCAGAGCAATGTTGGACAGTCTAGCCCAGGGGACTGGTGGCGCCGCCTTGTAAAGAGGGCCCCTTTGGTACCCAGTGATTGGATTGTGTATGCTTGGCCGGGTCATCGTTTTCAGCACACGGCTGTGGTGACAGGGAACTCTATTGTACTGGTACATCATCTCTGCCGGTCCACACCCAACATATCTTCCAGCATTGACTATGGACTCTTTCAACTTGTACTTTTGTTTTTCCTGTTTTTAGGGAATGGTTCATCTGGGGTTCTGGTCCTTCACTTTTGTAGGTCTATATGAAACACCTCAGGGGCTGTGGTGCAGGTTGGTTTATCCCCAGGTCACTCCCGTGTTTCGCATCCCCCATGATGACTCAGGATAGCCAGTAGTGCATCTGCACTTCTACCACCATTCCTGGAACTTGAGGCGACAAGCCTCAAAGTTGGAGCACTTAAAAACCCTGCAAAATGGGCAGTGGTCCTTTATCACCTAGAACAACAGGGCGACTACATCTGCCTCTTCTAAAAGACCAACCAGGTCCTCAACAACAACCACAGACTGGTTCCCATGGTAACTCTGGCCCTCAGGTTCTACTAAGCAAGGTGGGGTGGCAATCCTGCTGTCCAGGGTCGGATTGAGAAGGCAGGCAGTCAGGCATTGGGTAATGGGCCGTCACCTAAGTGTCACCTGCAGGCCATCTTTTTTAAAGCCCTGTTTCACCTGGCCCACAGAGCCTTGCAATCTTTGGCAGTCCCCCAGCCAGGCCACTCTATTGTAAGGCAGGCTCACTATCAGGGCAGGGACTTGCGACACTAGGCCTGCCGTTGCAGACTTCAGCTTAGCCCATTGGGGGATGCACACACACACCCAAAAGCAGTGCTCCTTCTCCCCTGCCAGGCTGTCAAACAGAGGCGGGCCGAGAAGAGTAAAGCAGCCTTGAAGGGGGTTCAGTGTCAGGTGATAAAGGCGATGGTCCATCTTCACCTCAGCCCCCATTGCCCTCCACCTCAGATGTCGGCCCACAAGCTTTGTTTTTTGCTTCTTTACACCTCTGGCTATAGTGAGCTGGGGAGAAGGTGAGTGGGAAACAGCCAGTGGTCTCACTGGGGGCCAGTTGTCTCACTGGGAGCCAGTTGTTCCTTGGCTGTAGGGTCTTTTTCACCTATCCCTCTTGGGTTCGACCCAGCCCAAAATCACTGTCTTTCTCCTAGCCCCTCCCCCACTGGGCCATCACAGCACATTCAGGCCTTGGTGGACGGGGAGGGCGAGAGTATTCAGGGGCTTTGCTGGGGGCCAGGAGTTGTCATCTCAGCCCCAGTGTCTTTCTGAGTGTAAGGTGGTGTGTTCATGTGTGTGGGAGGGTTTTGCATAGGCCTAGCTGTGAGGCTACCTTCAACAGAGCTGCCAACTTTGGAACTATGTTGGAATCCCGGCTTTAGCTCAACATCCTGTGATTCTGGGCACATCACTTCTTGTCCTGAGGCTGAAAAATAAAAATGAATTTTATTTCCTCCAGCACAGTTGGTGCTCATTGAACTAGATCCAATGCCCTTGGGGCCAGTTCACACTATATAAAACTACAAAAAACATATTTTAAATATGTACGGCCATTGATCATGTTTTCAAATGTTGCAAACGCAAGAGAATGATAATTAAAGACAAAACTTTAAAGAGAATAAAAACCTTATTCTTTTTAACACATGGCTTTTCTGCCTTTGTTAATTTGAAAAATCTGTCTTGGGTCATTAAGGCAGCTTTAGAAATCAATATAAAGTGCATTTGAATTACCTTTATAGTTTAAAATACATACTGATTAGGGGAAAAAATAGCAGATTCTGGCAATTTTTGTCTTTTTTGTACAAGCCAAGATATTAAAATACCTATCAGGGCAGGTGTTGAGGCCCTTGACCATTATATTTCACCTTGCCCGCCTGACCCAAATTCAGTGCTCCTAGTTTTTACTCTCTACTAGCTCTATAAGCTATAAAATGTTAAAACTACCAATCATTTCTATAATCATGTGCCCAATGAGACTAATCAATTTGTGTTTAATGAAAAGGCACAATCCGGGAATGTGGGCCATTTTTTTTTAGGAATGCCCGGGCCTAATTGTGATCCCAATCCAAACCTGCTGCTGTCCCAAAGTTTTTAAAGGTGAGAACCTCTCTAAAGTGGCAGAGACTAAGGGACGACTTCTGACATACAGGTTTCAAGTAGGCACTTTTCATTTCACTCTTGTCAATGTTTACGCACCCAATGAACACCAAGAGACTTTCATAAGAGGCGTCCTGGCACTGGTGCTCCTCTCTCTTGACAAGGCCATTCTGGTTGGTGGTGACACCAATCTGGTAATGGACACTGACCTGGACAGATCGGGCCAGCGCTCAGACCAGACTGGGGCCTTCACTGCCCAAGTACTCAGGTAGTTGGTGAATTGTGGGTTACAGCAACCCACCGCACAGGATTACACATTCTATTCCACAGCACACAAAACATATGCCAGCAATTGATCCCTTTTTTGCATCTCCCACCATGCAGGCCCTTGTAACCAATACCTACATTGCCCCTCGGTCCTTCTCTGACCACGCTTCTCCATCTCTAGTGTTCCGCCTAGACTCCCACCAAGTCAGACA
This sequence comes from Triturus cristatus, assembly GCF_964204655.1. Lineage (NCBI taxonomy): Eukaryota > Metazoa > Chordata > Amphibia > Caudata > Salamandridae > Triturus > Triturus cristatus. The sequence goes on from NC_140590.1 coordinate 1,208,443,818, forward strand.
ATCACAGTTCCCATGTCCAGTCCCCATATATAGTGGCCTTGCTTTTCCAGGGAATCTCTGACTACCTACAAACTACCGGCAACGAAAGATGTCCCTTGCCTCTTTTTGCGAGGCTCTAAAGCTAGTGGTTTGGGGAAAACTGATAGCCATATAGGCAGTGGAAAATCACTGCCAGAAAGACAAAAGACAGAGCCTAGGACAAGCAGTGTACGAACTTGAGGCTGTACACAAATGCACAGGTGAAACGAGAGTTTGGAAAGTGTTGAAAAAAGTGCAACTTTCCCTCAAGCGCCTAGATGTTGACAGGGCAGAATATGCTTTGATGCATCTGAAACACGAGTTCTACTTGGGGATCAATCGCTGTGGCCGGATGCTAGCACATCGCCTACGGGCCAAAATCCACACTGGGTCGGTTCATGTGATCTGACCAAGTCCAACTAGTGAAGTGCATACTGACACAAAAATTGCGCTGGTGTTCTAGACCTTCTACACCTCACTGTATGCAACCTCTGATAGCCCTGGTGGGTACCCTTCCACCTACCTGGATGCTGGTCCCATTAGCTTACTCCCAGCCTGAAATCCGAAGACCTGGAGAAGCTTATCCAGATCGAGGAGGTGATCTCGGCCATCGCTCCCTTGAAAGATATGAAATCCTCAGGCCCAAAGGCTTCCTGTTTCTATAAAGTCTTGTGCCAGGAATCGCCTCACTGCTCACCCGCCCCTATAGCACCTTTTGCCGATGCGGGCACCCTCACTGACGTTATGATTGAGGCCTCAATCTCTGTCATACCAAAGCCCAGCAAAGACCCTGCTCTTTGAGGGTCCTATAGGCTCATCTCTCTCCTGAACATTGACGTGAAAGATTTCACCAGTATTCCAGCCCACCGCCTCAATCCCCTCATGTCTGGTACAGTTGCTCAGGACCAAGCATGCTTCATCCCCAATCACCAATGCGGGGATAACACCACATGCATTTTGCATGTAATAGATAAAATATATGGGTCCCGGAGAGAAACAATATTACTCTCATTCGACACTGAGAAAATGTTTGACTTGGTCGACTGACAATACCTGTTTGAAGAACTGAAAATCTTTGGCTTCGGTGACGAATTATGCAGATGGGTTCACTCTGTCTATAGTGCTTCTTAGAGCAGCCGTTAGAGTCACTGGGGCAATGTACCAACCTTTCCCCATTCAACTGGGTACTCAACAAGGGTGCCCCCTCTCCCATTCCCCTTTTCGCCTCCTACTCAAAACCCCTCGCCTTTAAGAGGAGAGCTAATCCAACCTTTGGTGGAGATACGCATCTCATTAACTTATATGTGGATGATGTGATTCTCTCAATTACTAATCCCCCCCTATGCTCGTGACAGAGCTCCAAGCTTTTGGCAACATATCTGGGTTTAAAGTAAAATGCAAAAACCCCAGATCCTGAATCTATCCATTACCACATCCCAAAAGGTACATCTCTGCTCTCTGTTCCCCTTTTTGAGTGAGAAAACATACCCTGTCTTGGTATCAAGGTGGCACAATTGCTTTAGAAGACACTAACACTCAGTTATACTGCCCTTGCTTCACAAACACTTAAGGATTTAATCACTGGCCGCCAACTTCGTCTTTCCTGGCTTGGCAGAATTTCTGTCATAAAAATGACTATACTGCCACACATCCTTCATCTCTTCCAGGCTTTTCCATTGACTCCGCCACAGCATGCTCTGCACTCCCTGAAACTCCTGAAATTTGGGACAGGAAGAAATGCCACCTCCCATGTCAACCAACACAGGATTAGCTGTCCTCATAATAGCGCGCTACTTTCAAGCTTCCCAGCTTCGCTTTTTAGTGGAGTGGAGCCACCCTCTTTCTGAGAAGCACTGGTGCTTCATACATCAGGCGGTAACATCCTCTCAAATATGGAAGGAACCATAACTCCCTGTAAACACAGAGCATGGGGTCTTTATTCTAAATCAGTGACTAGCTCCATTTTTAAAGTATGGGATGCTGTAGCTACAAAGGCGGGTTTGACAACCTTTCCCTCCCCCATGACCCCAATCCTATCAAACCCAAATTTCGGCCCAGAGATGCACTATGAGAGTTTCTGGTGATGGCAAGAGCCTAGGTGCATGCTCATTGACAGCCTGTTTGACTCAGAGGGTTTCATTCCTTTCGAGCACTTGAAGTCTGACTATGGGCTTGAGGGAGGAGATCGTCTCAAATACCTCCAGGTGTGATGCTGGGTGATGATTCCAGCCCTTAAACCACATGCAGAGAGGACCCTTACCCCCTTGGAGAAATGGGTCATCCTTAAAAAAACCAATAAATGCCTAATCGCTGAGCTCTATGCCCTCGTAGGGAAAGAAAGTCACTAACTACACCCATGGTTCCGACTAGGCGGGAGACGGAACTCGTTAGGACAACCACTGCCAAAGAATGGGAGGACATTTACCACAGAGCTTAACACACCGCCCACAACATGGCCAGTACCGAGACTGCATACAAAATATTGTCTTATTGGTAGCTAACTCCCGCTCGGCTCCAAGCTTGGAACCCGGGAACACTCAAAAGAGTGCTGGGTGGGGATGTGGAAGTAAAGACACCCTAATTAATCTTCTCTGGCACTGCCTGAAACTGGGTTGTTTCTGGGAGCATGTATTTAATGATATAGTCAGGGCCTTCCAAACGTCTATTCCGAGGTTCCTGTCTATACCATCCGCGGGGTTCCTAACCCCTTGACGTACCCACTGCGCTCTTTAAGGGGGAAGCAAATGGCCCTTGCCCTGGGAGCATTCCATCAGGTGATTCTTTCCTTGTGAGTACCACCAAGTTCCCTGACCATATCACTTGACTTCATAATATCGGGTTCATACTGGGAAAGGAGAGGTCATAGTTAGCTGTTGAGCAGAGGAGTGAGTCTTACTCCATGTTACTGGCGCAGTTGATCCAAATTCTCTCCTCTGAATTTCACAAGCTAACCTGCCCGACATATCTTAAGCTGCTCTGTCTGCTCTCAGAGTCCACTTCTACCAACAATGCAGCCCGGTACGAGTTCGCTGCCCACCAAGCACATGCCTAGTGTTTGTCTTGACATGCCACCAATATAGACCTCTTAGCTATGCCTCAGGAAGGACTTGTGGGAGAGGGGGGCACTTGTGTTTGGGTACTAGTGTTCTTAAGTTAGTAATGCCTCTTAATGCTGCTGACCCAGATGAGAGCAGGCAGCTACATACTCAATAGGCTGCAATACGCTTTATCCATACTGCCAGCCCTTTGGGTTGTAGGCGAGCAGCTTTGTGTGTCTATGACTTACGGTGGGTTTAATTACATAATTGATCTATAAATGCCTCCAGCAATGCTGCCGGCCCGTGGGGTTGTAGGTAAATGGCTGTGATCATTTATATTCTGACTGTGCATTGACGCTGCCAGCCCCTTAAGTTGTAGGCAACCAGTGTTGTTTCTTTGCAGTTGCTGAGGCTTTAATAAACAGAATTGATCTATATAACTGCACAGAAAGGCTGCACTGGCAGGCTTGAGTCATGTTTAAAGAGCTACTTGAGTGAAAGGCACAATGAGTGCTGCGGGCCCACTAGTAAAAGATAAACAAATGAAGGACAGAATGCGGAACAAATCAAATATTCACCCCCAGTCAAGAGATATGGGTTAAATCCATGGTTCTTTTGCTCACCAAGTCCCCCCAGTTTAGAATCAGCCATACGCAAATCAGTCTTGGCCCTGCTCCTCATGGGAACAGTCAAGCCTAAACCACAGAGCCATGTCCTCCATGAACCAGAAACAGTAGTATCATTTAATTTACATGCCCTGGATACATGTGGCACCACTTATCTTAAATGTGCCAATTGGAATTAAGCCAATTATACCATTATGGAGTGACCACACGCACTTTTGCACTGGTCAGCAGTGGTAAAGTACGCAGAGTCCTAAGGCCAACAAAAACAAGATCAGAAAAATGGAGGAGTATGGCAATACTTCTCGGGGAAGACCACCTTAAGGCTGACAAGTCTAACACACACCCTGCCACCCCAGTGTGGACCCAGTCATATACAAATAAGTTGTGGTCCTGCTCCAATAGGAACATTCTAGCCCTAACTTCCAGGCCAGGCCTTTCCTGAACCAGAATGCAAGCAACCTAAGGCTGGTTTTGCCCTAATTGGAGCTCTTCAGTTGGGTGTAGCTCGTTTCCAGTGGCACAGTGAGCAGTGGACCCATGCCTGGGAATTCCTGTGGCTACTGAGGGGGGTATATCAAATTTACAAATTTGACTAATGGTAGATCATTAATTGCATGACATTTTCAGATTGACTCTCCTGAGACAAAGCATCCGTTGTACCATTATTATGATGTGTGGACCTAATATTAATCTGAAAACAACAACATTTATCTAGGCTGTCTGGAAGTTAGTGCCACAGCCAATTTCCAATATTACAAATGTTTGGGATCTCTATATATCCCTACTGAGTGTTTGGATCCCAACAAGAGAGAGAGGAGAGGAGTTGGCCTAACAGCTAGGGCGGGTGGCCTCAAATCTGGGGAACTGGGTTCGATCTCGACAAAGACGTGCAACATCCTGTGATTCTGGGCAAATCACTTAATCTTCCCATGCCTAACAACAGTGGCGTAGCTAGGGGGGGGGGCGGTCCGCCCCAGGCGGCACTATTTTGGGCGCGGACAAAGGCATTCAGGCTTGCTTTCGTGAACGTTCGGGGACGGGCAGAGAAGGAATAGGACTCGGGCAATGTCCTCTTCTTTTTTGTGCTGCCAGCTGTCCCCCCCTCTCTTCCTATTATTCCCTCTCTTTCTGTCTTGCTCCTCACTTACTGAAAACGGTCACAGTCACAGTGACTCTGTCACTGAGGTCACATGAACCTTGAGCAGGTTAGGGCAGTGTGAACGGTGTGACCGCACTGGGTACCTATTTCGGGTGGGTGCGTAGTGTTTGCAAGTATATTATGGTTTAAAAAAAATTTGCTGCCTCCTTCCTGACCTCCAGCAATTTTCAGAAACAATAAAAATGTCATGATAACTTCGGTGATTAATGTTCTTCCTAGAGAGTGATCCGAGTTTTGTCTAGTGGAAGGGTTGACTCCTGGAAAGGTAGCACAGAGGGTTAATGTGCATGCTGCAAAGAACATGTACCATGCAGATCACAAAGTGCACTGCTTTAATGGGGGGACCATGATGAATGGTCATTTAATGTCAGCCGTAGGTGATGGATCCCTGAACAGTGTCATGTATGTGCATGTTTGCATTGTGCTGAGGGGATTACCAGGTAATTGTTCACGCAGCTCTCCGATGGATGTCACATGCGGTTCTTCTGAGTCCCCAGATAGATTATGCAGTCTGTGTGTTCTCTTTTGTACTGCCAGTCACCGGTGTATTCAACTGTGTAGCCTTGGACCGTGTCATGTATGTGCTTGTAACTTGCATGATCGAGGTAACTATTAGCGGCGATACTACGTGCCTCTCGGTCCTCTTTCAAGTGCTTGCTGTCCTATTTCCCCAACAACCCCCCCCCCCCCCCCCGGGGCGGCAATCTGAGGGATAGCCCCGGACGCCACAAGCTCTAGCTACGCCTCTGCCTAACAAAAAGAAATGTGTCCTTATGTAATGCAACTGGTGCTCGTGTAAAGCGCTCTGATACTCGATACCTTAGTCAAGTCCACGCTATATAAAACTCTGTAAAAATAATGCATCCACCACTCATAGGATCTATTAAAAAGAAAAAGCTCTTTTTCAATGATGGTATAGTTTACCTGTTATGGAGAACACTTTTAAGAAAAATAAGCTGCTAGATTAACTTGACAAGTGCCTTAGTTTTTTCAAATAAAAGGAAAACTCAGAATATGATGTGATATGAGGCATCTGTCACTTGAAAAATGTTCTTTAAAAAAATAAAGAGGCATGTTTATGAGACCCTTGTGCTGCTGCAGTGTCACTTGTTATGATATTCCGGTGGCAATCATATCTATGAGGCCACTCAAAGCCACTTTGCGTGGCTTTGAACAGCCTCATAGATATGGAGTAATGCAAAGAAGTGCAAAGCACTAAGTTGCCTTACTCTGCGCTCGGGAGGCATTCCATGGGCATTGTGGTGGGTGTTCCCAGGCAACACCAATGGATTTTGAGGCTTCTCCAAATCTACAATACCATGTACAACTGGGGATGCGCCAAAACCCCTTGCCCCCGGAGGCGAGGCGTAACAAGGAGAAATAACTTTATTTCCACTAGTTATTTCCTACTCCCAGGATTGTTGTGCCTTCCTGCACAATTACAATCCTGCAGACAACACAGGCACCCTTGTACAATGGTGCAAGAGTACCTGAGTTGGCGCTAGGCTGTAGCAACTGTGCCAACGCTGTGGGAAAGGAAAGGAATGCACCATATTGGATAAATACAGTGCATTCCTGCCTTTTCACTTGAAGTAGAGCTGCACAACAGGGTGACTTGATGCGCTCCCCTAAGCCAACAACCCCAGAAATGAGGGACAAATAATTTAAGTCTGGGATAAGAAATTGGATTATTATTTGGGGGGTGGCTACCCACCTCAAGGAATAATCACAACCCTTGTCAAGTTGAACACTCAAAGTCACTAAAGTAACCTGAACTCCACCCCCTGGTAACTATGGCACAGATCACACACACTTAATTTAAGGCAATGTGTAAACCATTAATGCAGTACCAAAACAGTAATGAAGTTAAAATACAGAACTATAAGAATCCCAAACTTAATTCGATAATTAGTGCAAAATTGTATAAGCACAATGCCATGAAATGACAAAAATCCAATAAGGAGAGCCAGGGATATGAACTTTTAAAGTTCAAAGGAAAAATAGTACCAAGTAGCACAAAGTGCAATGAAAATCAATGGTCAGGGTAGACCTGGACCTCATCGTAATAAAAAACAGACTTTTATGAGGTACAGGTCAGATTCACCAATGAGGTTCCCCCTGCTCAAAGATTTTACATTCTGACTTTAGTCCTTTACGTTCCAATCCACCACAGGAGTACACTTCTAACCCCCCTTTGCCTCTGGGAAGGCACTTAGAAACTCACAGTGTGTCTAGCAGAGGCAGAACAGCAGGGTCCACTCCAGGTCCAGTTGCCACTGGTCAGCTAGGCAATTGCAGGAAAGGCCTCTTGTAGCTTGTTCTGTCAAGGTTGCTTTAACAGAATGTCAGCCTTATGACCCAAAGAGTCTCTTCTCTGACCAGGGTACAAGAGATAGTAGGTCCATTCCTTTAGGCTATTCTCAGGTCGCAGACAGCAGGTTTAGTGCAGTGCCTTTCTGATCTTCCTTAAGAGTGTTCTGAAGTGGGTACTTGGAGGTACCACATTTATGCCAGGCACAAGCTACTGGGAGGAAATGACGCCTAGGCACACCCTAAGCAATGGACAAAAGTTCCTTTGGATAATTTCAGGAATAGCAAAATTCTTCCACCACACTAAATTAGGGCACTGAGGGCTGTGGGATATGAGGTATTCTCCCGCATCTAAAACTAAAATCCAGTTTGGGGGCAGTTATTGTACCCCCAATAAACCCAGAAATAGAAGTCTGGTAGCACAAAGCAGGGTTTTTCAGCAACTACAAGTCAATATTCAAAAAATGTCTTGCATCCTGTTCTCGCCACTTGAAGTGCACGTCCTCAGTGTTATTTGTAAAACCAAAGCAGAACGCTCAAGCAGAATTTTACACTGTAATTTATAAAAAGATTCTACTGTTATTGGAGCCTATCTGCCCGAGGGGGATAAAGGAGGGGCCCTGTCTCGGTCTCAGCTGACATTTGCCTGTGACAAGGAGACCTCCTTGAAGTTCTCCCCGAGTGTTGTATGTAGAATCCCAGCAAACCTGTTAAGCAGGATTTGACCATCAAGCTAGATTTGACACTGCAATGTCAAGAAGAATGATCACAGCTTCACCCTGCATATTCTGTCAGGTTCGGAGGAGTCATCTCTGCACATTCAGAACAGCATATTGTTTGCTCCTGGGAGACATTTTACCTTCCTTCACATCTATTCAAATGCTGAATACCTGACCCCCTAGCCAGGGACCTGCTCTCTCCCTCAGCAGCTCAGTTGTAGAGCCTCCGCCGCTGACCCCGAGTCACCTCGCCTGTGGGAGTTCGAGGCCTCTGCCTGACTCTCCTCTTGTGCCCGTTTTGTGCCAGATTTGTCCGTGTGTTGGTATTGTGCCTTTCAATTTTTGTTATTATGCCTCTCTCCCTATTTTGCTGTTTTTGCTTTTTCCTGTTACCCTGTTGTGTCCGCATGCCCGGTTTTCCTGCCCGCCGCTGCTGCCCCCGTGGCCCCTCCCCCCTGCCGGTTTTCTCACTCCCGCCTCCCAGCTGCACTTCCCTCCCTCCCCCTTCTCTATTTAATGGCGGCCGCACAGCGGCCACGCTGCTGGCACACCGATGGCATGCCAAAGGCAAGCCTGTCTGCGCCCGACTGCGGCCCGACCATGACCAGAACCAGGGACCCTGGATCTCCGGCCTCCTACCACTACAACAGAGCTGCCCTCCTTGCACTCAACGCCAGAAGGAACAACAACTGCCAGCTGTCTACGCCGAGCACCACCCACGGCCAGTTCTCCTGCCGTTGCTGCTGCTAGACTTTCACCACCCTCCACACCCCCATGGCCATCACCCCCTCATCGGACGTCAACATCACCGAAGCCCTGAAGTGCATCCTCCTCAATGTGCGCTCCCTGCACAAACACGCTGTAGAGATCTGGGACCTCCTCAACGCCCTCTCGCCAGACATTGCCTTCTTCACGGATACCTGGACCAACGCCTCCTCCACCCCTAACATTGCCACCGCCATACCTCACGGATACAAGATCCAGAGGAAAGACTGCCCCAACCGCCCAGGAGGAGGACTCACCATCACACACAAAAGCTCCCTCCGACTCTCCACCTCCACCACGTGCGAACCCTCCTCCCCAGCAGAACACCTTCACTTCCAGATCCAGACCAGCCCCAGAACCACGCTGCACGGCACTTGGCATACAGACCCCCAGCACTTTGCGTTTTATTCACCACAACCATCGCCAACATCATCACACCCCACGCCATCGCCTCCATGGACTACATGCTCATTGGAGAACTGAACTTGCACCTCGATAACCCCAGCTACCCCAACTCCACCACCATCCTGGACAACCTCACCAACCTTGGACTGAAACAGCTCGTCACCCCGTAACTACAAGGCAGGACACACCCTCGACCCCATTTTGGCAGGTGGGAACAGCATCCGCTTCAGCCACACCATGCAACCACCATGGACAAACCACAATTGCGTACACTTCAAACCCCCAGTGCCCAAACCTGCTCCACGCCCTCCACGAAGAAACTGGAGCAAAGTCACCAAGGAGGAACTCAACTCTGCCCTCAGCCGCAATGCCCCCACCACCTCACAGCCAAAGAACTCCACAGATGGATCACCAACTGCGCAGATGAGCTTGCACCCCTACACCACCCTGACAAACAGCGCCCCAGGAAGGCTGCCTGGATCACCGCCGACCTCCAAGAATCCAGAAGCACCTGCAGATGTCTCGAGAAGAACTGGAAAAACAGCAAAACCTCAGAAGACCGCACCGCCTACAAGAACGCCATGACTGAATACCACCACCGCATCAGATCCACCAAAAGGTTCTTCATCCAGAACAAGATCCTCGCCAACTCCAACAACCCCAAAGAACTCTTCAGCATCATCCAGGAATTCACCAAACCCCCCAGCTAATACACAGACATTACCCTTTCCCAGGACCTCTGCAACAAGCTCGGCTCCTACTTCCATCTGAAAATCAAATGTCTCTACGACAACTTCAATGACCACACACCTGACTCCTAAACAACTTCCTACTCCAGCAACATCCACCAGCCCACCATCTCCTACTGAGCTCCAGTCTCACCCGAAGACACTGCATCGACCATGAAAGGCATCCACTCAGGAGCCCCTATGGGCCCCTGCCCCCGCACATCTTCCACAGGCTACCACCGCCATTGCTCCTGAACTGCGACGCACTATCAATGCCACCTTCAAAACCGGGATCTTTCCCGATGATTGGAAATGTGCTGAGGTCAGATCTCTACTCAAGAAGCCCTCAGCAGACCCCACGGACCTCAAGAACTACCGGCTCATCTCCTGCTTCCCCTTAACGGCCAAAGTCACAGAGAAGATCGTCAACACCCAACTAACAAAATTCATCAAAGAAAACTCCATCCTCGACCCCTCCCAATCCGGATTCCGCAAAAACCACAGCACTGAGACCGCTCTACTCTCCGCCACAGATGACATCCGCACCCTCCTCGAACAAGGACACACCGAAGGCCTGAAACCTACTCGACCTCTCTGCAGCCTTCAACACCGTCTCCCACCGCACACTCACAGCCAGACTCCATGACGCCAGCATACAGGGAACTGCCCTTGACTGGCTTCGCTCCTTCCTGACCAGCAGAACCCAAAGAATCAGACTGCCGCCCTTCCTCTCTGAACCAACACAAATCAACTGTGGAGTACCCCAAGGATCATCACTCAGCCCCACACTCTTCAACATCTACATGGCCCCTCTCGCCGCCATCGAGAGACAGCACAGACTCAGCATAGTTTCCTACGCTGCCAACACCCAACTAGTCCTCTCCCTCACTAAGGACCCCATTACCACCAGACTCAACTTCAAGGAAAGAATAAAAGATGTTGCTTCCCGGATGAGCAGCAGCTGCCTAAAGCTCAACTCGGAGAAGACAGAGGTCCTCGGACTCACCCTCTCTGCATGGGACAACTCCAGGTGGCCCACCACCCTTGGCAGCCCCCCTCCTCTACAGACCATGCCCAAAACCTTAGCATCATACTTGACCCCTCCCACTCCAGTGTCTGCCAGGTCAACGCCGTCGCCTCCACCTGCTTCAACACTCTCCGCATCCTCTGCAAGACATTCAAATGGATCCCACCAAATCAAGGAAGACCATCACCCACTCACTCATAAACAGCAGATTGAACTATGGAAACGCCCTCTACACCGGGATCAACAGATATCTGCTCCACAAACTCCAGAACATACAGAACACAGCAGCCAGACTCGTCCTCGACATTCCACGACATGAACACATCAACCAACACCTGCGTAACCTCCACTGGCTCCCCGTCGAGAAGAGATTAACTTTCAAGATACTCACCCACGCCTACAAATGCCTCCACAACACAGGACCCCAATATCTCAATGACAGAAACTCGTTCCACTTGCCTAAGAGGAACCTCCGATCCGCCGACCTCACCCTTGCCGAGACTCCGCTCATCCGCAGAGCATGAACAGGTGGAATATCCTTTACCTACATCACGGCCAAGACCTGGAACAAGCTTCCGATCAATGTCAGATGCGCCCCCAACCTGCACATCTTCAGGAAGACCCTCAAGACCTGGCTTTTCAACTGACCGGAGCTGCTCCCTCCTCTTCCCCAGCGCCGTGAGACCCTCTCGGGTGAGTAGTACGCTTACTATTTCCCTGATTGATTGATTGATTGATTGATTGATTGAAACTGGTTGGAAAAAGCGGGAAACAAATGAGCCCCCAGAAGCTTTAGGCAGGGAAAAGGTACCTCTTCCTTAATATTTATCAAAAATCCCACAACACTCTTGAAGTGGGTTTTAATAACTATTTAAAACAGTGGTTTAATTATTTTTCAAGCTTTTTCCTAGCCACAATTAGCATTATTAAATGTGATAATGTAACCCAATGTTTTTATATGGAACAGCCAGCCTTGCTGCAGCGAAAATAGCTTTTGGGCTGTATTCACTGTTTAAAAATATAGATATTTTTTCATTTTGGTATAGTGTTGTTATTATATTTACATTTAATACTTCTATTTATATTCTCAATATGAGCTAAAATGTAATCTATTACTTTTTTTTTAATTGTTTGTATTAATATTAAAGTTAGGGCAGAACACAATCACATAAATGACTATAAATTTGCAGTTTGTTGGTACAGATCCCACCTATGAACCCATAGATATCGCCTCACCCCCTCCCCGTTTCAGATGGAGATATCCTCATTCGGCAACTCCGGTGGTTCACAGATAAAGCCCCTGTATTTGTTCCAGGCTCCCCATACCTTCCCCCATTTCTATGGACAACCTCGGCTAACATATGTAGTCTTCTCTGCTACCATGGCTTCATCCATGTCTTTACACCATGCCTTGATCATCGGTGGGCGTCCGGAGCCCCACAACCTGGCTATATTTCGTTTGACGACCATCATTCCCAAAGTTGCCCAGTCCTGTGCCGGATGGTTTAGATCATTTGGCTCCCATATATTTAGCAAACATCTTTTAGGTTCTGGTGTTACCGATACCCCCTCCACTTGCGATATGGTCTGCATCACTGCCACCCAGTATGGCATAATCCGTGGACATTGCCATATAGTATGGTAAAAAGTTCCCTCTTCCCCGCATTCCCGCAGACAATACGGGTGTGAGGTATTCCCTATATTGTGTAAGGTTAATCTAGTGAAGTATACACGGTGTAGTATCTTTAATTGTATGAGCCTCAATCTCGAGGGTATTGCAACTTCCCGCGGTGATGAGAGTGCCATTTGCCAGTCTGTGTCATCCATGTCCCCAAGGTCTACAGACCTTTTGACCTTCAGTGCCTGTGTCGGGTCAGGTAGGTTATTAACTAACTTACGGTAAGTGAAAGAGGTGGCTTTTTTCGTCATGTAGTCAGTGAGGAGTCTGTCCTCTAGGGGAGAGGCCTCCGGCAGGACGGTGTTCGGCGGTATGGCTGCCTGTAGTGCATGCCTAATCTGTATGTACCTGAATTGTTCAGAAGAGGCTAGCTCGTATTGATCCTGCAGGCGTTCGAACGCTACCACCCCACCCTTAACCCACAGGTCTCCTACCGTAGAGATGCCTATGGCGTCCCATTTATTGAATCCTTTACTATTTCTAAGCTTTCCCAGTCTTCCTGTATCCCAGAGCGGAGTAAGCTGTGTGATAACCCCCTGCCATCCCAGTTTTTTATGCACCATATACCATATGCCAATTGTATGTGCCGCCGGGCCAATCAGTGGGTTAGGTCGTTTTTTATTGTATAAGGCCGCCATGACTCCTCCATCTCCTAATATATATCTGTCCGCCTGGAACGCAGGGTCGGACTGTGGGGCGTGGATTCATTGATTGATGATTTTCAACTGCGCAGCCCAATAGTACAGCTGTATGTTTGGTAGTGCTATCCCCCCCATCATACCAACCCCTAACCAGCTTTTCCATTGCAATTCGCACCGGCTTGTTTCCCCACAGTAAACTAGAGACCTCTGTTGCTATTGCTTTAAAATAGCTCGCTGGCACTGGGAATGGAGTATTTTCCAGAAAATACAGAAACCGGGGGAGTGCCATCATTTTAAAGAGTGCTGCTTTCCCAAGCAGCATCAAGGGTAATGCGTGCCAATGCGTGGTATCCCATTTTAGACGGTCCAGGGGGGGTAGTAGATTTTTGGTAATAAAGTCTTCCGGCTTAGGTGTCACATAGATACTCAAATACTTAAAGCATTCTGTCGTGATTAGGAGACCGCATTCTTTAGGCAGTTGCGGTGGCGGACCGCATAGTATAAATAAGACCGACTTGGACCAATTTATGGTGTAACCCGATACCCTCCCATAGTTTTCGCAAATGTTTAGCAGCACCATAATGGAACGTCTGGGGGAGGTCAAGTATAGTAAAATATCATCTGCATATAACGATAGGCGGTCCTCCCACACCACCGCCCATTTGAGTCCCCTGATGGTTAGCTCCCACCTGATCAGGGCTGCCAATGGTTCCAGCACCATGGCAAACAACAAGGGGGATAACAGGCAGCCCTGACGAGTTCCGCGTCCCAGCGGGAAGTCCTCTGACATGTGCCCATTGGCTGTGACATGCGCAAGGGGCTTCGCGTATAGCAGGCGTACCCATGCACAGAATTTAGGGCCAAAGCCCAGATGCCTAAGGACCGCAAATAAGAAGGGCCACTCCACCATGACGAACGCCATACGGGCATCTAAGGAGAGAATAACAACCGGTTCTTGAATATAGGGCGTACGGGCCAACAGCCCATGAAGCCGTCTCAGGTTAAGAGCCGTATTGCGACCTGGCATGAAACCCGACTGGTCCGGGTGTTTGAGGGTCGTCATATGCGGGGTTAATCGGGTTGCCAAAAGTTTTGCGAGTATTTTAGCTTCAGCATTAAGTAATGATATTGGGCGATATGAGGTGTATTCCTCAGGAGGCATCCCAGGTTTTGGAATTGCCACAATGGTTGCTATTCTTTGGTCCCTCGGGAGTTCTCCCGCTTCTAGACTTTCGGTATACATGTTTAAGAGGTGGGGGGAGAGTGTACCCGCCATCTTCTTATAATATTCAATAGGGATGCCGTTAGGCCCTATCGCCTTCCCCGACTGCAGGGACTCAATTGCTAACTGCAATTCGTCCGCCATGAGGTCGGCTTCCAGCGTGGCTGCCGCCACCGGTGCTAATGTGGGCATTTTGATGTCTTGGAGGTAAGCTAGCGCCTCCTCCACCGTGTTGGTCGACGCAGGCGCATATACCTGGCCGAAGTACTTGGCCAAGCCGTTTACAATTTCTTGAGGGTCGGAGACCACCACTCCCTCCCGAGTTTTAATTTGCGCTATCCAGCTCCTTGCTCGTTCTTTCTTGTCCAGCCAAGCCAGAAGCTTACCCGCCTTATCTCCAATTTCATATATCTTATGTTGTGTACTCTTTAACTTGGACTTCGTAATCTCTTTTAAGTGTTCTCTGTATTCCTGTTGTTTAACACAGAGGGATTGGGACGTTTCTAGCGTCGGGTGCTGAGTATGACGGTCCTCAGCCTGATGCAAACTCGATTCTATGTCCGATAACTCCCGTCGCTTTTCGCGTTTATAACCGACTGTGGATGTAATGGCTTGCCCACGGATAACAGTTTTGTAGGCCTCCCAAAGGGTGACTGAAGATGAGGTTGTCAGTGTATTTTCTTTAAAGTAGTGTTGCGTTGCAGTGCTGAGGTCGTCAACGATTTTGGGATTATTTAAATACCCTGGGTGTATGGGGTAAATGCGTCACCTAACTATGTGGTGGCACGCATATGTAAGTAGCACTGGGGAATGATCCGATATCCCTCTGGGTCTGATCTCTATGTCCACTACGTTCTGTAGGCTGTCCGCCGATGTCAAGACGTAATCTATCCTGCAGAGACTATTATGGACTCCCGATTGGTAAGTGAACTGTCGTGTCGTGGGGTGACGGCATCTCCAGGCATCTAGGAGACCAAGGGCTTCTATAAAACTCTCTATGTGGGATATTCTACTGGTGTGGGGTTTGGGAGGATGCCGGTCAATAGTTCCGCTGATTGCCGTGTTGAGATCTCCCCCAATTATCATTTCTCCCGCTGGGAGAGCGAGTAGGAATTTGCTGAGCGCTGGCAGGGCCACAGCGTGGAGCGCTGGAGGGATATAGACGGACACCACATTAAAGGATCTTCCCTCCCACTGACATGCTATAGCCGCGAAGCGGCCCTGGTCATCTGTCCATGATTGATTGATAATCAGTGGGGATTGTTTTCTTACCAGGATGCCTACTCCCCGTGATCCGGAAGAAAACTCGGAGTGCACAATCATTTTAAAACCAAATCTGTCCAGCGCTTTACATTTCGTTCCTGTTAAGTGTGTTTCCTGTAAGAGGGCTATCACTGGTGCACACCGTTTCAAATATTGCAAGACTAGACCTCTCTTAATCTTATCCCCTAGCCCACGGACATTCCATGTAACCAATGATAACGGAACAATTGGGCCCATTGGGACGGTAGTGCCTCAGCCTTTGAGTGATCCTGAACCATCATTTCTATCACGTTTGAAGCTGACAGTCAGTGCCATTGAGCGTCTGCATTCCCTGAAACCAGTGTCTGTGTACCAAATTGCATCCAATGCCCTTAAAAAAACAACAACTAGCAACATCCAATATTGTAATAACAGCCCTAACCCCCCCACACGCCTCCCTGCCTCCCTGCTTGACGGACCCAAAACTACCCGCCACCCCAACAGTGCAGAGTGCTTAATACCCTTCCCTGATACCATCACTTGGGGGCGAGAGCAATCGCCCGCTGTCCTCGGAGACCCATTGTTCCCTCTGGAGTTGTAGCGGTCTCGTTTTCCTCTCTGATAGTTCGTATATAGTGAGAGATTGGGCAGTACCGCTTTTCTCCCTCGGATTGTTCTGGTCGCAGTAGGCACTCCCTCGAACCCTTGTGTGAGGAAGTCTCGGTGGTAACACAGCAAAGTCATTGAGAATCCGGTAGGCCGTCCGAATTCTAGATTTCAGCCCTTTGTCCAGTTAGGCCATGACCGCCTTGGCAATGCCGTTCTTTCCTTCCTACTGCAGTAATGAATGTCACCTTCACCTGCAGTCATTTACGCTAAGTCTTCTCGCTCTTCAGTTTCCTCACGGTGGGTGTGACCTCCTTTTCGGCGCTCTGAACGTGGGGTTGTACGCCAGCCCTCTAGCCATTCCTGTGCTTCTTCCGGCGACAGGAAGAACCATGCTTTACCTTCGGCTTCTACCCTTAACTTCGCAGGGAACAGCATTGAATACTTGAGTCCACGTTCGCGGAGTAGTTTTTTAACTTCAAGAAATCCGCGGCGCTGCTTCGTAACTGCAGCAGTGTAGTCCGAGAAGATGGTGATATTTGCGTTGTCAAGTCTCAGAGAGGGGGTGACACGCGCAGCCTGCAGTATCGCGTCTCTATCCCGGTAGTTAAAAATGCGAGCCAGGATAGGGCGCGGAGGGGCCCCGGGCTTGGGCCGACCCCCTGGTACTCTGTGTGCCCGTTCCATGGAGAAGTAATTGGATAGGCCCCGGGGATGGAGATGATTTGTTATAAGATCTTCAACAAACAGGTCAATGGCAGGGCCCCCTGTCTGTTCCGGCACACCTATAAGGCGTATGTTATTCCGTCTGGAACGCCCTTCGTGGTCCTCCAGCTTAGCCGCTAACAGTTTATTGTCTGCTGTGAGCTGCTGCATTTGCTGCTTAAGTGTGGCCGTGTCGGTAGTGAGAGTTGTTGCCGTCAGTCACCTCCACCTCCGTTACCCTGGTGGACATTTTATTAAGGTCAGCCCGGTTTAGGGAGAGTTCTGACGAAAGGGATCCAATGCGAGAATCTAGTGACGTGTGCACTCTATTCAGTGTGGCCATAATATCTTGCAGTGTCACTTCTTTGGTTTCCCCCGTGGTCGCCCCCGGTCCCGGCCCTGCATCGTGACTCGCAGGCTCCAGTTGCGATTTCGTGTATGCGTACTTTTCTAGCTTCGCCTGGTTCGGCCCCTTCGCGTTTCTGCCGCTCATTGTTGCGCTGGGGGTATGCTCGCACAGGTAGAACGTTCAGGAGTGGTAATCACCGCCGCCTGCCAAAGGGCGGACTCCGCCCAAGCAGCATGTCGGGTTTCCCACCCTGCTTCGCTAGTATGGTGCTGCGCGACGTGTCGTAGGCCTGGCCCTCCGGATCAGGACAGCTGCTGTGGTTTAGTATGGCGTTGTGTACTGCACCGTGGTGCCTTCTGTAACTGTGGTCATGCTCTATATTCAAATTCGCCCCCTCACTTGTGTTTCACCAGTGAGCCGCTGTCTGAAGACGACGCGCGCCGGGACCAAGCGCGGTCCGGTGCTTCTGGCACTATCCGCAACACAGGCAGAGGAGCCCTATCAGTATGTTCAATATGCAGGCTAAAGAGGGCCTTCTCCGTAGTCACCATATAAGTCACTGAGGCGCTGCTCGCTGTAATGGGCCTGTAAAGCAGCGGGATGTCGCTTGCTGCCTGAAAGCAATTGGCGTGTGCTGTATAGTGCAACAGTACCTGGGCAGCCCCTCCACGCCTCTTATGAACGCCGCCGTCCCATCCTCGGTGGGCCGCGGGATCGCAGCGGCGGTATGGTGGTCAGCCCGCTTGCGAGCGCTGCAAACGCTCCTTTTTGATAGCGGTGGGGGACGCGTCTCGTCCCCGGAGCAGCAGTCCGCCCACCTCGTCGTCTGTGCCGGTGCTGTATTTGACGCCGTCTCGCTGGCTTAGAGGCGCCTCCTCCAGCACACCGCCAGTGGCGGGTGCCCTCCCCCGGCCATCTCCAGTCCGCCGCACACAGCGCACTCCTGCGTGGCTCACTGCGTGTCTCCGCGGTCCACTCCGTCGGAACTTTACTCCCCGGCGCTCCTCACCGGGGGTAGGCCCCTCGCCGATGTCGCGCCGTCTATGGCGTCTGCGC
The DNA here is from genome assembly GCF_964204655.1 of Triturus cristatus. NCBI lineage: Eukaryota > Metazoa > Chordata > Amphibia > Caudata > Salamandridae > Triturus > Triturus cristatus. The sequence goes on from NC_140590.1 coordinate 1,208,462,112, forward strand.
CCTCCGCTAAGCCTCGGACCGGGATCAACGGGCGCCCATGGATCTCCGCCACCACCAGCCGAGGTATGTTCGTAAGAGAACCGCGGGATAAATGATCGGATGGATAAGGAGGGTTCCTCGGATTACGGAGCCTCTCTAGGCTGCGGCCATTTTCCACGGCCGTTAGCCACGCCCCCCCTAATCTATTACTTTTAACAATTAACAATTTTATGTAATATTATATTTGATTCTTAGATTGTATTACTCAGCCTTTTCATATTTAAATTTTTAAATGTATTTATCTTAAGTATTTCTATTAATATATCAATTGTTATTGGCTCTGATAAATGTGCTTGTTCACCTATGTATATATCAGATATATTAGCATCTCATGTGCCAACGATGCATAGATTATTTATATGTTTATATGTCTGATAATATCTAATGTTTGCTATTGCTTTAAGTCATTTATGTATAGTATATATAAAATGCTAATAAAAAATGTAAACACAAAAAAAAAATGTTTTCCATTAAACTTCTACACGTCCTGCTATTAAATACTATGCAAACCACATTGTGGCCAATAAGGCCCACAAAGGGGTGATATATAAATATTCAAAAGGAATGTTGTGACCTGGTCAAATTTTCAACTTAAAACTGCAAAACCCAAGCTACAAAGGATAAGACTGCAATCATTTTTTCACTTTCAGGGTAGTGAATGGCACAATGGTTGCTGCAATCCACTGGTGACATTTAACTTACAGGCTCTGGGTACACTTTGTACCATAAATTAGGGACGTATAGGTAAGTTAAATATGCCAATGAGGGTTATGGCAATTTCACCATGTTGAAAAGGGGAGCACACACACTTTATCTCTGGTTAGGAAGGGTAAAGTGTGCAGAGTTCTACAACCAGCAAAAACACAGAACCCAGTAAAAGGCAAATAAATCAGGGGTGATCCTGCAGAATACGTGAAATTCTTCCCTTCATAGAAAAACTGTACTCTTATGTAGTGACTTTGTGATAGGAATTACTGTTCCAGTAAATTGATGAATAACCCTTCTATAAAAGGTGGCAAAGCCTACAAACTGTTACACTAGCCTCACCTCTGATCATCAATGTTTGAAAATTGTGATTCTGGTTGGTGGAGGTATGCACCCTGTCCAAGCAGGAACTGCAATCCTAGTCAGGGTAAATCAGATACACACCCTAAATTAACCTGTACTCCCCTTCTGGTAGCTTGGCACAGAGCAGTCAGGATTAAAGAAAGAAACAATGTGAAAACACGACCCAAAAAGATATCATGCCTGGTTGGAATAGTAGAGCTTAATTTAATGAACAAAACACAACTGAAACAACAAAGATCTAATAAGTAGATCCTGAGATATGTAATTGTAAAGATTTACTTGAAAATAGCGCATAAAAGTGAAAATCACCAACTGTGGTTACCTGGTCGTGCCACACCAGGACAAGGGCACAAGTTCAGGCCGACTGCAATGGCGCATGGGCCAGCTACAGGGACCCACCTGCCCTCGCTAAACACAGTACCTTAAATCCTGGTGCGCGGGCTGCGCCGTATTGCTTTCCAAGGCTTTGCTTCATCCAGCGTCAGATCCAAGAAAGACCACAGAAGGCGGAGCGCCTTAGGCTCACTTCCAAGGGTCCAGGGCTGGAGTGGCACCACTTGCCAGGGTAAACTCACAGGTGCTGTAGCAGGTGAGTTGGAAGTCTTCTGTGTCCCTGAGACTTAAGAAACCAGGAGATAAGCCAGCAAGTGCTAGAGTCACTTTGGTTCTGTTTTGGAGAGTTGTAGGTCCAGTCCTTCTCACTACCAGGCACGAGGGCAGTAGGTCAGCACAGCAGAGCAGGAGTCTAGCAGAGTGACAGTCCTTTCCGTAGCATAGTAGTCCTTCTTCCTGGCAGAGTTTCCACAGGTCATGAAGTGTACCAAAGTGGTGGCATCTGAGGTCCAGTATTTATATTTTGGTGCCCTGATTCTAGAAGTTGGGAGCAGCTTTTAGACAGTGGGTTTGATGTGTGGGAAATCCCCTTCCATCCATGCCCTGGCTCAAAGCTGGCTGGAGTGGCAATACAGGGTCTTATGGCCTATTGTGTGGAGACAGGGCATAGCCTGTTGAGGTGCAAGTGGGGCTGTGCTTAGCTCCGCCGCCATCAAGACAGTTAATGGTCCATTAAGTCCCATCAAAACACACCTAAGCACCCATTGTGTGTTGCTGTCTAGCGGGAATGCACAAGGCCCAGCAGTCACCCACCTCAGATGTGTATTCAAAGACAGGCAGAAGGCACAGAATAGTTAAAGTAAAAAAAATGCCAACTTTCTAAAAGTGATATTTTCAGACTTCCAACTTAAAATCTACTTTAACCATATGTTGTCATATTAAATTTGAGTCCAGAGACATTAAACGCAAAATATCTATCTTTTCCCAATGGGAAATTACGCAGTTAAAATGTAATAAGGTAATCCCTATGTTGACCTATGGGAGAGACAGGCCTTGCAGCAGTGAAAAACTAATTGAAGAGTTGTGCACTACCAGGGCATTTAAAACGTAAAAGTATTTGTCCAACTTTTTAAATGAATACTCCCTGTCCTTGGGGCTGCCTAGACCTACCTTAGAGGTTGCTTATATGTATTAAAAAGGAAGATTTGGGCCTGGCAAGAGGGTTAACTTGCCAGGTCGACATGGCAGTTTAAAACTGAACACACAGGCTCTGCACTAACTGGCCTTAGTCATGTTTTAGAGGGCTACTGAAGTGGGTGGCACAACCAGTGCTGTAGACCCAATAGTAGCATTTCATCTACAGGATCTGGACACATGTAGTCCACTTTACTAGGCCCTTATAAGTACATTTCATATGCTAATTGTGGATAAGTCAATGTTACCATGTTTAGAGTACAGAATACATGCGCTTTGGCACAGGTTAGCAGTGGTAAAGTGCCCAGAATCCATCCTGAAGCTAGCAAAAAAGAAGTCAGCAAAACAGGAGGTCAGAAGGCAAAAAGTCAGAGGAAACCAAACCAAGGATGCCAGGTCTAACACATGAAAAGACATCGGCTATATGAAAATATTTCAAGAGTGCACAACAATGCAGTTGGCGCTGATTGAGGGCCAGATTGATTAAAGTTTTGCATCGCCCTTGTGCCAAGGTAAAGCAAGGGCAATGCAAAACCTAAATCAAGTTTAACAAGCCGTGCAGGTCCACTCTGCAAAGCCCTACGTTGCTTATTAAATCTGGAGTAAAGCAAGGCAGTGCAAATTGCTGCCTTGTGTTACTCTGCGTTGTGGGGGTGTTAAATGGATGGATCGTGGCTGTTCCGATGCATCCACTCATGAATTCTGAAGCAATCCCAGATTTGCCAACACTGGTAGACCTGCGAATGTGTCAGAATTGTTTGCCTTCCTGAAAGAGGTGCAACATCAAGAAGCAATTATCCTTATTTCGCTTCATGCTTTCTCCTTTCAAAGTGTGCTGGATTGGTTTTGTGCAAGAAGGTTACCCTTCCTGGACAAAAACAATCCTGCCTGGAAGAATATAGGCGGGACCAGGGGGAACCTGGTGGCCGCTAGTCAGTAACGGTTGTAAGCTCTCCTACGCTGGTGGTGCGCATGAGATTTCAGAAGCGGTAGTTTGTGCTTACCATATGGATCCGGCGGTGCGAATTTAGAGTGGGGGTGTTGTGGGGGTCGTGGGGCTGATTTTCTTTCCTCTTTGTGTGTTTAGTGTTCCTGCCGCATTTTCCTCGGCTTCTCGGCGGCAGGGTGTAACAGGGAGGAATTGCCAAGGAGACGCTGGTAGGAGTGTGGCCGGAGGCAGCAGCGCGACTCAGCTGGAGCCGCCACGCTGATGCTAGGACCGGCTTTTCGCGGAGAGGCACTGACAGGACACAGATACAGATTGCCATCCCGGATATTTTAAAAGAAAGGAGCAGCTGGGAGTGTATCTTGGAGGCTGACTTTTCAAACCAGAAGAAGCAGGGACCTGTAGCCGGAGCAACTCTGATGACCCCGGTAAGAAGGCGGGTGCAGGTCTCACCAGAAGACGGTGATTCTGGAAAGGGGGCTGGAAAGGGGGATGAGAATCCTAGATTTAACACAACTATTACAGCAAATAAGGGAAAAAAGGATAAGAGAGGAGGGGCAAAGGCCACAGCAAGCAATAGTAACAGTAACACAGTAAATAGGTATACGTTAAGGAGCAGAGGGGTTTGGGGAAAGGAGGATCTGGTTACCTTAAGCACCGGGAATTCTACACCTAGAATTCAGGTGTTTTCTCGACCCACGCAAACTGAATTTCTTGCGGACAAATCATCTATATCAGATCTGAGTAAAGGGCTTGCAGGGAAATCAAGTCATAATCAAACTAAACAGCCGAAGAAGAGGAAGCCTGGGAAAATCAACATTACCCCCTCTCTGCGTTCTTATTTTAAGCTACAGGTCCAAGGGTCCCCTATCATAACAAAGGATCATCCCAGCCCATATCAACCCCTTTAGGCTATACCACTCAGACAAGGGGAGGAAAATATGGCTACAGGCACCAAGTAATCAACGGTAATTCATATCTCAACAAAAAATAGATTTGACCCTTTAGCAGGCATCGAAGACTGTTCAGCCCCAAGCTCAGATAATATAGGCCCCACGGCTAGACAGAGTGTTATCGACTCAATGTCCTCTCTGGAGCATCAAACGCAGGCAATTCTGGGTGACCCAGGAAGCACCCCCGGTTTAGAAAATACAATGTTGACACTGTTATCTGAAATAAAGGAGAGATTCGCTATTTCTGAAACCAATCAACAAAAAAAACAAGGGCACTGTGAAACTATGGAAGAAAAAATCAATAGTTTAGTTGATAGAGTTGGAGCTATTGCATCTGCATATGAAGAGGTCTCTATGAAGGTGGCTGATAACCAAGAAGAGATTTTGAAGTTAAAGAAAAGCAAACAAGAGTTAAGAGACAAGTTCGAAGCCCTTGAAAATAATGCAAGGAGGAATAACATAAGAATGTTGAATGTTCCCGAGGGGCTGGAAGGTGGGGACATTAAGGCCTTTGTAATTTCTCTTCTAAAGGAGCATAATATGGATCTTGAACAATCCATGTTAGAGGAGGTCATACAAAGGGTCCATCGAGACCCCTTTGTGCTCCGTGTAGGTAGGGAAACAGCTAGAAGGATTCTTGTAAATTTATTCATTAAAAGAAAGCATCCACACTGGGGCACTAAAAGCTGGATCATACAGGAAAAATGATTGGTCTTTCCGTATCAGGTCTGACATACCTCGTACAACCCTCGATAGACAGTGGGAGCTTGATAAATATATTCAGGAATTAAGAGATCTTGGTGCTACTGCAAATATTCGGTTCCCTGCATTCCTAAGGGTTATGAGGAATAATAAGATGCTTAATTTCCGGAATCCAAACGACGTGAAAACTTTTATAGAACAGATTAAAGCACAAACGGTTTAACAGCAATATTAACTCGACCTTCAGGAGGTAGGAGAGTTCATAATGAGGTGTCTATAGTATTCCTCTAGTTGCAAGGGAGGGTTCCCCAGGGAGGGTTGGGAGGGTCATGGGCACACAATGTAAATATAGGAAAAATTAAAAAAGATTCACAAAGGGTGGGGGAGCATGTGGGAGAAAATAAGAAAACAAAAGTCCTCTAATGTCATTCTTTTAAATTATGCAGTTAGTTTATTTGTGTTATGGCTGCCTTTGCCATTTGAATGCTGGAGTTACTTAGAAAATGATAGGAAAGTAATCTCACTTAATGGCAGGCCTAAATAATCCTAGATGTCTAAAATTTTTAACATGGAACGTCAACAGGCTGAGGGTGATACCAAGAAGGAGAAGGATATTGAAGTATTTGAAGTTGTGTGATTCAGATGTTATTTTCCTTCAAGAATCCCATCTCTTAAAAGAAGAATGGTGGAAATTCTAAAAAGCAAGCTATGTATAGAGCATTGTATATGCACCACTCAAGCGGTCACAGTAAAAGGGGTGGCAATCTTGTTTAAAAAATCCTCCCAATGAATTTTAGGTGAAACTTTGGTAGATCCATCATGTAGATGGGTAATTGCAAAGGCAAAGATCTAGGGAATTTGGCTTGCATTCATTGGATATTACGGGCCAAACCCTGATGATTCCACTCCCCTAAATTCACTATTCTTACATTTAATCGAGTTAAATTAACCTATTATCATGGGGGGGGGGGATTTTAACGTAGTCCTTGACCTTGCTCAGGACACAACTTCTAAGAGGGCGGCTGTTACTGTCCCTAAAATGAGAGTGGCCCTAAGACAAATAATCCAGGATTTGGGTCATGTTGATATTTGAACCCTTAAGGGTGTAAAGACAGGGGCAGGACCGGGTAAATACACTTTTTACAATAAAAACATGGTCACTGATCGAGGGTAGACTTTTTCCTGGTAGCAGCTGCCATCAGTAATCATATTAAGAGTGTTGCTCATATTCCGGAGCATCCATCCGACCATTCGGCAGTTTCACTCCAATTTTTGGTAAAAGATAAGGCAACTGAAAGGCGGACTCTGAACCGATCTCCACTTTTAGATGCTTCAATAATTGACAAATTGAAAAACTCAACGAAAGAGTTTTTCTTTTTAACCTCGACTCAGCCTCTTTAAATAAGGTATGGGACACGTACAAAGCCTTTCTTAGAGGCATATTAGTCAGTATTAATGCTTCACATAATAAAATGGTCAAGAATGAGATTAAATCTCTAGAAGATTCGATTAAAACAATACAAGGAAATATAGGGCACACTTTAAACCGATCTAATAATTCAGGTTTTGAAACGGAGTTAGCAAAAGCAAAAGCTAATTTAGCCGATTATTTGGAAGTTAAGTTAAAACAAAAATGGGAAGCAAGTAAACTGGCTAATTACGAATACGGGGAAGGATGTGGCAAACTTTTGGCCTGGAAGGTTAAAGCCAACCAGGCCAGAAATGCTATTAAAGAATTAAAATGTCAATTTACCGGCAATAGTATCACTGACGATGGGGAGATCAAACATGCATTTGTCCAATTTTTTCAAGAGCTCTACACAGGAGATATAGATCCGGATAAGTAACACATAGCAGCCTTTTTTCGGGATTTGAGTCTCCCACTCCTCAGTGATGAAGTTAGAGAGGAAGTATCAGCCCCCTTCACAATAGAAGAAGTCTATAGTGTAATAAAAAGCTTAAAGAAAGGCAAGGCTGCAGGGCCTGGTGCCCTCCCAAATGAAATGTATTTCCATCTGAAAGAAGAGCTGGCTCCTATCTTGCTTAATCTTTTTAACTCGGCCTACATATTAAAACAAGACCTCCCTCCATCCTGGGACCTAGCCACAATAATTATTTTGTTAAAACCCAATAAAAATCCAAGGGTATGTGAATTGTATAGGCCGATCTCCCTTCGTAACAGTGACTACAAATTGTACACACAAATAATTACCAAAAGGTTGGATCGGATGGTCGGCCTTTTGATCCACAGCGATCAGAAGGGTTTTATGAAGGGTAGGCACCTACATGACTTGACCCACGAACTAATCGGCACAATCGACCTAGCAATGGAAAGTGCCAGCCCCCAAAGTGTGATAAATTGTGTCGCTGCTAAAGCGTTTTACAAGGTCAGCTGGCCCTTTCTTCAAGAGGTGATTCAGCGTTTTAATTTGGGTCATAATTTTGTTTCTGCAATTAAGGCTCTTTATAGAAAAACCCATCTGCTCGAATCTTAGTTAACAGCAACTTATCTAAGCAACTTAAAATAGGTAGAGGCACCAGGCAAGGTTGTCCTCTCTCCCCCTATTATTTAACTTGTATATAGAGCCACTCGCCATTAAACTAAGGGCATGCAGGAATAGCATACCTTGTTCCTGTAACGGGTGGGAAAAGAAAATCGGGCTTTACGCAGATGACCTCATGATCTTTCCCGGCCAGCTACATGTGTCAATTGCAGCCATATGGGAAATACTAGAGAGCTTTAGCAAATTATCTGGATATGCTGTTAACCCAGAAAAGTCAGAGATTATGCAATGGAATACAAACTATAGGAATGACTTAATTAGACAAAATATCAGGTACCTAGGGATTGAAGTGGTTCAGAAACTCGATCTATTAGCAAAAGTAAATTTTGAAAAGATCACCTCTAAGGTTAAGAAACAATTACAACAGTAGGAATATTTACCTCTATCTTTCCTAGGCAAGTCTAATCTTCTAAAAATGGCCATTTGACCTAAATATACCTTCCGAATTAACTCAATCCCATTAGAGTTTCAGAAGGAATGGATAAAGAAAGTGCAAGGTCTCTTTTCCAGTTTTATTTGGGGGAAGAAAAGACCTAGAATAGCCTGGCAGAAGTTCAGGGAAAAAAAGGAAAATGGGAGCGTAGCAAGTCCAGATCTCCTCCAATATCAGAGAGCCTTTCATCTAAAAATCTTCAGGCAACTGTTAAAAGATACCTCGGAACTTTCACCACTTTTCCAAGCTCTTACTTTTGGCCCTCCGGATCAACCCAGCTTTTTTCTTTTTAAATTCAGAGACCTAAAATCTTTTAAAAAGGTGAGATTAAAAATTCTCCAAGCAGCATGTAAAGTATGAATGCAAATCAGGGGTATACTACAAATCTCGTATTAGAGTTACTATGCCCCAATCTGGAGATCACCTGGAACACCAGCATGTTTACAAGACTCTCTTGCAGTTCCAGTAAAAGAAAAAGGAATTTATAGATGGGGCCATCTGTTAGAGGGTTTGGATCTAATTTCTTGGCAGACAATGCAGGAGATTGCAGAAGTCTCCGTCTCCAAATTTAAGAACTAACAACTGCTAAATTGGGTTAGAACTTTAAGAAAAAGTAGAAAGGGAAATACGTTTTTTTAATCAAAAATAGTCTTGTGCCCACTGGGTCAAAAGGAAGTTTCAGCATGGTACTGGATGTTGATCCAGTCTCGTGAAGAATCACAACCCTGGTTTAAAACGACTTGGAGGAAGGAACTGACGGAATATGATCTTGATACATTATGGCAAGTATCTCTATCTTTCTTATAGCATAGTGTGAAGTCTGCAACTCTAAGAAAAAAACACTTATTTACTATCCATAAGGCATACTGGACCCCCCGAAGACTCTCAAAAATGGGTTTACAAGCTGTGAAGAAGTGCCCAAAGTGCGGAAAAAGGAATGCAGATGAAGCGCACATCTTCTGGCGGTGTCCTTCCATCCAAGGCTTTTGGGAGAAAGTGGGCACAACGCTTTCAGATATCATGGGGCATGAAATTAAGGTGAGTTTTGCACTGGTCATTTTTGGGGTAATTCCGGACGAAGATTCCACAACTATTTTATCTAAACAATACAAGACACTTATTGTTATGTTAAGTCTTCTGGCACGTAGAGAGTTGTGCAATAAATGGATTTTACATGTTTCTCCTTTTGAATGTGAATGGCTCAATTCAATACATAGAATAGCAAAAATAGACAGGGCAACCTATAACTCGAAAAGAACAACATTCTGGAGTTTGTGGGATAAGTGGTGTAAGAATACACCTCCTTAAGAGGAAACTTTATTAGTATCCTAGCTTAGTTTCTCATTTTTTTTCTTTCATTTATTATCTTCTTAAGGGCATATTATTTAGTCCTATGATTAAGAATCAGTTTTACAGGTTGTCTGGGATTACCCAGAAGTGGCCAAGATAGATTGGCAGCCCTGGGAAGGCAAATCCGTAAGCACCTGTTGTTTTGGAGGAAAGAGAAAGGCGGCTAGGCCAGGTGGGGGTCCCAGATGTAACACATCTCCTCCTAAAAGGAGTGATCGGACACCCTACATATTGCATGCCCGAAAAGAAGCCGGAATTCCATTGTATCCCCAAAATTTAACTGTTTTGACAAATGAGGACAAAAGAAAAAAAAAACAATCCTGCCTGTAACGCAGACACCCTTGCTCCACGGCTCAAGGGTGCTTGCGCTGGCACTAAGCTGCTGATTGTGTTCCAACGCAGTCAGAGGACAGAAATGCACCATATCTTGATAGATATGGTGCATTCCTGCCCTCTTCATTTCATGCAGCGCAACACAGCAAGTTGTCTTGCTGTATTCCTCTCTGTGAATGAATGATAAATCTGCCCCTAAGTATTTTGCTTGTGCACTCGCCTAGTGCACGAAGGTGATCCAAGTCCACTGATCATGGCATAAAGGTAAAGGTAAGAAAAGCACTCTTTATTCAAAATCAAATTCAAAAATAGCTTTATTCGATTTAAAATATAAATCATAAAAGCACAGTTTATCGCATAATATTTCAAGCAGTAAATCGCAGAGGTATAAAATAGTTAAAAACCATATAAAAATCATGTATTAACAGCCAGGTTAAAATTCTACATTGATTTCCTTGAATTAATCATGCATTTCAAGTACATAACAACAGAAGTAGTAAACATTTCATATTGTAAAGGTTGTAACATCAGAATAGCTGGGCGACATTGTCTCATGCCCAGAATTTTAAGGATTGGCACTATCCATCTTTTTCTAGGAACAGAATAAAATGTACAGAATAAAAAAGTATGCATCGTGAACTGTTGTGACAGATCGTCGCATCGGCAGGCACCCAGGGTTTTAGACCAATCGTTCATAACCAGGAAACTTGTAAGTCTATGAAAAGTCCTCAGGCGAAAACGAGTCAGCAACATCCTGTCATAACCTCCAGTTATGAATACAAGATAGGGCTGAATGCCATAGCATGACATCAACAACTGGTTTTCCAAGACCGTGGGCTTCACAATATCTTGTGAGAGTCTGATTGACTGTAAGTGCATTAGACAGTCAGCTTTCAATGTTTTTCTTGGGATTGATGTGATACTGACCGGTCTAACAAAATATTCAGGATGACTGATATCAATAATGAATTATTTTATATAGTATAGCCAGGGAATAAAAGACACCCTGTGAAGCTTTAAACAATTGTTAATAATGTCCAGATTGAAGCTAGTGTGTATTGTTACCCATATTTTATGCCATAGCAAGATGGGTTCGATCTTAATCAAGTCAGATATATATGGGATCCCAAGCTCCGCATGACAAATGTAAATAGCAGTGCTATTAGGGACCTCCAGTAAGTATTTGACAAAAGCATTGTCAATTAATTGTAGGGGCTGAATATCGGCATGACCCCAGATGCCCGCACCATACATGGCAGTTGTAACACACTTAGCTTTATAGACTTGTATTAGTTCCACCATTGGTCTTCTGCCCAATCTTCTGGCAAAATTGGCTAGAGCACCAGTGGCTTTAGAAAATAGCATTTTCCTGGCTAAAACCGCATGTGACCAAGTTCCCCTTTGATCGCAGTGAATACCTAGATATGGAAATCTATTGATACACTCCACCTTAGTATTATTAATAAAAATGTCACGCCATGTGGCACTATTCGTACCACATTTCATTATAAATGTTTTTGAAATGTTCACTTGCAGGCCCCAATTTTGCATGAATGTATCGAAGCTAGTCACTACTCTTTGTAGCCCTATATGAGTACGAGACATTAAAACAGCGTCATCTACATACAGTAATGCAGGAATAGGGCCCTTATCAATGAGGGGCAAGTCCTGGCATTGGTTGACTAAAACTTGGCCGAGGCCATTAATATATAAGGTAAAAAGGAAGGGGCAAGCACACAGCCTTGTCTCACCTCCTTTCTGATTGGAAATTTGGCAGTGCAGTCACCCATGTTTCCATATCGGACCCTGGCGCCTGCGTCTCGGTATAGCTGCTTCATGAAGTTCATAAGTGGTAGTTCCACTCCCCTTTCCTCAAGGATGCTCCAGAGTCTGTCATGTCTCACGCAGTCAAACGCAGAGCTATGGTCCACTAAGGCCTGAAATAACTTCCCCTGCTTAGCTTGCGTATATTTACCTAACAATAGACTCAGATTTAGTCCCTCTCGATTGTACCTAAACCCTGGCGAAAGCCATATTGTAATTCAGAGATGACACCTGTGTCTTCCGCCCATGACTGCAGTCTGTTTAGTAAAATACGGCCTGTCACTTTGAGGAAGGAGTCTAAAAGAGAAATTGGTCGATAGCATGTGGGGATAGTACAATCACCCTTTTTAAAGATTGGGACCAAGATCGATTCGGACCAAGATGGAATGAAGCCATAATGGCAATATGCTGTTAAGACCAAAGTTAGTAACGGGCCCCAGAGAGAGGGATTTGACTTATACAAGTCGACAGGGACTCCATCCGGGCCAGGAGCTTTACCTCTCCCACTAGCATCTATGGCACAGATGACTTTGTCTATTGAGAAGTGAACATCTAGTGGAAAAAAATGTTAAAGTTCAGGCTTTGGGGAGAGATTGGTTTCAGCTGGTGGCGCTGCCTGCTCCTCGCCGTTGTATAATGTGGTAAAGTGATCCACCCATTTATCCTCACTGATAGCTATATCCATTAAAGGAAGATCTCTAGGGGCTAAAAAAGGCATGTTAACTGCCCTCCAAAAACTTGTATTATCTCTACTTAAAGAGGCTTCATGCAGGGCCTGCCAAGATTCAGCTCTCAGTGCCTCCTTACCTTCTTTTAGCGAACGTCTATATGCATTTTTGGCCGTTTTAATATCCAGCTGATTTCTATCAGGTTTGTGTAGAACTTTTTTCAAGTCTGTATGGGCTTTTGTGCATTTGGAGTCAAACCACCCCTGTTTCTTGGAATGACACTTTTTGTTTTCCACAGTTACACTCTTCTTGATCTCTTTGGATAAAGAGCCAAAAGAGTTCAAAATGTCCACATAGGGAGTGGTCTCATTAAGGCAAACAAGAACATCCAAATTGCATTTAGTTAAAAGTGACTTTGTGAACTCGATTTGTTCTACTTTAGGCCAGCTCAGGGAGTAACCATTGATTCTATTAAGAGCGAGGTTATGCATAAGGTGCTCTGATGTGCCCTTTTATTTAACACATTGCTTGGTAGTTAAAAGGTGATACCCATGGAAAGTGGTCGCTCATTGCGTTGGAATGTATCACAAAAAATTAGTCAACCTACTTGAGTGACGATTTGAGAACAATATAAAATCAATGATGGAACCCAGCCCCTGCCATTGTAGGTGCATTTACATGGGACTGTAGGGGTACACAGTTAGTTTGAGAACCTAAGATCGAATAGGAACAAGAGTGAATTTAGAAGGTCCCCGGGTAAAATGTCGAATTGATTCAATACAGGGACATTATAAGAATCTAGTGGGATAGCCAAAGGGCCCCTGCTCTGTATTCTTGTAAGAGTTACTCAGTGTGGCTGGTAGAAATACCCCAGTGTCAGAATGGTAATGCCGGTGGGTGAAATATGTTGGTTGCCAGCTCTGGTGAGAATCACCTGTATTAAATGTGGAGATCGAAAATTCAGTACACACAGTCTCCAGCCAATGATTTATGGTCTCTGCCAACCAAGGTAACACTTATGTCCATTTCAAATTCAACAAACAAAAAACCTGTTTTTGTGCCCAACCAAAATTAAGCTGTATTTCCACGGGCATCCCATGATTCCCTTGTCCGAGTCCGAAGGACTGGGGGATGCTGACCTGAACTATAGTGTTGGGGGTTGCTGCCGGGGGTAAATTAGGTGTAGATGTTTCCATATAAGGCTTAGATTGGGGTAAAGGGACCGTCTGCTGTTTTGCTCTTGAGTTGGATATGGCAGGAGCCCTCAAGATGGTATCTGCAGTGCAGTGTACCGAGTTCATATTTATAGTGGGTGGGGGTTTGGGCCCGTGGCATGTTGGTCCAAATTCATTAATGGCATTGGACCAACCCTTTCATAAGACTCAGCACATGACATTCCACTGGGGTTTTTGGCCCACGGGTTGGCATGTTAAATCCCTGTATGAACAAATATCAGTATTAACCTTTGTGTGTGGGGGGGGGGGAGTGTTGAGTGCCTACTTTGTGCTTTAATAAATCTTCAATTACACCCACCCTGGTGATTAACTTAGTTATTATATCACTTACAGTTTTGTGTAAATCATCTATTTTATTTACAGTTTTACAGAGATCAGCTGACTGATTCATGATTAAGGTATTAACGGATGGTGAACCCTTCCTACCAACGTCAGGTTTGCTTGGTTTGTTCGTTTTTTCATATTTCTTTTTAATATCTGTCCTAGGTGCTGTTTGAATTATATCTGTATGGTTAGAAACTGTGTCAGGGTTTCTAGGTTGGTTAGACGGGGGCTGTAGGTCACAATCCAGGTCACTCATGTATATATGCCCTGATGTGTCTTGAACACAACCATTCTGAGGTGATTGACCAGGCGCGACCTCTGGTTGGCTTAATAAAGAGGCATTGTGTACAATTACCTGGGGGCTCCTAGATGCCTCGTCTCTTACCTTCCCTTGTGTTAGCGAGCGACTCTTCAACTGAGTTAATTTGTTTTTCAATGGCCCCCATAGCCCCGGTTAGATAGTTCATTAAAGATTGCTGTGCACTCCCTGGCGGTTTGGGAATACTCCCCACTTTTCTCTTACCCATCCCGCACCCTCACTGACAGAGAAAACAAAGAGAATTAAAACACACTCAGGATATAAAAAAGTGTGGGGCTTAACCTCATATGATCAGCAAGCTAAGAATCCGTATAATCAGTAAATGAAGGAAGATGGGCCTTCAATAAAGACTGATGCCTACAACAGTAAGCCCGCTGACGTGCAATTCCAAAAAAACATCAAACGTTTCAAGTCTATGTCCCACAATAGCGAAGGCTCGAACTACACTTAGCCATTTCAAATGAAGCCTATAACTACTTGTCCATACTTGTATAAGCCCTCAAACAGCCTCAGGTGGTTAGTCAATAAATGTAACAGGACGAAGGACTCACCCCTGTAGGTTCAAGACTCCGTTTATGTACTTTTCAGGGGGGTGGCCCAGCCTAGCCTCCTCTGGTCTCTGACGGGCTAAGACGGGCCAATCTTGGCCCGGTCTTCGCTCGGGCTGAGCTCGGGCATGCCTCATGTGCGTCCCGCGCTGTGGGGCCTCCACCGGCCTTTTTGGTGTGCCACGCCCGTCCTTTGTGCCGGTAGGGATGGGGACCAAAGTGCAGCGTGCTTGGAGTTAGGGTCCTGGGTCAAAGTGCGAATGCTGTGCTGTACTTCCCCTCTTTATACTTTGGGTTGCATGCAGGACATAGCTGAAGGCTGAAGACCAGGCCCTGCTACTAAATCTCTGCAACACAGGCTAAAAGCCATATGCAAGGTGGATTGTTTGACTGTGGCGGTTGGGCACGTGACATGGCCAACTCCGGCAGCTCATGGGTAAAGACCACACAACCAACTCCCAAAGTGCAGAGTCAAAGGTAGGTACATGCATTACACTGAAACATTTACCACAGGACTGCCCATATACCACATAAGTTGCAGTATATACAAAAAGAGTTGTTTGTTGGGAAATGTATGACATCCTAGTACTCTGTGTCTGTCTATGTTTATTATAATTAATAGGGCATCGCAAGTGAACCTGAAGGTCTCATTTGCCTTCAATATCTTTGCATGCCTCTATATTTATAATACAGTCATATTGTGGCAGCAGACACAGACCTGGAGATAGTGTGACACAGACAGGGAAATCATGAAGGCTAGGAAGCTGCACATATCCTTCCAGCAACTAAGCACTAAAGCCATCTTGATAATGGTCACATTAACAATGTACACCACAAACAAAAGCAGAAGTATTTACTTTTTTTGTGATCCTTCTGCTGTTCCAATAAGGCAATATGTCTTCCAAGGGAGCTTTTAAAAGCACAGAGATGACCAGGCCAGACATGGTGTTCGACATGTATTAGCAAAACTGCTCGGCCACTGATCCACAAATGCATACATCCCAGACTAGAAGCTTGCATCGAGAGAACACACAGCTGCAATTTGTAAAGCTAAATGTTATTTGGTTGGATTGAGGAGCTGATGTCAGACTTGTGTGGGTGATTGTAGCAGACCAGCAAACAAGGCCTTAAATGCAACCAGAGAACAGCAAGATGACTCCAACCCCTTGGCCAGGGGTCTCTGAACACCCTGCAGATGTGCTCAGCCCGAGTGATGAGGCCCCAAACACAGAAGCGCACCAGGGAGGGAGGTAAGGGCCTCACATATCAAGGACTTACAGTGTACAACGGCAAGTCCTCAACCAAAGGAATAGATTCCTGAGCACAGGACAGCGGTGGAACAGTGATGAAGTGCAGTGAGTACTGTGGTCTCAGTTAGTTGTTTTGAGGAGTGCCATGAAACACTGCCTTCTACCCAAGTTGGCAGGCCCTGAAGGAGGGGGCATGGTGTTTGACTTTGGTACCCCTGCTCACCCGGTGGCCCGGGAGGAGCACAGCTGAGTGCTGGTGAGCTGACAAACTGAGGACAAGCACAAGTAGTGCTATGGAGGCTATGCAGGAGGAGCAGGCCTGAATCGCTATACCACACACCTGCTGGACACTGATTCAATCCCAAGTGAGAGCTAGCTGGGGCAGACAACCCATGTGGGAGGTTCCTCAAATTGGGTGACAGCGACACACTACGGTTTGTGCCCTGACATAGACACACAGGGCCACAGAGAGGGTGAGAGGTAGAGTCCACCTAGGGGCACAACTAGACCCAAACTTCGGGGAGGGCTAACACTCGCAGCCAGTGCTGGCCCTAGAACTGGTCGCACACAGTGCAACATGTTTTTTTTGGCACCCCCCCTCAGTTCCTCTTTGTCCAGGAATTTCCTCACTACCACTCACCAGCAATGCACCTCATCTCTCGATAGCACCTTTCTGACAAACATTTCATTTTTTTATAGCACTGCTCATAGTTTACTCTCACTAAGTTCTATGATCTGGAAGGTACACATTCTTTGTAGCAGGCACATTAACCTTCTGTGCTGTGTGGGTGGCAAGAGTGCCCATGTGAGTGCACGGTGAGTGATTTGACAGTATGAGAGTGGGGTAAGAGGAGTAACTGCAGGATGAGTGCAGTGACCATATGAATTTGGGTGCAGATGTAAGTGCAGAGCGGGACAAATGAATGTATGATTAATGATGGGCTTGTTTGAGTGAGATTGCAGAATAACCAATGAGGGGGACAGATGAGTGAAGTGTCACATGAGTGCAGGGTGGGAAGTATGCTCATGTGACTGCAAGGTGAGTTACAAGGTGAACAGCACAAGTGCATTGTGAGTGCAGAGTTATCACTGTGAGTGCAGGGTGAGTGGGTGAATGGTGTGAGTGCATGGTGATTAGTGTGACTGCATTGTGATCGCTGTGAGTGCAGGGTGAGTGTGAAAGTGAAGGGCGAGAATGAGGAGTGTATTGTCTAAATGCAGGGTGCATTCCCAGACACTTGAAGTACAGTGGCGGCTTGCAGAGGGAGTGATGCGGGTGGTGAGGCGGGGAGGGGCAGGGTGGGGGGTAGTGGACTCGGACATACGGCGGAATGGAGAAAATTAAGTAAATCAATAAATAAAACAATTTCCCTCGCGCGTGCTGCATCACCAACTCTGCAAAGGAATAGGCAGAGTGAGGGCCCAAGGGGAACTGTAACCAGAAAAAAAACTAAGCCTGGTTAACCAGTTTACAAAGGTATGTAAATATGCAAATGGTCTTTAAGGACCTGTGAAAAACTCTAACGTATCGGAGATAAGACTACAGACACTGCCAAGCTAAGCCCACAGCAGCTCGAGCTGCAGCAGCCTGGGGTGTGGCACACGACGGGGGGGGCTGAAGTCCTCTTAGCCCTATGGGCGTTGCGCACCTGAGTCCAACCCTGATTGGGAGTGGATCACTCATCCACTACTGACGTGCCTACTAAAGATCTCACTGACACACACTATGGTGAAACCTAATCCAACTGAAGCTGCCGCTCCCCTGGTGCCACTCCAGCTGAACCCCACTAGTACTAACAAAATGGAAATCTCATCGAATAGTGAGGAGATCACAAGAAAGAAACAGCCGTGCAAGTCTGACATACAACCACAGGCGGTTCTCGAAAACAGAGGTACTCTGTAATCAAAAATTGACTTGTAGCCGAAAAACAAAAAACCGGTACAAACTGAGGCTTACTTGATTTCTATCACAACCCCTATTATTTCACCCTATTATCAGGGTGCCCTGGAGGAGGAACCTACATCCAGAAAAATTAAGCTAGCCCTTGCTCAGCTAGCCGGAGGTAAAATGCCCGACTCAGATGGGTTTCCTGAATACCCAACTTGCAGTCTACCTCATGGCTAAGAATTAATTCACATAACAGGAGGGTAGGTTGCCCCAGTCGACGAGAGAACCAATTAATAATAGCACTTATTGAACCAAGTGTGGATGCCCTAGAATTTCGATTAGAAAATTAACTATTTCAAATATGTTTATTTCATGTATTTAAAAACATTTACCATAAACAATTTTTAATGTGTACTAAAAGTTATGTATAGAATGAATTCTAATTAATTTATATTGTTCTAAAAAATTGCAAGTTCAAAATGTTGTTTAAAAAACTTAATACAACTTTTTAATTTTTTTATTATATTTAATTGTTAACATTTAATAAAATATACATATATTTTTAAAAGTCAAAATAAGTTAATTTGTTTTAACAATTTAACATATGGGGATTTATTTTAAATCCCTGCCTCCATTGTTTTTTTACCAGAGTGTGATGCAGTACCTGTGCATGGTCATGTGCTGTGCTGGGAGTACTCCAGAGCTTGGCTAGAGCATATTTATGACTGTCTTTGCTTCTTTTTCATTATAGCACCTTTGAAAGTGTAGTTTGTAAATAGATATGGGCTTACTACTTTTGTGGGTGTGTATGTGTCCCTCACTAAACCCCTCCTTAAAACACCCTTAAGCACGCCCAACCTCTCAAAAAACCCTTCCCATTGTGTGGTAGGTATTCCCCATTTCACAAACACTCTCGCCCCTCCCACATTTACTACTAAAACATAGGTCTATGTGTATGCCGACCTCTACAATATGGGCGGTGATCTCCACACAGACAAAATAGGAGAGGCAGAGGCAGAGCTTTCTGTGCATTGGTTAGTGAATTAAAATTTGTAGTGTGTGATTAGTAATATTGTTGTATTTCTAAATGTATTACAAGCTGCAGCTTGAGAATAGGTTCTTACATTTATTTTAAGTGCTCTACATTTTCCATGGAATAATCTCTGCATTACTGGCTTCACATCAATTCAATTGTTTCCTCTTGCTGATTTGTATGTGCAGAAAGACTAAAGATTCCTAGGAACTTAACTGTGATATTCTCTATTATAAATTATAATGTATCTTTTAAAAGTACAGAACGAGTGAGTTCATTGTTTTAATGGCATGTTCCCTTACTGGAAAGCACTGGCTGCTCTGCAGCAGGCTGCACTATGCACTTCGCCCCTTCCCAGCAGTGGGAGAAAAGGAAGGAGAAACAGCCCTTCCGGTGACAAATTAAGCCCCTCTCACCTCCCAGGCTTCTGTTGTGCATGAGGTCAGCTCTCTCAATTCCATTAATAATGTACATGCAGTGTCCTTGACTCTGCACTTGTGAATTTTCAAGTCGAGCATCAGTGAGCATGCCTGCTGTCATCAATAATACCACTCTATTCCCTCCTGCTACTTACCATTGGTCAGACTTTTGCGTCACTCTTCTTTACTGCCTCATAACTGGTACACGTCACTTTCCTTGTTCAGCAGAGGAGCACCGACTAAGTACAGTATCGTTACCCTTGCAGTGCTTTTCTATTAGTTCAAGATCACTATTTTTTGTTCCGCCCAGTGCTGCTTTTCACCAGGTTTATTTAGCAACACTTTTCAGAGGGACTTGTTCATTTTTAATCCTTTTTAGGCATGGGGAGAATAAGTACTTTGTCAGCAATCACAGGATGTTTGAAGCTCCCACCTGACTCGAACCTGGTTCCCCAGCTTCAAAGTCGTCCACTTTGGCCATTACGCCACGTCCTCGCTAACCCTCTAAACAAGCATTTCAAATGCAAAAGGGCTCGCATTTGCGAGAGTTTAAGCTATTAGCATTGTAAATGACAATGCCTTTTATTTATGTTTTAAAAACCAAAACAAATAAAAGGCATTGTCATTTACAATGCCAATAGCTCAAACTTGCATAAATGCGAGACCTATTGCATTGCAAATTGTTGTTTATATCACTTTAAGTGATTTTCACATTAATTCATTGTATAGGCTACACAGTTGCAGAGCTCTGGCCACCACATACTAAGATGTATGTCATTGAAGGAGTAGAAATCTTTGATCCCACCATTTCGCTGCAGTATTGGTTATGGTTATTTGTTAGTTTCGGAATTGTGGTCATTTGTCCTCGGTCACTGTATATGACTAGTCCCAACCAGTATCTCGCAGGTTGCTTTTAAACAGGGAGCACTTTTTCACTGTATTATTTTGTATTACAACATGTATATAGCACTTACTACACCTGTGTGGGGTGCCGACGCGCCTGCCCACGTGGATAGCAGCTACACCATGGAGGGTGTGTGGTTTGCAGTGTCTTGTCTTTGATTCGATCCTGTGTGGGAAGTGTTTCTATGTTGTGGGTGATGACCACAGAGGTGCGGTTATTGTATTATGGAGTGCAGTGCCTAGTTGTGTGATGGATGATAAAGTGTTGGAGAAAAGCGCACATTTTTCGACTTCAGAAAGCTGACAATTGTGAACAGCTCTGCAGATCCCTTATGGAGTTTCTTTTGTTCATAGCAGTCTATGGGGCATATTTACAAGGCGGCGATAGAAAATTATCGCCGCTTTTGCGGCCGTTTTCGGCCAAAAAGCGGCGATAATTTTATCGCCTAATTTGCAAGGTCACGCTAACGCGTGAAACCTTGCATTAGCGCACGAATTCTTAACGCCCAGCTTTGCATCTCTAATGAGATGCAAAGTGGGCGTTCCTGACCTGACATGACAGGAGAAATGTCGCTAAGCGACATTTCTCCTATCATCAAGCCCCACGCTATGAAGCATAGTGGCAAGAAAAGTAGCGATAACCCCTGTTATCGCTACTTTCCTTACTCCTGCTTCAGGACTGACTTAGCCATGATATCCTATGGAAGGTGGATATCATGGCTAAGTTTGTGGGACCCTATAATAAAGCTAACGCCACATTTCATGAGATTATCGCTGGGTTTTCAGCTGTGGGGCACACGGAAGACGCGGGGAGCGAGCCAGGAGCAAGAGGGCGCCCCCCCGCTTCCCGCGCCTTATAAAGGGGGCTGCATGTCGCACAGGGAGCCCGCACCCCGGTCGTCCCGCCCCCTTGCCCCGGAAGCCGAAGGGCTGTTTCCGTGTCACGGGGGAGGCATCAACCTATCGGTGTTGGGGGCGTGCCGCGCGCGTCATCGCCCTGCGACACACCCCCAACACCGAAAGGCCGGGGGAGGGGGGGCACCGCACCGCCATGTGGGCATGAGGGCCGAGTGGCCCCCACTTTACAGACACTGCTCCGGGAAACTTTCGTAAAAAGGTTATTATGGTGAAGGAACTGAATGAAAATCAATTAAGATTGTTCAATGGATTCAATTAAACATCTTAGTGAAAATAGTCACGTGGTAGACTTAGCAATCACTTAGATTACATATATATGCATGCCATCATTAATATTTTTTACTCATATTAAACGTAATTGTAATTGCAATTATTTAGCGCTTTATGCCCCTGACGAGGTATTGAAGCACTTTACACCGGTCCAGAACGCAAGGTTAATGAGTCTTCCAGAGGTTATTGGCTGTTGTTGGTTAAAGGGGACAGACTTGTGCTCTGAATGAGACCATTCTCTTCATTTACTCCACTTTTTTTGTGGTAGATCAAATTAGTATTTATGCGGTGTGATGATTTGGTGATGGGTCCGTGAGTGCATGCAGAGGGTTGGTGGGATTAGTATATGAGCCAGAGTAGATAAGTTGTGTCTAGAGCGCAGGTTGTGACTTTCAAAGGAGGACAGGGCATGATCTTTGAGATGAGGTGTGGCCTGGTTGCAGAAATACAATATTAGAAATGAATGCAAACATGTACATAACTTAAAGCAGGCTGTATTCAGCGAGAGGATGCATGCAGATAATGTAACATAAGATGCAGGTAATTCAAAGACAAGATGGTACAATCAGAGGTTTTAAGTCAGCGTCGACATTTTCATGCAAGGTTATAGGAACATAGAGTAAACTTTAGTATGCACTCTGAGAATGCAAAACTGTAGAAAGAAACATCATTTGCATGTCAGAGAGGGCTATATGAGGTACGTCTGATTGGCCCAGAGGCAGGCAAACATTCTGCCCACTGGCAGGCTGCTGCTAGGCCACCGCCTTAGCAAGGACAGCTGATTAGTTCAGGGACTGGAAGCAGAAAGTAATGGCTAGACACATGTCTAGGGAAATATCAAGAGATTTAGGCTGTGCTTGAATATGACAAAAGCAATATGAGAGAACATGAGAGAATGCACATGCTAAGTAGTGCATACATCTAACGTAAACTTTGAAAAAGAGATTCTGCCAATGATGGCAAGGCTGTCTTTTGATGTTCACCCCTAAAGTTTGTTGCCCAGTTATATTTACCAAAGCAAAGTGGGATCTGTCTGGATGCCCCTAGTGTAGCCTAGCACATGATGTGGGTAAAAGTAGCTTCACTGACAGGGTAAGTGTATGACTTTCATTTTTAGCTGGAGAGGTGAGACATAGACAATGAAGTGAAGAGGAAGAAACCGGGCCACCTTAGGAAATTGCAAGAGAACTTTTGCTTAATAAGTTGATGTAAATGAGTCTTTCTGAGCACTGTCATCTGGTGGGTGACAGGGGCGAGGGGTGGGGCTTCAGTTTCTAGGCTAGGCATGCCTTTTGTCTGCCTTACATTCCTGCTACAGCAAGTTCTCACACTTCATTGTGCCCATGTTGTGGGTTCTCCAGCTTGGAGTCCACGTCTGTGCTTCCTGCTGTGAAAAAAATACTATTCCCACTAGCTTGGATATGTGAGTCACTTGCACATTCAATAAGTAACTAATTCACAAACTCACATATTCACACTACAAAATGGATATCACAGCGTAGGCTGACACACTCACAAATCAAAAGGGCACATCTCTTGCTTAAATAAGTACCAGGTCTCAGTTCTTTGAAAATGTTTAGATAAGCTGTGCACAAACATTCTGGCTAGCACACATACAACTATGCAGCACAAACACACCCTTATAGTCTCTTGAGCTCTCCCACACACATGAACTCACACATGCGATGGCTCCATAGAAATGCTCAATTGATGATACAAAATCTGCTTTACCTTCTGTCACCATGTGATTCTGAGTCATAGCGAGATACATCATTATATGGAGAACGAGGTAGGGGGCATCCCGTGGGCCCGAGCTCCTGCTGCCGCTTTCTTCCCGCCTTTTTATGCCTGAGCTTGGCATGAACCACAAATTTGCAAATCTCTGTAGACTTCAGGATATCATTAACAACACCCTACTGCCCGTCCCTTGCCAATAAATAATTGGTAATATGGCAATTGCAAAATGAGTGGTTTGTTAAGAATAGTAATTGAAAGTGTGTAGCACAAGTGAGATGTTCTTGTTTTTGTGCTTTACTCCCTAGGTAGTGGTGGAATTGTATGTCAGTGAATAGACTGGTTATAAATTGTAACCATATCATAGAAATTGTACATTGGTTGTAAGGAAGATCAAGGAATGTTACAAGCATTGCATGTTGCTTGCAGTAGAGGAGTGGGCAATCACACAAGAAGGACAATAACACTAATGTCCAGGGAGTGCTGTTTCATGATTTAAAAAAAAGGATTTTTAATCACTTCAAGGTGCAATAGCTCAGCAAAATGCAACAGCTCAGGGTCAAATACCTTGGGGCAGATTTTCAAGCCCCTTGCGCCTCTTTTACGCCGCCGTTGCGTCACTTTTGTGACGCAGCAGTGGCGTAAAGCCAGCGCCATGCTTCGGGGTATTTACAACGTGACGCATCTGGGAGATGCATCACGTTGTAAAGCCCTGCACCACATGTAGGCGTTCTGGCGCGGGGGGGGGGGCGTTACGGCGCAGGAACGCCTCCTAAAAGTGTCTGAGTGAAATCTACAAGATTTCACTCAGTCACTTTTAAGGCCATGCTGCGTCAAAACCCTGCGCCTACTTGAAGCAGGCGTAAGGATTGACGCAGCATGTTAGGGATAGGGCACCCCCAAGCCATGCTGGAGCTGCGTCACGCTTGCGACGCAACTCCAGCAATGCGCCGCCTTTCCGACGGGGGATGCGTCACGCATCATCAGTGGTGGCGCACGGGTGGGCAGATGCGTCACAACTCTTCTGGCGCATCTCTGCTGATTAGCAGAGATGTGCCAGAAGTCGTAAATCTGCCCCCTTGTACCCAAAAAGTGCTTAATCTGATGTCTCTTTTGGAAATCCAACACACTCATATTGCCTGCAAGTCTGATTAATGGGATCAGTTCAGATGGGTTCTGCAACCAACTCTTATCGTTCTTACCTGTTTGGCTGATGCTCTTCAGTGTCAGGCAGCTGGTGTGAGACTCAGTGGTTGCACTGTTCAGTGTTGGGTGTTTGTGGTGAAGGATCAGACAGGTGTAGCATTGTGTATGTGCAGTAAGGCCAACAGAGACCCTCTCATCTGACGGCACTCAAGGACACACTTTTGGGGCATGGTGACATGCCATCCTGGTCAGGACAAAGGGGGTTGTATAGTCTTAAATCACCTATGCAGTGGTGATGTACAAGTTGTGGTTTTGTTGAGCTGCACACAGCAGGAAAAGCAGGAAGGACCCGTAGATAGCACCATAATGCATCCTATTAGGCTCCAACGCTGACTTCACTCTTCTAGATTCAAACCTTGCAGATCTCTGAACCAAAATGGTTTGATGATTCATAAAGCTCCTTAATGGTGAGATTACTAAACAATGTATCCCATACTCCTTCAATGAAAAACATTCTCTAAGGTTCATACCCCTCTCAGACTGGTGCTCAATCTCACGACTCCCTTGCACCAACATGTAAATTTCACTTTGATATTGTCACTCTTAAATATAGAATGAAAAAGCAATAACACATTTAAGCAAATAACTAATCCCTCATAATCTTATAGGAAACATTCAATCTTCACTTTAAAAAAAAAAACCTTACACGCCTGGCTGCCAAGCAACATTGTTCCCTGTGAGTGCGTGTTTGTGGATTTTGGTGACATAAAGAGGAGTTGTGGCTTTTTATGGAGTACTCAATAGTTGACCACTGCCATAGACCCCTGCCTATTCTTGAAAAATACAAATTTCACTTTGTGTTTTCCTTTAAACACACCCCCTTCTCCTTTAAAGAAAATGGGTTGCATCTCAAACAAAATTGCTTTATTTAAAAACTATTATAAACATGGTGGTCTGCTGACTCCAACAGGCCACCATTCCCGTGATGGATGCCATTCCTAGTGAGTCTGTAAAATGACCTGCCTTTACAACAAAGTCAGTACCCCGCATGCAAGGTCACCACATGTTACTTTACAGCACAAGTTGTTACAACATCTTGCTGCAGGGAGCGTGCTCCTGGACTGGTGTTGGATTTTCAGGTCGAACACCTTCCTTACTGTTGCATAGAATGGAGTTAGAATAGTAATTTATACTATTCCAAAATGTTGCGCCCTCTAAAGTAAGCCATTGTAACAACTTGCATGCTAAAGATACGTTTGTTAATGTTGCATACGGGGTACTGACTGTATTGTAGAGGCGAGCGGGGTAAATGCCTGCGGGTTTCCGTCATTCAACCATTTCTGAATCCTGACAACCATCTAAGGAGGTAAGATCCAGTTTTTTGTCTTAGTTCTTTGACAGTTTGGAAAACAGTAGAAGTACACTCAGGGCCAAATTCACACAGGGCCTCCGCACTCTTGGCGAAGGCTCCGCAGTCGTGGCGGAGGCCCCACACTCGTAGCAGAACCTCCATACTGTAATTACCCATTGCGGAAGTTCGCTATGAATGCAGAACCCTGCCATGACTGTATGTCCTCCACCATGAGTGCAGTGGCCCTATGTGAATCGGACCCACAATTCTTAGAGAGTGAAGCTTTAGAATACATGTCAACACCTCCTCAAATATCAAACAGACTAATTATGATTTAGAAAAGCACTGAAAATCACACAACCAAGATTCCTGTTAACTGTCCCCTTCCTCTTTCACCTTCTGACCCTATGGGTCTGCCCCCAGGATAAACTTACATTCAGAACTTGTCCTTGTACAGCACCAAAAATTACCCCTAAGGGTGTCAATGCGCTGGGGGCCATCGGGGAGATTAAGCGAGCTACTGCCCAGAGTCACATGGTGCTGGGCTAACCTGCTGCCGGCGATCGAACCGTGAGCCCTGGTGTTCTGGAGTCAGCCGCCCAGGCCGCTGCACTACATCTCTTCCTCTTCCACAACTGTTGGGGATCCCATAAACATTGTGAGCCCCAGATCTATGTCAGTGTCTGAAATAACTACTAGGCATAGAAATTCCAAAAAACACAAATGCATGAATAATAAATGTAGTGTTTCCTATTACTTTAAAACTGCTGCTTGAATGGGAAATTCTCTTGCTTGTGTTTTCAAAGCATTAGGATGTTCAGGATCAGGCGGGTTATATGATAATAACAGTACAATGGAATTATTTGTCAGCTATGCATAACAAATTTACACCATTCAGCTGAAGGTATAGTAAATGATCCAAAGCAAAGAAGCATACATACAATCACTAGCATTTTTATTTATTTTTCATAGCTAACTTTGATTTTGAAATTAAAAAGTCTCGAGTGTTCCTGTTTGGCCTCCAAAATATTATGAATATTTTTGGGGCAAATATACAAAAGAGAAGTCCGGCACTAGAGGACAAAATAGCAAATATCTCAACAGCAACCAGATACTTTCCCTTTGTGCTCAAATAAGCTGGAATGAATGATAACCACACACTGACGAACACTAGCATGCTGAATGTGATGAACTTGGTCTCATTGAAGCTGTCAGGCAAGTTCCTAGCCAGGAAGGAGATCAAGAAACTCATACTGGCCAAGAGTCCCATGAAGGCCAACATGCTGTAGAACCATACGATGGAGCCCTCGTTGCATCCAAGAATTATCTCTGTCATGGCAGGACTAGTGATGTGTTCTGGGAAAGAAGGAGATGTTATCAACCACGCGACCCCAATGGTCATTTGAATTAATGTGCAGCTCAGAACTATGGTGTAGGCTATCTTTTTACCTAAGAACTTCTTGAGGTTGCTGTCAGGCTTTGTAGCTTTGAAGACCATCACAACGGTGACAGTTTTGGCAAGCACACAAGAAACACAGGTGGAAAAGACGATCCCAAAGACAATTTGCCTCAGCATGCAGGTTTCTTTCTTCGGATGGCCGATGAAAATCATGGCACTAAGAAAGCTCAACATGAGTGACACCAGTAGGAGATAACTTATGCCACGATTGTTCGCTCTCACCACTGGAGTGTCTCGGTACCAAATGAAGACTCCAAGGACATACAAAGTATTGCCGAAGAACAAAATAGACATACAGGCTAATGTTGAGCCCAGAGGATCCTCATAGGACAGGAAGACAATAGATTTTGGTATGCATCGGTCTCTTAAAACACTGGACCAGTGATCATCAGGACACTTCATGCAGTCTGCAGAATCTGGAAAAGACATTGAAATCTAAAGTCATGCAAGCATCAATAAATGGAAAACTATATGTGTAATGGATATCAAAATAATAGGGTACAGTAAAAAAGGAAATTAAGGCATTGTGAGCAAAATATTTTAAAATGAAGATGTATGCTTCATTGCTTGTGGTATTTAATTATAGAGTTTGCTGGTAAATAAGGCTAGCACTATATACTGACAATTAACAAGCTGAATTCTATTGCACTAGGAACAACCAATCAATGAGGAAAGAGAGATAACATATGATTGTTAGGCATTGTTTGGAAGCTTGCAGGGCATATTAGATAAATGGGTGTTCTGGGATCCATACAAGACGTACCACCTATGACTCCCAACTGTGTCTAATTTTGAGAAAGCCTGGGGTTGGTACGTTTGCCTGGGCCAGAATACACAGCTACCAAAATCCCAAGAATTGAAGAAAATTCAAAGAAAACACTTGATATTTCCACATTGTGATTCTGGGCCTTTCTTGTCCTAGGAGACAGGTCTCTATTTGAAGATTACACATATACGGCACCGGGTTGATTCAATTAGTGCCCCAGATCACGATTATCACCAAATTCATTCAGTGGCTACGCAGTTAAACAAAACAATACAACTATTATCCTCAGACTACACTCATTACCATCCACTTTTAACTTAAGCTTAATTTCTAATGTATTCACATTGTTCCTGATGAAGTTATCTCCTGTAGTTTGTAACTTCATCTGAAGGCTAGGGAGAGGTTGAGTTATCCTCACCTCTTCATATTAATACAAACTTAACTTCTATCTAAGGGTGGGCGTAGTTCGCGAAGTAGCACTTCGCGAAGCTACGCAAAGTGAAGTTCGCACTACGCGAGCTACGCGTAGCACTTCGTGAACTGCGTAGTAACATGTTCGCACTGTGCAAGATGCCATTTTCAATGATTGCACAGTGCGGACAAGCAACCGGCACTGTGCAATCATTGAAAATGGCATCTTGCACAGTGCGAGCTGTAGTTTTCTGCTGCTCGTGTAGGTTTTTACTCGAGCGGCAGCTTTCTCAACGCGAACTGGTAGTTTCTCATCGCGAGCGGTCGCGAGCATACGCGACCCCTCGCAATGAGAAACCTGACCTCCTCGCGTTGGGAATCTCGCCGGGAGGTTTATTTTCCATGCTCGCGATCGCGAACAAGGAAAAAGTCTCGCCAGGATGTCATTTTGCTTGCTCGCGGTCGCCAACTTGACGTTGAGGACCGCGAGCAAGCAAAAAATGACCGCAGCACTACGCAACACTACGCTACGCGTGTTCGCACTGTGCTACGTGCAGTTCGCGTAGTGCGAAGTAGCGCGAACTTCGCAAACTACGCGAGCGTAGCGTAGTGCTTCGCCCAGGCCTACTTCTATCCTAACTTAACTATAAACCTTAATATTATAGTTGTGTGTACAAGTTTACCTGCAGACGTTTTAGAAATATTCTATTGCAGGGCTTCAATACAAAGTTTTGGGAGAATTCTCTCAACAATTCATTTTTCTCAATTTCAACTGTGTCCTTCTTTTTCTAGGTGCTAACTTTTGGGGTGACTTTGGGTATCCAATAGACTTTCTCTCAAAAGATAGAGATCTGTGCTCTCAAATCTTAGATACTTGAGTGTCCTTGAACAGGAGATTCTCTTCTGTCTAAGGAGGGCCTGGCGTTCTTTGCAAAGCTTAGGAAGGACCATGCAAACTGGGCTTTGCACTTGGGTCCGGTCTTCTATACCCGAGTGCACCCAAGCATCGGACGTCTTGTGTGATCTTCAAGATACAAAGGAACCAAGGCTGAGGAATCTTGAGCCATTAAGGTAGTGTTTAGGATGCCTTACTCGAGCACCATACCCTTAATGTAAATCCACACTAAAGTGGCTGCAGAAAATACAGAGAGCTGGTCACCAGTCTGTTGCCCAAACAAAAGGAAAAAAGGGGGTATAAGCATCAAGTCAACAGTGTCAACGGTGGGCGCCAACATGTGTGTCCATGGTGGTTCAGGTTCATGGTGTTTCATGACAGATTAAAGCACTTTTTGCGCTTTTCATCTCAGGACCTTTACCCCACACTTGTGAGAAACCATTTCTATTGGGAGAAGTATACTTGTAGCGGTCCCTACAACTTATGACACTTTTTACCAAAGAAATTAGAAGGAACTGTTTTTTGAAACATAGTTTGTTATGTGCATGGCATAGTGGTGAAGGAAAATGTTGGGATCAATTCAGGTCACACCACTCAACTCTGCCCATGATCTCTAGTTTTCAATAATCTCTGGGGCTGGTAGGTTACTTCGGATGCATGTGGACCGCAGGCCTAAATATAGCAGGAAACTACTACCATAAATGTGTAGCTTATCCAAAGGCTCACTCACCCATGTAAGCTACCTTTGTCATTGGGAGAAGTGTGGGAAAGTAGCATTCTAAACCAGTGAGACAAAAAACACATTTCGAAAAAACACTATCAGAATCACCTAACATTTCAGGTAAATGTGGGTTTTTAAGGGCAAATAACAAACACTACACACCTCCACGTACGGTAGAGTCCGTCAGAGGTAACATATTGGCCTTTAGTGCATAAACTTAGCGATAAAAACATTGTTACCTCTTTCTCATTGTTCTCGTTTTCTTTTCTTATTACTTACACTATTTTTGGTTAAACTATTAATGTAATTAGGAACGCAAGTGCCCCTTGTGGTAGAATGATTTGTAGTTTTCAGATATGTATAGCTTTTTAACATCATCAGTGGGTTTTATGACTCTTTCCCTCACAAGCAGCAAGTATTTAGAAGTTGCAAAAATAAGAAATACTGAACACTGCTTAGAAAACAACAACACCTTTGTCGAAAAAAATGATTGTGCTTGCACTCTGTGCGGAAAGATTGGAATCGTAGCACAGCAGGCCTTTTGTTGATGCCATTTTCAGAAAAAAACACGCTTTCTAGTACAGCATTATTCCCTATTTTATGGAACATTTTTGATTCTGGGATAGGTTGGACATTTTCTCAGGACCATCACTAAAACTAACCGTTACAATTCGCAATATATAGGGAACAAAGGGCACACATTTAGCCTGAATGTCATTGGTAGAAGAAAAGTTATGCAGGCTTAGCTATGAAGTGCCCGAAATGTCATAAAGAGGGCTCAGCTCTGAGGGGAGGGGGGAACCCTCAGCGTGTAAAGAGTTAAGTGAGAAGCAGTGCTTAATTTGTAAAATATGAAGTGCATGTGCTCAAATATTTGTCGGAGGCCAAACCCACTTTCACCTGGCTCCACCCACTTCCTCCACTGGTTCCACCCACTCTATATTGGCTCCGCCCACATCCTCAACTGGCACTGATGAAAGGCTGATGTAATAACCGATCTGAATTTCAGCAAGGGAGCCTTGCTCCAAGTAAGGTTTTGATAGGAGGTTTCCCTGCTCTGTGAACATTTTGAAAAAGATTAAATTCAAAGTTAATTTAAAGCACAATTTTGGAATAAATTAGCTAATACGACTAGTGCATTGAAAAGGGACATGTGAAACATTCCAGTGCTCTATGTGCCGATTTAGGGAAAGGACAATACTCACATGCATTATAATGCCTAGCCCTGGCATAATGGTGGCATGACACGGTGGTGGCCAGTTTTCGGATATTAGCATCATTGCCAAATTGAGGTAGCCACATGTTGTATAATGGTGGCCACCATTGACAAACTGAGGGCATACTTGAACTTATGGTGATTACCGTTTTTAATATATTTTGAGCATCCATAGTATTAATGGTGTCTAGACCTGACACAAAGGTGGCATTCACGCAGTGGTACCCATTATTGGCCTATTGTGTTGCCTTGGCATTATGGTGGCCATCTCTGGCATAGCACTTTACATGCAGCTGAAGTCTTTGATAACAGTTTTAAGGTTACTGTAGATTAGGATGGAAATTTATGAATTGCAAGTAACAAAACAATCTATGTGACAAAAGTAATAACTCCCTGAGCTACCCACATAAAAATACTGTTCTGTGATATGCAGAATAGACGTTCCTTGCAGCAGGCATGTTAACTCTCTTTCTGTGCTACTGCAGAGTCAAAAGTTGCACGAGACAACTCTTATCTCTCTGCAGCAGGAACATGATAAATCATCACTTTATCTTTCACTTACCTACAGAGTCACTGAGTGTTGGGTAAATAATTCCTGCTGCTCAGCCTGGTCACTGTAGCGGGTGTCTGTAGGGTCACTCACTGCAGACCCGTGATCTGACTGATAGTGTTGTGACAATAGAAGACTAGCTCATCTGCAGCTTGTAGTGAGGGTGAGAGGTCATGGTGTGGCACGCTTTCAGAGCTGTGCCCTGCGTTTAGACACATGGTGCCCACTCTCAGTATCACCATGACTGGCATAGCCACCAAAGAATCCCCATGACCAGGAGAGAGGAGCACTGTTCAGGATGTCATGGAGGTCTTTGAATTATGAATTCGGTTGGCAGCAGAAGCAATTCTTGGTGGTGGTAGGATTTTTTAAATTAAAACATCCTGCTTCTGCTCAGCCTGCACGGACCAGTGGTAGTGCCTATACCAGACATGAAGCGGCTGCCGAATTTCCAGTAGGGCTGCAGGCCATGAGTGTCCCTCTTGTGAGTGCAGCTCTGTCTCACCTGAGCTGACAGGAGCGCAAACGCCAGCCACAACAGAGAGCTGTAGGGGTGGTGAAACCATGATGTCCGGGGGCTAGTGCTACGATTAACATTACAGAGATAAAATCTGCTCAGCACGCGTTGGGCCCAGGCTGCACTCGGCAAACTTAAAGTGCTTGAAAACGTGTGCACATGCACCGGCGCAACGAGGTCTGAGGCCTTAAAAAATACCGAAAGCAAGTCGCAAGTGAAGCATGTTTGCAGTGCACTATGGTACGTCGGTATATGTGTGTCTTTCACAGAGAAATAGTTAGCATTTGAAAGATAGGGTTATTTTCTGGCGTACAGGCTTAGATGACTAGATAGTTTGTCTAATAATAATAATAATAAAGCCACTTTTAGAGCGCTTGGTTACACTCAAGACGGCGTGTCCCCGCGCTAAATATGCCGTTCAGTCACACTGTATGTAGTTTCACGACCGGAAATGGTGGCAGCACAGTGACGAACGAGGCAGAACACAGAACATATTCCTTGCAGTATTTTGCTGCACCACATTATTCAGACTGCACTAAGATGTCGTTTGATGTTACACTATGTGGCACAAAATGCCCCGGTGCTGTACACAGTCACATCTGCTCACTGCCCCGCGGCTGGCAACCAGGGCCGGCTTTAGGGCGGTGCAACCAGTGCCGGGTGCTGGCTTCCTGGGGGCGCTGTGTTTGAAAGTTTATAAAGCTTTTGAAGCACCTGCTGCAGCGTTTCTTTCCGCCGGCAATTACCAGGCCTCACATAAATGTCAAGAAAACTCGTGTGATTAATTATCTTCCTGGAGAGAGATCAGTGTTTTGTAAAGTTGATGTTTTGACTTAGGTGAAGTTAGAGCAGAGGGTTAATATGCCTGCTGCAAAGAACGTGTACCAAGTAGATTACAGAGTGTATATGATGTAAACAGATCAGCAGATTACTGCTTTCAAAAGAGACATCCTTTTGTTACTTGCAATTTATAACTTAAAGTCCTAATATAGAATAGTGAGCTATTAACTTTCATCCCAGAACTGCATACACACCGCAAAATATACATTATTAGAACATTGATTAATGTTGCAACAAGGGTTAAGTTGGCTAGAAATCGATTCTTATTATTAAAGAAAACTCCCAACTATGCTGTTTATTTTCGACTCTGCGTTTGTGCTTCTCCACACCAAGCACTCAAACTATACTGCCTACCAGTATGGATGACATGTGACTCCTACACTTTCAGTCCTTTGGCTTATGTAACATTTCCTATACACGGATTTACACACGTATGATTGATTGTCTCTGTGTAATGTGTGTGTGATGCAAAGTGCTCGGACAACCTACACTGGTATGAGTGGCGCTATATAACTAGTTCAATGCATCTGAGAGAGTGTGGTTATGGTGACTTGGTCACTGTTAAAGGTTGCTAGTGAGAGAATCCGTGGTGGAGTGGTCATTAGGGGGGCGCCAACAAACATTGTCGCACAGGGTGCCACCAGCAATAAAGCCGGCCCTGCTGGCAACCTCACCTACAGCTATGCCAGGGCTTCTGAGCTACAGTACTGTAATACACCCGGCACCCACCGAATTTCAGACAGCTGCCTGAAGGCGCGCTGCCTTTAAAGGAATTATTTAACACCACACACAACAGGGTGCACTGCAGCCATAAAGTACTGACTGGGGACTCACTTACTTCAACGTAGAACATACAGGGGCAGGCTCAGGCAAGACCGCGGCTCACGAGAATTCGGGTTTCCCACGCAGCTCATTGGTGAATCCAGGCAGTGACAGAGTCCTGGCGGCCGCTGCAACTTCACTTCGTCTCTCTGACCCTCAGCAAATACTGAATTTGTGGCGCCAGGGTCAATCATGATTTTAAACATACTGCACCTGCGCAACGTGACGGCCGGTGCGAGCAGACAGCCGCGCTGTGTAGGATTCGAAATTACTGCAAAATGAGATGCACTATCAGCCTACTCCAACAAAATCCAGTAGCGGAAGGTGAGCACTGGCAGGACATGACGTTAGTCCCCGTGGCGCCAGCCTGTATCACGCAATGGGCACTACCACGACGTGAAGTCAGGTCTGAGAGCGCAAAGCGGGGAAATCAATCTCCCAAATTGAAACATTGTTATAGAAGCCGGCCATCAGCAACTGCTACTAGCTCAGCCAGCAGACTCTAAGCCTGCGAGAGCAGCACGTGCAGGCCACATGAGTGCACTGCAAGCCACTCCAGTGTTTAAGGACAGTAGGCAGAGCTAACGGCTTGTGGAGATTAATTTATTATCGGGCTGACCTGGCTCGCTCTCTCAGCACTGAGTGCAGCACAGCAGCACTCTTCTTCACCGAGGGACTCCAGAGACAGTCTTTACGAGTGTGAAGTGAACAACACTTCCATAAGGCAATTATATTTCATTTACTCTTTGACGCATGATGTATAGACTGCAGTGCAGTCATGCAGTTGATGTAAGTTGTAGACCCGGTGCTGATAAAAAGGTGCAGGTGCTAAGCACCGGAAAGCACTGGCACAAATTAAGCACTGGTGAGAAGCAATACTTTTAATAAAAACTTTGACGTGAGCAATTGACAATAATGCCAAGGTTGCGTAGGAGAAAATAAAGGAAAAGATAGCTAGAAGCAACTGTGTTGAAGATTGATTCGGTGCGATGGGGGATCTCGAGCTTTGGGTCGTTGTAATTAATGTTGAGGAAGTATTTTGTTTTTGAGTTCTAGAACTAGACCCGAGACACCGGATATCAGAGCGCTTTACAAGAGCACCAGTTTGGTTACAGATGGACATTCATTTTTGTTAAGCACGGGAAGATTCAGTGATTTGCCCACAATCACAGGATGTTGAGCGTCACCGCAGAGACTTGAACTGGGTTCCCCAGCTTCGAGGTCGACCGCTCTAGCCGTAAGACTACATCCTCTCCATGGCACAACTGTTGTAATTTAACGATAACGCCTGGAGTTGAATAAAAAGTAAGGTGCTAGTGGTGACATATAACTGTGAGCAATCAGTGGGATGAGTGAGGTAATGATGTATATTATATAGGAGTGGGAGGGAGAAATCCTTGAAGGGGTCCTTGAGGAGTAGTTACCTGCATATATTTTATGGTAACTGGTCAGTTAGGAAGAACTTGAAGAAGTGGAAGGGCAACACTTTCCCCCCACAATTTGGACAGAGAGAAGCTCTGTTTTACCTTATCAAACATACCAACAAATGGATTCCACAGAAATAACAGAATAGACCTTAGTTACCTGTTTACCATGAGTCCCCTCTCTGTCCTGACTCTCCTGGTCCTGCCTGTAGTAGGATGGCTGTGGTATGCGGATAGCAGACAGCAGTACGTTTCTCCAATCCTATCTCCCACAGCACAAGCTACACCTCCAGCTGCACAATGTTGGGCAAATGCTGACTGGACTATAGCTTATTCCGTTGGGACAACTTGTGGCTCAGCAGAAACAAGAAGTTGCAGAGCAGCCCGAACAGGTGTCATCGATGCCGGCTCGCTTGCGTGTGGAGGTGATATTTAGCTACTGGGTAGAATGTAGCCATCTACCAGACAGTTTTTAAGTGTTAAACGAAAGGAAAACTAAATACCTACCTAAAGTCAAGAGTCGCGCAGGAGGTCTCATGACCTCTGTCTGTTCTACAGGTTCTACCACCGTCTCCATGATATCATCTTCTATGTGAACTGTATCTCTGGACAGCATTACATCGATTTGGCTCTTTATCTCCATGTAAGGAGACGGGTAGTTCCATGAATGAACTGATAAACAATATTTCATCCCACAGTGGGCTTGTCTGCAGGTCAACAGCCAGAGGTAGGGTACTTTGGCAACCTTCCGGGCAACTAGGGTAAAAGGGACTCATGCACCACCAGTGTTAAAGGCCTCACCTCCTACCTTGCTGCTATGGAGACATAACCTTCGCGTGACAGGTACTCCCTGATATGATCACTGTACCCATTGATCTTGGTTCCCTTTCTGCCTCAGTAACTGGCTGTACACTCTTAGAGTCATCCCAGAAAAGGTTTCTGGCTTACTAATCATATTGTAGAGTGAAAAGAGAATTAGTGAGGTGCGGTGACTCACAAGATTAGATAATCCAGTCTAGTTAAAGAGACAGATGTCTTTCTCATAATCTAGGGGTAATTACAGCAACATTAAGATCTTTTTAAGATCCTATAGGTCTGGCACAGGGTATTCTGCTCATCGACTCAAATTTCTGATTTATTTTCCCGAGGATCCTCTGAAGTTTCTAGTCAGAGTTGAATAGAAGTAACTTATAGAATAGTGCATTTTGAAACATTTGAATTTAAATTGATGCTCAGGTAGGTAGGTTAGTTGGTTTCAGAAGTCAAGTGGAGTGTTGAAGATCCACTAAATATGACAAACACAAAATTGATGTAGCTGTCTAATTTCCAGGGAGCATTTAGTTGCTAGATTTGATTTTCATTATGGCCTTCAAGAGAGATTTTAGAAGCATTTAGGGGAGACCGTAGTGATGCGGGTCCTAGGCCCACATGCTACTAAGATGACACAGACACCTGATGTATACTTAGTAAACTGGCCACAAGCATATGCACTCTGGCTCTTTTATTAGCAGGGTCACGTCACTTGTGATGCGTGTGATAGATGGGTGTGGTGTGCCAGTGTGTCCAGCCCTTGAGGTAGTGGCTGACAAACTAAGTGTCTGCTGAGACACTAGAACGTGTCCAGCATGACACTACATTCCTCCCAAACTTTATTGAAATAAAAACCAACTCCAAACTGTGGAAATGAACTATACACAGAAGACACCATTTAGCCTCTCTGTCTTGAGAGGCAGTCTGCGGGACACTAGTCAACAAGTGCAGCTGGGAGTACCCGGGCATCGTGGCAAATGTCCATAATTTAACCAGCTTCTACTGGGCACAAACAATGCTTCAATGGAGTTCAAATTCCTTGGCAGACTGTCCGTCAGATCGCTGTATACTTACACACAGTTGGATGGACCTGTGTGCTCTAGCGGTGATGCTGTTGGTGTCCGACAACTCGAACATGGTGCATCAGGAGCTCCAGTGGAGTCCCGCTACAGAGTCTTCTCCTGGAGGCATCCAGGTACTGAGATGGCACGACTTGCCAGGGGCACCTCAGCCTCTTGGAGCTTTGCAGGTGCAAGGCTCCACCTTGGTGACGAGTTGCTCCTTGGTTGGATTGGGTGATGCACATGGAAGCGATGTTGTGGTTGCCATTAGACCTGGACGACAGGTGGTGATGATTTGCCTGGAGTAAGGATGACTGGAGGTACTTCGCAGCCATGCATCTTTACTGGTACTGTTCTTCTCCCATTGCATCTTCGATTGGGAGCAGGGATGCCATCTGACTTAGACAGCCGACACTCAGGAACTGATGGTCGCACTGGGAAGCATTGGGGAGAGACACGGTTCAAGCTTTCTGTGGCTTACGTTTGGTTCTCCCACTGAGCTCTCCGCAGGGACGTCGCTGTGCCCTGGTGGCTGTCTTGTGTCTGCGGGTGAATTCTTCTCTTGCAGTATGAGTCCTCGTCTTCTCCCTTCGCCGGTCTCTCCCAGTGCACCTGTGTTAGTCCGGTTCTTCAGGATGACAGGATTGTCACACTTTTCTTTTTACATGATGTGACGTTGTGCCACATTCTCTCCTCTGTGTTGCGGTGGTGGCAGCTTGTCACTTGGGGACGTGCGACCCTCCTGCCTGTAATGGGCTGATGTCTGATGCAGGCCTACGGCAGTGTTGGGGCACTTCCTTTTTGTCTCTGGACTGCTGTGGGGCAGTGCTAATGCGGGTGGAGATGCTCTTTCTCCTACATTAGGGCCATGCTAGGCCTGTCCGCACGTCTTGGCTCTGTGGAACTCTGGTGGTGTGTAGTGACTCATGTCTGCACATGCATAGGTTCCCTCGGCTGGCTCCCTGTATGCTTGCACTGCTTGCCTTGCGGAGGTGGCAGACAGCCGTTAGGGGGCTAGTAATGCTCTCTTTCACGTATTGATGCTGCCTAGGGGCAGGGATTCTATAGGCTTTTGATGAGCCTTTCTCTTGCAGGGCATCAAGGTGTAACCAGTTCTCTTGTTCCACTGCCACTGTTAACAGGTGGCCACTATGGAGCATGTACTACTCTCGTGGGCAATCTCTCCATGTGAGAGGCAGGTGTTTGGCATGAACGTGCATGTAAGCAGGGCTGCTGTTATGCTGCTCGAGGCAAACAGTCTCTTCATGGGGTGCAGGGTACAGTGAATGCCTGTCTTGGCTGTCCTTCACAGCCTCTGTCTCTGTTGAGCGAGATGGATGGAGAGCTGTAGATGCCCCACTTTGTAGCTGATGAGTTAATGTGGGATAGTGCATTACCAGAGGCATGGGGCATTGCTGGGTCTCCTGCCAGGGCCAGCGTGCAGTCGCTAGGTGGCACCATTACACGAGGCCACAGCAGTCTTTCCTGAAATGTCAGGCTATGTGGACCTGTATTTGAGTGATGAATATGGCTTCGGCTGGGGTAGGCAAAGCTCTTTGCTGGGCTATGCCTTCAGTGTGGTGCTTTCAAGCTTTGCCCTCGTCTTCCCTTTCATTACCGCTAGTGATACGGCTGTCAGTCTCCTTCGTATGCATGACAGCAGCACTGAAGGCTGTGTTGGCTGGTGTCCTCATGGAGGGGTGGGAGCCGCGAGCTGCTTATAGTGCCTTCCCTTACCTCTCAGGCAGCTTCCTCTGTTAAAGGAGTTCTGCCCTGGCTCCCGCTGCAGGCAGGTCCACCACAGCAGTCTTGGACTGAAAGTATGGTGCACCACTTTCCTTCAGTCGCCAGCCAGGGTGCAGTGTGGCAAACCACTGCTAGGAGCTCTGCAGATGCTTTAGGAGGAGGCCGTGTCTCTCTTTGGTGAAACCACAGGCCACGCTCTACTTAGAGGTGCTGATGCAGGAGAGGGCATGCAGTGCTGGGAGGTTCCAATCTTAACCCCAGTCGTGGTCTAATGGAATCACTCTGGTCAGTGCTACTTCTTTAGGTACAGGCCATGGCTGCTTTTCCGGGATGGCAGGCCATGCCTAATTATGCAGGCATTGTAAGATGGTCACAGGGAGCATCGCCATTGCTCCTGGGTGTTGTGTCCTGCAAGACACGTTCTAGTGTCTCGACAGACACTGAGTTAGTAGCCACTTCCCTATGGGAGTGGGCACACTTGCACCCCACATGCATCCCTCACAGGCGTCACGAGTGACATGATAGGAACATAGACAGCAAAAGGCGCACCACAATTTCAAAGTAGATCAAAATCAGTCCATATACATTCAATTTTTCTTTTTCAAAAAGATCTTCTTTATTTTTCATATGTTAAAATGACATTTACGAGCAGCCAGAGCAGCCGACGCGTTTCGTCCACATGGGACTTCTTCAGGGCTGCAAAGTGTGTATGTAAAACAATGTATAAATACAATGAATACCAACATACAATATATACAAAACAAACAACATTATTGTAAATCATAAATGAATATGCATACAGTACTAATGAGACGGAAGACAAAGGACAAAAATGAAAATAAAACAAACGTTTCAAAAACAATTTAAAAAAACAAGGTTCTGAGTCAATTAATCCTTGTTATTGATTTAAATTCAATAGTTTTCAGTATCATTAAGTAATCAACTCAACGGCATGTTTCCAACTTGGTAGGAAAAAACTACACCATTGTGTGATGCAGCTGGTTTATAGAAAGAATGCACAAGCCATCGTTAATTAAGTCAGAAGGGGAAAAGGGTAGCTATCAACAGGCTCAGAGAAGTATCATCGGAAGTGGAAAGTAAAAGAGAGAAAAGGGCGGTTCCAAGATGTACCCACCGTTAGAGACAGTACATCTGTTTATGTGATTCTTGCTTGAGAATTCAGGGATAACTTTTCCAGAGTCACTAAGAAATGTCAAAAATGGATAAGCATTACTCAGCGTAGTGTTCTAATATTTGCAGAGTGTCAAAAGGTACATATTATGTAATGATAGTCTAAAGAATTTAGGCAAAAGATGCGGTACAAAATCTATCAAGGGGTTTCCTTCAACGTCACTGAGATTGGTCAAAGAGATTTATATAAAAAAGATTACTCCTTAATGTAGTGTTTTGATGATCGCAGACACCAGAGTGACAAAGACACAATTAATTTAAATGATAACCTGAGGAGTTAAAAGGAAGTGGGGTATAAAGCTTAGCAAGGGGTCATATACAAAAGTCGGTAGCACAAATGAATAAACATATAAACACTAATTCCAGTGTCACAAGTCAGCCCCCCAGAAGGAGAGTACCACTGTACCAAAGTACATAGGGGCTAAACAAGGTAAAATAAACCCTATAAGGATATCTGTACTTACATAAATAATAAGTATATCAAAAAATAGAGTGGTGATCTTGTATCGATGGGTAGCAAATGCGTGTCCCGTCTTAGAGAGAATCAAGCGTCCAATGAAGTAAAACCAATGATATAGTGGGATCCCGACTCTTTAGAATGCCTAAGATGGGAACACAATAAGCTAATGATTAAAATCAATAGTTGCGTTTTATGATAGGATCAACTACCCCAATCACAGTATTAGGTATAGTTATAAGGATATCTGTACTTACATAAATAATGAGTATATCAAAAATTAGAATGGTGGTCTTGTATCGATGGGTAGCAAATGCGCGTCCCGTCATAAAGAGAATCAAGCGTCCAATAAAGTAAAACCAATGATATAGTGGGATCCCGACTCTTTAGAATGCCTAGGATGGGAACACAATAACTAATGATTAGAATCAATAGTTGCGTTTTCTAATAGGATCAACTACCCCATTCACAGTATTAGGTGTGGGTTAGTCTAGAGTGGGGTTTGAGATGGGGTAAATCAGGGCAACACCGTTATAATTGCGACCAGAATAGGACCATCAAGGGTTATGAGCAACCAATTTTTTAAAATTGTATAGTCTTGATGTAAGTGACCAAACTGTATTTATCACCAATAGTACTATGTTTAAGAAGTAATAGTTAAAATTTTTTTTAAAGAAAATAAATATATTCCTTGTATCAACAAGACAAGGGATTAACCCCTAACATATATCTAAGGGGTTTTAGTATCAGAGTGCCATTAGTCCCAAAAGAAACAAACAAGCTCAATCAGGGTTTTTGAGTTTGCCAACACTACTGCTAGATTAGACCATTTTCGAGTGCTCAAAGACAAATTCATTCAAACCCCCAGCGCACCTACCAGATTCCGCATCCTCAAGGTCCTAAATTGCAATCCTCAGGTTTTCAGTAACACACGAGACTCCTGCTCGTGTGTTTATATAGCGATTTACCCCATGTCAACTACGAACACCTGGGTCCCTGCCTCGTGACCAGGGTTAGCATCGTGGTGATATGACTGGAGTTGGCGTGTAAACGCAGCGGCCATTTTAAAAGGGTGAACCGTAATAAGCCTGCTGATGTAACGAGGATTTGAAATAAGGTCGATAGTAAAGTGTTATAATAGCGAAGATAACCCATACAACATAAGATTCACAATCAACTGGAGTAAGGAGAGGATTGATTTCCTGGACATCCAGT
The DNA here is from genome assembly GCF_964204655.1 of Triturus cristatus. NCBI lineage: Eukaryota > Metazoa > Chordata > Amphibia > Caudata > Salamandridae > Triturus > Triturus cristatus. The sequence continues at coordinate 1,208,503,958 of NC_140590.1, forward strand.
TTTTTGCAGAACAACACAATACAGAGCACGGTATACCGCAAGAGCACTGCCTGTAATAGTGTACTGCGTTATGAAAGCGCCCATCCTCGACATGTTGTCAACAACATCCCCTTTGGGGAAATGATAAGAATGAGGAGGATCTGCAGCACTCAGGATGGATTCATCCGCAATATAACAGAGACCAAAAACAGATTCATCAATCAAGGTTACCCTGTGCCCCTCATGAATAAGGTCGAAAAAAGGGCTTACAAGATAAAGAGAGAAACTACCCTGGAGAAGAAAAAAACATCACGTACTAAAAAACAATCTACCGTTGCTCTTGTTACCACCTTCAATAAAGATAGTAATCGGATTTATAACATCATGAGGAAACATTGGAGATTACTATGTGATATACCGGGTCTGAAGGATGAAATCCCTAACACACCCAGGATAACCTACAGACGGGGTCAGAGTCTGAGGAACATTTTGTGCCCCAGTTTTGTAACATCCCCCAAACCCCCAAACTGGCTGACAGAGGGCAACGGGGGCTTCTTTACATGTATGAAATGTAATGTCTGCAAACTGGGAAGAAACAAAACACGTACGTTCAGATACAACACTGATAAAACACACAAGATCAAGCACACCATTACATGCAAAACAACTTTTGTAACATACATCCTAGGTTGTCCATGTAACATCATTTACGTAGGCAGCACAAAAAGGGAACTTAAGATTAGAATACAGGAACACCTAAGAGCGGCAGTAAAAGGTGATTCCAAGTATCCCCTTACTACACATATCCAGGACAAAGGGCACAAGCCAAATGAACTGTGGTTCTTTGGGATAGATCATATACAACCATCCCCCAGAGGAGGGAATAGGGAGTTAGAATTGAGACGCAACGAGGCAGGTTGGATATGTAGGCTCCGATGTGTGGAAATGGGGCACAACACAGAATCTGAAATGCATTATTTCCTGTAGAAAACATAAGATTTAAGAACAACTTAATCCGACCATCAGATGACTATGTATTTTTGTATTTTTGTATAGGATATTTTTTGTACCAACCGCCCGTCTTTTCCGATTAAGCTAACTCTATCCCTGTTGTTCTGGAATAACAATATGTTGATGCTGATATGGATCTTTGTGTGTTAATTATGTACTAATCCATAACGCGGAACTTTGACAACTACCACGTTATGTACCTTTGATCATTGGGATGGTTATTACTATGTGCTCCTGGTATAACCTAGCTCACATTACTGGTCTACATATGTTTATTCACTATGATTGTGATCTTTATGTGTCCATGGTATAGCCTGGTTCATGCTGTTAATTTACATATTCTCAACTCTGTCGCTTTACCAAAACTGTACTTTCTGGTTCTCTCCTTGAATTGACAATATCTGTGTGATTATGAGATTATACACACTGAATATTGATTTATGATCTACAATATTTGGACTTTACTGTAACATTTTCACCTCAAACACAACAGGTGACTTCACTCACATGTATTTGAAATGGTTTGGTTAACTCGAAATCTATATTTATTTTTAAACTCATATTGGCACCCTTATGACATCATACCTTCCATTATAATATCTCCTTTTCCTTCAAAATGGCAATTCGAAATTTATTTGGAAATACATATTGGCATCCTTATGACATCATACCTTCTATTATAATATCTCCCCTTTTTTCAACCCGTGTCGATTTTTCATAGATGGACACTATGTTTATATTTCTTTTTAGCTCTAAAATAGTGGCTGATTTGCCCGTTTTCAGGCTCTCATGGAGTGTGGCTTGATTTGGACTAACGAGTAAATACAATGAATATGCGTGCCTTCTGCAATTATAACACACTTTAAACTCTATTTTCGCCCTTTCTCTAGACCCTGTCGACACTAACAGTTCGATCGCTTTTTCCACCTTTCTAAGATGGCCACCATATAGACAATACTTTCCTGTTCCAAAATGGCGGCTTTAAAACAGTGGCTGATTTGCCCATCTTCAGGCTTTCATGGAGTAGGGCTTGATTTGAACTAACGAGTAAAGACAATGAATATGCGTGCTTTCCGCAATTTTAACATACTTTAAATTCTAATTTCGTCCTTTCTCTAGACCCTGTCGACACTAACAGGTCGATCGCTTTTTACACCGTTCTAAGATGGCCACCATGCAAACAGGTCGATCGCTTTTTCCATCGTTCTAAGATGGCCACCATGTAGACATTTCTTTCCTGTTCCAAAATGGCGGCTGTTTTGTCCGTTTTTTGGTATATACGAAGTGCTGTTTTCTCTCTATTGACATACCCCCCTTTTTCTCTCTTTCGCAATTATTATGAATCGGATGTACGGAACCAAATTCTTTTGATACTAGCAGTATCACATGTGGTCACACACTACCACTCTTACGAAGTTTTGTTTTTCTCTTATCTAAATTTTCCCTCTCTTTTTGTAGTTAGCATGCACCAGATGCACGGCAATAAACTTATGTGCCGTTCGCTATTATAACACTTTACTATCGACCTTATTTCAAATCCTCGTTACATCAGCAGGCTTATTACGGTTCACCCTTTTAAAATGGCCGCTGCGTTTACACGCCAACTCCAGTCATATCACCACGATGCTAACCCTGGTCACGAGGCAGGGACCCAGGTGTTCGTAGTTGACATGGGGTAAATCGCTATATAAACACACGAGCAGGAGTCTCGTGTGTTACTGAAAACCTGAGGATTGCAATTTAGGACCTTGAGGATGCGGAATCTGGTAGGTGCGCTGGGGGTTTGAATGAATTTGTCTTTGAGCACTCGAAAATGGTCTAATCTAGCAGTAGTGTTGGCAAACTCAAAAACCCTGATTGAGCTTGTTTGTTTCTTTTGGGACTAATGGCACTCTGATACTAAAACCCCTTAGATATATGTTAGGGGTTAATCCCTTGTCTTGTTGATACAAGGAATATATTTATTTTCTTTAAAAAAAATTTTAACTATTACTTCTTAAACATAGTACTATTGGTGATAAATACAGTTTGGACACTTACATCAAGACTATACAATTTTAAAAAATTGGTTGCTCATAACCCTTGATGGTCCTATTCTGGTCGCAATTATAACGGTGTTGCCCTGATTTACCCCATCTCAAACCCCACTCTAGACTAACCCACACCTAATACTGTGAATGGGGTAGTTGATCCTATTAGAAAACGCAACTATTGATTCTAATCATTAGTTATTGTGTTCCCATCCTAGGCATTCTAAAGAGTCGGGATCCCACTATATCATTGGTTTTACTTTATTGGACGCTTGATTCTCTTTATGACGGGACGCGCATTTGCTACCCATCGATACAAGACCACCATTCTAATTTTTGATATACTCATTATTTATGTAAGTACAGATATCCTTATAACTATACCTAATACTGTGATTGGGGTAGTTGATCCTATCATAAAACGCAACTATTGATTTTAATCATTAGCTTATTGTGTTCCCATCTTAGGCATTCTAAAGAGTCGGGATCCCACTATATCATTGGTTTTACTTCATTGGACGCTTGATTCTCTCTAAGACGGGACGCGCATTTGCTACCCATCGATACAAGATCACCACTCTATTTTTTGATATACTTATTATTTATGTAAGTACAGATATCCTTATAGGGTTTATTTTACCTTGTTTAGCCCCTATGTACTTTGGTACAGTGGTACTCTCCTTCTGGGGGGCTGACTTGTGACACTGGAATTAGTGTTTATATGTTTATTCATTTGTGCTACCGACTTTTGTATATGACCCCTTGCTAAGCTTTATACCCCACTTCCTTTTAACTCCTCAGGTTATCATTTAAATTAATTGTGTCTTTGTCACTCTGGTGTCTGCGATCATCAAAACACTACATTAAGGAGTAATCTTTTTTATATAAATCTCTTTGACCAATCTCAGTGACGTTGAAGGAAACCCCTTGATAGATTTTGTACCGCATCTTTTGCCTAAATTCTTTAGACTATCATTACATAATATGTACCTTTTGACACTCTGCAAATATTAGAACACTACGCTGAGTAATGCTTATCCATTTTTGACATTTCTTAGTGACTCTGGAAAAGTTATCCCTGAATTCTCAAGCAAGAATCACATAAACAGATGTACTGTCTCTAACGGTGGGTACATCTTGGAACCGCCCTTTTCTCTCTTTTACTTTCCACTTCCGATGATACTTCTCTGAGCCTGTTGATAGCTACCCTTTTCCCCTTCTGACTTAATTAACGATGGCTTATGCATTCTTTCTATAAACCAGCTGCATCACACAATGGTGTAGTTTTTTCCTACCAAGTTGGAAACATGCCGTTGAGTTGATTACTTAATGATACTGAAAACTATTGAATTTAAATCAATAACAAGGATTAATTGACTCAGAACCTTGTTTTTTTAAATTGTTTTTGAAACGTTTGTTTTATTTTCATTTTTGTCCTTTGTCTTCCGTCTCATTAGTACTGTATGCATATTCATTTATGATTTACAATAATGTTGTTTGTTTTGTATATATTGTATGTTGGTATTCATTGTATTTATACATTGTTTTACATACACACTTTGCAGCCCTGAAGAAGTCCCATGTGGACGAAACGCGTCGGCTGCTCTGGCTGCTCGTAAATGTCATTTTAACATATGAAAAATAAAGAAGATCTTTTTGAAAAAGAAAAATTGAATGTATATGGACTGATTTTGATCTACTTTGAAATTGTGGTGCGCCTTTTGCTGTCTATGTTCCTATCTTGCCCCAGAGGTTGGGGAGGTATTGTGTTAGCGGGTACCAGTCGAGAGCGCACACAGAGGGTGTAACTGAATTTATCACCTATTAACACAAAGGGGAACACACAAATCCGGTGCTGTCCAAGAGGGTTACCGCTAGCTCCGTTTCTTCTAAGTCACGAGTGACATGAGCCTGTTAATAAAATGGCCCGGGTGCACGTGCTCGAGACCCGTTCCAGTTACCACACATGCCGAATCTGTGTCATTAGTTATGCAGGATGTGGGCCTAGGGCCCAAGACAACACAATGGCGATGAGCGGGTCGTTCCCCGCGGGAAATATCAACTGTTTGGGTACTACACTGTGGGGGGAAGAGTTACCTGAATCCTAGGCATCCCCACACCTGCTGCCAGCGAGACGGCTATGCCGGGAGGGGAGAGGAAAGCATCTAGCCTCTATGTCCGGAAGTCGCCTGCCTGCCTTGACACTCTAATAGGGCAGCAGCGGACTGCGGCACGCGAGTTTAGCCCCACAGGTGGCAGGGAGCAGCCCTAAATGGAGGAGAGGGCCCTGCTGTCCTGTGGAGGAGTTTGAAGCCGCAGAACAACCCCAAAGGTGAGAATCCTGTGGTTTAGCCCACAGCTGTAGCCAGCAGCAATATCACCCAAGCCGGCAAGCACAGCACTTGATGTCAGAAGGGCTTCTGTAGCCTCCACCGCTGAAGGGGAAGCACCCCCTTAACGAGGCACGTCGAGCGTAGTTATCCCGACGGGAGGAGTCAGCATCAGGACACCAGTAGGGCCACACTAGTACAGCAAACAGCCCCTACTGGCATCACCCGGGACTGCATCGGCCCGTGGTTGAAGGAAAGTCTGCTACGGCTGGGGCAGAGAGATGCCTGTTGCCCACCCTGCATGAAATGCCCCCTGATGCCTCTCTGCTGGGACCGCTGGTCCGACGCTAAGACTGTCGCCGCACAAGTCCGCTGCTGCACTCAGGTCAATAGTAATGCAAGTCAGGAGTGCGCCCAAAGATCCTTATCTACGGTGGAGAGAGTGCCCGCAGCCCTGCCACCTGTGAACGAGTGAAGAAACGCCAGCCCCAGCCTTCTAACCGCCCGCATGAGAGATTACAATAGTGTTAGCAAGGTTGTGCTGCACCGCAAAGGGCCGAAAAAAGACACTGGCAGTGAAGCGACCTCCCTCTCTGTAAAATACAGGTCAGCCCTGCTCCCTGCGTCAAGAGGTATCTGCAGCGCCCCCACGATCTCGCCCACAGCAGCAGCCGTGAGAACAAGTAAGAAGAAAAGAAAACCCCGGTACCTCATTGAAAAGTGGTCTGTGAGTAAAGGGTCTAAATTTACTGGACTCATTCCATGCATCACCCAAACAGGGTTAGCAGAATGAGCCTCCCAGCACTGCATGCCCCTCCCGCATCGACAGCTCTAATCAAAGCACGACCTGAAGATTCAACGATTCGATTAGGTTACTGCAACGCCACCTCATGGTAAAATACCACACAGACCCTGAAGCTATCTCACACATAACCTCCTGCTGTTTTCTCACCCCGAGTGTGCCTGTAAACTCGGCTGCAAGGCTCAGAGCCCAAGGAAGAGGCTGACAGAAGTAGCCTGCCTCCAGCCGTCCCAGTTAGGAAAGAAAGGAGGAGCGCATGGTCAACCAGGCAGAACTATGCTGCAACTCCCCCATGATAAAGTTCATGCACTCTTGTGAAGACTGCAGCACAAACAGGTAAACAGACGTGCCTCAATGTGAGCAGCTCTTCTCTCCCTGGCCAATCTCCCATACCTAAACAGCTGCATTAAAACACAGAAGAGGCTCCATCAACTCCACCAGCACTCTACTGCAGAGCTCCCCCTAGGAGCTGCAAAGCCCACAGCCTGAGGAAAGTGACAGAGGTACCTCTAAAAGCACCCACAGCGCCACCTGCTGGCCACAGTGACAAACTGCACTCTCAGCTGGGACACAAGGGAGAAGGCAGAAGCAGGCTCGGAGACACACAGCCAGGACTGGTGCTGAGTGCACCACACGCCCTTAGTAGCAGTAGACCTCGAAAGCAGAACCCCATTTGAAGAGAAGGTGGTATGCAGCCAAGGCACAAAGAGCCTAGAGAGAGACTGTGATGAGCACCACAGTCCATAGCATCAGGAGGGCCACCCCAGCACACAGAGGGGCCAATAGTGAGTACACAGACTGTCCACCCGAACATGCAGCGTTGACCAGAGAACCAGAAAGCAGCTGCCTATCTCCCTGAAAGGGGAGCATCTTAAACTGAGGGCAACACAGGCCCCCAATGAGCTGCCTAACTTTTGGGAAAGAGGAAGACTGTCACATCCCACATTTGAAGAATGTGCACAGAGCGTGCAAACCCCCAGTTGCCGTTGGATACCACCGCAGACAAGAAGGATTTTGCTACACACACCCCAGTGGTGACCCGACGTCACCGCAAGCCAAGGAAACGGGCACACCAAGTGCCAGAAAAGAGCATCCGAAAGGACCGAGAGCATGGATTCCGAGGTGTGCTGACGCATGCACCCAGAAGTTTGACAGCACGTGCAGGCGCCCACGAGAAAGAGACCTCTCCAAAGGAAAGAAGCACTGCTGAAACCAGAAGGGAGATCCCATACATCTCCACAGCAACAACAACGGAACGGCCCAAATGCTGAACAGTGTCCTCCTTCACAATGCCTCACGCAGGAGTCGTCAGTGACCCAAGGCTGACGAGAGGAGAGTCATACACCACAAGACGCCACAGCTCACCACTGCCTGTGGAAGCCATTCCCTGGAGAGGGAACACCCGGAGTAGGAGCGTTGAGAAGCTGCCTGAAGAGGGAGCACCCAAGATGAGGGGCTGCTTGCCATGCAGCCGAGAAGAGCGACTGATATTTCGCCTGCGTGGTCCAGAGACCATTGAAGATAATAGGCCCAGTTGGCCTTTGTGAACATTGTGCATGTTACTGCACCCGGAGAAGAAGCAGAAGAGTGGAGATTGTGTCACCCAGAAGAGCTGGACAAACACAGGTGTGTCAAAGACAACGAGAGGAGAAGCCCCGAACACCTCCAAAGACACCAGACAGCCACCAACGCGAACCGAAGGCCCTGGCGACAGCACCAAGGGAGAACCACATGTAAGCCGCCACCAGCGCAAACCGCATTGCTCCCATCGCTTCACAGTGAGACCGTCCAGCCCTGAGTGTCGGCGGTGGAAGTCGAACGGCATCCCTGCCCCTGACTGCAAATGCCAGAGGTGCAAGAGAAGATTCAGAAGAGGCAGTCACGTGGCTAAGACGTCCATCCAGAAACCTCCTTTCCTAGTTAATCATTGCCACCTGTCGTCCGGGCCCAATGGCAGCTACGTCATCAGTGCCATGTGCATGACACCGGAGGGTCTGCACCCAGAATCGGACAACCAGCTGAGGTCAGAAAAGGAAGTCATGAGTGGCAGGGCCGGACGATGAAAAAAACCCAAGCTAAAACAGGAGTGAGTCTTGACATAGCGACAGCAAGGGAAGAGGGGGATAACCCAAAGAGGAACTGGCAACCTCACAGCGGGAGTCTGAGGGTAAGCCACACAGCCTGCGCGAACCGAGTCTCATGCCTCACGTTTCTTAGCGGATCCATCACTCCTCCGTCATCAAAGTCCCAACAGCCCAAGAAGTCCAAGTACACGAATGCAAGTGCCTCCCCAGGGAACAGGGAGGTACCTGGCCAATCCCTGCCTCAGGTGACCGACTCCAGACTAAATGCCTGCAACCATCAAGGCAAGTCATCGTCCTGATTCACCACACGGCTGGCAATGCTACCATGCCAGTCCTCATCAAGTGCGTCTACCGACACCATCTTGAACACACATGGAGTGGAGTCCTACACTATTGCCAAACTAGCCAACAAGGAAACTCAAAGGCTACCTGCTAACCTGGTCTGCACCTGAACTGCGGCAGCGAGAGCATGTTCTGACCAAGATTCATACACCCTTGAGGTTTGTGCGAGAGACTGGCTACTGGCTCCTTGGCGGTTTGCAGCTGCCCCCAGTCAGCACACACGCAGCCACATGCAGCCTACCAGCAGTCCTGTGGCAATTCCGGCGAAGGGCCTCCCCAGGCGGGAGAGCTGGAAGAGACATTGCCCCACCGACAGGTCACCGGACACAGCAAGACAGCCTCATAGAGACTTCAGGCAATCCGGAAGTAATCCAGTGAACTTTCACCATGGACTCCCACCATGGTGTTGACGCACCCAGTCAATGAACTGTTGTTATTCACTACATACCATCCTCCATGTCAGCGATAGGAAGCTACCTGGGACTAAAGGACATGCTTACACCGGCACATTCCCAGTGCGCAGCTGACGCTTCCAAGCAAGCGTTTGTGTCCTGAACCGGTCAGGTTAAATGGTGAATGCCTGCTGAGATTGTCCTGCCACAGTCGGAATCACCAGTCCTTGTCTACTGTCTCCTGGATGCCTGACCCGAGAGGCTGATGGACACTGTGGTATATATTTCGGATCACTGACATAATATCGAGAAAGAGAATATCGAACTACCAAAATATAGAAGGAAAAATATAGAATGCCAAAATATCGAATGCCTATCTCCAAACAGGTAAGTACAAAAATATTGAATCCAAAATATTGTTGTAAAAAATATAGTTAGTCAAAAAGTAATGTAAAATTAATGAAATAGTACATATAATTAACTGAAACATACTTAAAAAAACTTAAATAACTTTAACATTAATAAATAATTAAAGTAAGTAAAACAAAAACAATGAATACATATATTAACGTAATATTAATTAAAAATATTCAATATTTTTTGTGTAGGATAGCGGCCAGGTAAAATTGACTATTACCACTCCAGTAAGTGCAATAGTAGGGAAAGCGTTGGATAGTGGGAGGGTAAAAATTACTATTCCCACTCCAGAGAGTGCAATATTAGGGAAAGCATTGGATAGCGTAGGGGTAAAAATTACTATTACCACTCAAATGAGTGCAACAGTAGGGAAAGCGTTGGATAGCGTAGGGATAAAAATTATTATTCCCACTCCAGTGAGTGCAATAGTAGGGAAAGCGTTGGATAGCGTAGGGGTAGAAATTACTATTACCACTCCAGTGAGTGCAATAGTAGGGAAAATAATATTTTAATATTTTATTAAAAATAAATTAATTATTAATACCAAAAAGTATTAAATTTAATTACCAATTACACAATATTTAATAATTAATTATTTATAAATACAATTAAAAGAAATAATAATTACATATTAATAATTAATTAACAACCAATTAATTTTCAATACAAAAATGTGTTAAATACAATTAACACCAATTAATAATTAATTAATAATAATGTAATTATCAATATACAAAAAGTATTCTATAATTAATTATTTACAATTAAATTACTTCCCACCATATTCCCTTATAAACCCACAGCCCGCTACAAATAATAATTTAATACAATTAACATAATTATCAATTAAACTATTAATACAAATTAATTACCAATTAATACAAATTATTTAACAATGAATAATTAATCAACAACCAATTAATTTTCAATACCAATTGATAATTACCTCATAATAATTACATTACTTCCCACCCTATTCCCCTTTAAACCCACAACCCGCTACAGAAGTAAAACGCCAAATTACATGAAAAATAATTAGTAATTCCTAAAAATTATTATTTTATGTACTATAATCAAATTACTTCCCACCCTAATCCCCTATAAACCCACAACCCGCTACGGAATTAAATTACACAAAAATTAAATAACATAAAATTCATTACTTTAAAAATATTCAAACATACATTACAAAATTAATACTTACTTTTAACACATATACTAACACTTAAAACACTATAAAAAAATTCGATATTTTCAACAACTATATTAGGACTGTCGATATTACTTACTTCGATATTATTAAAATCGATATTTCTTACCTGATTTTCGATATTCTTCACCACTATATTTTGGCAATTCGATATTCTGTCCATTCTGTATTAAAAACACGATATTCTGTCCTGTCGATATTTTTAATTCAATATTATGTCTGTTTACCATATATTTCATAGTTGCTTTATCCCTACAGGTTGAACTAATGAGCTTTTATTTTTCATTAAAATTTTGATGGAATGTTATGTCCTGTGAGACACGTTCTAGTGTCTCGTCAGACACTGAGTTAGAAGCCCCTCCCCTATGGGAGTGGGCACACTTGCTTCCCAGACGCATCCCTCACAGGCGTCACGAGTGAAGTGAGCCTGTTAATAAAAGGGCCCGGGTGCACGTGCTCGAGGCCAGTTCCAGTTCCCACACATGCCGAGTTTGTGTCATTATTTATGCAGGATGTGGGCCTAGGGCCCAAGGCACAACACTGGGTACCGTGCAGCTTCTCCAGGATGCGTAAGGGGCTCGATCTACTCACGCTGAAGGGGGGCCTCAGTCCTTTATATTGCCGGCAGGGCAATGCTGACGGCTCGAGGCATGCGGTACAGGGAGGAGACGGCCTCAAACCTTGAGCCTCTCACCTGCAGGCAGGTGCTGTCCAGCCGACCATGCACAAGTCAGAGCGCTTCTACTCGGGGCACTGTAGGTGTTGTAGAAGCGGTATTCGAAGCAATCAGTGTGTGACTCTCCTCTCACACTTGGGCCGATGTCTCCCCCTCTACAGCATTCTGTGGACTGGTGCCTGGCTGGGAGTGGGACACAGCTGCTTTATCGATGCTGCCGTCTGTCACCTTCACATCGCTATATCTGGGGCAGCGGGATAGGTGGGGGTGAGACCCACTCATTGCCAATGTAGTGATGTGGGCCCTAGGCCCACATGCTACTAAAAGGATGACACAGACACCTGATGTATGCAGAGCAAACTGGCCACAAGCACGTGCACTTGGGTTCTTTTGTTAGGGTCACATCACTCGTGATGCCTGTGATGGATGGGTGTGGGATGCGAGTGTGCCCAGCTCTCGAGGGAGTGGCTGGCAAACTACGTGTCTGCTGAGACACTGGAACGTGTCCAGCACAAAACTGCAGAGCTCATTTTAATGAATCCAGTTGTTGGAACTGTGCACTGTTTTGAAAGCAATGATGTTCAGTTAGCACACAGTTCACCGGCAGTGATCATTCCACTGGGATTTGCTGAAGGCGTACAAACACAACATGTTATTTTGATTGGTCATGTAGGTAGCACTAGTTCATTTGGCAGTCTGCAGTCATACTGCTGCACTCAGGGGGAACTCTGGGAAGGGAGGCTCATGAATTTGCGAAAAAACTACATTCTGGCGTTAATCTTGGTTCTGTTTAGGATGAGGTTGACAGATTCCCAGCTGGGCAGAGTGTGACTATAGGACGTTTTCAGTTTGCATACAGGCTCAACTGAAGACACCTGTCGTCAGGTCAGTGTATGGGAAGAATCGCTGACAGTCGTTCCAAGAAACCTTTTGTTTTCCACCTAGCTCTTGGTCTACATAATGAAGAGAAGGCCACCATGGACATTTATTATGTCATGTGGCCATAATGGGATTGTCTACCATGAAGACAGCAGCTCTTCTCTTGGATTAAAAGCTGTGGTCCATTTAGTGGATAACATGTAGGCCACCAGGTTCCCGAATGATAATGATTTGATTAGCATGGCCTGTGGATGACCAGTAGGTTTTGATATAATTATAACAGGGTTAGTTGATAAGTGATGCATTCTTGAGCAGTCAAATGTCTGCAGTAGTCAGAAACCCCAGATATGTGAATAGGACAAATGAATTGAAATGTATTAGATTTAGTTATATCCACTGTTCTGAACATAGGCCTTTGGCTTGGCCTATTAAAAAAATTCTTTAGTTTGTTCACTTAGAAAGTTGGTAAATGAGTTGCTGTGGTCTATATCAATCTGACGTAAAGATGAAAAAACCTGTAAATTCCACATTGCATCCTTAAATCGGGACAGATATATATTAATGTGACACTCCAGGATGCCTTTTTCATTAAAGTGCCTAGTTTGTTTCACTTCACTGAAAGTATATAGCAATTCACTGGCTTTACACTTTCTTAAAATACTTAAACACCTTAACCTTACCCACCTGTTTGGTTGGTTATGCTTCCTTCTGAACATGGGACACATTCAAAACAACATCTAGGCTTCCCTTCTATTGCTGATTTTCTATAACCTGGAAGACATGGTTCACTGCAAAGAGAGATGGGTACCTGGAGGACAAGGAAATGAAAAAGAAGTGATGTGAGAAGAATATTGAGAATGTCTGAAATGGATGCATCTCTAAAGTACCAACCACAATCAAATCTTAGCAGTAGATATATTGAGATAAACTGTTGGGCCTGGACTTTTTTAAAATCTATTTTCTTAGTAGGATTCAGGGGGGACTTACAAATAGGCACACTTTATTTCTTATTCAGGTGTAAGATGTATTATAGAGGCACAATACTCCCTTTTGTGATGCAATCTTATACCCGGTGTTGCTCGAAGGTCCTCTGTCGTCAGAGTGAAGACTCGTACGCACAAAACTATTGACCGTATGTCATTAGACTTTTAATTTTCATGACTTTATTCAGATAAAAACATATCCATAAAGGGTCAAACTCATTGCAATATGAAAACATACAAAATTGTGATATGTTAAAAAAGTAAACATAAAAGTTCAATACAATGCAAAGCTGTTAAAATACAATTATACAGTGTTCATCGAGTTACGAGCACTAACAGCAGTTTTCAGAAAGGCCCCACACAAATTATTAACTCTTCATCCTCCAATTCAAGAAAGGTCGTATATGCTTCTCAATAATCTACATAGAAACGCCTCTTTAAAAAAGGAAGTAGGAAGTGTTTTGTATATTGCAAGTAATACTTGAAAAATATAAGAAGTGTAATTGGGTTTGGCCTGAACGCCCATTGCATGGAAAGAGAGCAAGATCAAGGTTATCTCGAAAACCCAGGGGGAAACCTAATAAGTACATAACATTACCTGCCCTTATACGAAACGCTCCCAGCTATCCATAGGTTTAGTCAGGTAGCCAGCCAGTAGATGGCCATTCTCAATATTTAAAAACAAGGCCACACTCAGTTTACTGGTCTCTTTGGCCAGTCTATCCTCACAATTACACTTGTATAGTGCCTTCTGAAGCTCCTTTTCACTTACAGTGTCAAGATCATTATGTTTGTCAAAAACATGTCAATAGTTCATCCTCCATAAGCTGGTTCTGACCTCTGCTAACCTTGTAATATCCATACCTTTCTCATATTTAAGGCAATCTGCTATATGTCTCCTGTAAGGGCAGCTGCCTTACTTTGCCATACATCTAGCCAAAATAAAGTAGGGTGGGCTCTAATATAATCTTCAATGTAGTGTAATTTTAGTTCACTATGACACATATTGGGATGAAGAGACTGGGGTGGCAAGGATCTTGAGGCAGAACCTGTTCTCTTCATTCTGGATATTACAGCAATTGGAAATGCCCCAAACTTCTGCCCCGTAGGTTGCTGTGGCTGTGCACTGAGCTTTATAACATTTTAAAATAGGTAAAATGCCCCCCCCTCCTTGGTTGGAGTAAACTAAGTACAGCATTAATTCCCTTAGAGAACTTAGTCCAGCAGTAGACAGTATGATCTATCCACAGACCATTAGCAGCAAACACCAGGCCCAGATAAGGAAAACTCTTTGTGCTTTGTAAACTTTGATTGCCAACAGAGAGGGCATTTATCGTGTGCTTTCTTGGTCCATAGGCCATTATAAAAGATTTAGTAAAACAAGTGCGTAAATCTAAAGAGACCATAAAATCCACAAAGCCCTAACCTAAAAAGCACAAGGCTTTTGGAGTACGGCCCATCAAGACCGCATCATCTGCATATAATAGGGATGGGAGAATAGAGCCGTTGAGTCTTGTGACGCCTTTAGTAAGGGTTGTTAAAAACGCATGCACATTTTTAATATACAGAATTAAAAGTAATGAACCTAAGACAGACCCTTGTCTTACCCCTCTAAAAACAATATCATTAGATTCTTCCCCATATGTATTAATTAATTTTTACTCAGAGCCTTCATGTCTCTGGGTAAAAAGGCTAAAAAATGCACTAGTGTTTCAATGAGCATTAGGCAATAGTATATTTCTCAATTATTAAGTTTAGTTTGAGACACTGTTCTATTGTGCCCAGAGTGTTTCAAAAGCCATGTTGACTGGGGTGCAGAATGGAATACTCCTCAGTCCTGACTTTAATCTTGTTGTACAGGACCCTACCCAAGATTTTCAGTGTGGTGTCTATCAAAGAAATGGGCCTGTAACATCCAGGCTGGAGGAGGTCACCCTTTTTAAAAATTGGTACTATAGCAGAGGTCGACCATATGCTTTATACCGGGGAGCAAGCTAGGTTTTTAAAAATATTAAGCAAAAGCGGGGTCCAAATATCTGGTTTATATTTAATGAGATCTATTGGCACCCCATCAGGTCCAGGAGCCTTATTGCCCATACTCTTGTTTATGGCTTCCTCCACTTCGGCCAGAGACATCATTACTCCCTTAGAAATGGGCAGTTGGGATATCTCATTATCATGAGACAATGCTGCGTATATCGCTGAAAAATGTGCCTCTCACACTTCACTAGTTATATGCAACTAATTGGTGTTAATATCTGGCCCATCGCTTGCATATTTTATATGGCTGCCCAAAAAGGTTTACTATTCTGAATCCCATCATTGGGCTAATACCTCTTCCTTCCTCAGTGAGGTAACCAACTTATATTTTTTCCTTAATGAGGTCAACACTTGCGTGCTCCTGGGCTTGGCCACAAGGGCCTGACGCAACTGTCGGTTCACTAATGCACATTCGTGGTTAAACCATCTAGGGCTGTGGGAGACGAATTGGGCAGGTTTTATTAATTCCATATTGATAATCAGACAGAGATCAGAGAATGTGAGGACTACATCAGGATTGGGTTTGTGCATGTCAAACAAATCTTAACACCGCAAGATTTTCCCTGACCACTTTGTAAAATAATTGGGCAGCGTCAACTCCACACCACACTAATCGTAAATTATCAGTGGAGGGTTCCATGTTCCTTGCACCACATTCAGTTTTATACTCGGGCTTCAGAACCAGTTTGAGTGCCACTTCAATAGGTTTGTGATCCCCATGGTGTGTTACAACAACTTTACCATACAATAAATATTCCGCTAAATTAGAAGAGATAAAAACATAATCAATTATGGAAGCCTACCTCTAAACGTTGGTTGTATTATATCATTGTTGTTAAAAGCAGCAATGTTCATAACAGCACTTACATTGTGGGTTGTCAAATATTGCATCAAGTCTACACCCCTATTACAGACTTGAGCTCTGCTGAGATTGACGAAAAAAGGGTCCTGGGGGGCCAGCTTGGCATTAAACTCACCTCCCAGGCATATGCCAACTGGGTTAGTGATCACATTCTTCTAATTTCGAAGGGCAGTAATGTAATCAAAAAGGCTAATAAATTTAGTGTTAGGTTTTATATAAAAAAAAAACCATTATTATAAAAATTAATCAGGTATAGGGTCATGCCCCTTTTGTAGCTTATAACCTGAAAGTTATCATTCTGAGTTGGTATGGCCTTGACACAACCCCCGTCGCAATATTCACCCATCTGGCTAGACCACCAAAGGGCTGTCCCATTTTGGGTGATGGTGCAAGAATATTATGACACTCATCCCCTCGAGGTATACGTCTCTGGTAGCCCAGGTTTCCTGACACATTAAAATATTATTTTGCCTGATTAACTGCAGCCAGTTAGTGACTGTTTGTTGGAATATCATCACACAAAAATATTATGCTACAAAAAATATCACAGCCAGAATATCTATGCCAAAATGAGGCAAATATGTTGTGGTTCCATGTCTGGCAACTCTTCTCCTTCCTCTACGGCTCAGTGTACCTTGCTAGGGTGATTTGAATGACACAGAGAGCAACAGGGAATCTGCCCTTCTGGACCAGTTCTTTTTAACCCGTGGAGGTGCTGGTGTAACAGGTTCTGTCCCGCAAAGGGGTGATGTCCCCTCGCTCCAGTTCATGCTTGACAAGGAAGAAGTCTTGCATTGCTTACACCTGACTGGATCTGCAAGTATCCCTTCTCTCTTTAGAAATCAGCTCTGAACCTCCCCAATTAGTAAAAAAGTTCTACGTACAGATATATGAATAAATGTACACAGTCAGCCAATCTGGCAATAGCAGCACTTGTCACTCACCTGAGATTCTGCTATATCACCGCCACTCTTGCCATGTTTTCCTCCCGAATTATGCAAAAAAGTAATGGATGGAGTGCTTAAATGAATCTCAGCTGCTGATAATTAGTTAGGGCTGCATCCCAGCCCCTGGATATTTTGGACACCATGCAACCTCAGTTTGGACCCAGCCATATCCAACTCCGTCTTGATCCTGCTTCAATAGGAACAGTCCAGCCCAAACAGCCAGGCCAAGTTCCCTGAACCAGAACACAAGCAACTTAGGACCGGTTTCACCTTGATTATGGCTGATCAGCCAGGTATAGCCTGGCTCCATTTACACACTTGTTTGGTACCCAAGTCTGTGAAAACTAGTTCCACTTAAGGCGACACACTAAAGTATACAAAAAGTGATGGATGGAATGCTTGAATTAATGTCTTGCACTGGTAATTTCTTGGGACTGCATCTCTGCCCATTGTTATTTTGCACACCATGCTACCTTTGGTGCTAGACAGCAAGTTGTCTTGCTGTGTTGCATTGCTCCAAATGTAAGTAAATCTAGCCCTAAGTCTGGGCGGATACTAATTTTTGTTGCTGTATCTGTTTGTGGAACAACCTACTCCTCTCCCTAAGGTTAACTCCTAACCATCCCCTCCTCTGTAATCAGCTGAAGTCCTTATTCTGCCACTCCTCTTACAGCGGTCCCTGGTGCCTTTGATTTGTATGCACTTAATAAATTAAAATTATATCATAAAGGATTTAACCTTTTCTGCAAGATTACCAGGAGCAGGCAAAGGCAACAAAGCCTTGCCTAGGAATAAATCATCTGATAAGAGGTGCTATACACACTAAGGGCCCAATTTGGAAGTCGGGCGGAAAGCCAACCGACAGCCTGTCAGAGGGTTTCTGCCTGACATCCCGGGTTTCCCTCCGAGCGCCGTATTATGATGATGGTGCTCAGGGGGAAACACGTGAGGAGATCCTGCTCCTCCTCCAACGGGCTCAAAGAGCTCATCGGAAGAGCATTGGCATTGTAAACCCTTGAAAGATGGCAGAGCCAGCCTTGGCTATGCCGTTGGTATTATGATGTCAGTTTTCAACAGCCTTTCCATGTTGGCCTTTCCGACATGGAAAGGCTCACAGAAAGTGACTTTGTGGGCCCCTAGCAGGGCCCCATCCCCCCTGTCCCTCCACTATGGTGCCTGCCACACGGTTCAGGCATTTTTACAAACATCCAATTTTCAATGGAAGCTTGTGCTGCTGGCCTTTTCTGCCTGCTGCAAAAGCTTCGATTGAAAAATGGATGTTTGCGACCGAGGGAGGTCGCATCCTAATCCTACAGTTGGAACCGCCACCCTAAGGTCGGGCGGTTCCAAACTCCAATGGTGCCGTCCACTCAACATCGTAATAAGCCCCTAAGTTGTTCAGAGAAGTGAAATTTGTTGGACATCAAGGACATATTTACAAAGAAGTGGCACAACACTGTGCAGCATGACAAGTTGCTGCACAGAATTGCACCCCCTTGCGAGAGTAGAACTGCACCACATCTTCAAAGAAATGGCACATTCTGCTCTCTCCATGCCCTGGTGCCCTTTGTGCTAACTAGCATCAGCACTGGCACCCTTGTGCCATAGCCCATGGATGTCGGCATTTTGGCCAGGATAGTTTTTGTGAAACAAGGGGTGCCTTCTTGCACAAAAAAACCCTTTACGGATATTTCCTCTTGGTATCTGTGCTGCAGAATGCAGCACACATACAAATACAAAATAAGTAAGAGAAATAAAGATATTTCTCCTCATTATGCCAGTGCACCATTTTGACACAAACGAATGTCTACGACTCTTTATAAATTTAAGTTTGAGTCAAATTCTAGCAATGCTATGTAGTGCAAATCACTGCGTTGTGTTACTGTGCCCCATGGTAGGCTTTCCATGGGTGGGGCATGGGTGTTCCTACAGAACATCCATGGATCTTGATGCATTCCCAGGTTTACTGTTACTGGTAGATTTGGGAAAGCGTCAAAATGCTTCGCCTTCCCAGGCGAGGTGTAGCAAGGAGAAATATGTTTATTTCTCCCTGGTTTTTCCTCTATGTTTTTGTTCTGCATTCTGCAGCACATGTAGAAAGAGGAAAATAGCTCAGGGGATAGTTGTTGTGCAGGAAGGTGCACGTTCCTGCACAAAAACAATCCTGCTTACAACATCATTGCACCATGGGATCTGCGTTGGCACTAGGCGGATCAAAAGATCTCCGATAAAGAACCCCCATGCCGGTCAAGCAACGCAGGGCCAGCCTGATGAGGAACATCCTATGATAAAGCATGACACCCTGGCGGGTGTGTGAGGGCACCAAGATCTTATCTTTCAGATCCCCAGGAATCCTTTTGAATGGGTTTTTGATTCCGGTGAGCTTAGGGCTCAGCACCTTTTCCCAAGAGAGGAACTACTCCATTTATTGTGTTGGTGCTAGGCAACACATTGTGCACCATCACTGGGAAAAGGCAGGAATGCATCATAATATGTTAAATGTGGCACATTCCTGCACTTTCCCTTCATGGAGCACAGCAAGGTGGCTTGCTGCGCTGGGCTGCCTGACAATGATATTATGCCGATGATGTCTATTTTCTTGCAAAACTGAAAATTTTGTATGATGTTTTCTCACATTTACTTAGTACCTCGGAGCATGTGTGGACCTGGTTGGAAAGGCTGGACCTTATGCATGGCACACATAGGCAGGACAGAGATGGCCACTGTGCCAAGATGAAAAGGATGAGAATACTCGCTCAGAACTATAAGTCAAGTCCTTTGTGGCATCTGCCACACGCATACGAGTTCAACGAGTTGAGACTCTGACTGATAGTGATATTGAAGCCAGTGGAGCTGAATCACCAAAGAAATTTACAGATATGTGAGTATATAGTTATGGATGAAGATTGGTATCTACGGTTAATGGGCAAATGGAAAATGTTGTTTACTATCATTGAGTGTGTGGAACGCTCCTCGTTGATAAGCCTGATTTTAAAGTGAGAGGTGACGGAATTGAGGGGCATGAGACACTTCTAAGTAGAGTTTATTGAGTTTTATGTGAGAGGGTAAAAGGGATTGTGATTGGTCTACTAAATGGTGTGAGTACTTAACACTTATTCAATGTACAACAGACCAGTGAGAGTTGGTCAGAGTGAGGGAGAGGTTATGGTTTGTTTTCGTTAGTCAGGTTCAAACCTTTTAGAGTGTTCAGGATATGTTTATTTTGACTTCTACAACGTGCACTTACAGGTAGGGGGACATGATTTGCTTCCTGACCTGGAATGTCTGGGGGCTGCATAATTTCAGCGGTGGCCGCCACAGATCGGGGGTACGGGTCAGAGGGAGGGGAGGAGAAAGGGGAATGTGAAAAATTAAAAATTAAAATTAAAACCACTTTGGCAGCATTGAGATTGGTAAGGACCGAGGCTCCCATGACCAATCACAATACCGCAATGCAGCATTGAGATTGGTCTGAGCGCCGTAGTTTGATGCTCAGACAGAGACTGTGGGCCTAGGCATGTTCTCCACCCAGGATGTAATGCTGCCTGGATGTAAAACATGGAAAGTGTGCATGACTGTTTGGCTGGCCCCAGAGGGCCAGCCAAAGTGTAATTCACAATTTCATGTGCCACCACTTCTCCCCAGCCCTGCTCTGAGAGCACAGCAGCCACACCCGCTGCCCCCTCGCAAAGCAACTGCAAAACATAAAATGATTATAACATTCAGCTATTATCATTTTATTTTTCCTTTAGTCATACTGCTTAAAAGCAGTGGGGCAATGCTCCTCCACCTTAGCAGGGGAGCTGTCACTTTTATAAACAACAGTTGATGCAGAGTGGGTTCACACCTTGGGAAAAGGACTATACATTAAGAATTTTGCAAGAATCAAACTTAACCCAAAAGGAGAGTCAGTCAGATGGAGAGGCAGGTTGTAGCACGCTGGTACACTTATTATTCCTGGGGGTGAGGGGTTGGTATATGGGTGGCTCCTGGCACTCAATTATTAGATCCAAAGACAATTATTGATATTGTTGATATGGTCAATAGATTCATGATATTAATTTGTTCTGTAAATAGAGTGAATGTTTGTATAAGTAGTGTGTACGCAGATGAAGGTACATGTTTCTTAAATGAGCCACTACATGTGTACAGTATGTGTGAGTGCTTGTCCTTTGAAAGAGGGATCGTAACTGTACACTAGGTGTAAATAGGGATAGGATGCCCTGGGAGCTTCTCGCAGAAAACTATTGTACAAGACTTTGAAACAAAAGCATAGACGACCTGGATTTATCATTCGGAAGGACAGGTCACATGTTCTAAATTAGATATTTTGTTGACACTGAGAGCTTATGACCATCATCTCAAACAGGCACAATATCAAAGTAGGGTTTAGATGGACCACTTTGCTCTGGAGATGATTTACAAAAGTAGGATGATACATTCTAGGGCTCCTACATGGAGACTACAGGTATCGGTGCTGCAAGAGGAATTATTTACATCAGCATCGTGGGAGGAGATGTCACAGTATTTCACTATTAATGAGAATTCACTTTTCTTGGGTTAGAATGACCATAGAAGTAGCAGTGAAAGGGTTTCCTATGGCCAGAACCTGTTACACCAGGATCAATTGGAAGATCAAATAAAAAAAGGAATGAAGATGATTGATCAACTAACCAATTTAGTCAGTGAATCCAAACTGCCCATTGCAGGCTATATGGGGGGAGGTGCCTTCTGCGATGAGTAAATTATATGAGTACCTGACTAGGATGTATAGGAAGGGCTACATAGGGAAGGCGATAAAGTGGGTATGCTGATGTCAATGTTGCTAACAAAGGAAAGTCCAACTATACAAAAAAGTCAGTGCAGTGGACCAACCAGGAAGAACAAATTATATATAACTGAGCATCAAGAAGGTGTTCTTCTAATATTTAATAATAATAATTCCACATTTGTAAAGTGCAAACGTATCACCCCTAAGGGTATCCAGGTGCTAGAGGGCACTGAGGGAAATTAAGTGAACTATTGCCCAGAGTCACATGATGCTAAGCTGAACTGCCACTGGCGCTGGGTATCGAACCCTGAGCCCCGCATTCCAGAGTAAGCTGCTCTTATATAATTAGAGGAATTAGTAGGGAGATCTGCATAAATGGGATGTGATGGATATGGTAGTTTTGCCCATAGTTACTGGTGAACGGTGTGAGGATCTAGAGAGTTGACTGAGATTGGCTGAGATCATGGGAGTGCTTCAGGATATAAATTCAAGTAAGACACTATGCTGAGGTTGCCTTCCTGCAGCAGTGTATATACTGTAAAGTGATGTATTTCCAGAGAAATTGTTTTGGGTATTTCAAGAGTCAAAGGAATAAATGGTGTTCCCTCAAACAATGACGGAAACTTAAATAAATATATTCTCGAAGCCATTTAATGGTCTCTCTAGCTACAACCACTGTGGGCCTTTGTATATACTTTTAATTCAGATTCAAACGTGTTGGCCACGGTATTTGCAAGTACATTAGTAAAGGTATTCTCAAATCTAGTACATGAAGATAAATGTGGGCTTGTCCTGGGTCGCAGAACAGTTCATGCTGTGGTGGACATAAGATAGACATAAAGAAGTTGTGTTAGAATCTCTGGATGCTGAGAAAGCATTTGACACAGTGTCTTGAAAGTATCTATTTAAGGTATTTGAAGAGATGGGTTTTGGACCCGGTTTTTTAGGTTGGATTACATTTTTGAAACAAGACCGATGGCTAGGGTGACGACCAATGATATGGTGTCTGAGAAATGTTGTAACATGGAACAAGATAGGGTTTCCAATATACCACTATTATTCTTTAAGGTGATAGAACCATTGACGTGCATGATGTGTTCATGTATGATGCAGAATGGTGAATAAATAGGAACTCTAAGACGTGGTATTTTATATGCTGGTGATCAGCTGGTGGATTTGCTGAATCTGTCCGAGTCAGTGACACAGCTGATCTCCAAATTTGATTGTTTTGGTGCTTTTTCTAGGTTTAGAGTCAACAAAGACAAAGCAGTCCTTAATCTAATGGGTGCAGTGAAAAGTGATGTTAATTCTGAACTTCCAGAGTAGGCTATTCTTTGGGCAGTAGAGTCGCTTAGATTTGGGTATAATGACAGTCACAGAGGAGACACACAGGCACATGGTCAATACACATAAGGTTATGCACAATTAAAAAAAATCATGGGGTTGAAGTCAGAACCTTAGCAATGGAGACGCTTAACAGGTGAGCTCCATGCCAACTCTCCAAAATGGCTGCTGCCTCATGTCTTCAAGCCAATATGTACGCCCCCACCCAGTTGCAGTAATCCCAGTTCCGCAACAGAGGAGAAACCTATAAATAAAAGAAGTGGGGTCAGCAGTACTCAAGTGGCAATTAAGAGCAACTGAGACCAACTTGTGCCTGCATTGTTGATGTCAGGAGTTGGAGCCTGCAGCCTTTTGTGGGGATGCAATTTGAAGGCTGTGAAAGGATCTGCCAATGTGAAAGATCACTCCACTATAGGGGGAACATCCCACCAACAAAAGCAAAAGAATCTGCCGGGGTGAAAGACCAAAAAGGGCAGGTTCAAGGTTAAACTACGAACAATCATTGGCAAAACCAAGAGGTCCAGCTTTGACTGCCAGCCTTAGAGAGAGAGAGCAAGAGATAGAGAGATAGAGAGATATGGATAGATGTATGGATGGATGTATGTATGGATGGACGGACGGACAGACAGACAGACAGACAGACAGACAGACAGACAGACAGACAGACAGACAGACAGACAGACAGACAGACAGACAGACAGACAGACAGACAGACAGATAGATAGATAGATAGATAGATAGATAGATAGATAGATAGATAGATAGATAGATAGATAGATAGATAGATAGATAGATAGATAGATAGATAGATAGATAGATAGATAGATAGATAGATAGATAGATAGATAGATAGATAGATAGAGTTGTTAAGATAGAAAGAAAAGCATAGATAGAAAGACAAGGTTTCAACGGTAGACAGACAAATCGAATTGCAAAGTTAGATAAGTAGGACAGAAAACTGTCCTAGTGCCTGGACTGGATCCAGTCCTTCTGTACTGGCCGAACACAGCGAGTCAGACTGCCTCTGTTCCTCTCAGAACCTACAGAGATAAGCTGCGGACTGCCCCAGGGCTCCATCCTGAGCCACACCCTCTTCAATGTGTAGATGGTTCCCTTGCGGACATCGTCGGAAACCACAGACTCAACATTGTCTCCTATGCCGATGACACCCAGCTGATCCTTTACCTCACCAACGAACCCACAGCTGCCAGAATCAACTTTCACAGCGGGATGAAAGCCGTTGCCACCTGGATGAAAGACATCTAGCTCAAGCTCAACTCGGAGAAAAAAAGTACTCTCCTGCCCCCCCCCCGCCGCACTAAAAACCCCTCCCACCTCCACGGACCACACACGTAACCTCTGCGTCATACTGGACTCCTAGCTCACAATGAACCGCCAGATCAACGCCTTTTGCTCATCCTGCTTTCACACACTCCCCCTGCTTCGAAAGACTTTCAGATGGATCCCCACAGAATACAGAAAGATGGTCACCCACACACTCATCACCACACTTGACTACGGCAACGCACTCTACGCCGGGGTCACACAGAAACAGTTCAGGGAACTTCCGAACATAGAAATTGCCACAGCCAGACTGGTCCTTGAAATCCCTGCTGCAGCCACATAGCACAACACCTCCAAGAACCCCACTGGCTCCCAGTCAACAAGAGAATCACCTTCAAGTTCCTCACACATGCCTACTCACAATGCAGGACCAGTATATCTGCACCATTGCCTTCCATTCCACATACACGCTAGACAACCTTTTCTCTACACTACTTGCAGAACAGGAGGAAGATCCTTCCCTACCTTGCCACCAAGACCTGGAAAACCATGCCCCTCCACCTCAGGCATTCTCTGTCGCTGACCCAATTCAGGAAGAATCTCAAGACCTGGCTCTTTGACTGAACCTCCACACCAAGACAGATCAGCAGCCCTACCACTCCTCACCAGTGCCTTGTGACCCTCATGAGTGAGTAGCCAAGCTTTACAAACTCCTGATTGATTGATTGAAACTGGAATAAACAGCAGAGCTAATATTAGTGATTTAATAGTTAAATATCTATAAAGGGAGGACATTCAAAAATACTGAAAAAAACACTAGAAAATTATACAAGGAGGACATACAAACTAAATTGCTTTACAGGAATATCTGTGGTTCTCAATTAGAATAGTTAGCTGCATGACATACAGAAGAGCAGTTATAAATGCATACTATAAAAATGCCAACGTTGTGAAGAACAGTTTGAAATAGACATACTTTGGTACACTGTGTAATGGCAGCAGACAGATAAAGGTCACTTTAAAAGAAATTCACAACACCATTAGCAGGTGACAGGAACTGATAAAGTTGGAATATGCCCAGTGCTCAACATGGAAGAGTTGGTAGAAAGCTTCCTGCTATCACACCATTCTCCAAACATAAAGTGTGCACCTTGTGAAAGAGCAAAAGAATACTCACTCACAGTGATGTTATACAGTGGCTGAAGGGGGCTCAGCCCCTGTACATGCTCTTTGTTGTAGTGGGCTGAAGACAGTTGAATGGAAGCCCCTTTAAAGAAGCATATTATACATATGTTTCGTCAATATCAAAAGGTCTTCTCTAACTCCAGATAACAAGATGATAGGCAGAGTGGCTCTGATTTAGGCCCAGATCTCTGTATTGGGGTGAATGTATGACATTGTTCAGCATTCTGTCCATCAATTGTTCTTTTTGCATTTGTCACCTCGAGTGGGATGGGTATGCCAGGACGTGGGTCCCATGCTCTCCATGCCACTGGAGTCAAGCTATCCTGACTGAGGAGGGCTGAAAGCCCGAAACCGGTCCTAGGATGCTTGTTCCCAGTCCAGGGAGGACCTGGCCTGGCAGTTCAGGCTGGACTGTTCCCATTGGGTGCAGGGTCAAGACTGATTTACATATGGCTGGGTCCAAACAGGAATGGCATGGTGAGCAAAAAAACGAGGGATTTAGGCCCAGATCTCTGTACTGGGGTGAATGTATGACATTGTTCTGCATTCTGTCCATCAATTATTCTTTTTGCATTTGTCACCCCGAGTGAGACGGGTATGCCCAGACATGGGTCCCATGCTCTCCATGCCACTGGAGTTAAGCTATCCTGGCTGATGAGGGCTGAAAGCCTAAAACCGGTCCTAGGATACTTGGTTCCAGTCCAGGGAGGACCTGGCCTGGCCTGGCAGTGCAGGCAGGACTGTTCCCATTGGGTGCAGGGTCAAGACTGATTTGCATATGGGCGGGCCCAAACTGGAATGGCATGGTGAGCAAAAAAGCTATGGATTTAGGCCCAGATCTCGTTATTGGGATGAATGTATGACATTGTTTTGCATGCTGTTCATCAATTGTTCTTTTTGCATTTGTCACCCCGAGTGGGACGGTTATGCACAGACATGGGTCCCCTGCTCTCCCTGCCACTGGAGTCAAGCTATCTTGGCTGATGAGGGCTGAAAGCCCGAAACTGGTCCTAGGATGCTTGTTTCCAGTCCAGGGAGGACCTGGCCTGGCAGTTCGGGCTGGACTGTTCCCACTGGACGCAGGGTCAAGACTGATTAGCATATGGCAGGGTCCAAATTGGAATGGCATGGTGAGCAAAAAAACGATGGATTTAGGCCCCGATCTCTGTACTGAGGTGAATGAATGACATTGTTCTGCATTCTGTCCATCAACTGTTCTTTTGCATTTATCGCCACAGGAATGCCACTTTTTATGAAGTTCCTGTAGCGATAAACCATTTGCCATATTTACAAGGCGGCATTAAGCAACTTAACGTGGCTCAAGGATGCCTTGTGAATAAGTCCCCCTTTCACTCAGCACTTAGCGTGAAAAGGATGGGCAAGGGTGTTATGGTGGGCGTTCTGTCATAACACCCATTGCTTTTTGACACTGCCCCTATTTACAAGGGTAAAAACAACAGTTGATGGACAGAATGCAGAACAATGTCATACATTCACCCCAGTACAGAGATCTGGGACTAAATCCATCGATTTTTTGCTCACCATACCATTCCAGTTTGAACCCAGACATATTCGAATCAGTCTTGACCCTGTGCCTCATGGGAACAGTCCAGCCCGGACTGCCAAGCCAGGTCCTCACTGGACTGGAAACAAACATCCTAGGACCGGTTTCGGGGTTTCACCCCTCTTCAGCCAGGATAGCTTGATTCCAGTGGCACGGAGAGCACGGGACCCACGTCTTGGCATACCCTTCCCATGCGGGGTGATAAATGCAAAAACAACAGTTGATGGACAGAATGCAGAACAATGTCATACATTCACTCCAGTACAGAGATCTGGGCCTAAATCCATCGTATTTTTGCTCACCATGCCGTTTCAGTTTGAACCCAGCCATATGCAAATCAGTATTTGACCCTGTGCCTCATGGAAACAGCCCAGCCCAAACTGATAAGCCAGGTCCTCCTGGACTGGAAACAAGCATCCTAGAACCGGTTTCGGGGTTTCACCCCTCTTCGGCCAGGATAGCTTGATTCCAGTGGCATGGAGAGCACGGGACCCACGTCTGGGCATACCCTTCCCACTCGGGGTGATAAATGCAAAAACAACCGTTGATGGACAGAATGCAGAACAATGTCATACATTCACCCCAGTACAGAGATTTGGGCCAAAATCCATCGTTTTTTGCTCACCATACCGTTCCAGTTTGAACCCAGCCATATGCAAATCAGTCTTGACCCTGTGCCTCATGGGAACAGTCCAGCCCGGACTGCCAAGCCAGGTCCTCCGTGGACTGGAAACAAGCATCCTAGGACCGGTTTCGGGGTTTCACCCCTCTTCAGCCAGGAGAGCTTGATTCCAGTGGCATGGAGAGCACGGGACCCACGTCTGGGCATACCCTTCCCACTCAGGGTGATAAATGCAAAAACAACAGTTGATGGACAGGATGCAGAACATTGTCATACATTCACCCCAGTACAGAGATCTGGGACTAAATCCATCGTTTTTTTGCTCACCATGCCGTTCCGGTTTGAACCCAGCCATATGCAAATCAGTCTTGACCCTGTGCCTCATGGAAACAGTCCAGCCTGAACTGCCAAGCCCGGTCCTCCCTGGATGGGAAACAAGCATCCTAGGACCAGTTTCGGGGTTTCACCCCTCTTCGGCCAGGATAGCTTGATTCCAGTGGCATGGAGAGCACGGGACCCACGTCTGGGCATACCCTTCCCACTCGGGTGATAAATGCAAAAACAACAGTTGATGGACAGAATGCAGAACAATGTCATACATTCACCCCAGTACAGAGATCTGAGCCTAAATCCATCGTTTTTTTTGCTCACCATGCCATTCCAGTTTGAGCCCAGCCATATGCAAATCAGTCTTGACCCTGTGCCTCATGGGAACAGTCCAGCCCGAACTGCCAAGCCAGGTCCTCCCTGTACTGCATTCCGTCCATCAATTGTGTGTCTTTTGCTTTCTCGCCATAAGTGTGCCAGGTATGCCCAGACGTGGGTCCTGGGTTCACTGTGCCACTGGAATCAAGCTATCCTGGCTGAAGAGGGGTAAAACCCCGAAACCGGTCCTAGGATGCTTGCTTCCGGTCCAGGGAGGACCTGTCTTGGCTGTTTGGGTTGGACTGTTCCCATGAGGCACAGGGTCAAGACTGATTTGCATATGGCCAGGTCTAAACTGGGGTGGCATGGTGAGCAAATGAATGATGGATTTAACCCAGATCTCTTGACTGGGGGTGAATGTTTTGATTTGTTCTGCATTCCATCCATCAATTTTGTTTCTTTTACTTTCTCGCCATAAGTGCGCCAGGTATGCCCAGACTTGCGTCCTGGACTCACTGTGCCATTGAAATCAAGCTATCCTGGCTCAAAAGGGGTGAAACCCCGAAACCGGCCCTAGGATGCTTTTTTCCGGTCCAGGGAGGACCTGGCTTGGCAGTTCGGGCTGGACTGTTCCCATGAGGCACAGGGTCAAGACTGATTTGCATATGGCCTGGTCTAAACTGGGGTGGCATGGTGAGCAAAAAAATGATGGATTTATCCCAGATCTCTTGACTGGGGGTGAATGTTTTGATTTGTTCTGCATTCCGTCCATCAATTGTGTGTCTTTTGCCTCCTATTTACAAGGGTGGCATAAATATGGGGCGAAGCCAGAAATAAGACCAAGGAAAACCTGGTCTTAGCCTGACGAAACGAGGATAAATGATTAATTTCTCCTCATTTTCGCTGTTTCTGCGTGTGCTGCATTTTACAGCACACATAGAAACAGCAAATCGCCATTAGTGATTGTTCATGTGCAATCATTAAAGATTGACGAGTTGCAACTTCTATATGTACCATTAGTGATAGCTCATGTGCAGGAAGTGACACCTTCCTGCACATTAACAATCATTCCCTGCAACGCAAGGGTGCCTGCGTTGGCACTAGACAGCTGATTTTAGTGCCAGCGCTAGAGAAAATGCAGGGGTTTGCCATATTATTGAAAATATGGCACATCCATGCATTTTCAGAATGGTAGAGTGTGATGTCAGCAATTTTGGCTTAACTATGACAGATCTATTATGTCGAGTACATATGCAATGCTGCTGGAATTGGAGTTTAAACCACCATAGAGCTATACACAGGGCCTGTCTATTGGTGTACCTGACACTCATACCACCCCTTCAAAGCTCTAGGGGGTGCACTCAACAACAGAGGAGATATTTGCCCAGGTAGTGATGAGGAATCAGGCTTCGCACTGTCTTGGTTGTTTACGGAGGGCCTTCGGGACACATAATCAGTAAATGATATGGACGCCCCATGAAGAAGCCTGACAAGAAGAAATCACAACGCGATCTTCACTCCTATTGGCTAAGCCTGGGCAAAGCACTATGCGACGCTCACGTAGTTTGCGAAGTTTGCGCAGCTTCGCACTACGTGAATTGCGCGTAGCACAGTGCAAACACGCGTAGCGTAGCGTAGTGCAGCGGTCATTTTTTGCTTGCTCGCGGTCCTCAACGTCAAGTTGGCAACTGCAAGCAAGCAAAATGACATCCCGGCGAGACTTTTGCCTCGTTCGCGATCAGCAACATCAAGTTGGCGATCGCGAGCGTGGAAAATAAATCTCCCGGCGAGATACTCAACGCGGGGAGGTCAGGTTTCTCATTGCGAGTGGTCACGTTTGCTCGCGACCGCTCGCGATTATAAACTACCAGTCCGCGTTGAGAAAGCTGCCGCTCGAGTAAACATCTACTCGAGCGACAGAAAACTACAGCTCGCACTGTGCAAATGCCATTTTCAATGATTGCACAGTGCCAGATGCTTGTCCGCACTGTGCAATCATTGAAAACGGCATCTTGCACAGTGCGAACAGGGTACTACGCAGTTCGCGAAGTGCTTCGCGTAGCTCGCGTAGTGCGAAGTGCACTTTGCGTAGCTACGCGTAGCGCTACTTCACGAATTACGCCCAGGGTTACTATTGGCACAGTGGCACAGGAGTGGATAGGCAACAATGTAAGTGCCAATGAGGATGCTAAATCAATGTTTGGAGGCTACACTGGATAGCACCACCTCTGTCTTGATGTCCATTATGGGAGACGTTAGAGACAAATGTGATGGCCTAGAAAATCACCCCAGTGAAGAAACAACCAAAGAAACACCTACTGGAAGCCTCAACAACAGAGGGGAAATAACAATCAGCAACAGAAGGAGACACCCGAGGGCATATTTACAAGGGGATATTGCCACCAGAACATCACTTTTAGCAACATTCTAGTGCTGATATGCCCTTCTCCATATTTACAAAGAGGCGTTAGGCCACATTGTGTGGCTTAACGCCACCTTTTAATTAAGGCCCCTTTACACGCATCAATTTGCGTGAAAGAGGCGTGCAATGGGTGTTGCTGTGGGCATTTCATTGGACACCCATTGCTTTTTACACTACCCCAGATTTACAAGGATGTGTAAATCTGTGGCAGCGCCAAATACTAACGACAAGCAAGAGCAGGAATTAGAATGGCAAAACAAGGAGAAATAATTTTATTTCCCGTCGTTTTTGCTTTTTTTATGTGTGCTGCATTCTGCAGCACACATAGAAATAGCAACATGCCAATGAAGCTTGTTCATGTGTAGGAATGCGTCCCTTCCTGCACATAAACAATCATTAAATAATGACGATTCACTACTTCTATATGAGCTGCATTCTGCAACACAAGTAGAAGTAACAAATCGCCATTAGTGATTAGGAAGGGACACCTTCCTGCACATAAAGAATCATTCCCTGCAACGCAGGCACCCTTGCACTATGGTGCAAGGTTGCCAGCATTGGCGCTAGGTAGCTAAATTTAGCACCAGCGGTAGTTAAAATACAGGGGTGAGTGGTACTCTTGTGAAAATGGCACATCCCTGCGTTATGAGAATATCAGAGCTTCGCGCTCTGATATTTTCTCATAAATGTGCCCTTATGTGACTGACAACAAGGCACTGTGTAGGTGTAACACTTGGGATGTTCAAAATGAAACTCCAGAAGTGATGGATGGTGCCAAACAATCTTCCTTTCAAATGATGTCATAAGACAGCAACTTTTTCAATTTCTTTCTTGTTTAATGTTTAGGTCTGGGGGAGGGCGTTAGGGGGTACAGTATAGCTCACCATGAGTGAGCAAACTGCAAATCAATAGGAATGTCTTTATTTCCTTGTATCAAAATGGTACCATGTCTGAGCTTGTTTTTTTTGTGCTTGTAATATTGGGGGGGGGGGGGGTCGGGGATGTTATTGGGAAAAGGAATGGTGGGGGAATCCCTGGAGCCTTTAGTAACTGGCTTGTTCCATCTAGGATGGTGAAGTGTTGAAGATGCAAGGAAGGAGAGACGAAAAGAGCAATGGTGCAAGGGTGCCTACGTTAGAGCAAGTCTGCCAAAATTGTGCCAGCACAGGCAGAAAGACAGGAATGCACCATATTGCTTGAATCTTGTGCATTCCTTCCCTTTCACTTTGGCATAGGGCAGCGCAGCGCTGAGGTGCACTATGCCTAAATTACATAAATGAGGATCTGCGTCTGTTACAATCAGTAGATACGTTTTGCACCAAAAGTATGAGTGGCTGCATTGAAATGCCCATGTACCACCCATGTAACACCCCACCTGACCCTGAGTAAAGCAAAGCAGCGCTTTGCACTAGTTTGCATTACTTTTCCATACAAACCAACACAAATATAAATGTTAGTTGGTTTGTACATCCAAAAACAGATTTTTCTTCGGGTCTGGTTTAAAAAAGTAAGGTAAATCAGATGCAAAACCTTTCTTAATCTGTGCCTAGGTGTAGTCCAGATGTTTCACTACAACCACTAGAGCATCTCTTTGCACAAAAAGGGTTGTTTTGGATATTTATCATTTTATGTATTTCACTGCTTGGTTTCACTGGTAATAATGCATCACTGAAAGTGTCACATATACTGCAATGGAATGTCACACCTAAGCAGGCTTGGAGCATACAATGTCACACATAAGGCCTTTGAAAACTTAGCAGCTATAGCCCTGGTCTCTATGTGATCTTGAGGTGATCGATGCATTGAGAAATATACACCCATTGAAGAAGGAATGTTTTTTTTTCTCCTTTTTAGGGTTCCCCTGCACAGCACTTGCCTGTGCTTGTGAAATGTCTAGTTTTTAATATATCTTTAAAGGGGATCTTATCGGTTCTCATTGCCGAATTACTGTGTTAATTTGTTTTTGTGTAGACCTGTTTTTTTTGTTAGCTTCCCCTGGCTGCACACATTTACGATACTTCTACTATAGTTGTTCACACTGCTTAAGCCCCATTCACTGTCAAGATAAGATCTCTTCCCACAGAAAAGGCAAGACAGCTTCTAACAGTATGCTGGAATTCTTGCTTTTTATTACTTACTTGTGCAAAGCAGATACTTTAGCCTTAGACAGTTTGTGACATTTCCTTTTCATGCCTCAGTACCTCTCTTTGCACCTTGTATGCATTATTGCATTGATTTTTTCAACTTAATCTATTTGATCATTATGAATTGTAATAAACATTGCACATTAAAAATAAAGTTATATACAAGAGCTGTGCTATATTTTACTACTAAATAGGCAGCCACAGTGCAGTTACCTTGCAGACTGCAGGGTCATGATTTGAATGGTGCAGCAGGTGCAGTAGCACCAGGTCCAAAAGTTGTCAGAACTCCTCCAAACACCCACTATTGCTATATTTCACTACTAAACAGACAGTCACAATTGCACTTACCTTGCCGTTGAAAGCGGCTTGATTTGAATGGTGCAGCAGGTGCAGTGGCACTAAGGCCAAACGTTTTCAGAATTCTTAACCCTTTCGCTGCCAGTACTCCCTTCCCCAACCACCCCAGGCCCTGTGCCATGCCCTTTTTTGGCTATTTGGGGTAGTTCCTCAACATTTTCCCCAAAAATAAATGTTCTCACATTTCTGTGATGGAAAAGATCTGGAATCTATGGGGCGCCACAAACTTCCATCCACCCAGCATTCCCCCAAGTCTGCCGATAAAAATAGTACCTCACTTGTTTGGGTAAGCCTCCGACGCGACAGGAATAGGTCTAAAATGCAACATGGACACATCACATTTTCCAGTGGTTAAAGAGGGTATGCAGTTCCTGGGAAGAGGATGTAGTATGTATGTATGTATTTATATTTGTAGAGCACACTGCAACCCTACGGGCATCCTGGCGCTGAAGACAGAGTGAAGGAGGAACGGAGGGGGGGCTGAGAATTAGGCTCTGGGGAACAGCCAGGTTTTCAGCTGTCTGCGGAAGAGGGTCAGATCCTGGACCAGTCGTAACTCCACAGGGAGGCTATTCCATAAGCGTGCAGCTGCAGTGCTGAAAGCACGACCTCCCAGGGTGGCTCTTGTTTTTTTGGGAGTCAAGGCCAACCTAGCTGAAGAGGAGCGCAGCATGCGCGTGGGAGTATACCATCTGAAAAGATTTTGCAATGGTATAGGGCCAAAGCCATGAAGAGCCTTAAAAGCTACACACAGAGATTTGAACACAATTCTCTGGTGCACGGGCAGCCAATGTAATTCGAACAAGGCCCTAGTGCTGGAGAAAGAACGCGGTCTCAGAAGAGCAAGTTTTGCGGCAGCTGCCTGGATCCGTTGAAGTCTCTGAATCAGATATGCAGGGGAGGCAAGCAGCAAGGCGTTACAGTAGTCCAGGCGACTGAAAATTGTGCCTCGGACTATGTACCTCATACATGAGAAGGAAGAAGGGGCAAAATCCTACGTAAACCTCTCATGATCAGATAACAGTTTGAAGCTACCTTGTTGACATGCGACTCCAGACTTAGCTTCTCATTAAAGCAGACCCCCAAATTGCGAGCAGTCTTTACTGGAACCAAAGGGGTGTCCAGAGGGAGAGGCCAAAAATTGGAGGGCAGGGTAAAAGGCACCCTTCCCACTGAGCAATGTAAAATCTCAGTTTTGGCACCGTTAAACTGCAAAGCATTATTCCTCAGCCAAGTTGTCATTTCCATCATGCAATTGTGGAAGGTGGATAAGGAGTCCACCTGATCATCACCATCCAAGGAGATGATCAATTGCGTATCATCGGCATAGTTGACTGCCGAGATGTTACAGGATTTGATGATCTACACCAGGGGGCGCATGTAAACATTGAACAAAATAGGGCTAATAGAAGAGCCCTGTGGAACCACCTGTTTGTTCAGCAAGAAATCTGACTGAAATGGAGGCAGAAAAACCGCCTGCCGTCTATCCGATAGGTAGGAGCAGAGCCATTTAAGGGCCATGCCTGTGACCCCTATCTCCTCGAGCCGATGTAGGAGAATGCTGTGGCTAACCGTATCGAAAGTCAAGCAGTATCAAAGTCGCAGAGTGCCCCTTGTCCGCCCGCATTCGCAAATCGTCCAAAGCAGTGATCAGAGCAGACTCGGTACCATGCCCCGGACGAAAACCAAACTGATTCTCCTCCAATTTCCCGTTGCTCTCAAGAAACCCTGAAAGCTCCTGGCTGACAAATCGTTCAGCTATCTTAGTTGGATAGGGCAGTAAAGAAATAGGACGATAGCTCCCGTAGCAAGCGGGATCCAGCGAGGGTTTTTTTTAGAAGGGGGAAACCAACGCATCCTTCCAACAGGCTGGGACTACACCACTGATTAATGACTGGTTAATAATCATATGGAGGTGCGGAAAGGTATCTGACCCTAATTCCTTCCAGAATTTCTGCGGAATAGGGTCTAAGGGAGAACCAGAGCAGACTTTCATAGCCACACTGGAAAAGTCCTCCATGGAGGGACAGGTCCAGTGATCCAGGCAAAGTCCCACGGGTGCCTCTACGCATGGCCTGAACACAGTACAGTCAGGCGGATCCACTATGGAAGTACATGTTCCAGCCTTGCAATTAGTTGCAGCATTAGGCTGCATACCCTCGATGATTCCCTTTATTTTGTTGTGAAAGAAGGCAGCCAGCCCATCACACAAATCCTGCGAGGGGGTGATCTTATTCGCCAAACACTCTGGGTTAGCAACACCTCTCAAAATGTTAAAAACACATTTAACACTGTTCGGGGAGTTTGAAATAAGATCAGCAAAATACAACGCTTTGGTGGAAGCAATAGCTTGCTTGTACCTGACCAGCAGTTCACGCCAGATAATCTTATCGCTGGTCAGGTACTGCCTACGCCACTGCCTCTCTGCGTGTTTGCATTGAATTTTAAAAACTCTTAGTTCCTCGGAGAACCAGGGGGCCGACGGGGAACTTCTTTTCCTAACCCGTTTCAGTGGAGCAATTCTATTAATGGTAGCTGTGATGTAGCTACAGAGCTCCTTATAGTTGAAGTCGACTGAACGCCCTGGCACAGGGAGAGGAGCCTCCTTAAATAAAGAGGCACACTGAGCTTTCCTTCTCAGGGATTTCCAGTCCCTGCCCAAGACACTATTGCTATCTTTAGGCGGGGGGGAACAACCCCTAAGGGTCGACAGGACTCTGAATCTAATTAGATGGTGATCAGACCAATCCACTGGGAGGATGTTGTCCAAGGTCACTACAACATCCTCCAAGAAGGCTAGGTAGGTAGTTGCCTGATCCTATGATGGACACAAAATGTCTCCCAATTTTGGAAGTGCGGCCCTCACACACCCAGGCTGGGTGTCATGCTTCATTATAGGGTGTGCTCCTCATCAGGCTGGCGCTGCAATTCCTTACGGGCACCCTATGAGGGGCTCTTTCTTGGAGATCTTTTGTCCCAAGCCGTTTGGTGCAGTGTGGGTAAGGGGCCTAGAGGTGTAGATGTGTGAGTGCAGATGTGCAGTGTGGGTGTGGTGGGGTTGAGATTCAAAAGGGTGGCCAGTGGTACTCCAGAGAAACAGGTTTAAATCAGATGAGCCCACTGGTCCCAGTTAAAACCAGATAGTGAGAGCCACTTCAGGATAAATGTCCAATAGTGGCTATGAGGTTGACATGTTTCTTGCCTGTAGTGTCTGAATGATCATGTGGCAATTCTTCCAGGACCAAATAAATATGTTCTATGTACACTTGTGGTTGAATCACTGGTAGTATCACATTGTTGACCCCCAATTTTTTTATACAACCTGACAGTGAGGTACCATATTTTTGTAGACCAACCCACTGTGGGTGAATGACTTGCTCCCTCGAATCAATGGGGGAGGGCTAACCCTAAATTAGAGCGTTAGTTTAGCAGTTCTTGAGATGGCGGGCACCTACCCCATCCTACGCCAGGTCGGGAGTATATTGTATGTTGACATATTGCCTACAGTCTTTGTAACATACCTTATACTGTTATCTTTGTAAAGCGCTCTGTCACCCGAAAGGGTCTTGTTTGCACTATATAAAACTCTATAATAAATAAATGAATAACATATCATAACAAGGTTCCCAGGATTACCAATACCTACTTTGATCATTTTCAAGAATGCCTACGTCTTCAGATACATTCAATTTGGGCTTTGAGGGCTTGGTGTGTGTGTGGGAAGTGTACTAAAGTAATCCTAGTGTCCTTTCACATCTAACACTAAAATCTAATTTAAGGCAAGCCCTGTACCAACAACTACCTTAGAGACAGAAGCCTGGTAGAACAAACCTGAGTTTTCAGCAACCTGACAGTGAATACACACAATTAGGTACGGCCTCCCGTTTGCCTCTTTGACACTGCAATGTCATAAAGAGATCCCCTGTAGTTTAGCCTCTCTGGCTGGGGGGACAAAAAAGGGCACTGCTCAAGTATCAGCTATCATTTGCCTTTGACAGAGAAGGCTTCTTTGAAGTGTCATACGAAAATCACCAGCAGACTGGTCAAGCAGGTTGTTACATTCAAGCAGGATTTTAAAGTTCAATGTCAAAAATGACCCTCACAACCCCACCCTGTATATTCTCTCAGATTCAGATGGGTCATCTCTGCCCATTCAGGTCAGCATATTGTTTGCTTCTGGGAGCAGATTCCCATTTTATTTCTGCTTATTTGATGTTCATTAGTGGGTAGCAGAAGGGGAGAGCAAAATGCAGATTTAGCTTCTGAATATTCCAACCGGATGCCCTCTTTCTAACTGAAACCTGGCTCAATGAGAGCTCCGGACCTGACATGGCGTATGCTCTTCCCCCTAACTATACTTACCATGGAAAAAATCGCATTGATCAAACTGGTGGGGGTATAGCTATAATTTTTAAAACGGACTACACATGTAAATGGGAAGACTTGGACTTCAAGGACTGTGAAGCCGGGTTGTTCAAACTCCTGCTATCTCCCAATTTTACTCTCTCCGGGGCCCTTATTTATTGCCCCCCTGACCCCGCTGGACCTTGGGCAGCAATCTTCCCTGACCTTATTGCTCCCCTATTATTAGAAACCACCAACTTTGTGATTCTAGGTGACCTGAACTTACATTTCAATGATACATCCTGCACTACGAGCTCTACTCTCTCAGCTGATCTAGCGGCACTGAATGTTCTTTTACTTAATTCAGGCCCCACGCATAAGGCAGGACACCTATTGGACCCTATTTTCTCCAACCTTGCTATCATTTCCTGTAAACAAGTTATTCCCATCCCATGGTCTGATCATTTTCTTGTGGAATTTATGATTGAACAGGAACAAGGTCCGACACCTCTCGCCCCTCTCGACAAATCCAGTACTCATAGAAACTGGAAAAATATTGATATTAGTACTCTGAACTCAACGCTGAATCAAACTATGCCGACGATAACGAGTCTAAAAGATGACAGGGTCATCCACAATTGGCTACCTCTGCCATTGATGAATGTCTTCCTCTATCCAACAAAAAGAATAAACAGGGCTCCCAGCACCCCCCAGCCCCCTGTTTTTCAGAAATACTTAAAACAGAAAAAACTAAATGTAAAAATTGGGAAAGAAAATGGCGAAAAAATTATGAGCCAGACAGGAAATCTACTTACAAATCAGCCCTCATAACTATCACCTGATGTGTAATACCGCTCGAGCCAAATACGCCACCCAGATTATTTTAAAATCTCAAAACTGCCCTAAAGTGCTGTTTGGAGTGGTAAAGGAGCTCTCGGGTGACACTCGCCTACCCAAGCCTCCTGACCTTAACTCTAAAAAATGCAACGATCTGGCAATTTTCTTTGTGGATAAAATAGACAAAATCTACTCCGAATTCCACAATTACTCTAATTGTCCCAGTGCCAGTATAAAACCTCAATCCACCCTCTCCCTACCTCCTCTTACCACACAGGAAATAACCCAAGCTAATAGCACTAATGTACTAAATGAATGGCTCCCCATGGACACTGCTTCTTTTCATAATATCCTCACAAGCATTAAGTCCGGTTCCCCGCAAGATCCTATCCCCACTACTGTACTCCAAAAACTAGATCCCCCCATACTTTTCTCCATCATTCAGCTCCTAAATATGTCACTCATGGAAGCTTGTGTTCCTGCAAACCTGGCAGCATGCAATGGTCCTCCCCTTATTGAAAAAAGCCAACTCCGACCCTGAAACTCTCTCTAACTTTCGCCCGATTTCTCTCCTTCCCATTTTTTCCAAGATTTTGGAAAAACACGTTAATCTTCAACTGACCCAGTTTGTCGAAACCGGTAACATCCTCCACTCCTCCCAATCAGGCTTTCGTGCCGGCCACTCAACAGAGTCGACCTTACTGGGTGTGACTGAAAATATCCGCAAACTAATTGACAAAGGAGAAACGGTAGCTCTTATCCTATTGGAACTAAGTGCAGCTTTTGATACCGTATCTCACTCCTGTCTCCTAAAAATTCTTAACGCTAAGGGCATCGGCGGCAACGCCCTCATGTGGCTGTCCAGCTTCCTATCCAATAGGACTTTCCAGGTCTTCTCCTCCACAGCTCTTTCCCAGACTCACGTATCCCATATGGAGTCTCTCAGGGCTCCATTCTCAGTCCACTACTCTTTAATATATATGTTAGTCCTTTGGCTAGTATAGCAGAACAAGCTGGTCTGACTATTTATTCTTACGCTGATGACACTCAACTTATTTTCTCACTTTCACCCAAAGAAACCTCCAACCCACCCTCCTTGCAAGCAGGATTATCTAAGATAGCCGACTGGATGCACACTAACAAACTCAAGTTAAACTGAGGAAAAACCGAACTCCTCATTTTTGGAAACAAAAAATCGCTCTGGGGCCCCCAACATTGGCCCTCTGAGATGGGTGATTCCCCTATCCCATCTCTTTCAGCACGTAACCTGGGCATCACTATCGATGACCAACTGACTCTGAAACAACAGGTGATCAGAGTAGCTTCTACTTGTTTTGCTATCCTAAAGTGGCTTCGGAAAATTCTTTGGATGCTTCCAGTGGCTACACAAAGAACTGTTGTCCAGTCTCTGGTTACTTCCAGACTGGACTACGGAAACGTGCTCTATCTGGGTGCGACAAAAGAAGTGCTCCACAAACTTCAAGTAGTCCAGAATTCTGCGGCTAGGCTTCTTTGCCAACTTCCCAGAACCGCCCCAACCTCTGGTGCACTTTGTGAACACCACTGGCTGAGAATTGAGAACCGCACCAAATTCAATGCATAGAATAAATATGGGCTCAGCTCCCAACTACCTTAGAACTTTAGTCCAACACTACCGGCCCTCACGATCACTCCGATCCTCTAATCAATTAAAATTCCAGGTGCCCAGAATCAAACCTGCCAAAATAGGGGGGCGTTCTTTTTCCTTCCTGGCTCCTTCTCTCTGGAATTCTCTTCCTACTCACTTACGTCACGAAAGGTTGTATCTTAAGTTTCGAAAGGAACTTATGACATGGCTCTTTAACCAGTAATCTTACCGAGTTGACTTCTTGATCCTGCCTCTGTCTTGCAATGTCCTATGCGCTGGGAAACCTCCGGGTAGCTGTGCGCCAAATAAATCCAATATAATAATAATAATAAGGACTTAAGATAAGGCAAAAGTAGCTTTCTAAAACTTACTTTTCCTTAATATTTTTTAAAAATTTGACTTCGCTGTTAAATTGATTTTTTAACAACTACAATAAATATTTGTTTAACTATTTTCCTTGCTAGTACTATCCCTGAGATAGACTATTAGGGCCTCATTTATGAAAAGTGACGCATCACTGCGTGAAAACAGTGATGCGTCACTTTTCACTGCGCCCTCCCTGCGACTCCAATGATGCGTCATATTTACAGTATGACGCATCATGTTGCAAGGAGTCAGAGATACGTCAGTATTTCTGACGTATCTGTAGGTGCAAAAGTGACGCATTGCTGGAGTGTGTCACGAAAGTGACGCAACTCCAGCAATGTGTCCTTTCACATGGGGCAAGCCCCATGTGAAAGGGCCTGAGTCAGTCTTACGCCTGCTGTGAGGCAGGCGCAAGATATTGACGCATTTGCACCCTAGAAGTGGCGCAGTGAAATCTCGTAGATTTCACTGCGTCACTTCTACGATGCTTACTTACGTGGGAACGCCCACCCTGCATACATTATACCTGACGCAGGTATAATGTGGCGCAGGGGTTTACAAAGTGACGCATCTAGGTAGATGCGTCACTTTGTAAACATGGCGCATCATGGCGCATGATTTACGCCACTGGTGCGTCACAAAAAGTGACGCACCGGTGTCGCAAAAGTGACGCAGGGGCTCATAAATGAGTCCCTTAGTATTTAAAATTGCATCTAAGTACTCTCCACTGGAACAGCTATAGTTAAAATAGCCTTGAGGTGAGCATCACTGTAAGGACATGTTGAACATTAAACCTTTTCATGTCCTACTTTAGAAAATCATTTACCCTGCCTTTTGGGCAACAAGCCCTAGTTAGGGGTGACTTATTTAAGGGAGGTTTAGACATGTTAAAAGTGATTATTTTGCCAGGTTACATTTTCAGTTTTATAACTGAACAGACAGGCTGCAGTGGTGGGCCCGGAGACATGCTTTATAGTGCCACTGTAGTGGATATCACAATGAGTTCTGCCGACCATTGGTAGCATTTAATTTAGAGGCCCTAGGTACACTTGGTACCATATACTAGGAACCTATAGGCAAATTAAATAAACCAACAAGGTGAATATCAATTTTACCCTTTTGAAACGAAGAACACAAACACTTCACTACTGATTAGCAGGGATAAAGTGTAGAGTTCTATATACATAAACTAGGGTTCAGAAAAAAGGAAAAAGAATCCAGGGTGACCATGCAGAAAGGACAAATTTCCAATAAGAAGAACTTTAATTTTGAAAAAACAATGGACTCCAATATCTCGATTTATGTCCTGGGGCACTGTAGCCGTCTAATATGGAGGCAGGTATTCAGAAACGGTCCCCCTTTCAAAAATAATTTTCGACCTGCAGTACTACTAAGGCCCAATCACAAGTATATATCCAACACTATCCCATACTTTGACGTCCCCAGAGTGGCCATTGCTCGCTACTTGGGAATGATGATAATGATAATGATGATATAATTGTGCAATGTGCATTGTTACCCAAATAGGGCATCCTGGTACTGAGGAATATTACAGATGCAATCATATACAACAGAATCATCGTCAACATAGAATAGTCTTGAGTTGTTTATAGAAGAGGAAACATTTTAACTGTGACAGAAGTGAAAATGAAAGCTGATTATAGGCTTTCAGGATGAGGAAAGAAAAGGATCATCTGCATCATCAACAGAGTGGACAGCAGAACATTCATCAGAAGGCAGAAGGGTGGTGAATGATTAGAGCTCTCTAGAGGGATTTGAAAGCCAAACTTTGCCGTGCATAATAGAAACCCTTTAACAGAGGTAGAGAGTATTAAAAGACTGACTTTTTCAGTGCAAAGAATGGAAGCTGGCAGAACTAGATGAGTGGTGAGGAAGTCCAAGAAGAACCAGTCCTGATTAACTTGAAGTCTAGACGGTAAGTACTGAGAAATACTGAAGTAAAGACAAATGGCATAGTCAAGTATTAAAAGAATCATAGTCTGAAAAACAGATTTACCACAGCTGTCTGGTAGAAGAAAATTATCTTATGAAAATGTTCCGAGAAAGAAATAGCAGGAGGAGCAAGTGCGATTGATTTAAATTGAAAACCTAGGAGACGCCCAAGATTTTTGGCAATGGTTGTGGGTTGAGGGTTCACCTTGCCCACTTTCAGAATGGTGATGGAATTCAAGGCAGCTAGAGAGTTGTGAGTTTGAGAGTTTCTCGGGAACTTTGGGTGGAAAAATAAGAGAAATTGGTCTAAAATTTGTTAAAACTTTAGGGTTATCTAATTATTTCTTGAGGCGGGGCAGGACATTGGCCTGTTTAAATTTGGTAGTATAGAATGCAGGTGCAAGAGAAACATTAAAGAGGGTATTGAGGGTGGAGCCTATGGATTCATGACCAAATGTGATCATGTACTGAGGGCAGGGATCTTTGAGAGAGCCAGATTTTATGGATTGCATAATTTTGGAGTCATCCACTGAGTTCGTCAGACAAAGAAGGGGCAGGGATGCCCCTGATGTGGCAGTGGATGGAAGGGTGATGAATTCTACAGGGTCCAGGGGAGGTGCTGGAAATTCGCAAAGATATACTTAATATTGTTTTCAAAAGAGTGAGACAGGTATGTGCATAAGCTGAGTGATGGGGTGGGTGTGTGCAACCAGGGAAATGCACCTTGCTTCTCTTAAGTCTGCATGATAGCTGTGTGGGGCTGATTTATATGTTCTCCTGTCTGGGTCTGAGTAGGAGCATCAGCAATGGAGTTTTAGCTGCTTATAATGGTGCTTCAGCAATTTTGGGTCCTTAATGCACCTATTCGAGTGCACGTTTCTGCAGGATTTCCTGAGGTCTCTAAAGGGGACAAGGGCGTTGGCCGCATTGGTGAGCCAGGTGTTGAAGTTTCTGGTGGCAATGGTAATTTCAAACATAAGGTGTTAGGGCTATTTGATGAGCTCTGATTCACAGGTCTCAATTGTGGCTGTTTTCCAGGTTCTTGTCTTGGTGTTTGGAGAGATAATGGGCTCAGGCAGAGCAGTAAGCGACCAGGTCGTGGTCAGGCCAGGTTTGGGAGAAAGGGGTCTCCATCCTCATGTAGTCAAGATTGGTAGAGATATCAAGTCTCTCTAACAAGCTCCTAAAAATGTAAAAGAAATCATCCCATCAAAATATGTGATAAGACTATAGTAATAATATTTTGTACCAAAATGTTCTGATTTCCTTTTTAAGTGAAGCACGCAGCCATTTTAGTGGAATATATGTTGTTAGTTCGCATCCGATACATCGCATGCCATTACAACGCGGTTGTTACAACGACTGCATTGTTACATTGAATACGATTACATCGCAAGTAGTTACAATGACTTGCTGTGGGGGGTGCGCTGGATTTAGGAATAGTATAGTTTACTATTCCTACTCCATTTTCTGCAACAGCAGGGAAGGTGTTGGATTGTAAATCCAACACCTTCTGCCCCCAACAGCAAGTCGTTGTGATGACTTGCGATGTAATCATATGCGATGTAACAACGCGGTCGTTGTAACAACTGCATTGTAATGGCATGTGATGTATTGCATGCAAACTAAATGATGTCTCCCATTTTAGTGTTTTGGAAAGATAGAGAAGCCACAAACTCTAGCAATAGCAAACAAATAAACAAACTTTTGAATATGCTTGCATCTTTGCACACTGTCAGTCGCAATGGATTAGTTTTATTGCCATCTTCTCCTCAATTCATTGGTTAAACTCATATGTATTAACAATAATTAGATTTTATATAGGTCTTGTTACCCCACCCACCTGTTGTGTTTTCGGAATGCCATAGATAGGTTGTGGGGAAGATAAAAAAATAACTTTCCTCTTGATTGTCCTTACCTCATGAGAAGGTCCGCTCC
Source organism: Triturus cristatus (assembly GCF_964204655.1). Taxonomy (NCBI): domain Eukaryota; kingdom Metazoa; phylum Chordata; class Amphibia; order Caudata; family Salamandridae; genus Triturus; species Triturus cristatus. The sequence goes on from NC_140590.1 coordinate 1,208,548,345, forward strand.
ATTCAATGACACTGCTGTTGATGATAAGCTTCTGGCCTCTCCGTGCACTCGAATCAAAGGTGCCCACTTTCAGAAACCTGCTTGTGTCCTTCGAAGTCATCTGCCAGTGTACAAAATCCAGGAGTGGTGGAGCATCTCCATTTCTGTCAAAGGACACCACTTTGCCAGCTGAATTCTTTGTGCGAACATTCTTCAAATAGTGTAAAAGCTAAAATAGGAATCGATAATCTAAGTGTTATTTTATTACAGTCTATTTTTGTACATTAAGGGCATATTTATGAAAATTGTGTATCACCTCTGCGCCATGCAAGTGGGTGCAAGAATGATGCAAAACCTAAGTCGGATTTATCAAGCCAACCAACTCCACCTTGCGTGGACCTACATTTCTTGATAAATCCAGAGTAACGCAATGCAGCGCAAATCACAGTGTTGTCTCTCTGCCCTGGGAAGGTGTTCTATGAGTGGTTTGTGGGTGTTCCCAATCATCCACCCATAGATTTTGAAGCATTCCCAGATTTACCAACACTGGTAAACCTGGGAATGCTTCAAAATGCTACACCTCTCAGGTGAGTCATACCCAGGAGAAATATCTTTATTTCTCCTTGTTACTTACTTTTTCTATGTGTGCTGCATTCTGCAGAGACAGGAAAATGCCTCAGGGGATGTTTTTGAGCAGGAATGTATTCCTTCCTGCACAAAAACAATCCTGCTACAACTAAGGCATCCTTCCACCATGGTGCAAAGGTGCCTGCGTTGGTGCTAGCCAGCACATTGTGCACCAGCACTGGGAAATGACAGGAATGCTTCATATAATCAGTGCTTAATTTGCAAAACAATAAGTGCCAGGGCCCTCATCAGGAGACCACTGCAGTCTGCACCTCCCGTTGTCCCTGCCAGAGCTGCCAGTGACCACGCCAACACACTACTAATCATCACACTCTTAAAAGTGTTACACTTCCAGGCCCCCAAAGCTATACAAATGGCCTGAGTGATAGGTATTAGTCATTTTTATTGTGTATTGAATTATTAAACAGCTGTTGTGCTCGTCTTAAAATTTGAGAGACAATGCCACTGTTTTGCAGATTGTCGTTAGTGCCAGTTTAGACAATTAAGTGGCATTGACGACCACCGGAAACCACCTGCTCAAATTAAGCACTGCAATAAGTTTGGTGCATTTCTGCTCTTCCCCAATCATGCAACGCAACAAGGTGACTTGCTGCACTAACTTTATGGAAACCTGCTATGAGAAATGTCTTACAAAATCTAGGTTTCTAAAAAAACTTATAATGCACAACCACAAAAAAATGAATTGCTAGTCATTATTGTAAAGACTCTTGGCCAATTCGACCTCACAATATTTCTGCTCGTATGAATGGTCATAAATGAATAATTTTTCAGATGGTGGCATATTGAGGTTAAGTAGTCCTCAGCTGCTTTCTCTACACACTTCAAACCCAGGGCTTATTTAGGAGCCCCCTGTGCCACCATAAAATCACTTTTTGTGCTTCTCCAGCGGCAAAGATTACAAAATCATATCTATGAGGCCACACAAAGCCACTATGCATGGCTTTGAATGGCCTCAGTGATATGGAGTAAGGCAAGGCAGTGAAAATCGCGGCATTGCCTTACTCTGCACTCGGGAAGAGTTCCATGGCATTATGGTGTGTTTTTCCATGCAACGCCCATGGATTGTGATACTGCTCCAGATTTGCAAGAGCATGTAAACCTGGGGAAGCGCCAAATCCTTATCCGTTCAGAGGTGAGGCGTAACGAGGAGAAATAACTTTATTTCTCCTCATTGTTTCCTCTTTCTCTCTATGCTGCTTTCTGAAGCACACAAAGAAAGAGGGAAACGTATCTTAGGATTGTTTTTTTGCAGGAAGGTGACCCTTCCTGCACAAAAACAATATTGCCGACAACACCATGGTGCAAGGGTGCCTGTGTTGGTGTTAGGCAGCCAAAATGGCACCAGCACAGGGAGATAGGATAAGAATGCACTGTATTGCATAAATATGATGCATTCCAGCCCTTTCACTTTGACATAGGCCAGCGCAGCAAGATGACTTTCTGCGCTGCCCTACGACAAATCCCAGTAAAGAAGGGCTTCAGTGTACAAATTCTCCCTAGAGCCTCCATCCACTTTTCAATAAGAGCATAAAATATGCGGCAAGCAGCACACGACAAAAAAACTGAAGCCCAGAAGTCGATGCATTCAAAAACAGACTTAGCTCACAGCAGAATGGCAGCTGAGTGCTTTGGTGATCTGGTGTGGCTCGGAAACAAGAAATGTATGGTGGTGCTGGATGAGAACCAGGTAAACCTGAAGACATTCATGCTTAAAAAGGATCAATAAATAGCCCTTTCAAATTTAGCCTCATACCATATGCTGTGTTTTGAAAGACCACAAATGCCCTGACAGGCAAGGCAGGCATGCACAGGAAGAAAAAAGGGCCCACGACCCAATGAACAAAGAGAAATAACCCAGCACATCAGTATCTGCTTTTGTGACTGTTTCTAAACCTGTCCTTGTCTGCATAGCTGTGACGGTGGCCTTGGCAGACACTGACCATGGTCATTTAGGATTCATCTGTTAATCGCTATGTAATAGCTCTGAAAGTACACCAGTAGCAGGTGCATGGCTTCAGACTTTGCAGATCCCTTAGAACGAACACTAAAAGAGTTGTTGAATGCCTCACCAGCATTCTCAATGAAGCACCATATGCAGACATAGGCACAGTACTATCTGCTCTGTTTCCTGTTGTCTGGCTGATTTGGTATAGGGTGTCATTAGGCTGTCAGGTTTTAAGTTTAAACCAGTGAAAACATATAAACACTGAAAAAACACCCGCATAACCACAAACTAAATGCCATTCCAAAAAAAGAAAAAGGAGAGTGAAAGAGCATTTTTTCTCTACCTGAAGGAGCCAATACAATGTAACTTTGTTATACAAGCTAGAAGCAAGAAAGACTGGGCTAACATTATTCTGCTTGAGTTTTGTTGGTTAGGGATGCCACTAAAATATTGTTTCTTCTTCCTTTTGCTTTTTTTAGTTTTGTGGTCTTTGGTCTAAACATACAGGGTTTAGAAGCATGTTTTAGGTCTTGTTTAATTATTTTATAAACTGTAGAGAATCAGGAAATATTAAATTCATATTTTATATTTTGGCTGTGTTTGCTTCTTTCATTGATAGGTAAAATGGCCTGGAATCTTTCCCAATACGTGTCATCACATTTACCCACAGAGAATGGGTAAAAACTCTTGATACGTCAGCCCCCAGTTTCTAGTAAGTCAGTATTGATAGTAGGTGAATTGCCAACACGTCAGGACATTCAATAGGTCTCCCAGTTGTTTGTTTTCTTTTTGTCTATCTTTTAACCTGCTTTTAGTTGTGTTGTGTTATTCTGAAATCTGTTCCCCTTACCTAAAAGCGCCGGGACACTCTTTTTGAGTAACCGTTGCGCTATACAAAAGAAAAAAGACAAAAAAAAGACAGACATAGTGACAAGTATATGTAAAAAGAGTGCTATCACTGAGCATCTGGGATAGTGGTGAAAACATGACACCAGACTTTTGGAAAGCATGGAACGCAGTTTTACTTGGAATGCTCTACAGAAAGGTTCTTTCCAAGATCAAAAAAGATCGGAGTGATATTGTTTGTATTTGCAGTGATTCAGCTACGTATATAAAAATGTTGTGTGATTACCTGTCAAACTCGATACCTGAGCTGAAGTTCTTTCCTGTAAGAGATCCTTGCCACTTGTTAGCTCATATACTGCAAGCATCTTTACAATCTTCAGAGTTAATGAAGAATGCAATTGACTTTTTAGCCCATTCTGGTACACTGTTTTGATATACATGGGAACTAAAATGCAAATATGTCTCATTTAGTGCTTTGTGAGGCATCAAAGAAAGAGTCATCCCAACGGTGTTACTTAGATGATGATTCTCAGTCCAAGGGGTGATGAATGCTATATTATCCATGTGGCGACCGTTTTCAGACCTTTTGCTGAGTGATGATGGCAGAGTCAAGAAATGTGAGTATTTTTGGTCGCATATTGATAGTGATGTGAAAAAAGTACACTCCACTGCCTTCTTAGATTTTTACAGGAAAACATAACTGCTGTAGTGGACATAATAAAAAAATAGAGTCTGAAAACACCCTTGTCTGCCAAGTGTTCAGCATAGTTGGTGTAGATGTGAAACATCTCCTTGAGAGTAGGATGGGCAACACCTGTAGTGACTCTGGCACTGCAACATGTTCCATGTTAGAGTGCTTGCAACTGTTGTTTTTGCATTTGTCACCCCGAGTGGGAAGGGTATGCCCAGACGTGGGTCCCGTGCTCTCCATGCCACTGGAATCAAGCTATCATGGCTGAAGAGGGGTGAAACCCCGAAACCGGTCCTAGGATGCTTGTTTCCAGTCCAGGGAGGACCTGGCTTGGCAGTTCGGTCTGGAGTGTTCCCATGAGGCACAGGGTCAAGACTGATTTGCATATGGCTAGGTTCAAACTGGAACGGCATGGTGAGCAAAAAAACAATGGAGTTAGGCCCAGATCTCTGTACTGGGGTGACTGTACGACATTGTTCTGCATTCTGTCCATCAAATGTTGTTTTTGTATTTGTCACCCCGAGTGGAAAGGGTATGCCCAGACGTGGGTCCTGTGCTCTCCATGCCACTGGAATCAAGCTATCCTGCCTGAAGAGGGGTGAAACCCCGAAACCGGTCTTAGGATGCTTGTTTCCAGTCCAGGGAGGACCTGGCTTGGCAGTTCGGGCTGGACTGTTCCCATGAGGCACAGGGTCAAGACTGATTTGCACATGGCTGGGTTCAAACTGGAACGGCATGGTGAGCAAAAAAAACGATGGATTTAGGCCCAGATCTCTGTACTGGGGTGAATGTATGACATTGTTCTGCATTCTGTCCATCAACTGTTGTTTTTGCATTTGTCGTCCTGAGTAGGAAGGGTATGCCCAGACATGGGTCCCTTGCTCTCCATGCCACTGGAATCAAGCTATCCTGGCGGAAGAGGGGTGAAACCCCAAAACCGGTCCTAGGATGCTTGTTTCCAGTCCAGGGAGGACCTGGCTTGGCAGTTCGGGCTGGACTGTTCCCATGAGGCACAGGGTCAAGACTGATTTGCATATGGCTGGGTTCAAAATGGAACGGCATGGTGAGCAAAAAAATGATGGATTTAGGCCCAGATCTCTGTACTGGGGTGAATGTACGACATTGTTCTGCATTCTGTCCATCAACTGTTGTTTTTGCATTTGTCACCCTGAGTGGGAAGGGTATGCTTAGACGTAGGTCCCGTGCTCTCCATGCCACCGGAATCATGCTATCCTGGCTGAAGAGGGGTGAAACCCCGAAACCAGCCCTAGGATGCTTGTTTCCAGTCCAGGGAGGACCTGGATTGGCAGTTCGGGCTGGACTATTCCCATGAGGCACAGGGTCAAGACTGATGTGCAGATGGCTGGATTCAAACTGGAATAGCATGGTGAGCAAAAAAACTATGGATTTAGGCCCATATCTCTGTACTGGGGTGAATGTACAACATTGTTCTGTATTCTGTCAATCAACTGTTGTTTTTTCATTTGTCACCCCGAGTGGGAAGGGTATGCCCAAACGTGGGTCCCGTGCACTCCATGCCACCGGAATCAAGCACTCATGGCTGAAGAGGGGTGAAATCCTGAAACCGGTCCTAGGATGCTTGTTTCCTGTCCAGGGAGGACCTGGTTTGGCAGTTCGGGCTGGACTGTTCCCATGAGGCACAAGGTCAAGACTGATTTGCATATGGCTGGGTTCAAAATGGAACGGCATGGTGAGCAAAAAAATGATGGGTTTAGGCCCAGATCTCTGTACTGGGGTGAATGTACGACATTGTTCTGCATTCTGTCCATCAACTGTTGTTTTTGCATTTGTCACCCTGAGTGGGAAGGGTATGCCCAGACGTAGGTCCCGTGCTCTCCATGCCACTGGAATCATGCTATCCTGGCTGAAGAGGGGTGAAACCCCGAAACCAGCCCTAGGATGCTTGTTTCCAGTCCAGGGAGGACCTGGATTGGCAGATCGGGCTGGACTGTTCCCATGAGGCACAGGGTCAAGACTGATGTGCATATGGCTGGGTTCAAACTGGAATGGCATGGTGAGCAAAAAAACTATGGATTTAGGCCCATATCTCTGTACTGGGGTGAATGTACAACATTGTTCTGCATTCTGTCAATCAACTGTTGTTTTTTCATTTGTGACCCCGAGTGGGAAGGGTATGCCCAAACGTGGGTCCCGTGCAGTCCATGCCACTGGAATCAAGCACTCATGGCTGAAGAGGGGTGAAATCCCGAAACCGGTCCTAGGATGCTTGTTTCCAGTCCAGGGAGGACCTGGTTTGGCAGTTCGGGCTGGACTGTTCCCATGAGGCACAAGGTCAAGACTGATTTGCATATGGCTGGGTTCAAACTGGAATGACATGGTGAGCAAAAAAACGATGTATTTAGGCCCAGATCTCTGTACTGTGGTGAATGTACGACATTGTTCTACATTCTGTCCATCAACTGTTGGTTTTGCATTTGTCATCCCGAATGGGAAGGGTATGCCCAGACGTGGGTCCCGTGCTCTCCATGCCACTGGAATCAAGCTATCCTGGCTGAAGAGGGGTGAAACCCTGAAACCAGTCCTAGGATGCTTGTTTCCAGTCCAGGGAGGACCTTGCTTGGCAGTTCGGGTTGGACTGTTCCCATGAGGCACAGGGTCAAGACTGATTTGCAAATGGCTGGGTTCAACTGGAACGACATGGTGAGCAAAAAAACGATGGATTTAGGCCCAGATCTCTGTACCGCGGTGAATGTACGACATTGTTCTGCATTCTGTCCATCAACTGTTGTTTTTGTATTTGTCACCCCGAGTGGCAAGGTTATGCCCAGACATGGGTCCCGTGCTCTCCATGCCACTGGAATCAAGCTATCCTGGCTGAAGAGGGGTGAAACCCTGAAACCGGTCCATAGGATGCTTGTTTCCAGTCCAGGGAGGACCTGGCTTGGAAGTTCGGGCTGGACTGTTCCCATGAGGCACAGGGTCAAGACTGATTTGCATACGGCTGTGTTCAAAGTGGAAAGGCATGGTGAGCAAAAAAACGATGGATTTAGGCCCAGATCTCCGTACTGGGGTGAATGTACGACATTGTTCTGCATTCTGTCCATCAACTGTTATTTTTGCATTTGCCACTTGGTAAGCACAGCAATGTTGAAGAGTAATTCACGAACATTTATTTTACAATGTATGAGAAATGGCTTGCAATGATGCAACGAAATGTCCCTTCACCAACCATGGCATTTGAAGTCAATGAAACCTCACTGTGGTACTCTGTACAAGTTCTAGATCCCTTACGTAAAGGGGAATTTCCTCCGTAGTTTCAAAAGTGCTACTTTATTTTTCGTATTTCAATAACTCTGAGGGTATAAGCACCCAGTTCAATGCAAATGTTGCAGAACCTGCCCTCAGCATCGCAAACTTCAAGTGCACCAGTATTGGCATGGAAAGCTATGTCAATGGCCAGAGTTAACAGATTGTGTATTGGCTGTTTTGGCGTTGCCCGTCTCAAGTGCCAATGTTGATTGGGCCTTTTCACAGAAAAAAGTTTACATGGGAAGGAAAGCATGAGCGCACATGACCAAAGACTCACTGAAGAAGTATTGTATGGTGTACTACAATAAGTTACATTTACAAAAATGTATTTGGACCTCATATACACTATACGTACACTGTTTATATACCATGCACTATCAATGCATAAAGCAAGCAATAATAAAAGTAAAACAATCCATAAACACCGGAAAAACACTGTTTCTGTTGTTTTTAATGGTGCAAAAATGTGTCACCACTGATAACCAGTGTTTTTAAAGGTATTGAAATCACTTGAAAACACTGGGAAAAAAACACCAGAATTTACAAAAAATAGAAACTGAAAAAAGGAAAGCCTAGGTGTCATCAACTAAGTCTTCAGTAAATTACTGCAGTAATCTTTTGGGGGTAAGTAGGTAAGCATGAAAGTGTCATTCAACTAGCAGAACAATTGTGGTATTTGTGTCCTTGCATCCACCTGAAAAGCTAATGGGCACCCAGGATAGTAAAACCATGCCACATCTCAGTGAAGGATTTGGGCAGGCTGTTCAATATAGGTGGCGTACTAAAATACCTTTCAGATGGATGGCAGTGTAATCCCAAGTGCATTTTTAGTGACTGTCATGAGGTAACTAAGAGGAATATTTATGGGAAAGTCATGCAGCGCAGCAAGTCACCTCGCGGTGCTACACTGCGTGACTGGGAAAGGGCAGGAATGCATATTGAAAAGAATACAGCTCATGCCTGCCTTTGTTCCTGCGCTGGTCCCCTTTTGACTCCATAGCACCAACGCAGGATCCCTTATACCATGGTGCAAGGGTGCCTGTGTTACATGCAGGATTGTTTTTGTGCATGAAGGGGCACCTTCCTGCACAAAAACAATACGCTAAGGCATATCCCTATTTCTAGGAGCACTGCAGAATGCAGCACACATAGAAAGAGGAAGTAACCAGGAGAAATAAATATATTTTTCCTCGTTATGCCTCCCCTGGGAAGGCGTAGCATTTTGACGCATTCCCACATGTAACATTTCGGGTAAATCTGGGAATGAGTCAAAACCCATGAGAGTTGCATGGGAACACCCACGCAATGCTCATGGAAAGTCTTCCCAGGGCGGAGTAATGCAACACAGTGATTTGCACTGCCTTGCGTTACTCCAGATTTATGAAGCTACTCAAGGCAACCCAGAGTGGCCTTGTGTGGCTTCATAAATCTCATATTTTTAGTTGTGTCGCGCATGCACCATATTGTGTGGTGCAAGTGCGAGACAACTGGGCTCATAAATAAGGCCCTAAGTGTAGGTTGCCCTGTGGTGGACAGGCCATCAGCTAAAGGTTTCTGATGGCGAAATGAAGAGGCTCCCCAGTCTAAATGATGCAGGGTAACGTCCGGTTTCATAGAGTGTGATAACCACTAGCCGTATGTCCTTCTGCTCCAAACTCTAAATCACTCCCTAAATCTTCAATTTGAATAAGACTCACCAGAAATTGACAACATAATTGGCCTTGAGACCAGAGAGGAGAGCACTGAATCTCATTTCGTCTTAAAAGCTGACAAGCTTTTCACATGCATATTTGTATTTCAACTGGATAGAACTCTTCGTATATCTCTTGGTCAAGACATAGGGCCTGATTTAGATTTTGGTGGACAGGTGGACAGGTTACTCCATCACAATGGTGTGATATTATGGGATTTATATTTAGGCTACTGAAAGCTAAATCAGGCCCATAGCTCTGCTCTTCCTTCTCTGTTGTCTGTAATCTAATGAAACATGTATGAAATGCCATAAAAACATATTCACATCTACATTTAGGAATTGCTATAAAATATATTTACCTGCATAGAATCTTTTTTGCCCACCCTGTTCATTTAAAACATATTGTTGGAGAAATAATAAGGATTTGGATTAAGGAATATGAAGAGCAGATATTCAGGATGAAGAACGTTATTTGTAGAAGGTATGTACCACAATAAAACACATTGATTAGTGTAGACATAAAGGATTTGGAATTATGGATGAATATAGGGATTTTAAGAGGATTCATCTCTTCTGTCCTAGTATATTTTTATAAGAAGATTATCAAGCGGTGTGTGGTAAAATATATACTGCCGCGTTGAAATCAAACACAGCGAGGATTAGACCAGAACTGAAAAATATAAGAACCAACTTAAATAAGGACAATACAACAAATTAGGTAGGTTTTTGATTGCAACAGTGTGAAGAATTAGGCCAATCAGAATTATTGTGTTAATAATTAATGATTTCATACTTCACCTTTAGAAATCTGAAATTCATGAGTTAAGAACTATCAGAGGAAGACATGTCAATTCATTAAGGACCAATCAAGTGCAGAACTTAAATCAAGTTATGTCCCTTTTTATTTATTTACTTTTTTCAGTAACAAAATAAATGGACTAAATAGTCCGGTAAGGTTTTGTAAATAAGACTTATTTAGTTATGTTTACTTCTTTAGTAATAAAATTGGACAAAATAGTCCAATAAGGACTCGCATATAAGATTTAGGGTATTCAGATTACGACCATCAGTGTAATGGTATATAGATGTTGCTGATCTGGATATCATTTGTATAAATGAATTTATATGTATAAATAAATAAAACATTATTTTGTTTTATGAATAAATTATATACTGCTTTGTTTGGAAGTATTGAATGTCAGGATCCTGGGATATCAAGTATAGAATGGAGATAGGCAGAACTTTATATAACAAAGTTTTCAAAATGTTCTGATATAAATGTATTGATTAGTGTTGACATGTATTTTTTTCTTGCAGCCCTGACGAAACACGTAGGCTGTCAAGACCATTTTAAATTGAACAGTAAAATGTCTTTTTGAGATTGCTGGAATTAATTTGAAAATGTTTTCATTACAACTGGAACCTGGCCTGTCGATTGTTCTTTGGACATTTGTGAATTATGGTTATGGACTGATATAATTGGGGATACTGAGAAGACGCTCTTTTCATTTAAATTGATACTGTGCATGAAGGAAACATCATTTTTAAGTTTTGAAAGACACCACTGTATCCTTATGACTGCCCTTAATGTAATGTAAAATGCATATTAAAAGATTTTGAATTTATGTACATAACTTCGGAGAGTTGCTAGACCACATAGGCCAATCTGTTTTCCCCACATTGTACTCCAGCGTGGCTCCTGTTCAGCATGGCTAAAAGTAAGTAGCATAAAAGAGAGTGGCATGGAGTAGAGTACTGTACAGTGGATTAGAATGGTGTAGAGTGAAGCTGAATGGAGTGTTGCATACTGGAGTGTCATAGAGTGGAGTGGCATACAGTGCAGTGGTGTAGAGTGGAGTAGAGTGGCATAGAGTGGAGTAGAATTAAGTGTCATAGAATGGAGTGTCGTAGAGTAGAGGAGAATGTTGTACAGTAGTGTAGAGTGTTGTACAGTGGAGTAGAGTGAAGTGGCAAAGAGTGATGGAGAATGGATTGCCACAGAGTGGAGTAGAGTGTCGTAGAGTGGAGTAGAGTTTTTTAGAATGGAGGGGCATAGAGTGGAGTGCTGTACAGTGGTGAAGTGGAGTAGTGTCGATTGGAGTGGCATAGATTGGAATACAGTGGCGTAGAGCAGAGTACAGTGGCATATGGTGAGAGGAAATAAAATGGTATAAAGTGGGGTAGAGTGTTGCAGAGTAGAGTGCCATAGAGTGGTGTGGCGTAGACTGGACTGAAATGGCATTGAGTGGAGTGGCACAGAGAGGAGTGGCATGGACTGGAGTAGAGTGGCATAGAGTGGAGTGGCGTAGAGAGTCGTAGAATGGAGCAGCGTAGGGTTGAGTGTCGTAGAGTGTTGAAGAGTGTCATAGAGTGGAGTGGTGTAGAGTGGCATAGAGTGGAGTAAAGTGCAGTAGAGTGGAGGCGAGTGTCATAGAGTGAAGTGGGATAGAGTGGAGTGCAATAGTGTGGAATATAGTGGAGTGTTGTAAAATGGAGTGATGTGAAGTGCAGGCAGTGGAGTATTATAGAGTGGACTAGAGTGTTGGAGAGTGGAATGGAATAGAATGGAGTAGAGTGACATAGTGTGGAGTGCCAGAGAGTGGAGTAAAGTAGCAGTATGTGGAGTGCAGTGATTCATTTTCTATTTACCAGCTTGAAGATGCTAACTGTTGAATCAAAATGAGATGAAATTAGAATCCTGGTCTGCGTGAGTGTGTGTGTGTGCGTGTGTGTGTTTTTAAGCTAAATAAGTGAAATACAGTTCCTCCCAAAGCCATGTGGAGCGAGATCGGATGGCAAAATGAAACCAGCCCTGCTGCCTGTACCAATGAAGACAGAGAAAGTGAGAGTGACAATGATGCCAATCAATGGTAAGTAGTGGGTGGGCTCTATGCCCTTTTTAAGGTAGCTTAAGATACAACAGATGTTGAAGAGACAGTGCATGCACGCTGCAGCAGGTGATACCTAATAAATACATAATAGCAATTGAAGTATATTACTAATTTATTTATTGCACTATTTGTTTGCACTTTTAATTTGTAAGTATACTAAGTGATTTACCAGTGAGGATCACTCTGTTTATAGATGTCAACAGCCTGATACCCCAGAGAGTATTGTATTTCCACAGTGGAGAAGATGGATGTCCATCAGGGCATTTCTAGAACCACAATTAACAAAACAATTATCAATATAATAAACTCTTAAATCATCGATTAAATAGAGAGTGATATATCACCATCTAAGCTCTCCATGGAAAAAAAGTTGATGTTGACCTAAACACTCACTCTAACAAGACTACTTTTAATGGTAGCCTAATGCCCCTATTTGTAAACTGAGAGGACATGTGTCCAATGGAATTGGATAAGGACCAGAAAGGTGATTATATGGACAGCTGGAGCCCAAAGCCAGTGGCAAATTATGCATGAGATCAAATAACCTAGATAGCACCTGCCGTTTATGCCTGAGAAATCAAAGACAAAAGTCCAAATGTTTTTTCAGTGAGGATCATGTGATGCTTTCCAGTTAGGTGGTTGTGATGCTGCTGAACTCATGCTCTCTCTATAATATATATCAAATGTTGTACATTTTTCCTTGAGTGACATTGGAAAAACATAACGGAATTTGACAGAAGAGCCATTTCTGATTCAGAAAAGGGGGATAAAGGCAAGAAACTGAGGAGGCTGGGGGACATTTCTGCCTTGCAAAGTGGTCTACATGTACATCTATTTACAGACAACATGGCAGATCCTGGGGATCTGCCTACTTCTTTGCAGAACTCCTGGCACTTCACAGAAAACTCTACTCGATAGGCCTCATTACGATGGTGGTCGGATGGGCTTCTGACCTACATCGCTGTGGGCAGGTGACCAGCCAACAAGGAGTTGGCGGTCCCACCTGCCCTATTAAGACATGACTGCCATGCAGGTGGTCAAAAAAATGCCTTTTTCTACTGTGACTTGTGCTGCGGCCCGAAAAAGGTCCACAGCACAAGCCGCAGTAGAAAAAGGTTTTTCAAACATCCATACTCTGAAGAAAATGATTCTCACAGTCACTCAAGATCTTAACTCTTCAAATGTGTGCCTTGAAGACGAACTTTGCCTCAGGAATAACATATATCTGTTTGGATTCACAAAGAGGGTTGTGTCGGGATCTTTGGTGCTGTTTGTGGTGAAGCTAACTCAGGTTTTAGAGTTCTGAACTATTTATAATTGAAAGGGCTGACAGGACCCTAGGGTCCATATCTATTACTGGGCGATAATGCTCACGTCTTAAAATGCAGGGACCACAATTCAAGGTTGCGAACTTCCAAGGAGAGTGGTGAGCTATTCTTTGAGAATCACATAGTTAATGTTTACCCTGACACTACAACAACTGTGTAGTGAGCTTGCAGGTACTTTGACTCTGGTAAGGCATCTCTCAGGGACAGGAAAATGATCTTCCAGGGCAAAGGCCATTGCTTCAACACGGCAGAAGCTGCAATATAATTTGTGAACAATCTACAGTATTCACAAAAGGCATTTAGTAGTAGTAAAGTTAGAAATCCTAACTTTACTACTACTAAATGCCTTTTGTGAATACAGAAAGTCATAAAGTTAGCATTATGTCTCAGATTACTTTTGTGAATCGGGACCAGGATTCCTAAATTTACTACTCCTAAACTGAGACAAAATCCTAACTTTACGACTTTCGGTATTCACAAAAGGTATTTAGGAGTAGTAAAGTTAGGATTCATAACTTTAGTAGTCCTAAATGCCGTTTCTGAATACCGAAAGTTGTAATGTTAGGATTTTGTCTCAGATTACTTTTGTGAATCGGGTCCGAAATGTTCCTTTGCTTTCCTGGAGTTAAAAGGTTCTTTTGTGATATTTGTTCACCAGAACGTACTTACTGCTCTCTTGCTAAGTACTCGAATGGGTTAAGCCTGCACTAACAAAAAATTACAAAAATAAATAAAATATTAAAATATTGCCAAGTTACAAATTATATTTTGTGCAATGTCCTCTATATTGTACATTCTGGCTGTGTGTCTGCCATTCCTCATGCTTTGCCCCACCAAGCTGCATTTGTATGTCCGTACCTTACTCTGCAGGCTGATGCTCTTCAGGAAAAAAACGGAGTTCTATCCCTCTGTAGTCTACTTGCATGTTTTTTGCTCTCCTGATATACTGGACGCTATAGTTTATCAATGCACCAGATGGCTCACGTATGTTTCTCTCTCTAGATTGTGAAGGTGTCTGTCTTAGTCAGATGGTCAACTTCTATTTTTTACTGATTTCTTCCCCTGCTTACATCTCATGTGGAATCTATGTTCTCCAACCGTGACTCTAGGTTGACAATAGTGTCCGCTTTCCTGGGTGGGTGTTTAGGCACCTGCTAATTTGGTACACAATTCCCACAATTTCATGCAGCATGGGCTGATTGTGGGATGTGTCACTAGGCACTGGCTGGTTCAAGGCTTTTATTTTGTTAGGTTACATATGTATTATATTACTATTTTGAAAGCATTTCTCTTTCCCTTATCTCTTAAACTACTCCCTTAGTGATTTAACATAGGCAGTTCAGGGGTTCTATATTATGGTTTGAGTTGTGCCAATGGTCAAGCATTCCATAGCGCTTCCCTGTCTTTTTTTAGAGGTATCCAGGAGCTCCTGTGAGCAGGGAGCTCGTATGACCATTTATTTTGAATTAGTACCCCTCCATAAGAGCATTTGACTTGTTCTCTGGCTTTCCCATGTCATGTTTGGCTTTGGTCATTTCACTGCCAATTGGGATTAGGGAGGGGGTGTCAGACTTTTAGGATGTTGGTGTCAGACTTTTAGGAAGTTGGTACTTCTTAAATGTATTACCAGACACTCTGCCATTCTCCCTGTTAGACATATGAGAGGGAATTGTGGATATATTTAAGTTCAGTTCTGGTGAGGTGTGGTGTGCGTGGGGTTTGTTCCTGGCAATGCTCTGATATAGTTGTGTAACTAATGGTTCCATCTATATGGAGTGCAGCGTAAGATTCTGTTGTTAGAATGTATCCTTGGGTTCTGGGTCACCCATCTTCTGGGGTTCTCAGGGCATCGCATAGTTCCAGCAGTTGTTTTTTACAGTTCCATTCAATGAGGCTGATGTTCTTGAATTGTAAAGTTTGCAATAACTGCAAGATGCAATCAGGCTAGGTGTCACCAGGAGTGAAGGTGCTAAA
Organism: Triturus cristatus; assembly: GCF_964204655.1. Classification (NCBI taxonomy): domain Eukaryota; kingdom Metazoa; phylum Chordata; class Amphibia; order Caudata; family Salamandridae; genus Triturus; species Triturus cristatus. Next base: position 1,208,563,631 of record NC_140590.1, read on the forward strand.
CTATTCTCCTCCTTTTCTCAATATGTAGACATTCTGACCTATAAGGAGGTAAATATTATCTTCCAAACCTCTAATTTGTTGTCGGGAGCTGATAGGTTTACATGTCTAGCGTTTGGCATGGGCATAAGATTTTGCTTATAGATCGTTATTTCACAAATGTTGACTCCCCTGATTTCTTTGACAGGCTCGGTTCTTCAAGCTTGAGACTATTGTGTTACCTGTAGTGGCGATTTCATCGCAATGTTGGACACAGCACCTGACAGATTGGTAGCATCCTTTGACATATCAATTATTGAGGCTAAAATTTAGGATGATTTTGCAGTATCAGGAATTAGTTGACTCAAATGTTGATGATCACCTCTATGTAATACGCTATAATATTGAATATGATTTTAGATCATTTCAATGGTGTTGCTAATACAACTCTACCACATACTGTTCCCAGTAGATTCTAGGTGCCATAGTTATCATTATTTCACACAATGCAATGCAGCAAGACACATTGATGCTCTGTGTGAAATGAAGAGGGCAGAAATACACCATATCCATCAAAATAATGCACATTCCTGCTCTCTGCTTGCGCTGGCTCACCTACTGATGCCTATCACCAACGCAGGCACCCTTGCACCATGGTGCAAGGGTGCCTGGTTACAGGCAGGATTGATTTTTGTGCACGAAGGGACACTGTCCTGCACAAAAACAGTCCTCTAAAGTGTTTCCCCTTTCTATGTGTGCAGCAGAATACAGCACACATACAAAGAGGAAAAAAACAAGGATTAATAGAGATATTACATAGACCCACTCCTTTTTGCAGTGTTGATGACTGTTGAAGGTGAAAATACAATTGACACTGTTGAATTACATTTTTTTTTTGAAGTTCTACATAGGATAGGTGTGAGATAGAATTCCTTTCTCTGTTTTGTCTTCTTTATGATGCCCCCATGCCTAGAGTTTCTGATATTGATATTCTTTTAGATGTGATACATCTTGCTAGACAATAGATGGAGTTGTCCCCTCTCATCACATTTTTTTGCCTTAGTGTCCAAGCCTCCTGCAATTCTGTTCATAAGAAACATGCTAATAGTGGCATCAGGATACCTCCACATAAGCATATTATTAGTTTACATGCAGAGGATATACTCCTGTATATCTCAAACCCTCAGGAGAGCGTATTCCTAAGTATGACATATCAATTTTCAGGGACTATGCAGGACTTCAGCCTGGGGTGGCTCCTTCTCAGGGACTGCAGGTCATAGCCCTGCCACCTGTGATCCCAAGGAGCCACTGCTAAATTAAATTATTAAACTCACACTATGTTCGGGGGTGATAAGAAAAAAAGAAAAAAGAAAGAGGGACTGGAAAGCACTAATGTGTTAAGACGAGAACCCTCACTCACCCAAGGGTGACATGCTTCATCACTGGGTCCCCTCGTCTAACCCTATCCATATAAATGAATCATGAGCATCTTAAATTTTCGGCCCTTATAGGCCCTAACATATTTAACACTATTCTTGAATTATAAATAGGTGAACGGTGTCCAGTACGCTATATTCCTCACTATTGTCTCAATAAAATTTTACTCACCGACTATGCATTTAGAAATAATACAATGAGAACTACAATTCCCGTGAACACTTAGGATGCACTCGTACACAGTCACAGACGTAGTCTCAGACGTACACGTGGGTTGTACCTCTGGCACGTCATACAAAAATGGTTATGTCTCCTTGGAGTATCTCTCCTGCCGGCCCTTCACAAGATGTGGTGAATCGAGACTCAATAAGTATGGCATTTGCGTTGGGTTCACATTTTGGCATACTGCTTACACTGCTGTCTTCCTCATAATGGTTGCAAGATGCTGTATTCACGGACTGGGCACTCCTATTTTACTGGAATCTTTAAATACAGTGTGACCCGCCTTCTTAGATACATCATTGAAAAGGACAGAATCACTTTACCTCTCTAGATAGACTCACTGATTCTCGAATTGTTAAGATGAATGCCGATAAATGTTTTTAGATTCTTTAGAATCTCCTCCAGAAAGCAATCATGGTGACAGTACGACAGACTTTAATAATGGTCCCGATTTTACGCTTCATTGTACACCAAAAAATGTTTAATGAAGATTTGCACAGGGGTATGGAACATCAATTACTCCAGAAATGTCTTTGTTTGAAAGGATGTTTATTTGAGAGTATTTTTCCTTCTATTGATTTGTTTGCTTTCTATTATTTTGGTACACCCATTTAGCTCTGACCCGCCCCGAAGAGACCGATGATGGTTGAGCAGACCTTGACACAATATTTATGGTAAGGTCATATAGCATCCTCATGGGCATCACAGATTCACTTCGCTTTAGGTTTGCACTGTTGGTAATGGACACTGGAATTATGTTGAACTGAGCACTGTTATTCATTGTGTTTTATTTTCAGAATGTAGTGGGCCTTACCAGATGATGGTGCCACAAGATTAACCAATATCGTGAAAGTATGGTATTTTTTTGGTTATTTTCAATTTCTTTAATCAGGAGAGTGACGTACACCTTTGGTCCTGAGGAATGCCATGAACTTTTGAACTTTTTAGTCGAATAAGGCAGAAACATGTTGACCATAGGATAGGGTAATATCCATATACCTATCTCACTTACCTTGTTTTTAATCCTATCCTTTGGGGGTACCAGACTAAAAAGAAAATCTAGCCACCAAGAGATAGTTTTATTGAACTTTTGTTGCACTTTGCTGCTCCCTCCCCCCACAGCAAGTAGTACTTGTAGTGCTTGTGACCACCCCCGCTCCTCTCCTATGGGAGAGTTGTAGCCCCGACTGGGCACCTTGTGGTCCTAGTGTGAAGAGGGGACCCAATGATGAAGCATGTTACCCTTGGGTAAGTGAGGGTTCTCGTCTTAACACAGTAGTGCTTTCCAGTTCCTCTTTCTCCTTTTTTCTTTTTTCTTCTTTTCTTATCACCCCGGTACATAGTGTGAGTTTAAGTATAGTGGGGTAGTACGGTTGGATTTGATGGATAGTACTCCAATGAGACCCTCTCTTTGTGTGAGACAGCTAATTTTGTGCATTCCCTCTGCACAGCCACAACACAGCACACTCAACTGCATCTGCATTCATCTGCATATTGATGGGTTATCCTGGGCAGGAGTGAGGAGAGGAGGTAACACTTCACTTGAGTAGTTATTGCCCTGTCTCCACACAAAGGGCTGATTTACACCCAATCGCTAGGCTGGCAGACAGGACTGGGCTGAAAGGGGACCTGTGCACTTCAGAGAGTTCTTTTGAAGTCACCCCCTACATCAAAGGCACTTTTGGGTATCAGTACTGGGGCTCTCACCTCTTAAAATCTGACACTGAGTGGGACTTGTGACCAGGTGCTGCTGGCTCTACATTTGCACATTGTCAGAAGGACTGATATGCTGTGTTGGCATGCTGCTTGCTGAGTGCTGAGCTTCAGGATGGTCTGTTATTCGGCGACCTGCTTGTGTGTGCTGGCCTGCTTCCTGCTACCGTTTTGTGTGTGACAATTGTTCTCCAAGGGCTTGTTAGCTTGCCCCATTCCTAAAAGGTCTAAGGGTCATCAAAGACTTTTGTCGTACCAAGGCTGCCGTGGGACTGTGAGACCAGCAGCAGAAACCTCATCCGACTCTGCGCTTCCCTTCTATAAAAACAAACGTACCACCTTGGGAGGCCGATGCTCCCTGCCCCCAAGTTCATGCTCTGTAAGTGGATACTCCAGGTGAAAGCGGCATGTCGGGCTGGGTGCCGAGCAGATCAGGTGGATTCCCTTCAAACGAGGCATGCAGCAACTATGCCAACCCCGCCCCAGCCGCCTTGGACCATCTGATGCCAGAGACCCGATTCCCTTGTTCTCAGTGTCCGGAGCAGGTATGGGTTCACAGCAGACCTCGCAGTACCCGACAGCTTCTGTGTTCCTACTGACTGGTGGCGGAGTCTGACTCAGTAGTGGGACCATGTTGTTCCAACTCCTCTGTGTTTGCACTAAGGGTGGGCGTAGTTCGCGAAGTAGCACTTCGCGAAGCTACGCAAAGTGAAGTTCGCACTACGCAAGCTACGCGTAGCACTACGCGAACTGCGTAGTAACATGTTCGCACTGTGCAAGATGTTGTTTTCAATGATTGCACAGTGCGGACAAGCAACCGGCACTGTGCAATCATGGAAAATGGCATCTTGCACAGTGCGAGCTGTAGTTTTCTGCTGCTCGAGTAGATTTTTACTCGAGCGGCAGCTTTCTCAACGCGAACTGGTAGTTTCTCATCGCGAGCGGTCGCGAGCATACGCGACCCCTCGCAATGAGAAACCTGACCTCCTCGCATTGGGAATCTCGCCGGGAGGTTTATTTTCCATGCTCGCGATCGCGAACAAGGAAAAAGTCTCGCCGGGATGTCATTTTGCTTGCTCGCGGTCGCCAACTTGACGTTGAGGACCGCGAGCAAGCAAAAAATGGCCACAGCACTACGCAACACTATGCTACGCGTGTTCGCACTGTGCTACGTGCAGTTCGCGTAGTGCGAAGTAGCGCGAATTTCGCAAACTACGCGAGCGTAGCGTAGTGCTTCGCCCAGGCCTAGTTTGCACCTGGTAGGGTAAACCGCTCAGCGGTACTGTGACTGACCAATCCAAAGCGAGCGTTCTTTGATACTCCATAGTTTGTTCATCTTTCATTGTTGCCTATATAAAACAATGTTTTGGGAGCCAGTGTACTTTCGATACTCCACCGTTTGCTAATCTTGCATTTTTGCATACTTTAAACAAAATGCTTTGAACATGAGTGTCCCTTTGACACTCAAGAACTATTGAACACTGTGATTCTTGGTATTCTTTAAAGTGAATATCTTGAGAGATGTATGTGATATTTTTATCGTTTGGATCTCTTTTCATTAATAATAAAGAACACTAGTTTTCTGAAACTCTGTGAAGTCTTTTTGTGATGTATTCATTGTATTACTGTGTGTGTGCGTTGCACAAATACTTTACATATTGACTCTTTAGATAAGCTTGCCTGCTTTGCGCCAAGATACCAATGGGTAAGCCCAGGTTATCTCAGTAGTGTGTCTAGCTTACCCTGATTAGAGTGGTGGGTTCTGCCTGGATTAGGTGTATACCTTAGCTAACCAGAAACCCAATTTCTAACAGACATCAAATGTGAAGATCTAATATTAGAAATTAGAGAGAAGATTAATGAACGGGAGTCTATCCACCTAAATTGATGGGGCAAAACTGAGCAGTTGCAATGGTTATATTTCTACAGAATCTACACACCATTTCAAACCTTACTTTGCTGTTTCCTAAACAATTGTGTCTTAATTTGGATTTCATCAATTAAAAATGTATTTGGAGTAAAGAAACATAATGTCTATCAAAATGATTACAGTCAGTTTTGCCTATTTTGAAAGCAGCTACACAGATTCTGCTTCATGTTGATCCATTAATTTACGTTGGTGTCAAATGTTTTAAATCTCCTACTATTTGGTACAAACCTTCACTAAAATTCAGAAAGGATACTAGATTCTGAAAATCTTGGATTAATGCTAGAATTGTTTATGTATATGATATTTGTCAGTTTTTTGTAATCTTCAGAATTACAAGCAAAACTTAAAGTACACCCATGTGAACTTCACAAATATGAAATTCTATGTGATATAATCCTAAAAACCTTTATTAACGTGTTGCCCATGACCAAAACTGCAGAATCCATATTTTGCTGACAAACTTGGACATTTTCCTTCTGAAATTAATACAAAGTGTATTGGTTATATTGATAATTTGGAGAAATTGTCTACTAGGGAGAACTGCCTTCCACCCTTTCTAATGAACAATGGAAATAATTTAGTTTTTGTAATATTTTAGATTAGTTAACATTAACTCTGCACCAGACGAATATATATGTACTATACAACTGTTTGTGTGTTTATGGGCACTATGTCAATTCTTTAAGGCTAAATTACCTGACACTCCGATATGCTGGCATTGTACATTTGATATTGGTTCATTGTAACATTTAATTCATGAATGTCCAATTGTATTGAGGCTCTTGGAGAAGTACTTGGATGCAATTGGTTAACATATCAAAGACGCTATTCATATAAATTAACTATCTTAAAGGCTTTTTTTGCCTTAACCTTTTTATTATCATAGTCTCAAATTAAATTATTTGATTCCACTGTTTTATCTGCTATTAAGTTGATCATTTATAATTTAAAATAAGCCCGTTTCTTATCCATTCAGTACTGGTGGTTGTGAATTACTTTTACAAGGAAAAGGGTAAGCCATTGTTACTTAATTACATGTGACATCTTACTGTCAAAATGATTTATTACAACCACTTGATTCTTAAGTTTCCAATGATAAATTGTTGACTTCTTATATTTTCTATATTTCATAATTTATTTTGTATTTACGGTCATATTTATAATATATCAGAGCCCATTTATTTACTGTATGCCATTTGTAGGTCTCATTTTTTGTTTCCCACTTTTTATTTCACTTTGAGGATGCTTGTTTGTTGTTATAGATAATTTGTTATTAATTACTCCTTTTCTCTTGTTAATTTTAATATTATGCACTGTTTTGGAAATAATGTTGTACATGTATCATTATATATTAATGTATTCTGAATAAAGTCCCCTTGTGTTAGTGGTCATGGCTGGTCCTGACATCACACTGCCTTGACACCACATAATGATAACAATGACTAATTTCCGGATCTGCTGACACAGGCTTATCAGGTGTTACATTGAAAAGATTAAATTAATTAAATGAAACACAATTTAAAAAATGTCCTTGCCACTTATTTTTACTCCTAATAGTACTACAATTATCTATGATTATAAAAAAGAATTCTGTCAATCCCAAAACGTCCAGGTCCTACATTTACAGGTGCAGTATGATATTAGTCTAGTTTTATTTGTCTTGGTTGACTTACAATAGGTTTCATATCAATTGTTATCATGACACTGAATGACTATCACTCAAAATTTAAACAATTGTGGGACCAGCAAATTGTTGCTTTGGGGCCCCAGTAGCAAACAAAAAAGCAGGTTGGATATAGGAAGAGATTTCCTAATGGCAATTACGACTTCTAGACGTTACCACCATCTGTATAACAATGTTTTAAAAATTATCCAAATGTTATATTCCACCAATCTTTTTTTGCATTATTGTATACAGCAGATCATTACTCTGTGCTGACTAAATTGATTCATTATTCATAGCATCATTCTCTTTCACTGTAAGATGTTTTTCAGAAAATGATATAAAGCACTGAATTGTCAAACATTCACAAGATAAATATCTAACAGTTTCTCACTTGCCAAGGTTGAAATTCTGGATACTTTGCGCATGTTCTGTTGGCAAAGGGTCCTCTTGTAGGTATGCAATACTTTAAATCATGTAGGGCCTGTGCTAAGGCATAGATGGCATTATATGCCGCATAAGGATATCGGAAGTTATTCACATCATATGCTGACACATCAAGTGTTTCCAATTTTTCTGTTTGATTACAAAATCTCTTTCCTGGTGTCCCGTTTTCAGTGTCTGGTCTGTTCATTTCCTCCAGCCATTGGCAGTCAAAGGCATGCTCCCAAAACAACTTCATAAATATGTCATTGACAAATTTTGATGGATGTATACTATAAAGGAAATCCTTAAACATCGGGATCTCTCCACTATACACTGCAAACCCAATTGTGCCATGCAACGTTTGCCATAAATCTTTTATGGAAAATACAGGAGAAGGAAACCAACTTGTGTTTGCAAGCCAAATTTTACCAACAATCTTCTTTGCAGAAATTTCTTGAAAAAATGGAATCATCTGCGGTGAAAAGGTCAAGCACACTATAACTTTTGCCGTACACTTGTGTATAATGTTGATGGTATGAAATAATGATTTCTGTGTCATCTTTGTAGCTAGTGTTTCAAAAAATTCAATACAGATGCCATTCTTGGGAGCTTCTTCCATTAGCTTTTGACCATTCTCAAGACCATAATCATTGTCTGAAGCCAGAATTCCAATCCACTTCCAACCAAAGTGAAGACACAACTCAATGAAAGCAGAGGCCCGAGATCCTGCATTTGCAATGGTCCGGAGAAAAGATGGAAACTGCACTTTATCACTTAGTGCACCCAATGCTGCACCATAGCTTATCTAGAAAGGTGGAAAACACTTGCTTTATGAACCTGTAACACATTTTATTTTAATAATTGATTGTCTAATGTGAGTTGTGGAATACTGGTTGGTTGACATAGCAGTATCTACTAGAAAATCTAAAACCTGCATCAGACTGGAGAACAAAATCATAATTTTAGGATCTAAAATGTTAAGAGGTTCTTGCTGCTTGGTTTATATTTAGGCACTCAGTTATCAAGACAATAGACTGTATTCATTTGACTGGTAAAATGTGTGCAGTCTGGTTATTAAAAGGGAACCTTTACATTACGTTTTCCAACAATAAATAATCCAAAGCATTTTATGACTATATTAACTTTCAGTTGTTTCAAAAGTTTGCCAGATCACATTTGATTCTAGCCAACGTGTGTTTTAAATACAAATTTGCTTCTTGAGTCTCAAACAATATAACAAATAGGACACTTTACATCACATACGTTTACAATGCATGCAAATACAACATGGTCGTTACAACGACTGCGTTGTTACATCGCAGTACATTACAATGCAAGTTATTACATCGACTTGCTGTAGGGGGCGCGCTGGACTTAGGAATAGTATAATTTACTATTCCAACTCCAGTGTGCGCAACAGTAGGGAAGGCGTTGGAATAGTAAATTATACTATTGTGTATGTTAGCGCGCCCCCTACAGCAAGTCGATTTAATGACTTGCGTTGTAATGTACTGCGATGTAACAACGTGGTTGTTGTAACAACAGCGTTGTAATCGCATGCCTTGTAACGCATGTGATGTAATGGCTGTTTTCCCAATGAAACAGAAATTGTTAATTTCGTAAATTGTATCCTAAGAAATTGAAAGTATATCAAAAAGATCCATTTTGTGATAGTGTATTTACATAACAGTTATCAATTAATTGCAAACGACAATTGATCAATTGCACACTTGACATATGAATCATAGGTTGGGAAAAGAAAATGTAAATATTTTTAGACAAACAAAGGAAATCCTCTAGCTATGTTTTTAATCCTAAACATATACTTAATATATTAATTTTGTTTTGTTTGACTTGTTTGGTACTATTTTTTTTATAGTATTCTACATATTATTGTGTTTTGGTTTATCAAAAGCATATTTTTACCAACACATTGCAAATGATTTCTTGTTCACAGCACTTTTCCCTTGTGTCATCGATCAAATTCATCAACAGAAATTGCATTATAAATGGTGCATTCTCTTATAGTTTCCTACCTACACAGATCATCTGTGTTTATTATAAAAAGCTACTTTTTGACTAGATTCAATTTTAAGCCTAGATTTTCTCAAAATAAAAGATTGTGTGGACTATGCAACCCAACAACAATCTTTAGTTGGCATAAAGAAAAAAGCCATAAAAGCACAATTTATAAATATACAATGAAATCAGCATTAAAAGAACAACTTCACTGCAATTAAAACTTCTAAAACTAGTGTCAATCAGTACATGTTGCACATACATATGGGGGCAGACATTACCAGATAAACACTGTTCACAAGTGTCATAAGAGAAACATCAAACATACAGATCAGTATTAGTAAAAACATAAAGGACTATACCACTCCCTATTTTTTTTTTTTTTTGTTTTTTTTTTGGAAAACCTTTATTTAAAAAATCAGGACACAGCTATTCAGCCGACAGCCCGAAGGTTCGGCAGCATTGAGAGTTAGATACAGTGATGTGTCCCCAGTACAGTACAAAGAGTAGTGCAAAGGTCCAATTTTGAGTAAACACAGAAAAACTCACAACAAACCCCAGCAAGGCAAAAACATTGAAAGCCCTTGGTGAAAGCCCCCAGGGGAGGCCGGACCCCACTCATCTACTAGTTACAAGACAGTGTACGGAGGAAGAAGGGGGACAGCAGAGGCCCAAAACGGTTCCTAAAACCAAACTGTGCTGGAAAGAGGGTCAGGGGGAAAGCTGTTCCTCGGGAGGTTCCAGATCCGGGGCAAGACATATTCCCCCCCTGTATTGGTTCCACCGCCCCCAGATGGCATGCCACTTCCGGGGGCGACCTCTGGAGCAATAGACCGTCTTCTCCCTAAACATGCTCCAGTCCATGTTCTCTTTCCACGCGGTCAGTGTAGGGGGTCCAGAGGAGCCCCACAATCGCGCGATATCCCTTTTAGCGACCATGTTACCCAGGGTCACCCATTGGGTCTGCGCCTCATCGAGGTCAGTGGGCCCCCAGACGTTCAGGAGGCAACACCGCGCCTCCGGCTGCACAGCAAGGCCCGTCACCTCCCCCATAACTGCATGGACTCTCCTCCAGAATTCCACAAAGACACCACATTCCCACATGATGTGCAGGAAAGTACCCACCATACCACATCCCCTCCTGCACAGGCCGTCCTCCGAGAATCCCATGTGGACCAGCCTTGGCCCCGTCACATACACCCGGTGCAGTATTTTAAGCTGCACCAGCCTCAGACGCGACGGGATCGCAACCTCCTTAGGAGAAGAAACCGCTGACTGCCAGTCCTCATTATCCAACTCAAGGCCATCCCTAGTCCACTGTTCTCTCAGCCCCAAAAGCATGTCTGCCCGGACGTTAATCAATTTCTTGTATATGAGCGAGATCGTGCTCTCGGGCATATGACCATCAAGGACCCGGTCCTCAAGGGGAGAGGACTCCGGCACCTTCTCACCCTCCACGAGGACTGATCGGAGGGCGTGGCGCAGCTGGATATACCTGAAATACTCGGAGGGCCTCAGCTCATACTCAGTCTGCAACTCCTCGAAGGACTTCACCCTCCCCTTATGCAGCACATCTCCCACCTTGGATATACCTATCAGGTCCCACTTATCAAAGCCCTTCGTATGCCAGAGCCTTCCCAATCTCTCCGATTCAAACAATGGGGTAGCGAGGGTGAGCTTGTCCTTCCAGCCCAGCGAGTCGGTCGCCATCTTCCACACACGCACCGCCACACCTGTGGGCCCCGTGAGGGACGAGTCTAGGGACCGCGAATACAACGCCCTGTAGTAGTTGCCACCACGCAGCAACTACCTGTCCATGGCATATCCAGGGCTGAGGGCGGGGCCATAAAACCCATGGTTGATCGCACTCAGCTGCGTGGCCCAGTACTACCGTCGGATGTCTGGGAGCGCAATGCCCCCATCATACCATGGGAGCATCAACTTTGCAATAGCTATTCGCGGCCGCCCATCCCACAGCAACGTCCGTTGGAGGCCTTCTTCGACCTCCCGAAAGTATTTGGCCGGTACCCAGTCCAAAGTGTTCTGGAGGGCGTAGAGGAAGCGGGGAAGAGACATCATTTTGAACAGGGCCGCACGCCCAACAAGGGAGAGCGGCAGCCTCCGCCAACCTTCAACATCTCGCCTCAAGCGTGCCAGGGGGGGGAGCAGATTCCTCTCGTAGCGCACAGCAGGGTCCATGGATATAAAGATCCCCAAATACACGAAACCCTGCTGGGCGACCTGTATCGAACATGTTCTAGGGATCGGTGGGACCTCGCCACTAAGAACGTACAAGTACGATTTGCCCCAATTAATAACGAGCCCCGAGTTCCTACCGAACGATGCGAGTACGTCACAAACCACTATAAGTGACTTCTTAGGTGAGGCAAGATACAACAGGATATCATCGGCTTAGAGCGAGATACGGTCCTCGTGATCAGGCGACTACCGAAGGCCCCATATATCCGGGTGCCAACGTATCCACGCAGCCAACGGTTCAAGGGCGAGGGCGAACAACAGAGGCGACAGGGGGCAACCCTGCCGAGTACCCCTACCAAGCTGAAACGGAGTAGATGCCCGACCATTCACCACCACGTTCGCTAGCGGCCCCTCGTACAGCAACCTAACCCAATTCACAAAACCGCGACCAAAACCAAACTTGGCCAGCACGGCCCATAAGTATGCCCATTCCACCGTGTCAAAGGCCATCGTGGCATCAAGAGATGCCACAATAGCCGGTTCACGCAGCGTGCCCGCCCTGGCGATGACGCCATGAAGACGCCTAAGGTTTAGTGCCGTGTTTCGGTGCGGGATGAAGACGGATTGATCCGGGTGGACCAAGTCGCCAAGTACCCTAATCAAACGGGTCGCCAGGAGTTTAGCCAGAATTTTCGGCTCAGCGTTGAGGAGTGAAATGGGCCGATAGGAGGCGCACCTATCTCGGGGCTTACCCTCTTTATGTATGACCACGATCGACGCCAGCCGCTGATCCAACGGAAGGATCCCATCCCCCCGCGCCTCCAAAAACATGGCGCGCAGGTGAGGGGCGACCCTATCCGGGAACAGCTTGTACAGATCTATCGGCAATCCGTTCGGTCCAGAGGCCTTACCCGAGTGTAACGCGCGAATAGCCCCCGCCACCTCGTCGACCGTTATATCACCATCCAAATCGTCCCTATCTATGTCAGAGAGGCAGGGCAACTCAATATCACGGAGGAGATCAGCCGAGTCCTCGGGCGGCCTGTCCGACACAGAGGAATAAACCCTACGAAAGTACTCCGCGAAACACTTCACAATCCCCTCAGGATCCACAATCGCCTCCCCCCTCTCTCCCATCAACTCTGGCACCACTCTATTGACCCGTTCTTTCCTGTCCAACCATGCCAGGAGTTTTCCTGCCTTATCACCAACATCATACAGGCGGCCCTGTTGTTCCCTACTGAGGGTCTTAGCGGCGTCCGTCACCAGGTCCCTATACTCCGTCTGCTTCAAGCAAAGCTCATGCAGCGAGGACTCTGTAACCCCCTCCTCCATAGCCCCCTCAAGGGCCGCGATCTCCTCCTCTACCTGCCGTACCTCCCCATCCCTCCGACTCTTGGCAGCCACCACCAGGGAGAGGGCTTCCCCCCGAAGCACGGTCTTAAAAGCTTCCCACAGCGACACCGCCGAGTCCACGGTTCCCAGATTGTCCTTGAAGTAATTATCTACCTTCTTTACCAGGGCGCTGCGCACCTTGGGGTCTCGGAAATACCATGGGTTAATGGGGGCCACCCTCCCTCCTCCCTCCCGACCTAGATCCAGCCGGATCCACACTGGCGAGTGGTCAGAGATACCGCGTGCCATGTGCCTCGCCTCGGACACCAACGAGGCATGTGCGGCCAGAGTGAGCAGGTAGTCAATCCTGGAGAGGCTACCATGCGCACCGGAGTGAAACGTGTATTGACTCTGTGTGGGGTGCCGGAGCCTCCAGCAGTCTATAAGACCAAGCATGTCCAGGAAATCTGGAAGCCATTTCTGAGCCCCCCCCTGTATCCCTGGGCGGGTATCTATCCAACAGTCCGGAGCCCACAGCGTTGAAATCCCCTCCCACTACCAGCATACCCCCCGGGAGAGTCAGCAAAGCCCTGCCCAGATCAGCAAATGTGGAGGCCTGCAGGGCCGGCGGGACATAAACCGAAACCAAAACCAAAGTCCTTCCTTCCCACCGCCCCGCCACCGCCACAAACCTCCCCCTATCGTCAACAATGGTGGAGTCCACCTCAAAAGGCAACGATGCTCTAACCAGGATGCCCACACCCCTGGACCCAGAAGAGAATCCCGAGTGTGCAATGAATTTATACCCCTTCCTATTCAAGGCATAGCACGTATTACCTATGAGATGCGTCTCCTGCAGCAGGGCAACATCTGGCATTGAGCGTTTAAAAAATTGCAAAACAATCCCCCTCTTGATGCGATCCCCCAAACCATTAACATTCCAGCTTATAACACTTAAGCCTCTACCCCCCATCCTCAAACGGAAAGAGGCCCACCCCACACCCGAGGAGCCACCATGGAACAGCCCTGAGGATAATCATCATGCCTTGCAGAAATAAACCCCCCAACAACAAACTCCAAATCCCCGAAACTCCCCCCACCCTGCACCCCTGCTGCAGCTTACAAAGCCCCCCCAACTTGCAGTGTGCCTGTCGCCCTACAAAACCAAAAGTCTACAAAAAGTACCCTAAGGGAGGAAAAGAGCACCCCTCGTCCTCCCGCAACCCTCCACAGTTACTGCACTCTGTTCAAGTTCTCAAGTATAGTCAAATCAAGTCAGGCCGGCTCTGAGATATCAACCCTGTCCATCCCGGCCACTGTCTCCATGCTCGGCTGTGTCGTCCCTCTTCCGTCGCCGGGGCAAAGCGTCCAGCCATTCGTCGGCCATAACAGGAGAGTCAAAAAAGAATGTCCGATCTTCGTGCACCACCCGTAGTCTGGCAGGGAAAAGCATGGCATACTTCAGATCCAGTTCCCGAAGCCTCCGCTTCACCCCCAGGAAGCTCTGTCTCTGTCTCTGCACCTGCTGGGTGAAGTCTGGATAAAAATTAACCGACGCATTCTGGAAGGGAACTGGGCCCGTCACCCTCGATGCTTGCAGGATAGCGTCCCGATCTCGAAAATGAAAGAGCCGGGCGACAATCGGCCGCGGCGGGGCACCCGCCTTGGGCCGCCCGCCCGGCACCCTATGGGCCCTTTCCACCGCAAAGAACTTTCCAAGGCCCCTAGGCTTCAGATGATTAAGGACCAAATCCTCAACAAGCAGGTCCGCCGAAGCCTCATCCGAGGACTCCGGGACCCCGATGATGCGCACGTTGTTGCGCCTGGCCCGGCTCTCGAAGTCCTCCAGCCGGCGGGCGACGAGGTCACTCTCGGCCCTTAGCTTACGGACCTCGGTCTGCAGTTCCGCTACATCGTCAGTGAGGCCCGTGGTCTTGAGGTCCAGGTTCTTAACGCGCTCGTTCGTCTTGCCCAGGTCCGAGCGGATCAGGTTGACATCCACCAGGATGGCATCCACCTTATGCGCCAGGGCCTCGAACTGTCTCCCCATCGAGGTCTGCATCCCGTCGAGCGCGCCCATGACATCCTGTAGGGAGAGCTCCGGTGTCACAGGCGAGTCCTCCTTCTGGGCCTCCGGCGCCTGGCTCGATCCACTCGGTGATGCTTTCTGGAGAGCGTAGCGGTCCATGCTGTTGACTTGGGTATACGTTCCCCGCCTGGTAGACTTAGTCTTCAGCCGATCCCCTTCTGCCTTGCCCGACATAATGGACTCCAGGCAGTCCAGTGCAGTTAAGACTGATCCCTCTCAGGGAGAGGAAGAAGGAGTGAGCAGTTCTGCCT
Source organism: Triturus cristatus (assembly GCF_964204655.1). Taxonomy (NCBI): domain Eukaryota; kingdom Metazoa; phylum Chordata; class Amphibia; order Caudata; family Salamandridae; genus Triturus; species Triturus cristatus. Next base: position 1,208,578,891 of record NC_140590.1, read on the forward strand.
TATGCTGCCAGAGTAGCCCGCCGAGCGTCCTTGGGGTAATAAAGCCACCCAGAGCTCTCCAGTGTCCGGGCAGACAAAGGGAACAAAATCGAAAGTGAAAGAGCGGGGACCTCCGTCCGACCGTTCACACCTCGCCTGGCCGTTGTTGATCAACTAGGAGCCGGGCATCCTGCCAACTCTGGCCCCTGGCATCCCCGGGAGATAGGCCGCAATCTTCCGCCAGGCGTAAGTCCGGTTCCCGATGGGCGATCCGACCACGGGTGGCATCAATCGCCTCCCTGACAACTCAGCAACACGATGCCATGCATACCATCAGGATTAGAGACAGGATAGTCGACGGAGGGCGCGAGGGTCTCGGGAGCTCTAAGCTCACGCGGCCATCTTGGTCAAGCGCTAGGCTCCTCCCCCACTCCTGGTCCCTTTGAATGTGTTCAGATAATATCATAAATGTGTGAGTTCATAAAGCATGGCATACGATTACGATCTTAAAAACAGTATCACTTCATCCCCTATTGCACAAGGTCAGGCCATTGGTCTCCCATAGATCTCCTAATTCACATACTGCACCATAAATAGGATGTTACAGAGGCACATATTAAAGGAGATTGAAATTGCTGCAGGAAAGTAAGGGCCAGACTGCTACAACTTATGTTATGCTGTTTAAAAATGGGTCTCAGAAATAATAACCTAGGAGCCTTAGAAAACCTGCAAAACAGTGTGAAGTGGAACATACATTGAGTGGAAGGGTTGTCACAGGGAAGTCTGGTCAAGGTGTGTGACCAGTCATTCATATGTGGAAAGGCAGCAATACACTACATCATATTGAACCGAAACGTATTAGAAAATATCAACCCTGAGTGTCCAGAATTGATGATAAATAAGGTTAAAGCCCCCTCTCAGGTGTCATCTCGCAATATGCTTTAAAACCCATTTTGTTTCAAATGCCTGATAAATTCTGAAGCTCAAAAAGTTGAAACATATGAGCACTGCTTCACTAACATCTAACATTGATTCAGGATCATCAAAGAAGGTTGGACTGTTTATCCCGTCACATAAGCTCCTTACATTCTTTAACCCCTTCGACGCTCATGACGGAACGGTTCCGTCATGAGCGTCGGTTGAGCTGTGCTCATGACGGAACCGTTCCGTCATGACCACGCCCGCGCAAGCAGCGCTCAGCACCGCGGGGGAATCCGCCCCGCATGGAAGGGGTTAACCAAGGTATTTCTAGTGCCCACTCAAGAGGTAAACAGTCCGCAACTACTCTCCTGTTTAACGTTGTCTCTGCTTTAGTGTATATACCAGGCAACAAGAGTAAAAGTTTTTCTCTAATGAGATCTTCTGTGTATGGCAGCCCTAACTCAGAGTGGCATAGGGCAGTCACGCAACTTGCCATCATCTACAATAATTGTCTTAGGCATGCTTTTTGTGCAAAATTAATTTCTTCAAATTTGCATGTCCCCAAAGACCAGATGCTTATGTTGCCGCTGATATACACTTCACACAGTATATTATGCATCGGTTGCTTTGCCAAATCACATCCAACTACCTGACGCATCCAAGTTCCTCTGGGGTTGAAAATAACGCCCAGATAGGAAAATATATGTGCTTGTTTTATGGCAACACCTTGGATACTAAAGCCTTTCTTTATTGAGGTGGATGCTTCACACATCATTATGAATCACTTCTTGGTTTTACCCCTAGGTCCAGATCTCCTATGTAAGCTGAAATTGTATCCCTCAAAAGCTGGAGCGCATGGGAGTGCGTGGCATCAGAACTGTATCATCCCTTTAAAGAAGCACCAGCACTGGATTGTGGCCAACCTGGGGCATGTCCTTGCCACCCCCTCTAGCACCTTATTCAAATTATTAGAATAGAACAGGCAAAGAAAGGGTGCAAAAACACAGCTCTGCCTTAATCCCCTAGATATGGAGAACTCCTCAGCACACTCCCTCCCTACTCCATATCTGACTCTGGTAGTGAAACTCATGTAGATGTCTCTAATTATGTGAATTATATTCATATTACTTCAATAACTTTCATCAAGTGCCGCAATTTACTATGAGATGACACAATCAAACACATCTGACATGTCCATTAAACTTATGTAAATTGAGTCCTTTGTGGCAACTGTATAATGTGAGATTAATCGAGACAGATGATTACACTGCTTTATGGTGCCCATGTCTCTTCAGAAACCATATTGACTATCTGCCAAGATGGCATGTTCATCTGCCCACATCTCCAGTCTTGCCAAGATAACTCCCCCGAACACCTTAACCACTGCATCCAATAGGGAGATCGGGCAATAGCATTGTGGCTCATTTTGTTCTCCCTTCTAAAAATAGGGACTATCAGTGACTAGGACTATGTATCCATTCATTAATATGGACCCCAAAAGTCTATATGAGCCTTGAACACTCCGTACATGACACAATCGCTGACCTCAACGCACCCCACGCCCTCGCCTTTTCAGACTACATCCTACATGGAGACCTAAACTTTCACCTGGACAACCACGATGACCCCAACACCACCGCCCTCCTAGGGAACCTCGACAACAAAGGACTGAAGCAACTTGTCACCTCCCCACATACACAGAGGGACACACACTCAACTCCATCTTTGCAGAAGGAAACAGCGTCTCCTACAGCCATACCACAGAACTCCCCTGGACAGATTACCACTGCATCCACTTCTCCTTCAGAAAACCCACCATACACAAGCACGCCCACTGCTTCCCCCATAGAAGCTGGAACAAAGTCACTGAAGACCAGCTCACCCCTGCCCTCACCACACCCCACGCCCAATGACACCAGACGCTAACAACACAGCACACAACCTCTACGGCTGGATCACAAACTGCGCCAAAACACTTGCCCCCTCAGGAACCAAACAAGATGACACATCATGAAAGCAAGCTGGTATACCACTTTACTCCAAGAATCCAAGCACTCCTGTTGACGACTCTAAAAGACATGGAGGTACAACAAAACCCCAGAAACATGCACCACCTACAGAGCAGTCACCACAACACACCACCAACTCAGCAAATGAAATCCACAAAGAATCTCATCAACACCCACAACTTCAAAGAACTCTTCTCCATCACCAAGGAATTCGCAAAACCCTGCAGCGAAACAACAGACATACCAACCTCCCAGGATCTCTGCAACAGACTCAGCACCTTTTTTTACCTCAAGATTAAGCTGATTTATGACAACTTCAGCAACCAAGACCTCCGCACCGCTCCAGCTTCCACCTCCAACGCCATCCAACAGTCTGCTCACTTGGACCCCTTTCACGACAGAGAACACCATAAAGACCATGAAGAGCATCCACTCTGGAGCACCCTCAGACCCCTGCCCACCCCACATCTTCCACAGAGCTGCCAGGGCCATTGCACCCAAACAATTCTGGATGATCAACTGTTCCCTCGAAACTGCTACATTCCCTGACTACTGGCAATACACCGAAGTCAACCCCCTCTTAAAGAAACCCTCCGCAAACCCGACGGAACTCAAGAACTTCAGGCCCATCTCCCTGTTTCCAGTTTCCATCAAGGTCATCGAAAAAGCCGTCAACATCCCGATAGCAAACTTCATCGAAGCCAACAGAGTTCTGGACATCTCCCAATCCAGATTTCATAGCAACCACAGCGCCCAGACTTCCCTATTTGCTGCCACCAATGACATCCGCTCCCTCCTTGACCAGAGCCAAAACACAACCCTCATCCTCCTGGACCTCTCAGCTGTCTTTGACACCCTCTTACCGCACACTAGCCACTAGACTCCATGATGCCAGCATCTGCGGAAAGGCCCTTGACTGGATATGCTCATTTCTCACAGGCTGAACTCAATCGCAGCCAGACTGATACTAGACATCCCCCATCACAACCACATCACCCAAAACCTCCTCGATCTCCTCTAGCTCCCCATCGAAATATGAATAACCTTCAAGCTCCTCACTCACGCATAAAAGGCCATCCACAACATCGGACCAGCATACCTGAACAACCACCTCTTCTTCAACGCACCCAAGAGACGCCTCTGATCAGCTGACCTCTCCCTGGCCACTATCCCACGCATCTACAAGACAAGAATGGGAAGAAAGTCCTTCACCTACTTCACATCCAAGGCCTGGAATGACCTTCCCCTACACCGCAGGCAAGTCTCTACACTGCTCCAGTTCAGGATTTGTTCTAATTTCCAGTCGGTCTCCTATGAATGCGCCCACACACGTTGGGGCATTTATAGGAGACCACCTGTAAATTACAAAAAATCCATATACAAGCTGCCTTATGTAGTTAGGATTATTATTGTAAGTTAGAACCCCATTTCTCATTTAATTTCCACTGTGATTTTTTAACGTCATTGTCAATAATTGTTTTCTAGGGTTTGATATGAATGTAAGAAAGTAAGACTATTTCAACTGGATATATGACCGAACATTATAGGTCTCTCTATGTTAGACTGGGGATGGTCTTTTCAAAAGAGTCTATTTCTCTTTGCTGTGTTTAAGATGTGTTGATTGTCTGTGGTATGAATGTGGTATGCTTGATAGATTAAATGAGAGACGATCTTGGTGTTGTTTAATATTTCTGGTTTGATTAGTTAATTTACTGTATAGCTCTGCCAGCATCCTGAGTTTGTCGTTACATGCTGAGCTTGACTATCATTTTTGATACGAACAAAAGCAATACATAATTTCTGTTTCTGTTGTGGGATTCAATACAGATGTTCATCACTGGACTTTTTTATTTGCATTTTTATTTATAGCAATCTTTGCAAGCAGAATTGTTGCCTAGGCTCATGTTTGTGACTCCATAATGATGACTTTTTTCCGTTATTGAAAGTATTTCCCAGGGGCCCTCTCTTTTTGTATTCCGGTTCAGGAAGGACCTCAAAACCTGGCTCTTCGAATGACTCCAGCACTCAAATGAGCCCCCCCCCCACCCAAACCCCGAGCGTCTTGAGACCCTCACGGGTGAGTAGCTGCGCTTTACCAACCCTGATTGATTGATGGAACAGATCTGCGGGAACCCAATCAAGATTTTAGAATGGGCACATTTACTGTTTGTTTTAATGTACTGGTAGGTTCAAGGACAGTCCATGCCTCTTCCATTATAATTCTTTTCCTATTTGTTAGTGCACGTTTATACAGTCTTCTGCATTCCACAATCGTGATAGGAGCTACCCAATGCAGACTTGAGTGTCCTGTGTGCCATTGTGCATTCATGGTCAAACCAGCCTTTGTTTTTTCCCCTTCTGCTGACGTTTTTAGTGAGCTCCCTTTTAATGTAGGTTGATTTCTAAATAAAAGCCTCTTTAATTTCTAGGTCACAAGCACTTTCACCCAGGTTAATCTTAAACCACAATGTGTTGTCCTTTACCAAATTTACCATAAGATCCTATAGGTTTCACATTTACCCATTTTATGCGAGAGACGTTATGAACTATAGTATCAATTTCTCTCACTTTTACATATGATTTAAGGTGGACTTCCCATAGCTGACTGTCAACCTGGAGGCTTTGGGGCAAATTATCACTAAAAGATTTTGTGTGGGTTTTAAAATTATAAATATGTTGCCTCATATTTTTCGATATTGAGTTGAAATCCATCATAATTCTTTACCTTCTTGCATTAAACGTTTTAACAAAAGGGACTATAGCTTACTTATTTCTTTTGCAAACCTCAAGCAGTGTTTCAGGAGGACATGATTGATCATATTGCCATTAACCTTGTGTGTTGAATGCGTGTGACCATTGCCCTTGTTGTCGCAAAAGCCACATACCTCCCTAAGAATGCACACACATAAATGAGCATTAAAATCCCTGCCACAAATTATGATTTTTCTTATTTAGTCCGCTTAAGTCTCTATCTAGCCTTTCAATCACAGCACTTATTCCCACACTAAAAAAATTGCTTTAAAAAATAACACACACTCTCCGTACTCCCTGTGACATTTCCAATAGACTGGTAAAAAGAATCACAAGACTGATATTTTTATAAACGGCCTTCTAAAAGGGTGGAAATGATGCGCGCTAATCCGCCCTTCACCCACCCCGAATTGGAGCACACTGCAGGTAGATGGTGTATGAGGTAACTGTTAATATGTCGGGGTTCCTAAAGACACAAAATCTAAATTTTCTTTAAAAAGTGTAACCATTCCATGTTGTCCAGTTTGTTATGTGGGCCTGCCACATTCCAAAAGACAAGTCTTAGCTAGGGGCAACTGGGCTTTAACATTGTAAGTAGGTGGTAAACTGCAAGTGTTTTGCAACCGCAAATGCAGTTGCACAATGATCATACATTACAGTTCGAATCACTACTAGGAAGGGACGCTCTTGGCATGCCCCTTCCTAATAGCGAGTCACAAACCATATTTTGCAGGTCGGTAATAGGTGAGCGACTCTCAAAATAGGGTTTGTACATGAGTCAGACCAATTTTGCAGTCGCAAACAGGCCGAATTCCTGTTTCCGAACGCAAAAAATTATCGTACATCTGCCCCTATGAATCTCGTATAACGCAAATGTTAAACCAAGGCTTTCCGTGTGGGGTGTTTCAGTTGCAGATTTGAGTTGGCATTCTCTGAACCCAGATGCCTAATTAGTTGTAATTTGAAGTTGATGCAAATTTAAGATTGGCAGGCTTCCAGCTGTGTGTTGATTTGTACTTGCATTTCCCGAAGACCATCGCCTTCATCTTTGTGGCATTTACCCCTAACTTATGATCTGAGTTATATTTATTTAGTTAATTTAGTGCATAATGCATTCCATTTTTAGTGTGGTCCTGGAAGACGAGATCATCAACGCACTGGATAATGGGCAGTCTAAAGAGTTCTATTCTTAGAGGAATTGTATTTGCCCTTGTGAGTGCACTGTCCAATTCTGTAAAATGCAAATTAAACAGCATTCAGGCAAAGATGCTGCAATGTTTAAGGCCTTGGTTTGTTGGCATTTGGCATGTAGCTGTTTTTTGAGTTCCTAGCATAATGCAGAACCAAGTGTCTGAAAGGAGAGAGATAATGGCTTTAAGTAAAGGGTTTGGAATACCCTAGTTTGCAAGCTTGGCCCAACGCCTATTCCTGTCTATTCTACCGAAAGCAGCAAAATAATCAACGAAGCATGCAAACAGTGGAAGTCTGGAGTGTTGTAGGAGGCCATTAGCCAGAAACACCTGTGGTACTGAATTATCTGTGGTTGATGAACTTTGCCAAAATCCTGTTTGAGAGAAAGGGACCAGATTCTCTCTCAAGTTCATGTAGTAGAATTTTCGCTGATCCTTTTGCATCGATGTCTAGTAGTGGAATTACGCGATAGTTTGCACGGTCACCTCTATTACCTTTTTGGGATATGGGGTATAAAATGGACCCTTTCCAGCACTGAGGTACCTGCACATTGGTGAAACTTTCCTTATATAAGTGTGTGAGAAGTTCTGCCCAAAATTCTGGATCAACTTTAAAGAGAGCCTAGAAGGCCATTGAGCCCGGGCACCCCATTTTCTCTGAATGTCTTGACCCTTCGGACATCCTCTTTTGTGAACTGTCTGATACCATCCCTAGGCTCACCATGTTGGACATTGTGTACTGTATTAGGTGTGATTGTATCGGAATATATCCCATGTACGTAATTGATCCACTTGTCCGGTGGGACACTCTATTGCTGTGTGCATTGTTTAAGGTGTTACTGTAGGTCCATAATTTTTCCTGGCAATTATGACCAAGAAAGGAGTGGATATGTCCATTCAGAAACAATATATCCTTGCTTTGTGGACCACAGTAATGATCGATAGGCCTTTTTTGCATTGCTATAAAAATGTGCTGTTACTGTGCTGGGTTTATCTTTGTTATACTTTTTGGTGGCTGCCCTGAGAAGCAACTTACTTTTCCTTAATTACTAGTGTGTATCACATAGTTTTGATGTTCCCCTGGTTTTTGGATGCCTTTCAAGGATGGGCCGCTTTTCCACTCATGGCACATTAAAGAGTGTCAGTTAATGTGCCCCAATTTAAGTGATACTGAATGCGTATTAAAGGGTCAGAGTCAAGGAGTTGTGAATAAAAAAATTGCTTCATCTTGCTGAACCGGGCTAGGGAAACCTTGCCCCACTTGAGTCTCCTTACTAGTATATTGCTTGCAACACCTGTCAGGAGCTCGGGTGTCTTGAACTGGCCGGCGCTAAGATGATTATGTTTTAGCTGCGTTCTCACTGGATTCTGGGATGAATTTTACCATAAAGGCTTTTTAAGACTCAAGTAGGGCTTGCTCACAAACATGTAGTCTACAGTTGAGATGTCCTTCAAAATTTATGGAAGGCCGAACGGAGGCTCTTCGGATTAAAGGGAAGTCAGATTATGAGAATTTAGACAGTCTATCAGTATCATGATGGAGGGAACTGACGATTTGAGTTTGTTGTCTAAATTGGTTATATTGAAATGTTAATACACTTCATTGGCTGGAAATTTATAACAGAGGTCCTCAAGAGCCTCAAAGAAGTTTTGAACTATAGATGTCTTACCTTACAGACCTAGGTAGGTATTTATCAAAGAAGTGGGCTCAAGCAGCCGTGTAAACAACATCCAACAATGTTGACTGCTTGGCGAAACAGGGCACCCTGAACTGGGTTCACTTATTATGAGCTTTAGTTCTGTATCACTATAAATATATGGGCCTCCTGAGTGTCTACCAAATTGTTTTTTTTATGGGGGATTTTTGAATTTCTTAGTGCCCTCCTATCTGGATCAGTGCTAAGACCCATGTTTCCCGTAAGCATAACACATCCCCAAATTTGAGAAATGCAAGTGATTCTTGTTGATTGAGGATATTCTTTAGCCCTGCAACATTCCAGGATATTATAGCAAGCTCTATCTTATGTTGCCATACTCTGCATGTAGCATTGCGGAGTGGGCTAGGAAAGGATTGTGATTTTGACTGCCTGTGTAGAAGCAAACCAGCCCCATTAGTCGTAGTTCTTGCCAGAATTGCCTAAATGTCATCACTATCCTATCTCAGCCTACATGTGTTGGCCCATACATATGTCTCACTATAGCTGGTAGCATAGAACCCAGAAGCACAGGCTTTCCATCTCTTGATACCCAGATGTCCATCACATACCCCATTCTTCTCGACTTTGCCTTCTCAATTTATGTAGTTGTATGCTGCAATTCCCTGAACTCATTAAAGTTTTGTACAGTATTCAAGAACACGTTAGAAACTGTCTCTCACTCAGCACCACAGGGCCCATCCATATAAAAGGTGTAGACTCAATAGTGCAATATTGAGCAAGCTCATCCGCAAAGCAGTTGCCTCGCTTGGCAAAGTCATTACTGCTCTTGTGTACTGCACACTTTTCCACAGCAATTTCTCTGGGTAACTGAAGGGCATCCAATAGATTTAGACATACAATCCATTTTTGAAGGGGTACCCAGTTGATGTCATAAATTATCTCTGCAGCCACAATTGACCAACGTTGTGCACAACACCGAGCTTGTATTAGCTGTCAGTGTAAATGGTAACTCAAGAGCTTTCTGAAGTACAACAGGCTCTGGTACAGGCAATCAGTTCAGCTACTTGTGCTGAGGTTACTTGGCACATTTAGGATGCCTCCACAACCCCAATCAGGGTACAAATGGCATATTCAGGTCTCAAAATGTCTCATCAGTATCTCAGACAAGAGCCATCAACAGACATGGTGAGGTCAGATTTATGAAGCGGGATATTCAGTATATCTGTTCTTGGTTTCAGGCATAACACTGTAACATTTATACAGTCATAGTTGAACTCACTTTCCTCGCCTTCATCACATGTAGGCAGTAGAAAAGAAGGATTTAGAGTACACACCTCTTTCAAGAGGCATTATCTGATGCCAGAATGATTCTTTCATATTGGGTTAAGTGGCTATTGGTCAGCTGCTTCATGCAAGTCATGAGAATTTCAATGGAATGTGACATCACAAGCGGGTGAACCATTACAATTACTTCAATTTGCTGAATGCTGTTACTGACCGCAGCAACTACTTTGAGACGAAACAGGCAATGCTGTGGCTACTGGGTCAAGGGTGGCTAAAAAACGACCACTAGACAAGTGGCCTCTAAATGGGTTTGTGTAAAAACTGATAATGCACACCCACCGCCCTCATGGCAAAAGAGTATGACTTCTTTGGTCCATCGGACATCAGTGGGCGTCAGCCTCAGTTAACGCTTCACCACAAAGGAAAAATGTGGGATCCATTGTTGACAGTATCCAACCATGCCCAAAAACATTAACACTTCTCTGTGTGTTTGGGAATTTCATTTTAAGGAGAATTTCAATGCACTCATGACACTTGTGACTCCCTTCACAATTGGAATGGAGGGTCTCTAAATTCTTGCTGAGTGTCTATTGAAATATGAGGGGCTCTCTGTATACCCTGAGGAGCATGACACCAGACAAGTGCTTTCTCTTGGCTCTCTTTGTGAAGTAGAACAAAAAAATTGACTGGCATAGATCAGTGACCATGAACCGTTTCGCTTCTGGGGTAATTTGGAATAGGATTACAGCAGTATTCAGAGTAGCATGGAATGACTATTTGACTTATTTTTCTTAAATACTTGACAATTCTCCACATTATATTTGCTTTTTGCAAGACCATCATCGGGGAACTATGAGGACTCCCAATCTCCTCCTTCAAAATGCCGGGTCTAGCATGCTTTTGATGACACTGGCTATTCCTGCAATGGCTTCTGGGGTCAATTTGTAATGGCGTGTTTAATGGAACACCATGTCAGACCTAAGGGTTATCTTTAGAGGCTAGCACCCTTAATCAACTCAATCTAATGACCTGGGAAATCCCTAACATCTTCTCTTATTGATCCCTTTCTGATCTGAATGTAGTTCTTCTTTAGTAAGAACCACGTAAAATCTGACTATGGATTTCAGTGCCTGCAAATTAAACTCAGCTTCTGCTGCTTGAGTCTCCAACCCCACTCTATCGGGTGTACAATATATGACAAAATTAAGCTTGCAGAGTAGGTCCATTTCCAACAAATTTACAGGACAAGAATCACATATAGCAAACTAGTGATATTCTTCGATGGCCCGACTTATTTCTGGGTTTGGTGCTGTAACCTGATTTGGAAACTGCTGATTTTTAATGCCAACAACGTAGACTTCCTTTCCAGAGAGGGTAGTTCCAGGACCTCAACGGTTCTAACAATTGAACAAGTGGCTCCTGTGTGTATCAGAATGGAGATGGGATGCCCATTAACCCTTCTGTCTACTTATGGGCAGCTCTGATCCACTTCTAGCACTACACCAAGCACACACTCTTCCTCCCCCAGGCACTGTCATTGGGCCTGTTCAAATTCCATGGAAACTTCAATCAAGCATTATGGGATTTGGGCTGGTCTGAGATGTAAATGGGCTATGCTGAGCTTGGCTGCTGGGTTGGAAATGGAGATTCCCTCCTTGTATTTGTATGGGCACAAGGGGATTTTGCAGTAAACCTGCTCTCTGGATTTTTTGGTTTGTCATAGGGGCGTCTTGGCACAGAGAGAAGTTCTTCCTGTATTGTGCAATTTGAGGCCTGCGCATCAATCATCACTCGGTCAGGATTACAGCGACACTCCCGCTTTCAGTGTCTGACCTTGTTGAAAATGGGACATGGGGTGTGCTTATTCTGGTGCCCGACATACCTCACACACACCTTCCAATTTCTTGAGAATTTCCTCCATAAGACATGGAGACCCCCTGCATGTTTAGTCCCAAGCTGGAGTCAGGGTCTAGTCCTGGATTTTGCACTTTAATTTCCTTTACTCTTCTGTTTTACGCTAGCTGAGTTTGTGCCTCCATGTACTTTTCTTTCATCCCTCTTCGTTTCGCATCTTGAATTTTACTGCAATATTTTGCATATTGCAGTCTTTTATCCACAGGCTTGCTTTGCCGGCAGAGCACTCCCTGTATGGTCTGATTGCTGATTTCAGGTTGTGATCCTTGTACAAAGGATGCAAGGAACCCTCCCATATTATCTCCCAGGGAGTCATTCATGCATATATGCCCCCTTTACACCTGCATTAATCTCTTAAAGTACACATGTTCAGAGTCCTTGGGCTCTTGGGATGTTCTGAAAATCTTGGGCGGATTCACTTCCTTTTGAGAAACCTTAGTTTTAAGATAGGCAATGATTGTGTCATATTTGGTTTTGACCACTAGTGACGGGGTATTTGTGATTGCTACTCTTACCTCAAAAAGCAAATCCAAATCTTCCCACAGAAACTTCGAGATTCTCACTATCTGCTTTATCTGAGTGTACCATTTGTCAGGATTTTCCCTCAATCTCAGTAGATTATTTGTGAAATGGAAGGGGTATGTAGGACCAAGGGACATGCACCTATGCTTTCCATTGGACCACCTTTACTACTCCTTCTGTGTCTTCTCTATCTCCCTTGGATTCCTCCTTTTGTTTTATGTTTGACCTTTTCTTCTTTGATCACAGTTCCGTGAATTTTCCACATCACCCCACTCCACTCCCTAATATTCTTTATCAGTTCTCTCACATGCATTTTTAATCCCCTCAGCTTTCACAATCTCAAATCCTTGGCTCCCATCATCATTTGGACATTCTTTCACAATTTCTTTCTTAGTGTCAGGTCAAATTCACACTCATCTGCCACTCTTTCCATTTTCACACAGGCCTCTTGCGCCACCTTCGCAGCCTCATTGCTATATAGCCATGTAGCACCGGGACGCTCTCTTAGCAGCTGTGCTCTTTACAAGTCATGTCATTCATATGAAGCAGTTCATCCTCATTGTAGTGTCCTAAGAAGTTCATACCTATGTTGCCTTTACAATTTCTTTGAACTCAACTTTTAATTGGGCTACATTGAGTCTCTGAGGGGGCATGTTCTTTTGGTTGCGGAGTGGTTCGTGAGGTTGTGGCAGTTCAGGTACCTTCTGCAATAGGAGTTCCTAAGACTTCATCCTGCTTCATCCTGCAGAATTCCAGGAACTGACATGCTAGATATGACTACCAAATGCAGAAGAATACTCAGAAGAATGTGACTCTCAGGCTTGTGAGGTTGTGGCAGTTAAGGTAGCCTCTGCAACAGGAGTTCCTAAGGCTTCATCCTGCAGAGTTCCAGGAACTGACATGCTGGATAGGACTACCAAATGCAGAGGAATACTCAGAAGGATGTGACTCTCAGGCTTGCTAGAGGACATTCTGGTGGACAAAATGTCTGGGCTAATAGAAGTCTGAGACTTAACCAAAGCAGCAAGTGTCGAGGCCTGGACAGGGGATATGGAAGTAGTCTCATTGTTACTTGGAGGTGTGCTAACTTCGGGAGGGAGTGATGTGACTGGTCAATTCTTTGGTACTGTCTGAGCTGGGGGTACCTGGAGTTGGTGCTCCATTAATGGGGGTGGTTTTATTCTTAGATGTTTGTCTATGAAGGCCTCCACCTCCTCACTCTCTGCCTCTGTCTCATCCCTGGGTTACTATTTATCAATGGGCTTTTCCTTCTCTATGTCCTCACCTTCTCTCAGTAGGCAAGCTCCTATTGTCTCAACCACTTCCTCCCTCCAATTTTTCGGCCTCTCATCATCCTGTTCCTTATCCTCCAATAAGCTTTATTACAGACCTTTAGTGCAAATTTCTTTCTTTTCTTTTCGTTTGTGACCTGTTCCTAGAGATGTAATGCCTTAAACTGTGTGGGTCTAGGCTGTGGTCTTAGGTCATACATTCTCCTTCTCAAGTTTTTGGTTCTCGGTGTGTTAAATGTGCCACTCAATGGAAACCACAATTCTCCTTCCTTTTCTTTGTGTTCGTGCCACATGCTCATAAATAGCCCTCTCTTTGCCACCATTTTCACCAGCTGATGTGCATTTGGGTCAAAATATCTCTTTGTTTAGTATTTGGTTTTTCGAAAACTGATTTCCCGTTTTATCAACATTCAACAATCATTCTTAGTTCTTCTCTCACACACTCTACACTCTGCTGAGTTTACGATCCATCAGCCAATACCAGAGCGTCTCATTCAAAAGTCAGGCAGTTGCAGCGTGGCTTTTGGTTCACCAACCGATCCATGCGCAGCACCTTATGATGTAAGGACATGTATACTGGCAGCTTATTGTAAATGAAGGTACACACTTCTAACTTAAAACGTACTGACGATTTATTAAGTAACTGCCTCCGACAGCCACACAACTATTCTCTCCACACCACAGGTCCGTTCTCTCACATACCAATGAACAATGAAATGTTGTTATGCACCAAGAGGGAAAGGTAACAGGGGGGGGGAAACAAGGGCAGGAAAAGGGTTAGACCAATTGGTACATTATATACAAAGAATTAATGATAACTGAAATACAAAAAATCACAACACAGCTTCTCCTGAACTCTTCACTGTTAACGTCTTTCTGTTTTTCTAAACTGATATTTCTACAATACAAAAATACTAACCTCCTCATTAAGAGGTAAACCCTCAACCTGCAGAATTCTACCGTACACTGTGCGATCACTCCCATTCAGTAAGGAATGAACAGCCAAAGAGCTTGTTTAGTACATTCGTACAACAGAGATAGTATGTCCCTAGCCTGGTGTAACTAATGGCACCTGTTCACCTCTCCTTATCAGACAACTTCATTAAATCAACAAATCTTTTGATTATAACTGATCGATTGAGGAACCTTTCTAAAATTCATACCACAGTGTCCATTAAGCTAACACGGATCATAGACTGTTGTCATAACAAGTCAACAAAGATGGTCCAAAACACAATAATTGCCCAAGATCTAATGCAAGATAATATTTTAATTCAATATCTATCCACTACATTTCACCACAACATCTCAAACTACAATTCCCTACATGCACTGCTTCGCCTCACTTCTCATTCACGTTCTGCACAAATCTAAGTCCCTAGGATCAGGCTTGGATGGGTTCATTTGAATCTCAGGGCTCAAACGCCTAAACCATGAAGATACAGTCATTTTTTCTATAGTCTACCTTGTCCACGTAGGTCAAATCAGTACAGGATGGATCCAATCAGAACCATCAGCTCTGCTACCAAATCTGCCAGCCCACAAACCTTGGTCTCTTTTACTTGAAAAATTGCCTGCTAAAGGATTGGACGGGATCAGTGTAGTCCCTATTGGCCTTTGGTGCTCCCCTTTGGAACCGTTTCTACTTGGCTAAATGTAAATGCATATAAGCTTAGCTGAAAGCATTCCCAATAAGACTGACTTATTTTTTAAAGTTTACTCAAAGAATAATAATACAGATATGCATAAGCTGGACCAACAAACTATTAGTAGATAGGCCAATTCTACAAAATACAGAAAGAAATTGATAAAGTTCTTCCGGAATTCCAGCATAGATTCGCCTTCTAAGAAAAGGAAAAGGTGGACACCTACCAGAGAGAAATTGTGCCCTTTTTTAGGACTTTGGACATAGAACTTCATACACTTTGGACATGGAACTTCATACATTTTGTACACAAATACATGTTATGCATAAAAAGGAAACAAGCCAGAAGAATTTTTTTACCACGAAATGCATTTGAAAAGTCTCTCACAATTCTGCTATATTAGGTTCAGTCCTTCGTAGGGTCTATTCATGTGACATGATTTGTTACATAGAGTATTAATTGGTCTGAGTCATTAGTTTGTCCTTGGATAGGTACAAATTTCTAAATGTGACTGGGAAAATCTTAGGGCCCGATTTACAACGGTAAATTTAGACCTGGAGTCTAAGTTTAGACTTAAACTCTAATTTTAGACCTGAAGTCTAACTTTCAACCTGAAATCTAACTTCAGACCTGAAGTATAAAGTTAGACTTTAGCTCTAAAGTTAGACTTTAGCTCTAAAGTTAGACTTCAGGTCTAAACTTAGACTTCAGGTCTAGGTTTACGTTTGCAAATCTGGCCCTTAGTCTTGATCGTAAAGCCTACAATTCTTTATAACACTGAAAATATCAACAGGGACACTGACCACACAATATGCTGTGAAGTTGCATCTGAAATGGAAAAAATTCACACAATTTGAGCATAAGCTTGATCTCTTGTATGTGAAACACTGCGATTTAAGAAATCAGATCCCACATGACAAAGCTCCGATTTGGGGGCACAAGAGAGATGTTGATTGACCCGCATGAACAGTAATGAAAGTGCAACCACTGCTCAAGCTGAAACCATCTTTACAGAGAACTCAGTTAGGCTGAGGAACCGAAATATGGTAAACAGTCCTAATACCAACAAGACGTAGCACAGGCCCTCCATTGATCTGGTGGGCTGGTGGGCCACCCACCGATGTCTAAATGACCTTCTTAATGATTCTTTTGGGTAGGTGAAACAATAATTCAGGAATTATTAATATTTTACTCACAAAAGCATTGATTCAGTTGACAAAATATCATCACTAATATGAACTTCATTAGCATACACATCTGTATGTGCACAGACCTACCGGACCATAGATATTTAAATACATTACTATTGAATATACTTTCCTGTTGAAGTGTTTACACAAATGCCATGTCATACCTGAGGATAGTTGCTGACACCAAGGATTCTGGCAATAGGAAGTGTTGCTGCAGATGATAAATCACCAATGATGGCAGATGTTTTGAGTTTGCCAGCACAGCTGTAATTTGGAACAGTTGTCTGATCACCCGATAGCAACCACAAAGTCCCCTCAATAGCAGCTGCTTCAGAAAAACATGTGTCATAGATTCTAAATCCCAAAGTCAATTCAGGTAGAATTGTAGGATTCTTGTTAATTTCTTCTGTGGCAAAAACCATGGCAAGAACACTTTGGTATTGTTCCATGTGAATGCTGTTAAAGGAAAATACATTCTACCATTAAATTGATTTGTGGCTGACTTTGTAATTTTCGTTAAAAAAAATTAACACTGCGCTTGTGTCACACACCACTCAAGTCCACAAACACAGTAAATCATGTATATGATGCAGTGCTTCATAAAATACAAATGTCCTCATTAGGTTTGGGTCATAGTCTCCTAGCGAAAGGTTACTAACATGACCACCCACTAGGATGCTACAATCAATTATGTAATGTCTTGTGCTTATGAGCAGTGTTTACTTCCATTTTTAATTACTAGTGGTAGTAAACAATCACCATCACTGCCAAAACACAAGCAAGGCCTGCATGGCTTCTCTTGAGAATGTGCCTCCCGAGGGAAGAACCCATTAAGAAGGGGCATGAGGACTGTACCAAATATGAACCATTTCTATTAGTGTAAGTGGTATGGTAGTTTATATTCTATCTTTCCCTCTGGATAATAGCACTAATAAGATCTCTCTTGCCACTCACTAATCCTAGTCTAAAGTAGCAGGCACCACTAGCTTTGCCCAGAAACATACAATTTACATACATTCATCATTTCATTCATTCAAAACTATTAGCCCTTCAGACAGCGAGGGGCAATTAGCTTGTGTTTGGTTCCAGGTGGGGGAGGCCTTATTATTGGTCGCACAAAGAGTTAGGCAGCTCTGGGTCATACAGCACTTTATAGATCATTATAATTACCTAAAGTCGAAAGTTTTTTTAAACGGTGAAGTGCTGATTAGTTGAGAATTAATTAAAAGTCTTTTTGTTCTGATTTTGCCCACACAACTTTATCTCAATAGTTCACATACGCAGGGAGGGCAGCAAGTGCATACATTTAACTGTTTCGTTTGATGGCCTATTGCAGTCAAATTTCTAGAGAAAAGCATAATATCTGGTGAGTGCAGGCTTTTTTTTATCGGACTGTTAGACTTGGCCCTCCCTGCAAGGTCACACCCAAACCTTTTGCTTTCACCCCTCCTATTTTGTTGAATTTGTTTTTGTTGGCTTTAAGACTCTGTGCACTTGATATATGGTGGGCGGTTTATCCAGCAAGCCCTGGCTATACTTCCTTTTCCAACCCACACAGGCACTATTCTAGGATCGATATGGTATTCGCTAATCAGTCCAGAATTGAAGAATCTTGTATAGAGGTATGTCAGAAAATCACTTCAGACCATAATCCTTTATTATTTACTATTCAGTATGGGACTGATGCGAGGGGGCCTACAAGGGCTTTCTCATTTCCCAAATATCTACTCAAGAATTCAGACTTTGTCCAGCGTATGCAGGGACTACTTGTAGAGTTTATTAACAATAATTCTCTAACTGCACCTTGGGCTATAGTTTGGGACTGCCTTAAGGCCTATGTTAGAGGTGTCACTCAGCAATACCTGTTTGAACAGAACAGGGAAAAGCTTAGGAAGTTGGAGTCTGAACGGAGGGAATATTCTGATTTAGAGAAATTACACGCTAATGCTATTCTTATAAAGGACGTAGGTGAAACTGAGATCTATCAGCAGCTCTTATCAGTCAGGGCTAAACTTAGTCGTAAGTTAAAGGAGAAAGTGGCGAGCCAGTACTTTAAATTTAGAACCCAACAGTATGAGTACGGGGAGAAGGTCGGGCGTGTCTTAGCATACCAGCTGGCTGATCAGCGGGCTAACACACATATTAAGAGTATTAAGGGAAGTGACGGCCTAACTTACAATAAGACGACGGACATACTTGAACAATTTAGACAATTTTACACTGACCTCTATAGCGATAATCTAGCTTTCGACCAGCATACAGCTATAGACTACATTCGGGATAGCGAAATGAACTAATTAGAACCACACATATCGGCACTAATGGATAGGGATGTGGGCACAGAGGAGATAGGGGCTGCTATTAGGGCCCTACCCTTAGGGAAAGCAGTTGGCGAGGATGCTATTCCCCTTGTGTTCTATAGAACGTTTGGAGAGATCCTCGATCCGGTCTTTTGAAGTTGGTCAACGATATATTGGAAGGTGGGGCAGCACCCTCCTCTTGGAAATCGACTAATATAGTCGTTTTTCTCAAAAAAGGAAAACCATCAGTGGAAAGAGGCTCTTACCGTCCGATCTCTCTCATTAACCACGACGCAAAGATCTTCTCCAAAATTCTTTCCTTAAGATTAGCACCGTTTATACATTTAATTGTAAAGGATCAACAACACGGCTTCGTTCCTGGGCGGGATACCACGACACATATTAACACCGCAATTGCCGTGTTTGACGTCGCCTGTCAGATGGGGGGTAAAATATCAATGATGTTGCTTGACGCCGAGAAGGCCTTTGACCGGGTTACTTGGGGGTCTCTCTGGTCAATAATGGCAGAAGTAGGGCTTGGTCGGAGGTTCGTCACAGCAGTTCAGAAATCATATATAAACTCCACGGCGGCAATTAGGCTTAATGGTTTAACTTCATCTTCTTTTAGCATTCAGAGGGGCACGAGGCAGGGTTGTCCTCTATCCCCACTCCTGTTTGCGATTTACATTGAGCCTTTTATCCGTCACTTATTGCACAATTCGAGTATTATTCCGGTGTCTTTCAATAACGTACATCTTAAAGTCACTGCGTACGCGGACGACATCGCGGTCTACACTATTAATCCTATTGTGGCAATGGGGGAGACGATTGTGGAGGCTCGGCGATTCGGGGCTTTCTCGGGGTACAAGCTTAATTCTAATAAAACTCAAACAATAACTAATTTTGAAATCATTCCTGACACATTATCTCTAGGCGTCACTCGAACAGCTACATACCTGGGGGTTAACCTTAGTAGTCAGACGAATAAAATAGTAAAACTAAATTACGAACCCTTGTTGCTGCTGACCTGCGCAAATGGCACCAATTGCCTCTCACAATTTGGGGGGGATGTAATATTGTTAAGATGAATATTTTGCCAACATTTTTCATATTTTTTCAGGGCTATCCCTTGAGGGTCGCCTTCTCTTTCTTTAAAAGACTCTACAGTATTATTGGCAGCTTTATTTGGGGTTACAAAAGGGCTAGACGCGCCATTACGTTTTTGAAACTGCCTTACGAAAGAGGAGGTTTCGGACTCCCAGACTTTAAGCTATACTTCTGGGCAGCTTTTGCCAGTCGTTTGCAGAGTCTGCTTAAAGGGTCTGGTATGTCCCAAATTTGGCTATCATACAAGCTAGCGTGTGGGCTAGAGTACAGGTTTATAGTGTGTAAGATGTCTGACCTGAACTACTTCACGCGGGTCCGTTTTAAGATAGTGGGACAAGCAGTCCGGATCTGGCACGATATTGTATGTGCATACAACATTCCGGAATTTCATGAACTTACGTATCTAGGAGGCAATCTGCGTCTAGGAGCCCTTTTTGACGACTCAGTTTGGAGAAGCTGGCAGCGCAGCGGAATCACGCAATTAGGGCAACTATATGA
Organism: Triturus cristatus; assembly: GCF_964204655.1. Taxonomy (NCBI): domain Eukaryota; kingdom Metazoa; phylum Chordata; class Amphibia; order Caudata; family Salamandridae; genus Triturus; species Triturus cristatus. The sequence goes on from NC_140590.1 coordinate 1,208,599,152, forward strand.
CTCGGATGGCTTCAGATCTTTTTCTTCTCTTAGAGGCGAATTCGGAGTTACGTATAATCAATGGAAAAGGCTTAGCTGCTCTTAGCGAACTTAGCAAGGCTGCCCGTTCATTACTACAGGTAACTGGCAGGGGCTGTATAGGGAAAATCTACAAGAATCTTTTGATGGAGTCAAGGGATGATGGCGGCCAGGCTGTAGTAAAACTAAACCGATTTTTTGGGATAGCTTTGAGCGAAGAAGATCTATATAGCTCTCTGACTACTATTAACATGGCAGTCACCTCTATAAACTTAAAACTCCAACAACATCGAATGTTGTTTCTTCTTTATTACACACCTGAAGTCATTACAAAATGCGCAACGACCAACTCTTCACCTAAGACACACTGCCCTAAATGTTTACTTTACGCAGCCGATATTAGACACATTTTTATTACATGCCCGAAATTGAACACATACTGGGTTCAGGTAACTGAGGAACTGTGTAAACTGGCAGGTAGGAATATCGTTATTTCTGAGAAAGAGATACTCATGGGTTCAATAGACGACTCTGGTCTAATATCTAACGCTCTTTTTTCCATTATTATGGCCTGTTGTCATCTTGGTATTGCAAGGGTTTGGATTGAGACGAAATTCCCGACACTCACGGAGATGCGGCTGATACTGAGGGGGTCTATGAGATGGAACTGGCGCTCGCCAAAGCCAGGGGCACCTCCTCTTATACTAAATTTGAATGCACTTGGTCTAGCCTTCACTGGGACTAATCAAATATTGGTGTATTGTTAACATCTTAATCTGCAAGTCGCTAGCTGGATATGTTATACTGCCGGCTGTGTGCTGCAAATTGTTTTTTTTTTAGACCTGGTTTCTTTTTGGTTTTTTTTCTCTTTACTCATATCCTCTTCTTATATCTATATTATTTACTATTATCATTTCTGTTATTATTATCTATGTAAAAATGTTAATGTTATTATTGTATCCGCAATGTATTTGTGATTGATGTCTGCTTATTTGCCCTCATGTTTCCCTGTCTGTTGATACAATTGTTTTTTTTTTTCTCCATTGGCAAAATAAAAAAATAAAAAAAATAAAAAAGGACTCTGTGCACTTTACCACTGTTAACCAGTGCTAAAAAGTTTCTGATCAATCCCTAAAATGTGGTAACATTGGCTTGCACCTGCTGGCATAATTACTTTATTTATAAGTCCCTGGTAACGTGGAATACCATATACCCAGGGCCTATAAATTAAATGCTACTAGTGGACCTGCGGCACATATTGTGCTACTCACGTAAGTAGTTCCTTAAAACATGCCCCAGCCCTGCCATTGCAGCGTGTATTTTAAACTGGCATTTAGCCTTAGCAATATAACTCCCTCGCCAAGCCTTATACTTCCCTTTTATTGCATATAAGTTACCACTATGTTAAGCTCTGGGTAGTCCATAGGGCTGTGTGCATTGTAATTAAAAGGCTGGGCAAGTACTTTAAAGTTTTACATGTCCCGGTAGAGAAAAACATCTCAATTAGCTTTCCACTACTTTGAGGCATACTTCTCCCATAGGATAACTTTGGTTAGCCTTATTACATTTAATAACTGCTAACTTTTGATTGGGAACAGGTGAACATTTCATGTTTGGTGTCTGAGACATTGTAATTAAAAATATTTTCTACTGCCCACCCAGTTTGCTTGTTTCTGGTCCAGTGAGGACCCGGCTTGGCAGTTCAGGCTGGACTGTTCCCATAAGGTGCACGGTCAAGACTGATTTACATATGGCTGGGTCCAAACTGGCGTGGCGTAGTATGCAAAAGAATGATGGATTTAGCTCAGATCTCTTGACTGGGGGAGAATGTATGATTTATTCAGCATTCCATCCATCATTTGTTGCCCCAGCACTTTTCACCCTAAGTGGGATGGGTATGCCCAGACGTGGGTCCCTTGCTTACCGTGCCACTGGATTGAAGCTACGCTGGCTGATATGGGGTGATATATCCCGAAACTAGCCCCAGGATGCTTGTTTCCAGTCCAAGGGGGACCCGGCTTGGCAGTTCTGGCTGGACTGTTCCCATGAGGAGCAGGGTCAGAACTGACTTGCATATGGCTGGGGCCAAACTGGGGTGGCGGAGTGAGCAAAAGAACAATGAATTTAACCCATATCGCTTGACTGGGGGGGGGAATGTATGATTTATTCAGCATCAGTCCTGAGCTGTAGGAGGAGCACAACTTACTCCCAGAGAATGCCTAGGATGGGGTAGGAAGCAATACATCTGCCTGGGGTCTGTCCCCAGAGGAGCTGGAGGACAGGAAAGTAGAGAGTGAGCTTAGACTGCAGCTGGCTAAGATTAAGCCGGACGCAAAGGAGAGGAAGGCTTAGGCAGGGAGAGCCCTGGCCAGAGAGAAAGGTGAGGCAGAGAGGGCTTGAGCCGAATAAAAAACATCTGCTGGCACATAAGATGGGTCTGAATGAGCTAGAGCTCAAAGTCAGAGGGCCCGATTCAAAGAACTAACTTAAGACAAAATTCTAAACTTACTACCATTTTGGTATTCACAGAAGGCACTTACTCATTTTGGTATTCACAGAAGGCACATACTCATTTCGGTATTCAAAGAAGTTAGGAGTCCTAACTTTAGGACTCCTAAATGCCTTCTGTGAATACCGAAAGTCTTAAAATTAGGATTTTTCTCAGTTTAAGGGTAGTAAGGTTAGGACTCCTAACTTACTACTCCTAAACTGAGAAAACTCCTAACTTTACGACTTTAGGTGTTCACAGAAGGCATTTAGGAGTCCTATAGTTAGGACTCCTGACTTTACTACTCCTAAACTGAGAAAATTCCTATTTTTAAGACTTTCGGTATTCACAGAAGGCATTTAGGAGTCCTAAAGTTAGGAGTCCTAACTATACTACTACTAAACTGAGAAAAATCGTAATTTTAAGACTTTCGGTATTCACAGAAGGCATTTAGAATTCCTAAAGATAGGAGTCCTAACTTCTGTGAATACCGAAATGAGTAAGTGCCTTCTGTGAATACCAAAATGAGTAAGTGCCTTCTGTGAATACCAAAATGGTAGTAAGTTTAGGATTCTGTCTTAAGTTAGTTCTGTGAATCGGGCCCAGACAGATCCCAGAGTCCAGCAACAATGGTGGCAGCATTACCCCAGTGTCCGCTGAAGAAAAGAGAGTCCACATCCCGGAGGATCCAGAACATAACTTTGTTGTGGGAGGTGACATAGACACTAGCTTGAGGTCTATGAGGTCGCCATTGAGATGCACAGTATCCCTGAGGAAGATTGGGGACCTGCCTCTGGAGGCACATTCCCAATGAAAGGAGGAGTGCCCTGTTAGCCCTCAGGAAAGGGAACAGGATGAAGTATCCCCTCAAGTGATTGAAGGAAGCAAGGAGGTGGAAGCAGAAACTGAACTGAACATGTGAGGGCCGTGGCAGGAGTGCAGCAGTGTTAGGCAGCTGCTTGCCATGCTCCAATCTCCGGCCAGCTCTCTGGGGATTTTCCAAGACTTTCCATGGCTTTCTGTGGATGCCCCCAGACCCTAGACTCTAGAGAGGGTGTGCAGGGGCCTTTGTGGCTTCGTATGGTGACATGGGCCGATCGGGTACCCGGGTAGGCGGATAGAGCAGAGAGGTGCATGGCGGTGCTCAGCAGCTGAGCTTGCTGCTGTCTGCTGGTCACTGGTGCCATTAGAGCCATTGCCGCTTTCTGCTTCTGTCCCTGGGAAGGCATCAAAAACGGCCAAGGTCCTGAGGAGCTGCCATTTTGCCGCTTGCTGCTTCTGTTCCCTTGGTCCTCTTGACTCGCCTCGAGAGCAGGTCCCAGCCTGGTGAGAAAGCAGTGTCAGTAATCTCACTTGAGGAAACCGAAAAGAAAGTACTGACCATTCCCAAATGGGAACGGAAAACCTGCAAGAAATGAAAAGGGGTCCAGCAGAAAGAGCTTTTCAGTTATTTTACCAAAATAAAACAAAATCCGGGTCAATCAGGTGGAATTAAAGCATGAAGCAATTGTTACAACTAATAATGCCCCAGACTATACCCAGGAATCAGTGCTTGTACTTCTAAGCCCTGTCTGCACTCAGCGTAGAGTGATAAAAACACAAACAAGTCTTTCCATGAGTTATGATATCTCAAAAAGGCTGGCGGGCATACGGTAGTTAACAACAGCATACAAAAATAAGAAAGAGTTCAAAAATAAATCAACCAACGTGTACAAGGTATCAGAGAACACATCTGTCAGAACCAATGTCAACAACAAGCAGCAAAACCTGCACACTTGCAATGAGAACAATAACGGTGGCATGATGAGAAGAGGAATGTCCTGCTTTACCAAGATACAGGTAATTCGGTGGTTCCACAGCAGGCCAAGTCACAGGGGCAATATACACAGCACAACGCTCCTTACCAGGAACAGAGTCAGGCTCCTTTTGAGCCATAGGGGGGGGTCAAGATTCAGGCGCTGATCCGGGAGCAACTAAACATCAAACGTATGCTAATACCCTCCTATACACCAAAAGTCTCATTTGACACTCTAAGCAGAGGGTCGATCATAAGGCTAATTCAAGCAAAATGAGAACTGGATCATATTAATTAACTAGTAATAGAATTCAAACCTCATCCCCAAATAAGTAATAGAGAGGTAACGATAACAACTTGGGCTTCAAGTGAAATTGTGCAGCAAGTCCTCGCACAGCAGGAAACTTTTCAACAATGGGGGATTGAGCTACAAAAGATCAACTCACCATGTTATCCGGGACCATTGCTCCTCAATGCCACAAGTAAAACAAACAACAACCTAAAGAAGCCACAGCCAACTACTGCAGTAATTGGACACTCAGTTCTAAGTGGGCAATGGGAGCAGATATATCCTTGACAAACTTAAAAAAATTGACAATAGTGAAATTCTTGGTGTCCGGTAGTACTGGACAGGTCCTGCATCGCCAGCAGGATCCCACAATGGAATCAAACCTAGAATGCTCATTTTTAGAGCAGGACCGAATCAACCTTTGCTCCTGAAAACATCATGGCTTGGAGAAATTGCTGCAAGGTGGAGACACAATGTCAGTCCCCCCCAAAAATTGACATCATTCTAATGCAGACAAACTGGACCTTCCAGCCAATAGTAGACTACGTGGAGTATCACACCCCTGTCGTAAATATATTAAATTATGGCACCCTGGGGGGACTCTTCACATACTCCTCTACAAAATACAACTGAGCACCGGAAAAGATCGACTCAGGTGTAAACTGGATACAGGTAACCATGTTAGAAAGCAAAAGCAGCAGTTCCTCTGCAAAGGCACCATAAATGTTTATAAACACTCTTGTGAAGCGAAGAAGGAGGAAAGGATGGCAACGATGATTGAGTCAATAAAGACACTACAGAACCTAGACCAGCAATTGCTCTTTATCATCTCAGGGGATTTCAACCTTAAACTCAGCCCCAGTATCAAAAAATGGGGCAAACACTTTAATGCCACCAACCCATGAAAGCGGCTGGAAGAACAAGGCGTGAAGGTGCTGAATAGCAACATAAAGGAGGACACTCCAGCATCAATAAGCTTCCTAAGCAGTAGGATATGATCAACAATAGACTATATGCTAATAAGTGAAGAAGCATTCTCATTGCTGAAACAATTCCAAATCATCCCCCATTCAAAGATAGATCACTTCTCACAAACACTCAATATAGAACGCAAGCTCCATAATTTAAGTCTAGCAAAGGGTTTAGGACCAACACTGTTGCCGTTAGAGTGGGGACTGCATTGTCCAGAGTGCTCAGGGCCCCCAGAGGCAGCCCCTGACATCGCACTCACCTGAGGCCGCTCTCAGCGGTATTTAGCTCTTTTCCTCATCCTGCTCTCTTGGACCAATGCTGCTGCCGTTAGAGTGATGACTGCAGTTCCCAGATTGTTCAGGGCTGACAGAGGCGGCTCCTGACATTGCACTCACCTGAGGCCAATCTCAGCTTTATATAGCGTATTTCTTCGTCCCGCTGTGTGGGTCATGCGTAGGCCACACAGGGCCAAGGGCGGGCCCTTCCACGTCCGTCAGAGCCCAGAAGAGTCTGAGCTGGGCCCCCTTCTCAGCTTGGTGCACAAGTGAAGACAGTCATCAGCTGTGCGTTAGCTGGTCTCTTCGTTCTTCTCTGCCAGATGGCTATATGTGTTTGAGTTATCCTGAGGGACGTCAGACAGAGTATATTCCCTCGCTATCTTCAACCTGTTTTAGCCTGCTGGTAGGAGACTTGTTTTTTCCCCTGCATCATTGATGTACTAGATGGTCGTTTTCACTGATCGTCCCTCCTGTGAGTTGACATGAAGTGTGTTTGGTTCTAAGCTATGAGTCCCTGGGAACTTTGCCTCCCTTTACTTTCATCGGACTGAGGGGGCAAGAAGTGAGTGCTTGAAAGGTTGTCTATTTAACACAGTTTACTCAGAGCAGGGGGCTCATTTAGCAGTTACATCTACAGGCCAAATTACGGGCATAGGTATAGTTCCTGGACAGGTTTGGGGGCTGGACATGGGGAAGCACAAGCTCCTTGCTGGTGCTTCTGAGGCCTCTACCAACATGATTAAAACCATGGATGCCTTCCTGTAATGTGCTGTGGTTATCATTAAAAAGGAGACTGAGTTGACCGCCCGTCATCTATCTCTTTCTCCCTTATCCTCCTATTCTCTTACCTCACCCGGTGCATCTCTGCCTGTTCCATCGGATCAGGGCCTGGGGCCTACAATAACTCCATATTCGTTGGGCAGAGGCCAGGAAGGTTCCATACCTGTACCCTATGTTGTGCAGGCCTCCCCATCCTTAGGGATTCGTGACCTTGCCAACCAGGTGGAACCTGCTGCCCTGATAGATTTGAAAAAGGGATCTAGAGCGGGTGGAAAGAGGAAGAGATTTGAGGTCAGTGGTAAATACAGGCGCCCAAGGGTCAATACTGATCAGTTATCTAGGGATAATGGCTCTAACCTTATGGAGATGTCTAATATGGTAGCTTTAATGGGTTCTTTCCGTGATACCATAATTTCAGCTTTGGACACCAAATTGGAGCCTATATGTTAGTGCCTAGCAGCAATTGAAGTGGAACTTTCAAAACAAGTGGATGCAACCGGTAGGAGCTCCTACTCCCATTCCTGTCCCCACCTGTCTGCCCTCTGCTGATACGCTGCAGAATTTACGAAACTCAATAAGGATGCTGAATCGATGAGGGCCCAGGGTATTGCTGTCCCTACTTGGTCTTGCACTCACCAGTTAGGGTATAAACCCACCCTCCCAACACCACAATAGGTAAAATAGCAAAGTGGGGGTGGCTCTCGAAAGAAGGATTTAACCCAAGTTGTCACGTTTAGGGGGTAATGGCATGTTTTGTATTCGTGAGTTGGGTTCTTCCTTATCTAAACTGGTGATTCTTAACCTACTTCCTGAAGCTACACCATACATCGAAGTTCTGGGCTTCGTGCCCCCACTTCTGCCGAACACCTCTGAGAGTTTATATCAACTGAATAATAAAGTAATGCATTGGTTGGGCTCAATTACAGCTTTGGGGGACCGTGCTGGAGGTTATAACAACATGGTTCACCTAGTAAACTGGCTAGGTAGAGGCGAAAGAACTTTTGAAGGGGACTGTGCAATTATAAACTTTAATAGGCTGCTTATGGCGGGAAGGATTTTAGCACCTATCAGGCACCCCAGTACTAGTGGCCCCACAATATCCAGCATAGCCCTACCCTTGGGTTTATTTATAAATTACCAGACTGTACCTTGCAGCTCAATCAGCTGCAAGTTCAGAGACACCAAGTCCTGGCTCTGGTTGGCCAGTATGTGACCCCTATTGAGATGGACTCCTCAAACAGATTTGCCCCGTTATCCTCTCTGGATGGCTGCGATTGACCAATTGGGGACACTTACTCAGCAGGGACTGTGACGGGCTTCCCAGCTCTATGCATTGATGCCCTTGTAGATTTTAGCAACAAGGTGTGTAAATTCATCAGCTGGAACAATGCTGGTCTTGCGGGCAAGTTTAATGACCCTAAGTGGTTTGCAGTGCTCTGTGTTCAGGAGACTTGGGCAATCACAAATTGTTACTTTCTAGAGGGCTACAAGACTTTTTTTCTTCCTGCATCTGAATCTAGGTTGGGCTGATCTAAGTGGAAACTGATAGTTTTTGTTTCTCTGGCAATTAAGGAGAGGGTTGATGTGCTATCTGCAGGTGTTTCTACCTTGCAGACTTTATTATTTTCTACTGTTGGCCCAAGCAAGCTGTTGTTGCTGATTTTTTACAACGCAATATTTTCTTCTCAAGAGGTTTGCAACATCCACATTTTGTGCTCGTTTTAAGGGAATTTGAAAGGTCCTAAAAGTACTATGGCAAATATTTTGGTTGCTGATGACATTAATGTGCACCTATGTGGGGACCCGAGGGTAGATGGGGCTCATTCCTCCAGGTGCATTCTTATGCCCAGTTTACACATGGAGCATTGTCAACAACTCAACAGGGAACGAGTTTAAATGCCTTGTCCCGAAATTATATGTTGCCCAAATGGTTTGGCACAGGATGCACCCAGGCATTACGGAACTTTAAGAGAGCATTGAGTGTTAAGCCAAGGGATTCTGTCTTAGTTAAGAAGTGTTGCAACCAGTACAAATGGGAGTTGGATAGGAGCAGAAAACAACTTAAGGGAAGAGGCCTGGATAGATGTGATTAAGGCAAGTACCCTGAAAAGAAGTTCTAAATTTTGGGGTATAATTAATAGCCCCTCATTTACACCGGAAGTGGCTGCATCCCTGGAGGCACATATTACTGAAGACTGCTGTGTAGCTTATTTTGAGGAAACCCACAACTCCGTTCCCTCTAAACACAGTGGGGGAGTGGGTGAGGTGGAAGGAACTGCCGCTCTGACATCTCCTGAGGAAGTCAAGAAGGGTATTACGGGGTTATCTAATTACAAGGCCCATGGCCCTGACCTAATCCCACCCAATCTTTATGTCACTGATGTTACGGTCTAAGTCCCAGTCTTGACCTCCCTTATTAATTGGGCAGTGATAGTAGGCCGCCCACATTCCTGGTCATTATCCATTATTGTACCTGTTTTCAAAAAGGGGGATTGGGGCAGCCCTAACTGCTGCAGGTCTATAGCTTTATTGGATTTGATTGTCAAGGTTGTGGGACGCATTCTCTTGAACAGACTTTCTGAATGGGCTGTTGGTAACAATGTTTTATGTGAATTTCAGTATTGCCTTCACTCAGTCAGGTCAACAATTGGCCAGTGTTTGAACTTGTATTTGGTCCTAAGTAAATATACTGTTGCGCGTCCTGGTTCCATCCATTTAGCATCCATGGACCTCACATCTGAGTTTGACTGGGTTAATGGAACGAAACTCTGGCAGAAAATGGTGTCCATGGGGGTGGATTGGGACATAGTTCTCTACTTCAGAGTTTTTACAGGGACACCATGGCCTCAGTACGCTACTCTAAAGATCTAAAGTGTATGCATTGTTTCCACATTAAAAGAGTACTTCGACATGGCTGTATCCTGGCCCCTTTTTTGTTTAATCTGTACATTCATTATTTCAATGCAGGCCCTGATTGACACAAAAGCAGACTGTCACAAGTAGGGTCCTGTTGTTTACCAGTGTTATTGTGCGCAGGCGACGCGGTTCTCATGGCCAACACCGCTAGGGGCTTGCAGTCTCTGTTAAATTTGTTCACTAATTTTATGGAGAAGCTTGACTTATCAGTCAATGTGAAAAAATCCTTTGTGATGGTTGTTGGTCCGGGCTCTACAAAATCATCTAGGTTTGAACTTGGATCCTGTCCTCTCCCAAAAACTAGAGAGTTCTGATATTTGGGCTTACTGTTTGATTCTAGAATGAGCTCACAATTCCTTATCAGTAGGAAGAAGGAGGACTTCATCACGGCAAATGCTGCAGTTTTTAATTTTGCCTCAAGGTTGAGTAGTAGCTACACCCAAGCCTTATTACAGATATGCAATGCCAAATGTATTTCCAAAGTTGTTTATGGGAGCAAAATTCAGGGTTATGTTAGGCAGACTGAGTTACAGACAGAGGAAAATTATTTTCTGAGACGTCTCTTGTGTGACCCAGAAAGTGCCCCAATATTTTCTTTACACAAAGAACTGGGTGTGGCTTATATAACTGATATTAAGCCTTTTGCCCAATTTCTCTCTGGTTGGAAATAGATCTAAGACCTATGATTAAACTAAATAGGGAGATTCTAAAGGATTGTTTGTCTCTTGATTATTCACATCACATTCCATGGTTCAAGTATGTCAGGGACTTTTTTCAGAGTCATGGGAGGGGAGACCTATTTAGTACCCCAGATGGAATATGTAAATTTGATTACAAATGGGTGAACAAACACTTCTTGAGGCAGAGGTTTTTTTCCTAGAGAAGAGAATGCCCTAATGAAGAATTGTGATTGATGACATATCATGCTGAAACCCTTGTCAACTACAGAGCCGTACCTCCTGTTTGTTAAAAGTATGTATAATCATTTTTTGTTAACTAGGTTACGGCTAGACTTATTTCCCTATTTGTTAACTTACCCTCATGGTAAGAATAGTGGTCACAAACGTATGTCCTGCGGCTTCAACAATTGGCCTGTTCTGTAATTTTTATGCGATGCCCAGGAAGGCATATATTATCCCCATTTTAAAAAAGGGCACATTTTTCTCAGGTTCAACTGGCCCTTATGTACCTGCAGATGCACCCGGGAGACAAAACTTTTAATGTACTTTGAATTTTTAAAAGTAGCTGTAAGGCTGAGAAACAGTTGTGATCAGTCACCCATTGTGACTTGGGACGGTCATTTTTCTAATGCTGTACTGCATTATCTGTGTTTGATTACCTTGTAAATTCTTTTATATTTTATTTTGCATGTACATTTTTATCTGTATTTTTTGATGATGGATTATAACTGTTGTACAATTCCATGGTGTTTTGCTTTTATGTTTTTTTAATTAAAGATCTGAATAAAACTTATTTTGATTGATTTATTGGTTTAGTTTCTACACCAGTTATCTACAACCTAAAAAGACTAAAATGGCACAGCCCAGGGATAGAGATGATAATGGCTAGGGTTTATCGATGCACAGGAAATCTAGAAAAAGTAAACATATGTGTAGGCAATGCAAAAGGCCTGGGCAGCTTTAATCAATCATAATCATACTGTCAACATTACCAGCTAGAATAGCACCACATGTCGGCACCCGGTGTGCCCGTTCAATCATGAAGAAGGAGGAGAGAGCTGAGGTGGGGATTAAACTGCACAGTCATGTTTCGGCATAGGCCACTGCATCTTGGCCCTCAGGAAGGCCCACTAGGTGAACGTTATTTCTACGTCAACGCCCCTCTGCCTCTTCTGCTCTCTCCACTAGTGCACAGACCTGATTTTGGAGGGTGTGCAGTTGGTATTTCAGTCTCCTGGGTCAGTGGTTGTAGCAAGGCCATCATTTGCTCTGCAGTGTAGACTCTATCTTGCAAGTTTGCGGTGATCGTCCCGCAGTAGGGCTAGGTCAATTGCAACTGTGTCGATTTTATTCTCAAGGGACATTCTGGACCTCTCTATGGCTGCTAAAACAATGTCCACCTTTGTTTTCCGCCACAGTAGTGCCCAAAGGAAGCATAGGTACTTCTGCGACCATCAAGTTTGGAGCCTGCTCTCCTGTAGGTCTCATCGCCGAGGATTAACAGCCAGTGAGTAGTCACCCCATAAATGTGAGTTCTGCTGCACAACAGCCCAGTGTCTATTACAGCACCAGTTGATTGCTGACAGGACCAACAGGTGCTGCAGCGGATGGCATAGGCGGTATGTACAGTGATGCAAGAGTCTCCCAAGTTTACAGTGTCCCTTAGCTTGAGGGCTCCCCCCTTTTTTTCCACCTTGCATTTTTTAGACAGGGGGTATCAGCCTCAGTCTGATATCATCTTGTGTCAGGGGCCACACCTCTGAGCATCTCCCAGTGGATTTAATGTAAGGCCTCAAGGGCTCTCTGCTCTATTCAGCTATTCGCTGTATAGTGCATGTCTCTCGGGTCCACTTACTGCCACCTGCAGCACTCACTGCATGTTTGTCATGTACTTAGCGGTGGCATGTGGGCTCAAGTAGACATTTCCTGGGTCTCTCCATGAGCAGAGCCCCAGCAGCAGACATCAGATTCCCGCTGTATTAGGTCTCGGGGATTCCTCTGTTTTGGTGCCCTGACGCCTCCCACCTCTTGGGGCAGGACACCTGCCCTGGGCTGATCTAGTATGTGTGCCGCATCTCTCGCCTCCAATTCTGGCAAGGCCCAGTCCAGTTTCATCAGTCATGAAGGGGCACTGCTGCAGCTCACGGCAACCCTGGTTCCAGCTGCAGCGGCGGGCATCCCGGCCCTGGTCCACCAGGGGGCCCCTGCTTGGAGACTCACATCTTCTGTAAGGTCAGGGCAGAGGCCCAGCTCTCACCTCCGGCTGCTAGGGCTACAGTCTTGTCACTGGGCTGCGTGGAAGGGTCAATTGGCATCTCTCGCCAGGAAGTGTGATTATCTGCTCTGGACTCACACCCATGGGTGCCAAACCTGGTGCCTCCTCCAAGCCAGTAAGGGGGAACGATGGCAGCAGGAGCTCTGGATTATTGATGGATTCGGGGATCGGCACGCGGAGCTCTATTGAGTGTCCACCAACATGCCAGCCTTAGCTACGCCCCCTATTCTTGAATGATATCATAAGACCTAGATTGTAACCAAAGAACCAATATACTATACAGGGAAGCTTTAAATGTCTTGGGTGGTCTATGTTTGTGTTGTGTTAAACTGGATTGTTCTCGTTTGTGCTAATTATGTTCTCTTCCTGTTGCTCCACAGTCAATGATTCCCCGTCCTCAGCAACGGTGCAACAAAATTGGAAACGTTGCTTCTCAGATTCGATACATGAAATTCGGATCTTACCATACGATTTACCATGAAAGTGATCTGTCCATCTTTAATCTTACTAGTGCCTGTATTTATTTCATGTACGTGAATGGTTCAAGTACTATTTTTGTCTTTCTATATAGACATATTTACAAGTAATTTATTTCAGAATAAGAAATGTAAATCAGTCACTTGGACTGTCTTCATATTCCACTTTTCTTGTAAATCATTACAGAAAATTAAATTATTTTGTGATTTGTGTTACTATTTGATGCAATTCTCGGGGAAGGGCGGTGTATAGGTTGCCCAGTTTAATAGAGAGGGTAGATAATGTGATGTATTTGCACCCATCAACTAGGTTCTTAACCCTCTGTCTCACTGCAGTCCCTCCTGTCTATATGGCAATATCTACAATGTTATAAAAACGCCCCAAACAGAATTAAAGTCTGGGTTTGGACCAGTTGTTTTTTCAGAATGTTCAGTCTTTGGTGAAAATGGGTCAGGCAGGCTATGCACAACACTCAGAGCACAGAGCACATAAAGTAATAGCTGTTCACTTGCGATCTTGTGTATCCTTGTGTTCGTATCACATGCTGCTAAACATTTATGTATTAATGTTTTTGTCATCTATATGACACAGAATACTGGCATCAGTACAATTCAGGAACTACCGTAAGGGGCTGATTTGAAAGTGCACCATTTGCTGGTTACCCATTCATGTAGTGCATATTTATATCATCCTGACCTTGCACACTGTTGTGAGACCCTCAGGTGCCTACCACAAATAAATAAATAGAAATGCGGTGGCAACTCTTAGGGGCATATTATCAAGAACGGCGTTAAAGTTATCGGCACTTTAGTGGCAGGAAACTGCCGCTACAGCGATATAGAGATGAAGAGATAGGAAGTGTCGAGTGGTGGAAGAAAGAAGCATTATTTCGATCACTGGGTAACATTGGTATTCATCTTCTATAATCGGCAATCCTGGTTTTCATCAGGCTCCTAAGAAAAACTTTGGCCCCCGGCATTTATGTTCTTTACAAATTAGGGCCCTGCAGGATGTTCATCACTAGAGAGTGTATTGCTTAGGAAAGGTACAGTGTAAAGTGAAAGAACAATATTTCTGAGATTTACTTTGCACAGTGCCTGGCACCGGGTGGTTCATTGAAGAGGGAAGATGCTGCAGAGGGTATGGTGTCTAGATGAACTGGAGCAAGTCCCCCAAAAATAACATCCCCTTCCTGGGCGTAAACCTGGATGTTGGGTGAAGTGAGGTGGCAGCCCGCTAATAGGGTGATGTCAGCACCAACCGAAGAGAAGAGCAGGAGGCAAAGCTGTGAAGCGAAGCTTAGTGCCATCTTCTCCATGTAGATCAGTCACGTACGTGCCTGCTGAAAGAACAGAAAAAATGAAAGGATAGATGGATGGATGGACAGATGGATGGACTAAATGATTGCATTGATGTATGGGGCAGTGAAATAGAAATGATTGAATGAAATTTAAATATATGAATTCACAAATTTGTAAATGGGTAAGTCAATGGATGGTTGAATGAAAGGTTGGCTACATGAGTGAATAATTCAATCTTTCAATTTTCATGAGCCATAAGCCCCCCAGAAAACATCAGGAGCCGATTTACTAATATTTCCTGCAATTGAACATAGCACAACAACTTGCTTTGTTTCTTTGATTTCCATTGCATTGTGTGAAAGGAAAAGAGCTGAAATGTGTCATATGTATATATATGGCACATGTCTGTTCTCTCCTTGCGCAATGTGTGTTGCCTAGTGTCAATGCAGGCACCCTTGTGCCATGCTGCAAGGGTGCCTGCATTACAGGTAGGATTATTGTTGAGCATTAGGGATGCCTTCCTGCACAAAACCAATCATAAGAGGCAATTACCCCCAGGTCCCTCCGTCCTCGACACTGTCATGGACAAGTGAGATGTAACTATCTCACTGACAGAAAAAGAACGAAGGAATGCTGGACCTACCCTTCCCCCTCCCACTGGGAGTACTTAAGGAGTACCGTCCCAGCATTCCTCCTGTTCTTTTTTCTGTCATCCTGACGGTGTGAGGACGCGGCAGGAGCGGGGGCGCTCCTGCCTTCTTTCTGGATATCGCGTTGTGGCTGCTGGTGCTTACCTGGTGCCGGCGGCCCTTCGTTGTTGGCCTCTCCCTCCCTGCAGGGCTTGGGGGGAGTGGCGCGGGCCTCTCCATTTTTGTAAACCTCGCGGCGGTGTAATACCGCGTTGGTTTCTTCTTGGCCCGATGGCCGCCTCCCCTGGCCTGCCAGGCTTGCTGGGGGGCGCGGCCGAGCTGCTCCTTTGGATTGGTTGGAGCTCCTTCCCCGGCCGGACGTCGTCATGCCTGACTTCCGGTTTTTGATCATGTGGACGGAAGTCAGGCGCCTCGAGGTTACCGGCTTTGGGAAACTTGTTATAACGAGCGTTTGGGGTGAGTACCGCATAGCGGTTGTTCTCTCTGGCGATTTTGCTGTTGTTGGTGTGTTCTTTACGATGGGGAAGCATTCCAGGAAAAGACATCACCGGGAGAGGTCTTCCTCTTCTTCTAGTGATTCCAGGTCTCCCTCACCTGCCAGGTCCAGGCGCCGTGATGCTGGTGCTGATGCGCATATTAAGCGCTTGATCAGGGAAACCTTGACTGAGATGGGTGATGTTGGATCCCGTCGCAGGTGACCTGCTCCTGTTTCTTCGGCCTCTAGTGGCAATGAGTCTGCTGGTTTGGGGGATGAAGAGTTGAAGGGTAAATATGTGGACAAGGATGCTATGACCATTATTGTGCAGCATGTTAAGGAGAACATGGGGTTCCCTGACGAGGACGCGCCTAGTACCTTTAGGGGCCCTTTGTTGCGACAATTTCAGAGTGCTGCCACTGTCGATGTACCTGTCCATCCCTTCATCAAGGATGTTTTGAAGCGCGAGTGGGCTGATCCTGATCGCATCCTGATTCCGCGATTTATGGCTAAACTCTATCCTCTGCAGGATATGGCTACTGAACTGCCTGATACAATTCCTATTGACTCATTTGTGGCTAGTTTGGTGGGGTGTACTTCCTTTGCTGAAGATGCTGTGCTGAAGGATCCGGTTGACAAGAAGGCGGATGTGGCGCTCTGTAAGGTGTATTCTGGTTCCCACCTGGCCTTGAGAGCGGGCATCTACGGGACTTATGTGTCGCAGTCCCTGTTGTCTGATCTGAAGTCTCTCTATCAGTCTATGGATAATGCCACGGACTGTTCTGGTTTGCTTGAGCAGATTGAGCGTCAGGTGGAGCTGCTGTCTGATGTCTCCTTTGACGTTGTGCGTGCTTCTGCTCTGTCCGGGGGGGCTTGTGTGGCTGCCCGTCGCAGTCTTGTCCTTAAGGACTGGAAGACGGACTCTGCGCAGAAAGCAGGCGCTTTGAGGTTGCCCTTTCAGGGTACAATGTTGTTTGGGGGGGAGTTGGAGGTGAAATTGCACAAATTATTTAAGGAAAAGAAGCATTCTTCTTCTTTTAAAGTCTCCACTACTGCTCCTGTCACTTCTAAACCCAAATCTTTCTTTCGCCCTGCTTCTCGTAGGCAGTTTGTGAGAGGCCAGGGTAGGTTTGCTTCTGGCCGTGGTCGGGACCGTAAGGCTAAGTCCCCTCCTCCTGCCAAGCCACGTTCCTGACTCTTTGGCGGTGGTTCCCGGGTTGTTGGTTGGAGGGCGGCTGCGCTTGTTCCTGGATGCCTGGGTTCAGTCTTGTTCCGACGTCTGGGTGTTGGACGTAATTCGCCAGGGTTATGTTCTGGAGTTTACGGCTCCTCCTCCAGACTCGGGTGTTCGGCCAACTCCTTGGCCTTTGAGTCGTGTGAAGCGGTCTCATCTTTCTCTCGGGATTCTGGACCTTCTTCGGAAGGGTGCCATTCAGGAGGTTCCTCCGTTGGAGACGGGGTTGGGTTTCTATTCCCTGGTCTTTCTGGTTCCAAAGAACACGGGGGGTTTCCGCTTGATTTTGGATCTGCGGGTGATGAACAAATGGGTGGCCAAGATTCCTTTCCGCATGGAGACCTTGCAGAGGGTGATTCCGTTGGTGCTGCCAGGTCACTTCATGTGTACCCTCGATCTTCAGGATGCGTATTATCATGTCTCGGTCCATCCTCGGTCCCGCAGGTTTCTGCGGTTTTGTGTTCAGGGGCGTCATTACCAGTTCATGGTATTGCCCTTCGGTCTCCGGTCGGCGCCAAGGGTGTTTACGAAGGTGGTGGCGCCTTTGGTCGCGTGGCTTCATCTCCAAGGGGTGATGGTGTACCCCTATTTAGACGACTGGTTGATCCATGCTCCATCTCGGGTCCTGTTGCTGGAGGCCAGGGAGGTGGTGTGCTCGGCGTTGCGGGCCCATGGGTTTCTGATCAACTTGCCCAAATGTCAGCTGACGCCGTCACAGGACATGGTTTTCATTGGGGCCCGCTTCCGTTCGGATCTGAACCGTGTGTTCCTCCCCGAGCCTCGGGTTGTGACGTTGGTGTCCCTTGCTCGTCGTTTCCGGGTGGGGGGTGCTTTTCCGGTACGCCTTTGGTTGCGTCTTATGGGTCTGATGGCGGCGACAGTTTTTACGGTGGCCTGGGCACGTTTTCATCTGCGCCCCCTTTGGGTGTACCTCCTGTCTCTCTGGGATCCCCTGTCCTGCGACTTGGATGTTCTTATTCCTGTGTCTCCGGTGGTCCTCCCGGTTCTTCTTTGGTGGTCTGTGAGGGATCATCTGTCTTCGGGTCTGCCCCTGCAGTCTGCTCCTTCTCTGGTCTTGACGTCGGATGCCAGCGCCTTGGGTTGGGGGGCGACCTTGGGGTCTCGTTCCCTTCAGGGTCATTGGTCCCTCCTGGAGAGCCGCCGGTCGTCCAACTGGAGAGAGCTGGCGGCGGTGTCCCGAGCTGTGATGGGTTTTCAGGATCTGTTGCTCGGTCGGAACGTGTTGGTACGGTCCGACAATATGGTGACGGTGGCTTATCTGAATCATCAAGGGGGGATTCGTTCGGCTTCCTTGAATGCGATAGTGGTGCCCCTGTTTTGTTGGGCGGAGGGCCATCTGCTGTCTCTGACGGCGGTTCATCTTCGGGGAGTGGACAACTTTGTGGCGGATGCCCTGAGTCGGTGCTTTCCGGATTCTCTGGAGTTGTCTCTCACCCCGGTTGCGTTTCGGCTTGTGTGCGGGAGGTTTGGGCGTCCCTTTCTGGACCTCTTTGCCTCCCGGCACAATGCTCAGCTCCCTCGGTTCTGCTCCCGGTTTCTACAGGAGGGTTGCTGGGGGGTGGACACTCTGTCTCTCCCGTGGCCGTCGCGTCTCCTCTATGCCTTCCCCCCCTGGCTCTGGTTCCCAGGTTTCTGGCCCGTTTGTGTCAGGAGGATCGGGAGGTGGTGGCGGTCCTGCCGTTTTGGCCTCGGAAGTCTTGGTTTCCGACGGTGCGTCATTTGGCGGTGCAGGGTCCCTGGTTTCTTCCCCTGTCTCCGTCTCCGCTTCGATCTTCCCCGTGCCTGTCGCTTCTCCGGTTGCGGTTGTCGGTGTGGAAGTTGAGAGGCAGGGTTGGAGACGGTGCGGTTTCCCGGAACATTTAGCGGTGGCTCTTCAACGTTCCCGGCGGCCTTCTACCCTTAGGGCTTATGATAGGCATTGGGGTAATTTTGATCGTTGGTGTTCGGCGTTGGGGGTCTCCCCTTTGTTCTGTTCCTTGCAGGTTGTCCTTCAATTTTTGTGGGAAGGTTTCGAGAAGGGTTTGGCTGTGTCTACTCTGCGGGCCCAGTGGGCCGCTGTTCGGGCTTTTCGTTCCCCGTGGGGGAATCTTTCGGATATTGAGGACTTGGTTTCTCGTCTTCTACGCAGTTTTACTGTTTCTCGGCCTGTTCCTCGTACTTCTTTTCCCCTGAGGGATTTGCCTTTGGTCCTTCGGGTTTTGATCAGTCCTCCTTTTGAGCCTTTGGATGTGGTGGATTTAAAATTTCTCACTCTCAAGGTGGTTTTCCTGGTGGCTGTCACCTCTGCTCGTCGTCTTGGGGAGTTGGGCACCTTGATGGTGCGGCCTCCTTTTCTTAACTTCACGGAGGGGGGTGTGGTGCTCCGACTGGATTCTTCTTTTGTGCCGAAGGTTTCTTCGCAATTTCACAGGTGTCAGGAGTTGGTTTTACCTGCCCTGGGCTCTGTTTTGGATTCTCCTGGGGGTCCCCAGTGGTCTTTGTTGGATGTGTGCAGGGCTTTGCGCATTTATCTGGACCGTACGGCGGTTTTTCGCAAGTCGGACTCCCTTTTTGTCTCCTTTGGTGCGGCTTCGCTTGGGAGTAAGGCTTCTTCTGTGTCCATCGGCCGTTGGCTGAAGCAAGTCATTTCCTTGGCCTACTCTCTGTCTGGTTCTCCTCCTCCTTTGGGGGTTCAGGGTCCTTCTACGAGACGGGTGGCTGCTTCTTGGGCGGAGGTTCAGGGTGTCCCTCTCTCTGAGATTTGTAGGGCTGCCACGTGGGCCTCTTCCAATACTTTCATCAGGCATTATCGCCTCCTCAATCTGTTGGGGGATGATGGAGGTTTTGCATTGGGGGTGTTGAGCTCTGTTCGCTCCTAAATGTTTTTTTCTACTTTATTTCCAATAAATCTCTGGGTTTGTTTGCTATCCTGGTGGTTTGTTGTGTTTTCTGGTATGAATGCCGGGGTTTGCTTTGGTATTTCTCACTTGTCCATGACGGTGTCGAGGACGGAGGGACCTGGGGGTAATGTCCTATTACTTACCGGTAATCTTCATTACTCTGGGTCCCGTAGTCCTCGACACCGTCATGACTTCCCTCCCTCCCTCCCTGTCTGCCGGCCTTCATAGGGGCTTGGTATTTCAGGAGGAATGCTGGGACGGTACTCCTTAAGTACTCCCAGTGGGAGGGGGAAGGGTAGGTCCAGCATTCCTTCGTTCTTTTTCTGTCAGTGAGATAGTTACATCTCACTTGTCCATCACGGTGTCGAGGACTACGGGACCCGGAGTAATGAAGATTACCGGTAAGTAATAGGACATTTCTTCTTTCTATATGTGAGTCAGAATGCATCACACATAGAAAGAGGAAGTAATAGGAGGATGGCAGTGACAGCCTAATGAGGCATCCGCGCAGACAGAAAGGGCCATTGGCTTTTGGGGTCAGGCAAGCAGTTTACCAGTGCCAAAAAAAAACATGAAGGCACATGAGGGAGAGTAGTTGGCCTAACGGCTAGGGCAGTCGACCTCGAATCTGGGGAACTGGGTTTGAGTCTCGGTAATCACGCTGAACATCCTGTGATGCTGGGTAAATCACTTAACCTCCCCGTGCCTAAAAAAAGAGAAAAAAAAGGGTCCTCATGTAATGCAACTGGTGCTATGTAAAGCGCTCTGATATCCGATTCGGGTCAAGTTTGCGCTATATAAAACTCTGTACATTAAAAAATAAATCAGTAAAAACATGACACCTAAATGCAGGAGTTATTTTAGTTGGTGAGCAAGCTCTGCCTATTTTCATGAAGAGAGAAGAACAAGATTGCCATTTCAGTGAACTGCATAAGCTTATGGTCAGGAGCAGAAAGATTTCTTTGAATTAAAATTAAACTACTCCTTTATCTGATTTTAAAAAGGTTGTCTTGAATTTATTGCATACTATGGACCCTTCCACCTATAAAGTGACCAAACCTGACAATGGTGTTGATAAAATGTCTGAACAATCTTCACATAGTTCCAGTCAAAGCAAGGAAAACCTGTCTGTCAGCTGTACTACAACAAATAAGTGACAAACAAGAGACCCAACTTCTCCTGTTAATACTCCTGATAACCTATCTTTGGAAGTTTTACTAGAGTAAAATAGAGAACTTCACACTTTTATGGAGAAGAATAACAAAGTGCTACAAAGGATAGATGACAGATGGTCCATTGCAGAAAGGAGATTATCAGAAATGGAGCAAAGTATTAGCAGTGTGGAATGGGAAATTCCTAAAATGGTCAAAATGAGGAAAGAAATATCTTCACATAAACGTCAAGTTGAAGATTTAGATAACCAAAAACACCGAAATTCTCTTCAGGTATCCTCTGAAGGAGTTGATTTATATAAATTCCTGATATACTTTTTTCCACAGGTATGGGGCAATCCTGAGTTGTCTAAAGTTAATATCCAAATAGGTCATTGAGTGTGGAGCAATGTTATCAAGACAAAAAATAAATCTAAGCCCAGATTTATCATCAATCATTATGTGCAATATACTGATCCTTTGAAAGTGCTTCAAACTGCAAAAAGAGAAAAAGAACTTGAGTTGAAATGGCCAGAATATATTTTTTTCTTAAGATGTTTCAAAAGCTACAGCTGTGAAATGCTAAGAATTTCTGGACTTGGGACCTGCTCTAAGAAAGCTTTATGCTAGATATGGCCTTGTTCACCCTTGTTTTTTCAAGGTCACATATACGAATAAACTGTTTTTTATTATGACCCTGCTTAACTTAAAGTATAGCTCTTTCATCAGAAAGATGAAGAAATGGATATTGCTAAACAGGGAATAATGTAAATGTTATTCTATTTATCTATACATGTTTCTTTTGTAATAATGGAATGTGTTTGTTCTTCATGTGTGGCATGTTCTTCCACGTATGGAATGTTTTATGATTATGTTTCTGTTTTTATAGGTTTGTATCACCCTGGTGGCTCCTTCCTTTGCATGCTGTTATGTTCCCTAATGAAGGTCCTTGTCTGTTGCAGTGGAACTTGACCTGTTTCTGTGTTCGTGTGGCATTCACCATGCCGTATTATAATCTCCTTTGTTCTTAAGGTTACCGTTTGTTGTCTGTATCTTTGGATATTTTACTTCCTGTTATTGTATATGTTCGTTTTTCTTTGTTCTTCCATTCATATTCTACTTTTTTATGTTCTCTGCTGTCTGTCACTTTACAGTTCTATTATTTATTTTAAGCAAGGTAGTGATGCTCTCCATTTTGTGTTTAAGGGCATGCGATTTTACTCAAAAATTCATGGCATGTCAAATGTAAATAACCCAGTTAAACGTCAAAGAGTGATTACAAATAGAGATTGCGTTTTCATAAGATATTCACTTAATTTATGTTGAATCGGAAAAGCTGAAAAGGAATTGGATGGGTAATGTTGTTTACTCTTTAGGTTTAGGTAAAAAGAATGGGTATCTGTACTAATTCACAGATCCCTTAAGATTGTTGTAATTACAAATAATTTGGAAGGAAGATGGTGTTTTTCTCATGGTACAGTTCACGGTGCTCCTCTATCACCATTTAATATATGTGGTCCTAATAGTGTTAATTTAATATTTTGGTCTTTTGCATTTAAGATATTGACACATTGTGATGATGATAATGTAATTGTAGCAGGTGATAGCAATGTGCCCTTTGATTCATTTAGATATGAAATCAGATGCTAAATGTATTCACAATAAATTGCACAAAATGTTCAACATAGTTGTTCAACGCAAACACAAGGAGATAATTAAGTGAGCGCTGAAACTTTTCAGGCACCCCCAGTCACAGATCTGGGCTGAATCCATCACCATTCTTTAGCTCACTTCACCACTCCAGTTCAGAAACCAGCCATATTCAAATCAATCTTGACCCTGTGCCTCGTGGGAACAGTCCAGTCCGAACTGCCAAGCCAGGTCTTCCATGAACCGAAAACAAGCATCCTGGGACCGGTTTTGGGCTATCAGCCCTCATCAGCCAGGCTAGCTTAAATCCAGTGGCTAAGTGAGCAAGGGCCCCACGTCTGGGCATACCCTGCCAACATAGGGCAAACAAAGTAAACGCAATGAGATGATGGACATATTTGTTCAACAGAGAGCACTCTCAGATTCATGGAGAATATGTTATCCCAATAAAGTAGAGTTTACATTTTATTCACTACTACGCCATTTACCATCTAGAATAGATTATATTTTTACCAGTCAGAATCTCACTGCTAATTCATTACAATCTGAAATTGGATGTATTTTGATTTCAGACGATGCCCCAATTTTTTCAGATTTTGATCATTTACTAATGGGAAAAGGGAAAACGGATGCCGATTTCAATGAAGAATTTCAAAATTTGACTTTTGAATTTTTTTAAATCAATAAAGTGTCAGGTAGCACCACACATAACACTTGGGATACTTCTAAAGATGTTTCAAGAGATTTTCTGGCACATGCATCAAGGTAGGTTTTTGCGATTCCTTAATTGCGATTATTAAGGAATCGCAATTAAGGAATCGCAAAAGCCTATGAATGTAGGAATCTCTAAAAAAATAGCGATTCCTAAACATTCCTTAATTGCGACTGGCAAATTGCGAATCACAATTAAGGAATGGCTTCCCATTCATTCCTACGGGCCTACAGGCCCATAGGAATGAATGCGAATTGAATGCATAATTTGTGAGTACCAAATAGGTACTCGCAAATTGCGCATGCAGTTTCAAGGGTGCAAGTGTGCCAAAAGGACACCCTGTTGCACCCCTGAAATTGAAATGTGCCCCCATGTTGCGCACACACATGCCCCAAGGGCATGTGTTTGTGTAACATGTCACTTTGAAAAATGCACTTTAGTTCATTTTTCAAAGGTTTTGAAAATTAACGACCCATTTTGTTTTCCTGTAATTTGCGACCCCTAATAGCAAAATCATTATTTTAAATTGCTTCTAGCATTGCATTTAAGGACAGGTAATTTGCGATTCCTTAAATGCAATCGCAATTTGCAATTTTTGCATTTGGGTTGATGCATCCCAAATGGAAAAGTACCAGTCGCAAAGGGGCAGATTCTGAGAATCTGCCCGTTTGCAACTGGTTTTTACTTTGATGCATGGGGCCCTTTATTATCAGATATGTATCCAAAAACAACAGGTCAGAAGATATAAAGACCAATTAAATCTCAAGAAACATTAAGAATTTTGAACATTTATACTACTTCTCTAAATCTAAAGATGCCCTAGAAAACCTGATTAAAGCCAAGATAGATTTTAATAAGTTCACTATGGAAAAAGCATGTGATAATTTATTCAGAATGAAAGCTAGGTTTTATGGAGCTAAAAATACAATGGGTAAGTTATTGGCTAAATATTTGAAAGGATAGTGTGCTATTAGATAAAGTACTGAATGAAATATAATTATGGAAAAAGGGGAAAGCCCTTAGACCAGAAGGTTTTTCCTTAGACCAGTGGTTCTCAATCTGTGGTCTGGGGACCCATGGGGATCCATGAAGCCTTCTCGGGTGTGTATAAATGAAGAAGAAAAATGTACAGTTGGACATTTTAAACATTTTAACACATAGAAAAGGAGCGCCAATATTCAATTCAATTTCCTGATACAATTTTAGAGTCCATCAGGAAGAATCGTTACTCTGACTTTTCCATATATAGTTCTTTATTCTGTAATGGTTATTTCTTCTCCGAAATAACACCACACAAATGTTTTCTTCATCCAAAAACAGTCAATTATTTGTTCAATTTTTTTGAAATTATAATAATAATTCCTCCTCCAGTTCCAATCAATAATCTCTATAGCCAACGCGTTTCGCCCCCTTCTGGGAAATCATCAGGGCTCCTGTGTATTCTCAAGAAACACACCTTTTTATATCAAATAAAACTTCTCCAATGTCCTCATTTTCCTCATATTCCTCCTTTTCTAATGAATCTTTTCGTAATAGTTTCTAAGTAATATTCCACCCTTTAAAATGTTCTATAAATGTGAAGAAATTTGAAATTGGAGATTAAAAATGAAATTAGTATTGTGACATTGTATTCATGGGGGCAGAGCAAGTGCATCAAACAGAATATAGAACGGATGATGAGTGGCCTCAATTGAATTTGGAAAAGCTCCAACCTTCCTATTAAAATTAAAATGTAGCTCATTTTTAATACTTGTTTGTGGGTTAAATAGGAAGTTTCATCATTCGTGTATTTGATTGATGAATCCTTGTTTCTCAATTTGTTGAATATTGTTTTGCAGTTAAAATTATCGAAAAGGATTATGCCAGGGCCCCTGGATTGCAGCACTGACTCAGTGGGGGGTCCCTGTATTCCAATAATGATTTAGGGCTCGATTCCGATGCGGCTAGGAAGGCCTACTAACGGCATTTGCTCCGTCCAAAATGGATCGGGAACATGTCTTTCTGACCAACTCGGAAAGGTTTCCGACCGACCAAGTATGATGCAAGTTAGGCATTAGGAATATCCAAATACGAACCAGGCGGCATTTGGAATGACCGAGCCGTATGTCTCTACCGGCCGTGTTTCTGAACGACCGAGTATGATGCTGGATTCAGACAGCCTTTCCGAATTGTGCCATCCGACACCAACGGGCAGTCAGAATCAGACTTTGGGAGCCCATAGTAGGCCCCCCTGCACCCAGAGCCTTCTCAATCGGGTTTGTGGGGGTACCCATGGGTCCCCCCCTTACCAGGAGGGGCCTGCCACAGGCTTCCCGATTTTCTCCTGCCAGCCCTTTCTTCAAAGGGAGCCTATGCATTCGGTCAGAACAGAGTCAATGGGAGTCCAACCGAATCGTATCTGGAAGCATCCAGATGCATCATATTCGGTCAGTGAGACTCTCCCAATTGGAGTTGGTGGGAAACCATTCCCAAACCCATTCAATCGGGAAGATTTCCAAACCGCAACTGAATCAAGCCCTGAGTGGTGGTCCTCAGGCTCCAGTAATGATTCAGCTGGAGTCCACAGAAGTCAAAAGGTTACGAACCACTGCCTTAGACCGTTATTCTCATTTTTCTGACTTATTGGCCCTAAATTATTGATCCAATTTGAGCATTATTGTTGTACTAATAATCCTCACAGCACTTTTGTGCAAACTATGATATGCCTCATGCCTAAACCTGGAGAAGACAGTTCCTTTTGTGTAAACTACTGTCCAATATAGTTATTTATTGTAAAATATTTGCTAAAATATTAGCAATTGATTACAGAGTGTGTTCTTAATCTCATTAAATCAGAACAAGTGGGCTCTGTTAAGGTAAGGAACGACTCCTAGAGTCTTCTTAAATATTATCTGCACAGTAAATCTGCTGAAGTCTCCTATTGCAGCATTGTCTTTAGATACTGAAAAAGCTTTTGCTTGCCGCAGACTATACATTATGTTAAAGGCCTTGATATGGTATGGGCAAGGGCCTAAATTAGACCCTACAATTCTAAATACAGTTGTCTTATTAAATAAAGCTACCTGTGTGTATTTTTGTTAATAATATTATTTTTCCATTCAAAATGTATCTCTTGAACCTTTTCTAGCTAAAATCCAGCAAAATTCAAATATTGAAGGGTATTGATCTGGCACTACAGAAGTTAAATACCCTGCTTGTGCAGATGATACCCTGCTTTATATGAACAATCCTCAGCATTGTTTAATAGTTTTTGCTAGGAAGGTGAAAAACGTTCTTAATTTTCTGGTTATAAACTTAATTCAAACAAATCAGAGGCTCTCCCTTTAAACAATTGTGTTTCAATTACATGTTTAAAAAATATGATTGTGATTGGTGTAAAGAAAAAATAAATATTTTTGAGTCTAGTTCTCTAGGTCATATAATCAAACTTTAAAATACAATTTACTATGGGCCACATGCGTTTGCGATTGGAAAAAGGTATTTTCTGATGCATGAACCCATTTCCATTCGCAAATTGGGTAATCGCAATTTATTGTGATTACCTAAATTGTGAATGCATTTAGGGAATCGCAATTTCTGTTTCCCTAAAGGCGATGTATCAAGCCTTTCCTAAATGCAAACTGTGCATTTAGGAAACGCTACTTTTCATCAAATTCAAGTTGATGGTAATTTGCGCATTCTTTGAAAAATACACAATAGTGCATTTTCCAAAGTGACATGTGGTGCACACACATGCCCTTAGGGCAAGTGTGTGCACCACATACTCACACTTACCTTTTTTGGGGGGGCATCAGTGGGGCCCTAGGCCCCCTGGCACCCTTGGAATTGCATTTGCAATTTGCGATTACCAATTTGGTAATCACAATTTGCGAATGCATTCCCATTCATTCTTATGGGCCTGGCCCAAAGGAATGAATGGAGTCACATTAGCTAATAGCGATTCGCAATTACCGAATCGCTATTAGCTAATGTTCAGGAATCACAAAATGTATTGCGATTCCTACTTGCATAAGGATTTGCAATTACCAAATAGCGATTCCTTAAAAATCGCTATTTGGCAATTGCAAATCCTACTTTTGATACATGTGGCAATATATGTCTTGGAAAAAAATTAGTTTTTTGTTAACAAATGGTCTGCTTATACCTATCTTGGTGCAGTAGATTGGATTCCATTACAATTATTATTTCAACAATAATTGTATATTTCCTTTTAATGCATCAAAAAATCAATATTTTGGTATCTTAAGTTTTCATGGCAAAATAAAAAGCCTAGAATTTCTAAATTAAAATCCCCAAAGAAAAAGAAGGGGTTAAATTCTCTAATTTATCTGGTTATCATGATGCTTTTTCCCATAAATAACTTTTGT
Organism: Triturus cristatus; assembly: GCF_964204655.1. Lineage (NCBI taxonomy): Eukaryota > Metazoa > Chordata > Amphibia > Caudata > Salamandridae > Triturus > Triturus cristatus. The sequence continues at coordinate 1,208,626,560 of NC_140590.1, forward strand.
TTTGGCTACAGAAATCAAATTTCTTCAAAAACCCTTTTCTTTAGCATTATCTATTTTCAAAACTATGTGGCGATTATAGCAAACTTTCATAGCTTATCGCAAACTAGGTGATAATAATGCAATTAATGCTTCACCTATTTGGCACAATAAAAATAAAAACAAAACTATGTTTTGGATAAACTGAGCTAACAGAGGTATTTTGGGGTATAGTCAGCTTTTTGATAATGGTGATTGGCTCACTTTGCTCACTTATAAAACTACTATAATGGTCCAAAATCCTGTTTAAAACGAAATGTCGAATTAAAAGAAGCTGGTGTTCATTACACGTTACGTAAGGCAACATCTTTTAACTTGCTTAGTGTTATTAATAGCTTCACCAATATATTCTTTATTAAATTATGCTATAAGGGTTGATATTAAATCCATAATAGAGGCTGAATGGTTTTGGACCTTAAAAAGAATTACATATTTAATTTCAAAAGGAATTTAACAAAGATTATGTCAACCTCATCTGCTGCCACTATCTCCCAAACTCCACATTTTCTTTATAATCAAGCTTTTTTATATCAGTTTCTATGAATAAATGTAGTTTCCTAATGCCCTCTTCTTTTTGTTCACGAGCTTGCTATCAAATTACTTTTAAACAAATGGTGTTTGAATTAAATTTAGTTAAGCAATATTAGAAATGAGTCTGGGAAAAGATTGATATTATGTTTCATGCTAATGCTCCCATTTCTTTGCAAAATATTTTTCTTGGAAGTATAGCTAACAAGTTTAATTCCCTCCCAATGAAAGATAAATAATTAGATATATTTTTTGCAATGAAGTTACTACAAATCTTGATGAATTGGAAAGATGGTGCCAAACTGTCATTTAAGGCATGGTGAAATGGCATTTGTTATGCACATAAAATTAACACTATTAATCGTTCTTTGATCCAGATGTTCAAAGAAAATAACAAATTGTATTTTAACTTTGACAGAATATTTGGCAAAAACATCTTTATCTTCTGATTATTGTAAAACTGCAAATTACAAAGTTGCTAAACCTCCTTGAAGACATTGTTAATTTTTGTTGGCAGTCTATTGAGAATTAAGAAATAATTTTATATTTTGTTTCATTACATTGATATTTTTATTTTATTATGACACTCTGTTAGACCTGTATTGTTCAGTGACACCCATTCTCTAGTTCCTTCTCCTTTTCTTTTATGTCGTTTTTTGACGATGTACTTACCTGCTTATATTACAGTTCTAAATTTTATCGGGAGCTCCCATTATCCACCTATGTAACGTCTATCCAGTGCAAAGTAACTCACGGTAGTACCATGCACTACATTGCATCACTTTGTATTTACTAACTCATGCAAAGCCACAAAAATGGTCTTTGCATGGCTAAGTAAATGCAAAAATGGATTTTGCATTGGGCTGCATCACAAAAGTGTAACATTTTGATAACAAAATAAAACAGTGTAGCCAATGCTCTTGAGATCACAAAGATAGTTTTCTAACACAAGAGCAATGTCAAGATGTCCCATTCTTCCCAATAGTTTAATAATGATGATGTGGCCTTCTGGCTAGAGCGGTTGACCTCGAACCTGGGGAACCAGATTCGAGTCTCTGCAACAAACGCTCAACATCCAGTGATTCTGGGCGAATCACTTAATCTCCCCCTGCCTAACAAAAATGAATGTGTCCATCTGTAATGAAACTGGTGCTCAAGTAAAGCGCTCTGATACCCGATGTCTCGGGTCTACTTTGCGCTATATATAAGACTCTAAATTAAAAAAAAAATGATTAATACAACCATGTTTCAAAATGAATGGATGTTTCATAGGTTTTAAGAGAAGCCTATGACTTCTGACATCTTGAGTATTCGGACACAGAAAATATCCTATTGATTTTGTTTGCAATTAAGTAGATTCTATGTAAGAGACTGAATATATATAAATCATGTGCTGTCAGAATCTTTATGTGGGAAACGCTAGGGTTTGCTTCTATTCCTGGACATGATATGCTCTCCATACCGCCAGGCCTCCAAATTTTCCCTTAGTTTAGCCAAAGATATTCGTGTATGGGGCTGAGTTGCCTTACATAGCCAGCTTATCAACCTCCTGCCATCTCCCATGATCTGTGGAAATTTAACCATATTATGAATCTAGTGTTTGTCTGTTTTTCCTCACTGTATTTGAATTGCGTTGGCCATTTCCTTGTGGGTAAGGATTTGTCCCCCGATGAGCTTGTATTGTTCAATTAACATCTCAAAATGACTACAGTCGGCTGTTGTAGAACAAATCTCCTAGCAACCTAATGCCCGCATCCTCCTAGTAGACTAATTCTCCTTTTTGTAAAAATACTTTATGTTTGGGAATACCTAGCATTGGTACCTCTGGGGTATACAGTTTTATCTTGAAAATTCCGCTTTAAGCAATCCACTGCTACTTGCACCAAACAGGGCAATCTTTGGTAAACTTGAGTAAAAGAGATTGTCAAAAAATGTGCGTTTCCCAAGCAATTTCCCACTGTGGTTTTGAACATGACTACAGCTCAAACTGCTGGACAGAATTACACCACATTTGGCAGAGAGGTAGCTCCTGGTCCAGAAGAGCCCTTTTGTCTGATTTGGTGTAGCTCTGTAGAGTAGTTGCAGAGCTATTAAAGGACAAATTTAACTTGCTGGATCTGCAAATTCACACGCCATCAGCAATGACATGATTGCCTGACCACAACCTGACTAGGAGGTCGTGGCAGCCATTTTACATATCAGGGATCATTCCCGGGGTCCTAAAATGTATCGGCAAAATTATTAAAGGCGTCAGGGTAGAGTTACCCTGACTCAATAGGTGTGTTAAAGAAGTGTCAGAGGGACCTATGTTGGGTCCAAAGTTGAGGTTATTTTTTCCACTTCGAGGATCCGTGGATCCACTGCGAGGCTGAGAGTGGTCCTCATATAAATCCACAATGGATTCACAAATCTTGATGCACTTTGAAAATAAAAAATCTTTCAGACCCACTCGGACACTAACACAGGTATTCTCACACCCATTTACAGACCCACACAGACAGTCACACATTCACTTACAGACCTATGCAGGCATTTGCACACCCACTCACAGAGCCATGCTGGCAACTCACAGATCCACTCATGTACCCATACAGGCACTCACAGGCCCACTCACATACCCATGCAGGCACTCAAACACCCACTCACAGACCTATGCAGCCACACATAGACTAACTCACAGACACATACAGGCACTCAAACACCCATTCATAGACCCACTAAGGCAATCACATACCTACCGACAGACCCACACAGCCACTCACATACCCACTCATAGACCCACAGAGGCACTTTTACACCCACCCACCGTGCAAAGACCCCTGCAGCCACTCAATCACTCACCCACAAACATGGTAAAATTGGCTTTCACCTGGTTTGCATATTTAATTTACTTACAAGTCTCTTGTAGAGTGGTATACCCTGTGCCCAGGGCCTGTAAATTAAATGCTAGTAGTGTGCCTGAAGCACTTATTGTGCCACCTACTTAAGTAGGCCCTTAAAACATGTCCCAGGCCTGCCAATGCAGCCTGAATGCAGTTTAAACTGCCAATGCGACTTGGCAATGTAACCCCCTTGCCAAGCCTTAAACTCCCCTTCGATTGCATATAAGTTACGCCTAAGGTAGGCACTGGGTAGCGCATAGGACAGAGTGCATTGTAATCAAAAGGTTGAACAGGTACTTTTAGGTTTTACATGTCCTGGCACTGAAAAAAATCCTAGATTCGTTTTCCACTACTGTGAGGCCTACCTGTCCTATAGGATAACATTGTGTTGCCTATTTACATTTAATACGTGCTTTTGATTTGTAACAGATTAGCATTTCATGTTTAGTATCTATGAAATTGAAATTAAATATACCCTTTAATGATATACTTAGATTTTAAATTACAATTTTGAAGATACCACTTTTAGTAAGTTGGCATTTTGCTGGCCTTAGCCTTTTGGTGCCTGAAGGCTTTCTTAGGTCACATGACTGGGTGTAACTGGCAGTTAGACTTTGTGAATTCCTCCCATATATTCACACACTAGAGGGATTAGGTGTCCCTCAATCGTCCATCTGTTGGCAGGATGGAGTCCAGCCCCACTTGCTGTGCTCTGCCTTCACACAAAGGTCTTGTCACCACTGAATTGTTCTTGTGGCAAGCTTGGGGGCAGGGGAGTCAGGAAATTCCAAGCACTTCAAGAGAAACCTTTAGAAACTTCTTCCAACTTCAAAGAAGGCACCAGGTATGAGATCCTCGGAGGACTGGTTGCTGCTGTGTACCACAAGACTGCTTTGCTGCACCTGGAAGGACTGTTTTGCAGTCTGGAGCCTACCTTAAAGCCCCAGAGGCCTGCCCTACTGCTTGAGCCTTGCTTCAACACCTGACCCAAGACTACCAGAGTCGCTCCAGGGGCTAGTTTGCTGGCCTTCTGTTCAGAGCCACATGGACATAACAGGCTCTCACCATCCTGAACACAAACTTGGACCCAGCCTAAGTGAGTCTTAACCTCGGTAGTGGTTCCCCGTCCAGTCCTGGAACCTTGGAGGTGGTGCTAATGGTACCTGGATAACAAATATCCCAAACTTGGTACCAAACTTGGTACTTGAAAATGTTTAGGTCAAAACTACTCAGAGAACCGACGGAAGACCAGGACTATACTGTTTATTTATCCTCCGAAGGTGCCTCACCGGTCAGCCTGACTTCAAGGCTGCTCCCACTACATTTTTCTCAACAGCAGCAAATCCTGTTCAGCAGTTCTTCACCAAAGGGGTATCCAGGCTCCTGGATCTGTGTTCAGCTACAGACTCCTGCCTCATCCCGCTGAAAAATGTTGACTTTCCAAAAAGTGACTAAATCCAAACATAGGAAACATAAGGAGATGATGGATGGAGTGCTGAAACTTTCCAGACACTCACCCCCATGTTCTTTAGCTGCCTTCGCAACCCCAGTTCAGACCCAGCCATATGCAAATCAGTATTGACCCAGAAATCTTCAATGTCCAGCTGTTCCCCAATGCCAACACTCCTTCCTCGGACACCACGTGTAGCCTAGCCCCGCTGAACTTTTACCTTCTTACTTTTTCTTTAAAATTTCTTCCAAGTTTGAAGGAAAGCGCTGACCCAGCCAAATCTACTTCTTGTATCTGACCTGTGCTCCATCGTGGTCAGCCATATTTTATTTATTTTGACCTGGTCTTGCACGACCATATACCTGCTATTGGTGCTTTGATCCTGTAGGTGGTAGATATCACTTAAAACTTTAAAAATTCATACCTCTGGTTTTCCTGATTGGATTTATGTTACCTTGGTGCCAAATAATTTATTAAAATGTACTCTTATTTTGATAACTTGGTGTGGGATTTTTCCTGTGATTTGTTTTCACGTTATTACTGTTTGTGTGCTGCACAAAAAAATCCTTCACACATTACCTCTACGTTAAGCCTGACTGCTTTTGTGCCTAGCTACCCAGGGTTAAGCACAGGTTAATTTAGTGATTTTTTTGTGGGTCACCCTGCCAGAGATTGTGGCTGTTGCTTGAATAGGGATCTCCCCCTTTAACCAACAACCCAGTTTCTCACATTGCTGTTCAGCAGTGTGTATCAGGACTTGTGTTTGTGCTGTACTATACAATGATTAGTGTTGCACAAATATCCCAGATAAATAATTTGACATCAGACTTGATTGGCCATATATGTTTTTCCTTTTTCCAAATTTGATTCCGGCCTCACATTTTGCGTGCCTGTGACTCTTGCCTGCCAAGGTTAAGCTGGATATTGACACCTTTGAGAGCTACATTATGGATGAGCTGAGGAAGTTATGCAGGGAGAGGGGACTGAAACCACCTAAGTGTACTCCAAAGTGCAATCAATTATCTATAAGTACTTATCAAAATTAAGAAGCAAGGCCACATATAGGGTACACATGACAAATGACTTGCTTCTGAGTTCAATAGGTGAACTGAGGTGGCATGGTGTGCAAAATAACGATGGACTGGAACACGGCCCGAATAACTACCAGCGGCTTCGATAAATTGAAGCATTCCATCCATAACTATTTTGTATACTTTAGTGCAATGCCCTAAGTATGACGGGTATGCGCAGAAGGGAGTGCCATGCTAACTGTGCCTTTGGAACAAAGTTGTACCTGACTGACAAGCCCCAATTAGAGTTGCGTGTTTTCCAGTCTGGGAAGGATCTGGCTTGGCAGTTTTAGCTGACTGTTCCTTTTGGAGCAAGGTAAAGACTGATTTGCACATTGCTTGGTCCAAACTGAGGTTGCATTTTGTGCAAAATAACGATTGACTGGGATGTGGCCCGAGTAATTGCCAGAAGCTGAGATTAATTCAATAATTCCATCCATCCCCTTTTTGTATAGGTAGGAGTTCACTGGTGGCACTGCTGTCAAGGCAGCAGGAGGCATAAATATTTCTAAGTTCATACTTTAAAACTATAACGCTTCAACATGTTAAAGAAATTAACTTTTTAACATTTTGAAGCACCTTCATCATATTTTTCTATGTTTGTTGCATGATTTACATGCCAGACATCTTCATGGCTCGACTCATGCATGGCCTTTTAGAGCTAAGCCAGTCCCTTGGCTTTTTTCTGGCCTTGCTTCCCCTGCTAATTTCTTGGCTCTCCCACCTCTTCTCAGTCTGACTGTCTCGGCATCAAGACGCATCTAAGAAATTATTACGGGGTGTCCCACCCCATACATTCAACTTGAAGTTACACCCCTGACAAGATCGTCAAGGGTGTGTGTAGAAACAATGTGGTACAGCTTGAAGAGTCTGGTTTTCACTCTAAGTCCTAAGGACATCACAATATTGGGTCTCAGCAGATGATATTAGAAAAATATGTATTTATAAAAGAACAGTTTGTTTACATTACCTTGTTCTAATTCCCATCAGTGTTTAATAGTGTTGGTAGGATAACTTTATTCTGGAAACTAGCTGCCTTTCAAATTCTCACTGGACTTAAACGCCTTGTTGCCCTGCACCCTGGGACCTAGACTGAATTGCTAATGGGAAAAGGCGTGTGTGTTACTAGGCAAATTGGTGCTGCTAGTCGTCTTAACAATGAATGATTTGTGACACTTCTACCTTTCTCCCTTTATGTTGTCAAGCGGATGGAAAATGTCCTTCAGTTGTGCTGTCCATCTTCTTATATAAGTTACCATACACAGATGAAGTCATCAATCTGGATCATGCATCAAAAGGTCTGCAGCAGGGGTTAAAGGCTTAACAACATTTTACGGACTGGCATTTTCTGAAGATGAACAACTCAAAGAGTAAAGTTGTGACGCTTGATAGGTAGCAAACATTGTATCATTTTCCTACGAGTTTAAAAGCAGGAAATAAATTGAAAGGCAAGTCATTACATATATTGTTTCGGTACAAGTCCTGTGTTATGAGGTTTGTATAGTTGGATCCTCTGATAAAGCAGTGCTACTGCTCTGCATTGGAGAGCTGAAAATTCCCAGGCTGTCGAATATACCCTACACGATGAGAGTAAAAGGGCCCTTGCTGTAAACCCCTCTCTAACATTTACCATGCTTATCTCCTGAGGACTTGTTCTCAGAGTCTTCAGAAGTAATGCTGGAAGCTATGATAAAAAAAAGCAGTGGCAGTTGTAAGTTTTGAAGTGGAATGCATTGTTGTAGAGCTGTGAGTTTGAAAGCAGTACCTAATGAAACAGTGATGAGAACAACACACAATTATCTGTTGATATTCAAAGATCATCTTTTACATAAATTATTTTTCAAATCTGAGCCTTGAGGGCTCCCATTTTAGATTGGTATAGGGACATGGGAGGGTCTGAGTACCGATCAATGTATATATCCTTTTGTAACACAGGGATTGTAAATATCTGATAGAGACTTCTAGCTGCAGATTCCTTAGTTTAGAATTATCCCCAGGCATCATACTCGATCTGGAAAGAAAAGAAAACGTCAAGAACTAAGGTCAGCACACTGGGGCGGAGCCTAAATAGACATCAAGCACGTCACTTTTGGCACGGACGATGCCACACTGAGCCGAACAACGCCACGTACTGGTGCAAGGGGTACTGCTCACGAAAAAGTTCTGGATCCAGTCTGACACCTGGGGATAATTCTAAAGTAAGGAATCTTTTTTTTTCTTTTTTTTATTTAGAGAGAATATACATAGTACAAAATACATAAAAAGTAAATTTTAAACTTCATATATGATATACATACTTAGTTATACATATACGAAGAAAAGTGCATATTTTTTCAACATTTCATATATTTACACCATAAGAAAGAGAAAAAAAAAAGAAAAAAAGAAAAACGAAGAAAATATAAGAGACGGGGGAAAAAGCAAAGCAAGACAATGCTGCCTGTACCCGTAAATTCAATACTATTAGGCCAGCCATTCCCATCCCGCATTTTGGCTAGTTAGCCATTTATTCATAGGAGCCCAGATTTCCCTACCTCTCTTGCTAGCACGCCGGCCTTTGCAATTATACAATGATCTTTTGAGATTATATATGGCCAACAGGCGGCCTAACCAAGCATAATATATAGGTGGATCAACGTGCTTCCATTGAGTAGCAACTAATAACCGGGCCACAGCTACTTAAACAAAAAAAATTCATTCTTAGTTGAATCAAATCATATTTTTTCATCGTATCCAAGTAACATTAATGTAGGGGATATACTAATTATACTCCCTAGTGCGGCAGATAAGAACTCCTGCACTCCCTTTTTGAGAGATTCTAGTTTCTCACAGACCACGAACATATGTATTGTATCTGCTGGGCCTTGATCACATCGAGGACATTTATCATTCACTCTTCTACCCCAGCGGCAGAGCTTTGCAGGAGTAAAATAAAGATCATAGATGGTATAATAATGTTGGTGTTTTAGGTTAGCTGAAAGAAATGTCCCCTTACCTAGTGCTAATGATTGGCAGAGGTCTATATCAGGGTCTCCCAATTTGGTGGCCCATCTAGTTTCCACTATTTCAAATCATCAGGAAGTGTACCAATCAATATTTTGTATATGTATTTAATTTTTGTCTGGGGGTGCAACATAGCTTCCATTAAGGGTATCCTATTTGTGGAGATTCTTTGCCTATTTACTTGATTCAGAAAGCTAGTGATCTGTCGATATTTAAAATACGCCCCAGCCACTAAGCCATATCTTTGTTGTAGCTCACTAAATGACAGCCTCTGATCATTTGGGAATAGCTCTCCGATTTCTAAGATCCCCTTTTCTTCGCATAATTTACCCAGATTATCCTACATTAATATGGGGAATAGTGGAGACCGCCAAAAAGGTGTATATCTGTTATACTGTGGAATTGGCATGAGTCCAGCTATTTGACTCCAGACATTCCACATTGCTATTACCACCTTAAACCTAGTTTTCTTGTAATAACTGGCCTCGACTTGTCAGAGAAGTGTTCCCTGCGCTGTCTTACCTATAGCCAGCTCATATATAGACGGCATATCCATATTTGCCTCTGGGGCTACATAGAGTCTCTACCAGATAAGGCATTACAGAATGTTTTTAAAGCATGTTCATATAGCATGTCCCATGATTTTACCTCCCAGAATTTAATATTTTTGGCTGATATTTCTTTGCCACAGAACGGCTTATCAAGCATGGTCTTTTATAAATAATCCTCCAATGACATCAGTTGGTTACAAGATTTTTGATTTTTTAAAGTTTTTCTAAATGAACAGTCTATCTTTTGTAACTAATGAATCACAAATGTATCCCAAGACCAATCACCTACGATTGTGTGGAGTATTAATCCACAGCAACTACTGGTGTTTTTGAAATATTATCTCCCGCTTTGGTAATATCATGCTTCATCACCAGGTCTCATCCTGGTACCCAAGAAACCAGGAGGGCTCAAAGTCATTGAATTTGTATTTCCTTTTTAGGGTAATTGCTAAGATGAAAATATTTAGGGGCTACCTTAGAATCCATTTATTTGGGGTGTATGGCATCACAAAAACAGAAATAATCTCGGGGGATGTTCACTCCATAGAGTTGTAGATGATTGGTCTGAGCATACCTTTAGGATTTATCGACTAGACTAGGGAGGCATATTCCACTGACAATGCTAGCCCCCCCCCCCCTTCTTGATAGATATCAATTGTTATAGTGTTTTATTTGTGCTGATTTACGGTTCTCTAGATGAGATCAATATCAAATTTAAATAAACTAAACTGAATAAAGGTTTCATGAATTAAGTAAGCCTAAACAACACAAATGGTTAACATGTGTAAATGTAAAGAAATATATACATGGGTTTAGACAAAAGATAGAGACATTTACTTTAGTAGTTTATGCACAACATGAGTCACTGGAATGGTATGCAAATTGAAATCCTGATGGACCCCTTTTTTCAAAGCAAAGAAGGCATTTCGAGTTTGAACAATGAGCAAGGGGATCGAATGAATGGTTACTGGTGAACTACAACAAAATGGGAGGTAAACAGAGGCTTGTATTTGCAAATAAACAGCACTTCCGCTGAAAAATAAGATGTCTAATACCACAAGCTGATACTGAATTCTTCCTTTAGCAGTTTAAAACCCAAACGCCTGCTCTTGCAAAAGTCTCAGTGGCGGACATTTCTAGGACAGCACAGGGGCTCAAACTGTTCAGAAAAAGTTATCACCTCGTTCCTAGATTCGAGGAAAAAATGCAAAAAAATACTCCACAAGAAAATACTTCACACAGTAAATCCACTCAAACGTTCATAAATAATTGTAAAAGTCACCGCATAGCTGTCTTTGCACGTACCCTGCTTCTGTTTGGACATTGCCTTCCATTTGACCCGAAAATCACGTGCTCTGGATTGTCAAAACGTGTCCATAAAAATCCGTAGAACTGAATAAATTAAAATTGTTAAATGGCTAATCATCTGATTGCACTGTTTTACCACAGTGGTAAAGCAACACTTTGTAAGAGTGGCGCTGGAAAGGTTGAAAATGAGCAGACACCTGACGGCTGTGATCAAACCGATCACAGCCGTCAGGTGTCTGCTCATTTTCAACCTTGGGGATGGGAGGGGGATTGTTGTTGGGGTAAGACAAGGCGTGGCATACTTTATACATACATATGTAATATATTGTGCAACTTAACATGCTTATTGATATATGGTAAGTCATGTTTAAATTATTTACAATAAAATAAAAATATATTAATAAAAAACAAAAAAAGATACTATTGATTTTGTTGTATAACAAAACGTCCTTGAATCAAAAAAAAATAAGAAAAAGTAAAGAGTGGGTAAGAGATTCACATCTAGAAATTACATATTACAAAGGAGTAACATAAAATGAACCCCTTGTTGATAGACTTGAACAGATGTTATATGCATATATTTAATAATTTATAGGTTTGGTGGTAGCCAAAGTCTTTTGATATTACTAATTTTATATACATAAGTAAGCATGCTTATAGGTGTTTTTAGCAAGGCTTCTTCTTCCACTGGTCTGTTAATGAATTAATAATATTTTTCTTCCACCTACTACAGAATACAGCATGGGGTAGTGGACCAGCCCATATCAGCCTTTGCCTAACTTCAATGTGAGTGAGGGCATTATTTTCTTACAAAAGCAACACATTCTAACACAAGTCAGTTCCCTTCAGAGCCAGGAACTATGACAGAGGGTGTTTTTCAAGACCAACAAAAATAATTTGTTTTCAGCTCATTTTTTTCATATTGGTGAAGACCTTGCAGCTCCCCCAGGAATAAAGTTTTATAAATACCATGACAAACCCAAAAGGTTTTTGTGTGTTTCATGTACCGCCCTAGGTGGCAAGGGTATGCCCAGACGTGGGTCTCATGCTCACTGTGCCACTGGAACCAAGCTTAACCTGGCTGATGAGCCCTTATAAGGACTAAACTGGTCCTAGGTTACTTCTGTGAGGACCTGGCCAGGCAGTTGAGGCTATACTGCTCCGATGAGGGGCAGGGTCAAGATTGATTTGCATATGGCTGGGTCTAAACTGAGGTGGCATGTTGAGCAAAAGAACGATGGATTGGAGCGCTACCCGAACAACTGCCAGTTGTTAGAAAAATTGCAAGCATTCCTCCCATCACGTTTTGTTTTTCAAACCAAAAGGCTTGCAGCCTGCGCATGTTTTGCAGTAATGCCAAATATCTTACTTCCTGGCCCCCTTGTAATTATTATTTTGTTTGGTTTCATCCACACAGCTGGCTGCAGTAGACAGGGCACTGGAATGAAGTTTGGCTCATAAGTGTGGCTGACGGAGGAGGTCACTAATCGACACTCTTGGAGGCAATTTGATTTTTCTCCGCATTTGGGGCGGTCTCTATTTTAGTGCCTTCTTAATAGCTATATTCAAATAGTTTCTCTAGTTAGCAGTAAAAGACTTGCTGGAACTGGCGATTCTTGAAGATCTGACTGTGCGGCTCTTTCTTAAGAATGAAGTGATTTCCGAAGCCTCGTGGACAGTACTTCGAGAGACCTGGCCCTGCTTTAACTTGATTGGAGGATTGTAGCTGTTGTACGCCGTGGGTGCCTTGATTGTGCATTGTGCAATGCATAGTGCACTTCTAATCTGCAGTGTGGCAGGGTTAGGGCAGCTGGGGAAGGGGGGGCAACCCTTCAGGCCCCCCTGCCCAACCCTTTAGGTTGGTACCACTCCACCCAAGGGCAATGCCTTTCTATGAGCGATGGGAGACTTAGCTGCCCCATTTCCAGGGGCATAGCTTCTAATGGTGCAGCAGGTGTAGTGACACCAGGGCCCAGAGGCCTGAAGGGCCCACTGAAACCTGATTAATGCTGTATTTTATTATTCAAACAGCTAATGGGGCAATTTAATTCCTTGCACTAGGTTCCATGACACCTTGGCTACGCTGCTGCCCTCTTCACATTCTGTAGGGGGCCCCATCATTCTACATTACTCCACTGGGGGAGTTTTCACATTTTCTTGCTTTCTTGTTTTCAGACTCCGACTAGCCACCAGGCTTTGCTTTTGTTGTACAATGTTGTACAGCGTTCTCTTTTCTGGGAGCCTGTGTTGCAAGAGCCATAATAAAACAGATGAATTCATATGATCACCTCAGTGTAAGAACGGCAGGGAATCTGCACTTTTTTGGTTACAAGAAATATGTACTCGTGACCACATCTTAGTAAAACATTATTCTTGGCTTCCTCACTTTTTGCATTAAGAATGCTAACGTTCTAGGCCAAAATCTGCAAGTCAAGTGAAGGGCCTTCCTTCGGATGAAAGCTTTGCTCTGGAGCTGCTGTCAGAGAAGGTATGCAGACATTTCTAGCACAATCTTCCTTATGCAGGCTTAATCTAGCTCAGTTTGACAGCTCAGTCTGAAAAGGAGCATCCCTTATACCTTTTTCGTATTACAAACCGGCTATGTTTTAACATGAACATTTAAGAATGGGGGAGTGTCCAATGGGTTTCTGTGATAAATACTGTGCACTCTAGATAGCACAAACGACGGAAGTAATTTCAATGTTTTATTCAAGTATACAAAATTACTCGTTCATTAAGTTGGCTCTTAAAGTGCGAAAAGTAAGAAAATATCCAATAACATGAATAGACATAAAGGCATGCTCATTCATAGGAAGTCATTTGCTTTCCTATAGTGTTGCGCACGAGTAAAAGGGTGTTATTTCCTGTTACGTATTTGCTTTTGTGGGTGCCCTTAACTCTGGCCCTGCTATATTATCCTTAAGTGTGGTACGGGTGCTGCCCATCGAGAGAATGATGACAGAAACACATTTTAGTCTTAAAACAGTGTGTCCCTGGGAATTCTAAGCAATAGCAGGAGGAATGGAGATGGAAAGGCTGATGCTGAATGCGCTGCAGAACCCAGAGCAGACTGCTGTGCACTGCGTAAGAGGGACATTCCATGGGTGTTGCAGTAGGTTCTCACATGGGTTTTGACGCATTTCCATATTCACAGGGATTTGTAAACCTGGGAATGCGTGCAGCTGTGCACCTCCCCAGGGAAGGCGTAACACAGAGAATTCTGCAGCACACATAGAAAGAGGAAAAAGCCTCCATGGATTGATTTTGTGCAGGAAGGTGTCCCTTTCTGCACAAAAACAATCCTTCAGACAACACAGACACTTGGTGCAAGGGTGCCTGTGCTGGTGCTAGGCAGCAAATTGTGTGCTGGTGCTGGCTGAGAGGACAGGAATGCACCGTATCTTGAAAATACGGTGCATTCCTGCCCTTATGAATTGGCATAGGGCAGCGCAGCAAAAAGACTTGTGGCGCTGCACTAAGCCACTTCATTGTAACTATGCCCTTGTGTTTAAAAGGGCTGCCATAGGCAGGCGCGCAACACCCATTGGACTCAAAGGGCTTCAGCCCCCCCCCCCTCATGTGTGGCAGCCCGGGATGAGACAGATTCCCGGGCACACACAGAGCCGCACCCGAGCACTTCACAGGTCTTTAAAAGACCATTTGCATATTAATGAGGCCTCGCTGTTGTTTCAGCCCTTCTAAGAGCTCCTGCAGCTCCACTCTGCCTCTTGCTTAAAGATTCAGCCCCTCCCCCCCCCCCCCCCCCGAAAATTGGCTCTAGTTGCGCCTCTGGCCATAGGCATGGCACACACTGGCATGGGCTATAAATGCTTATATGATCTGTACACTCAAGACTTGTATGCTTAAGTTGTCGTCGCTAGACATGGAGCACTATACGCCTAAAACACTGCATGAAAAATTGACCTTGATTAACTTCTGATTTCTTTCTTCAGAATCCCTCTTCGTACGTCCCAGGCTCTGCTTGCCTTCTCTCCTGTTTCTGATTACAGCCTTCTCTCAATCTCATGCCTGCCTGCCTCATTCTACCTTCTTGTATTTCTGCAAATGGCTCACAGCCTCTCCTTCTTTAAAACCCTATCCCTGCGACCTTGCAATATCTCACCTCTCTCAGCCTATTTATCTGAAACCACATAGCCCCACTAATGAACAACCCAGCTGGTATTAATTGTAATCTACCACAAGGAAACTGGAGTAAACGCATGGAATGTCGTTTTTATCGAAAGAGAGGGCACGTGACTAATCACAATAACCAACAATACCACTCGATTAACCAGTAACTCACAGTAAAGCGCTTCAATGCTTCATCATGGGTAGTAAGCGCTCTATAAGTGTTATTCGAATACCAACAATACAATATGTACCACATTCAAGGTGGATGCACTAGTGGTGTCGTGATTATTTATTCCATGACATATTCACATTCTTTATCTGAAAGGCTCTTGCCCAAGGGCCATACACTTAGTGCACGGAGCCCAAAACAGAATCACACCTCTCTGTGCCCCTTTTCTCTTTCTACATTGTGAGACGTGCCCACAATCCGGAAGACAGCAGTTCCCTTCTCTTGTGCAACGGGTAAGTCTGCATGGCCCTACTCTGCACTTGAGTATCCACAACATAGTGCACCATTCTTGTCAAGAAATATTGTACTTCATGGATTCTTTAAAAAAAAAAATGAAAAACACGTGAAAACATACTTACTGGAACAGATGAATATTTTACTTTACAGCTACAGATAACTGTAAAACGGTGATTTATATGCCAAACTTTTAGCGTCGATAGCCAGATTCCTGAAATTGGCTGAGATCCTCGGTCCCGTCTGGCGCGTGATGTCAGTTGAAGAAGGCGTCTGCCGCTGGCACTAGGACATCCGGTGACGTCAGAAATCTGAATTCCAACTCCTGCTTGACAACTATGTGACCCTAAGAAAATTCCTTTCATTACTCCGTGCCGCGGTGCAATGGTTTGTCGAAATTAGCTGGGCCATGAAAAAGAAGAGAAGTACTCCCTTTAAAAAACAAAAAGAAACAACCATTTTCTTGTCCAGACCTAAGTGATTTGGAGACTAACACACCTCTCCATTCATTCAAATGCTCTGTAATTCCTATACCAAGTGCACACGCCTAGCACAGCAAATATCACCTAGGTAAGTGCCGCTCAGGCATTTAAATATTTTGTACCCGAGAAGTTTTCTAATTCTCCCATACAAGTATCATAATCCCACTTAAATCTAGTTTACCTTCAATAATGATATTATGTAGCTTCCTAAGAAAGATACATCATGCGCACAACACAGTAGGGAGACTTCCGCTTGCTTGTCCAGTGCATCTGTTATCCCTGTCTTTTATGCCCACACCGGGCACTAACCAGAGTTGAACTAATCTCCTAAGAATTCAACCTAGCTTTAGAAACACCCTCCTCCTATTCCCATGTCAAAATGTAATTACCCTGGAGTAGGACACCTGCAGATAATGAATGAGTGCTGTAATTTGAAGTGGGAAGTGCAAGTTATAGTCCTCATCTTGGTTGTTTGTTTTACTCCCTAGAGAAACTTACCTCTTGGTTGAATTATAAGTTAAGGAACACAGTTGATGTAACGTTTAACCCTGCCATGGAATTCCTACCTTGATGACAAGAAAGATGAGTGAATGTTGCAGACCTTACATTTTGCTTGCAGTAAAGCAGTGTATAATCACACTGGATGGTCATTAGTAGTAATGTACAGTGTGACTCCATTGAAGTACTCAGTGCTTCATTTCTAAACAAAACAAGCTCAGGGGCCCAAAGTTTTTCTTAGAAACCCACTGACAATAATGCCGAATGCTAGGGTTGCAAATACCAAAAAGTCTGGTTTTAATGACACCTTATGAGTCTTTCTTCCATTTCTTCCACTACCCTACACTTCCAATAATATCTTTAGCTTCCACCAGCAGGTTCTCTTTCATCCCTGCTTTGTCCCTTAGCCTCTGCTTTGATATCTTTCTCTTTCTCCGTCTGTCTTCCTTTTCTACCTTTCTCTTTATTGCTCTGGGTCAAAGTGTAATGATAAAAAAGTAAGTCCTGGTCACCAAAAAGGAGTGCCGATGTGTACCCCGGCCTGGGCTGGACAGGCAACAGCAACCAGCCCTGGCGATTACTGCCCAACTGGCCCTGGGAGCGGCTGGGGGGAGGTGCTAGCAAAACACAACATATTGCAGGTTCCCTGTAACAAAACCGGCCCCCATCCCTCCGGCCCATTGGAGAAATGCCTGGTGCCCGCTACGGCCAGCCCGGCCCTGACTCCAGCTCAAATTAAGCCCTGGAAAACTGCTGTGATTGCTAGTTTTGCGATGTAATTCTGAGTTTTATACTAGTAAATACATAACAAATGGGATGATAACATGAGAGAAAAAAATTCAGGAAATAAAGCAGATACAGAACTTCAACAGCATTAAGTGGAAATGAATCCAATTATGTAGGTCTTGTTGTGCTGTGGTGTTTAAACAACTTCTAAACGTAACATAGTCTTGGATGTTGTATTGACTTTCCACTATTCTTCATTACTTTGAGTTCTACTCATCCATGTACCCGTCTTTGCTAAATCATGGGTGTCAACACCTTTGTCAGGCAAGTTCTCCAGGGCATGATTAACCTGGGTACTAAGCAATCCTTAAGACAAGGGCACGGGCACTGCTGTGCAGCTCACTTCAATGCCACGAGCCTCAATTTTGGGATTTGACCTCTAGGGATTAATGAGGCTGAATCATCACGACATACTCATGGAAGTAATTTAGGCTGAGCAGCACATATATTTGACACACACAATATTTACGATGCCCAGTTAGTGCTGTTTCTCTATGTAAAAAAATCATAGAACATTGACGCACTTTAATGTATACTTGCCAAGTAAATTATGGTCGTCGACCGGTTCAGGACGCTGCTCAGACCCTCCTGTCCCAGCCTGGCAGGAGCAATATCTCCCTGCAGCAAGTCCACTGACTTGCTAGGAATCCTGAACAGATGACTTGTCATTCACCAGTACACAACATTTTTAAAGAGCAAAAGGGGCGACCTGGATGTAGAGAGTTAAATGTAAATTCTCTAGGTGGAATTTTATTTGCGATGAACATCGAATTGCCAATGTTTCTTCTTCTGTTCTTTCTCAAAAAATTGAATCTGATCTTCTCTGGTTACCCTTTACATCTTATCTTTCTTCACATGCTTCTCTGCTTTAATTGTGTATCTTTATTTCCTTGGTTCCTATCCTTCTTTAGTTCTCTTTTCCTTTTTCTCTAGTTCTTTTTCTTTTTTTTTTTCTCCTTTATTATTATTCGATAATTTATGGTATGTTGATATTAATTGATTTTTTATAATTTATGAACAAGATGTTCATTTTATGCTTGATTGTATTTTTCTGTTATTTTTTGTGTTTATTTCTCTTGAAAACTCAATAAAAATTCTTAAACATAAACAAAAAATGTAAATTCTCTAATAGCCGCAACTTCCAAGAAATTCCACAGCTCCTGCTGTCCTGGATATTCATAACAGCGAAGAAACAGACGATGAAATAGCACGCATGCAGTTTTTAAAGGCACAGCACCACAGATGCCATGAGTACCTCGTTATGCAATCAGCATGATACAGTGTCATACTGAGAATGTGTGGAGGGGACACAAGTAACCCGATGCCTAGCAGGAAACTGTGAATGGGAGATCCAAAAATTAGGCAGCCGCCTGGCCATCTATTGCAATCCTTGTAGACCTGTCACTTTCACACACATGTTTTAGCTCGTTTGTCTAAAAACCCCTAAGAGTGGCTCTTTCTGAGGGAAAGAGCCAATCCCACCAAAATGCAAATTAAACGTAAAACAATGCATGCAATCGTGGATTTCTCACACTCCTGGTGTCCCCTTTCTTGCATTTAAATTCATTTGTGTGGGCTGTTCACAGTGAAGGTGGGAAAAATTGAGCCAAATACTGACTTAACAACATAATGCAACTAAGCAAGGTTTAGTTTAATTTTACGTGGACTGCACCTTAACAATATCAGAAAATAATGTTTGCATTATAAGCATAAATGTGTACACACTTATATTACCAATCAGAAAGCTTTGTGGTATAATCATAGACAGAGACACCAATACATAAACAGCCACAAAGGATTTTAGTGTAAGTACACATGAGTAAACCATTACATTACCAAACACAATGAGTTGAAGTGTAATCCTAGACAGAGAAAGCATTACATTAACACCCGCAATGGGTTTTGTTATAATCATAGGCAGGGACAGCATTATGTTAACAGTCACAAAGGATTGTTGTATAAGTCGTCAGATTGAGCTCGTTGATGCTCTCGTAATGCCATGTATAAGTTAGCATTTGTGGCACCATTTTCTTTTTCAGACTCCATTTTGTGTGAGGTTCGAAACTAATCCTTGCCTGCTCCCAGAAATATCCTTTGCTATGTTTCATTTCTTTAATGAAGAACTGCTTGTGCCAGTGCATAGTTTTCCCTAGATAAAGAGCCTCTCCTACCTTTCTGGCAGTTTGATTGCAGCACAGAATGGAACGGCCTTGAGAGTGTCCTGACCTGTGCAAGATATGAGAGTAGAAAGCTTTTTTATGTCTTTCGCTGTCCGGCCACATCTGTTTGGAACATTCCACTGTGGGTGTGTTCTTAGCTAGCCATGAAATGTACATAATGTATCTTTATGTTTACTGTTCCTCAGTTCCTTATGTAGTACTCTTAGGAGACTGTGCAGATGGTGCCCCACTCTGAGCGTATACTAATAAACGAGTATTGGTGTATCTTCTCCGCTGTTTCTCTGACTCTTCATTCAGTATGGAAGGCGAAGAGGCAGTCTTTGGTGAACCAGGTGGCCCAAAGCGGGTCACTTCCTTCAAAGTTTAAATGAGTGCAGCATTATATGAACAATCTCAAAGAGTGTGTATAACCATAGACAGAGTCAACAGTACATTAACAATCACAATGGATTGCAGTATATTCATTGACAGAGACATCATTGCATTAAGTCCCAGACAGTTGTATATAAGTATAAATGAGTACATCTCTGCATTAGCAATCACAATGGGTTGTTGTATAATCATAGGCAGTGATAGCATTAGATTAACAGTCACAAAGGGTTGTAGTAAAAGTATAAATGAGTACAGCATTAAATTAACAATCACAAAATGTGAGTATAATCACAGACACAGACACCATCATCAGAGGTAACAATGATGATGTGCTGTGGCATAATCAGGGCCAATGAAATTATGCAGTAGGAGAGGACCAAATTATGTAGCAGGGCCGACTAAATTATACAGCAAGAAAAGACAAATTATGCGGCGTAACGTGCCACATTCTATGATAGTATTGCATACTCATTTTTACACTTATTATCACTGTCTGAGCATAGGTTGCACCTCATTAGTACCTGTTTAACTCCTAAATATAGCAGAAAGTTAACAAGTCCACCTCTGCAAAGGGCCTTCTTTTGTAAGGCACCACATCTTGCTTAGTTTTTAAAAACCTTTGTACCAGTCGAGCTACAAACACTGTTTTTGTTAAAATCTGCAGATTATGCAGCAGATGATAGATTATGTGGCAAATATTGCAAATCCATTATTATACGTGAAATGCTGGGGCCGCACAATCACATAATAAGCCAGTGGCCCTAAGTATATTCCCAGACATTGTCAGCATTACATCAACAGTAGCAAACGAATCTACTATAGGCATAAACAAGTATAGCATTACAATAGCAATCGCAAAGGGTGTGTATAATCATAGACAAAGATGCTAGTATTTTAACAACCGCAAAGAATTGTAGTATAACAAAAGGCAGAGACAGCATTACATTAAGGACTCACAATGGGTTGAAGTATAATGATATTTGGATACCCCATGACATTAACAATTACAAAGTTTGTGGTAGAATCTTAAATGAATGCTGTGCATGCAAAAGAGTATACATATTACTAGGACTACTTTGTTTTTCAGCACAAATCAGAAATACGACTTAAGCTGCAAAGTCTGGACCATTTGAATGTGTACTTTTTTAGACTAGCTTTATTCTAAAGTGGAATGTATTCTGTGTCTGTGTTAAAAAGCAATTCATGCAAGAGTCTTTTAGATACATCTTTGGAGGAAAATGTGTTTAAACAGGCCTGTTCAGGTAAACTATTTCATTGTCACAAATTAGACTAGACACAATAGGCTACAGTATTCCAAAAGTGTCATACCTTTTCGGGGTAAGTTTAGGTGTGTTTCCACAGAGGGACATGACCTGCAAAACATTTTACTACAAACAATTTTGTGTGTTTGCTGATGCTCAATGCCCTTTGCAAAATTAGCTTGCCTGTAAATCTTCCTTTTCTACCGGTAAAAGGGAATACAGCAATTTAGACAATCCCCTGTACAGATAGGTTGTCCACAATATTCAACTCTATCTGTGGGCCTAAATGTTCACATTTACTGATTCATAGAATCAGAATTTTAAAATGGACATCTGAAAATGCCCCTTTTGCACCCATGAGCTCAACTTAGGTCCATACATTTTTTTATAAATGAGGGCCTTAGTGAGGCAAGCTGTATGATAGAGAGGGAGCCCGCAATTCTTCCTGTAACGCCAGCAGCCTCAGCCTCATTGCCCCGAGCAGCAGGGGGACTGCAATCTCCACACTCCAACGCGGCATGAGCCACCCACATCATCTAGAGGCGCCAGGAGGCACTTAAAAGTGGGAGAGGCCACCTGCAGCATGGGACACGGGCACACTCGGGCCATGCCCAGGTGAAGCCCGGGCCACTGCCTGGCCCGGCCTGCACCCTTCCGGAGACAGGAGGAGGCGCGGCCACCCCCCTTGAATTCGCAATTTAGTCACCTGGAAACTGCGGCTGACCTTTAAGACTCCCCATTTCACCTGCTATTGAGGATTAAAGTGTCTTTGCTGACTAACTAAGCACTGGAACCCATAGTGCACTGGAGGTAGCCTCACATGGGAAGTAGCGACTTTGTATTTGGTCAGTGAAGCAAGACGGGACATTGGGACTTAACAGTTTAAGGTACTCGTTTCAATCTTACTTCCCCAGGCTTCCATTTATATTTGCCTCAAGTGGCTAGTTCTATTAACCCTGTTTATGTCTTCCATTGGCCTAAGGAGTGCAATAGACACTAATAAGCATATTTGACAGTTTTTTTCTTGCGTCAGTATAAAGATATTATTTGGGGACGGGAGGGCTAATGGATGATGGACAGCTACTCCCAGGTGCATAACACTCAAGAAGCTGGGTTGGTAGGCAAACTTTTTGATCATTTGAGCTACATTGTGACAGTGTGACAAGTGTGGTAAGCCTGATCCGTTCCTTCACCATTTAAAGGTGTTGATCACTAGCGAGCTCCACCTCTCTTGTCCTCTCTTGTAAGGCTACTATATAACAGGTGCATTAGTGACGCTTATCGCTAACATGGACAAATGAAAGCACTTAGCCACGGGTAGAAAAAAAACCCTCCCCAGACAATACACAAGAATCATTATTAAAATATATTACTGGGGCGATGGGAGCTATAGAAAAGCAGATCTTAACGGTTGAAAAATCTCTGTTATCCGGAGGGGGAAGTGAAACGGACGCTATTACTAAAATCCAGGCCCCTATTAATGAGCATGAGACCAGCGGCGTCACTAGGGTTGGTGTCACCCAGTGCGGTAACTCATGGTGTCACCCCCTCATGACTTACCCCATGATGGACCTCCTCCGAGTCCGCCAGTGGCAAATAACAGGACCATACGTGGGCAGTGGACTGATGAAAACGGAGGCACTTGAGTGACGTTTCAAACGTCGTCGACATCCGGACGCCCACGTCGTATAGCTAATTGGACAATAATCTTGGCGGGTGGCCGGGTAACGGGTTCTTCCTGATCTATGTAGCGATTTAAAGCAGAGGCTCATGTATGCATATTAATTTGCCCTGTTGCAAAAAAAAAAATACCCCAAAAAACAGATCTGAAACGGTGTCAAGTTTACGGTTCTGTTTCTTATGAAGTGCACACTGGAGTCGGGGCTGCTGTTGAAGGCTTGAAGATAGTTTTCTGCCCGCACCTGACTTCTCCCTTTTATTGTTTGGCGCAGCATCAAGTGCAGTATGCAGCATTGCAGAGCTTGGAAATCAATGGAATGTATTTGCATTCATCTTTAGTTGCCGTTTTAATCATTTCCTTATCTCCGTAAAACTGCTTCTCCAACTTCAGCGGCTCTTCACTAATGGAGCGCAGCAGGCATCAATCTTGTGCATCGTGCTGGCTAATTAACCAGGGCGGCCTCCCTGACTCTGCAGCCTGGACCCGCACGAGGCAGTCTGGAACCCACAGTGCTCACGGTGTCACCCCATGTGATGGTGTCACCCGGTGTGGTCCGCACCCCCCGCACCCCACTAGTGACGCCGCTGCACGAGATTAGTGGTAATGCTATCCTAGAGACTAGATTCAGAGGGGAGATTAAAGTACACACTAAGATTAATAATTCAACAGAGGGGGTTCATCCTAACACTATGGATAGCACGGGAGACAAAACGACAGGCAAAGGAAGTACGAGGGAAAACAAAGGGGAAGTGGTTAATAGGGAAAATGACTGTGTACAATATTTAGATGATTGTATATCTCCAACTAAATCTAGCTCCCTCCCACCAAAATGGATACCTGCCCCATTTAGAAGAGATTTGACTAGGAACAACAAGGGTAGTTATCTTATCCAGGGATAGGGCCACATGGAGGTAACTGCATTGACTATTCTTTCAGCCCCAAAATCAATATAATCATTAAAAAATGAGATGCCCTAATGGAGGCTTTCCAAACACTTGATCAGCATGTGAAAGAAACTATGAGGACAATACAAGCTAGACTAACTAAAGTCGAAGGTAGAACTAACTCCTGTTTAGAACTTTTGAATTTTTTTTCAGCAGGCCAAAGGCATAAGGACCCTAATAAAGCAGATCGCCCCCCACCTCCCAGAGTGCTAGTTGAATCTATCAGCAATCACACAACTAAGGATAGTTCAATAAGAGGTATCACCACGTATCCCTCTAACGATGAGGGCTCAAAAAATATAAGAGGGGGAGAGGTGTTTAGGTTAAGGTCAGTTGGAGGGGACAGGAATAGGAATGAGAAGGGAAGTGAGAATGGAAGCACTGGGGTAATCCCAGCGGTTAACAAGCAAGTGGAAGAACCAATGGATATTATTACTGAACGTTTGGACCTTCGGCCGGCAGCTGCCCCTTACATGGTAGTTTTGAAGAATGTACCCTCTCTCCCCACTAATGATAATGAGAACTGGGTCTCACTAAGAAATAAGGCTCTAAACTGGCTAGGGGTTAGAACAGGATTAACAAAACAGCTATTTAGAGACTTTAAGATGGTCATGAGAGTTAAGTGGATAGGGAGAGTTAACAAAACTCAGAGTGGTGATTGCGTTGTAGAGAACTTTTGATGTCCTCAGCTGGTGGACACGGTATTAAATAGGATTGGGGCCTCTAGCACTTATGTAAATGGCATTTTATTACGTCCCCTTGGCTATTTCTATCAGCCCCTAAACCACGGAAATACTTTGCACCTACAGCCAAGGTATGAACAGAGATCAAGATTTCTAAACATTACAATCCCGACTCATAACAGGTTTCAAAGCTTAACTATGCTAGATGGCCTTGATTGACTTAAAGGAGGGGGTCAGTTCGACAGGAGATGACAAATCACAAATAAGCCTTGACGGTGAAAACCTAGCGGACACAGTTATTGTCATAAATCCTTTGACCACACATAAAGATATTGCATTGAGGAAACAAACAGCTCCCCAATTTACTAACCATAACATACAAATCCCCATGATAGATACTCATGTAGAGAAAGTAGTTCAATCCACATCCTTTGGATGTATATTCTGGAATGTGGAGGGATTACGTGGTAAAAAACAATCCACAGAACGGTTAGATTTTATAAGGAAATACCAAATCATATGTCTGCAAGAGACATGGCTTAGCAAGGTTATCCATATAAATGAGTATAGGTCATACTTTACTAAAGCAATTCCTTCACATCATGGAAGGGCTAAGGGGGGGGTCTGTGTACCTATATAGCGAATACCATACAATTCACTAAAATGTACTTTATGACAAATAACCCATTCTATTATGTAATGGTGTGTAGTGCAAAAGGGTATGCTAGCTTAGTAAAAATTAATTTTTACAACAATTCCACTTTGAGAGTAATAACTGAAATGCTACAGGAACTGAATAAGGATCTAGAGTGCATTTTTTAGGGTAAAAATACATTTTTTACAGTCCTATGGGGGGTATTTTAACAAACGTCAGTGCAATGTACAGTCAGGGAAAATCTGCAGAATGACAAATAAGGAAGATATAGACCACTCACACTTCGCACATAGCATATATGGTAATAAACTAAACAAATTAATATTTAAATTCGATTTTTCATTCGTAAATGAAATTTCAACACCTTATGCGCATCAAAAGAAAACTTTTAATGGGTCCACTAATAATAGCATAATCGACTATGTTTTATTGTCAAACCACTGTCCTGGTTCCATCCTTAACTTCACTACACAATAGATTGCACTAAGTGATTGCTGGAGCGGGTAGAACAAAATTTTGTATACCCCCCATTATGCATGTTTATATTAATCTGAATAATTAACTAATAATCTTATTAATTGGTTTGCAGTGAAATACTTATCAATTTTACTAATAAAAGAATTACACGTGGGAATTGCACTATGCATGGCTATATTATTTGCATACTAACATGTGTACGCATCTTAATAGTAGAAAATTAGAATATTGCATGATATATGTTGCTTTGGTGATGTATTTGTGATTTGTGCTTTATTAAGTGAGTATAAACCGCTTTGAGTGTTGCTTTCTGCTAGATAATTACACACACATATCGGTATTAGCGAAGGGATAACATTTTATTAGCCATTTCTATGTTTTAATTACGTTTCTGTTTTTCTTTTGCTTAAGTTGACCATTTCGGCCTAGACAAGATGGCTGAACGAGACGTTGAACGTGACTGCCCTGACAACACGAGGTTCTGGGTGAAGTGCGCAGGCGTCACCACCAGCAGCAGTGGCCTGGACCTGACCCCGGGAGAACATGTACCCTTCAAGGTCTCTCCAGGAACTTCGCCAGCACCAAAAACAATGAACGATTTAAAAATCGGAACCAGCAAGTGCAATGAGTTAATCACACGGACACCCTGAGAACTTCACCCCGCGACCCCAAGTCGACCAATCAGGACTTTCTAAACCCCGATCTTGATACTTTTTGACATTATTTTCATTATAAAAGTAGGCAGGGAATTGAACTAAAAAACTCGCTCTTCTTTGACGAACTCGATTTCCTGACGTTATGCTGACAGAGAGGACGGTGACACTGCTGGACAGCTGTTATCCTGAATCTTTGAGAGACTGAATTGCGGCCTAACTTTGCTGAATAAAGATTTTTCCCCGACCTGACTGACTTAGAGGACGACTTTTAGCCAGATTAGGTAAATATGATGCTCTGAAATGCTGATGATGATTTCTAATAATTCTTGCAATATTTCTTAGATAAAGAATATTTGATTAATTGACAAATGTGTTGTGTCGATTATTTGGAGAAGAGAATTAAAATAAAGAAGTAGTGTGTAGATGAATTTAATCACTAAAATCATAGATAACAACTAAATGATTAATCTCCTTATGAGAGGAATATCTTAGGGTTGAAGGCAATGTATTTAGGGTAAGGTAAAGGTATTCCTTTCATGTCAGCGTTTAGAAGCTTATTTCCCTAGGGAAGCAGATCAACTGAGTGTGAGTATTGGTGTTATGGGCCCCACCAATGAATGTATATGAGTGAAATTGTTGTTGTGGTATTTGGTCTGTGACAAAAGGGGAATTTGATGTTCCACGCTTCAACATGATCACCTCCCACTGAGCCTTCAATTAGCAATTGCACCCTTTTTTAAACAAACTAATAATAATGTAACACCACAGGGAGAGGGGATTGAATTGGTAAGGTGCAGTGGACACCCTGCGCTGGACACAGATCATCTCAGAGGATCTCCTTACACAGTTAATTCCCTCTCTACCAACCGGCAAAAAGGCCCCTCTTCTCGCCATAGCTACTCTCTTACATACATTTCATTTGTTTTAAAGCGTTGATAAAGACTGGCTTTACTAATCCACTTACCTACCTATTTTAAATACAGATCTGTTCTCTGCCACAGGCATATTAACCCTATGTGCTACTTTATGACAAGTCAAAGCTGCCATTAGACAAAACTCCCATCTCTGTCTCTCTAGCAGGAACATTAATCACCAGAGTTATTTTGAAATTTGTATTGCTGTCTGAAATCTTGACATATAAGGAACTCTGCATCAGCTGCTTTTAAATCGAATGTTAGTGCTAAACACAGCGCCCCCACCTAAGGCCAGCGCCCCCTCCTATAGGTCAGCGCCCAGTGCAGCCGCACTGGTCGCACTGCCCTAAAGCCGGCCCTGTGAGACAGCATGACTCAAGTACCACTAATCTGAGCAAATGTGCATACTAATTTAACATGGTACTGCTTGACTGCTGCATGTGGCATGTAAAATTCACTGACCTAATAGAACTAATATGGCAGCTCGTGCTAATTTAGATTCCAATAACTTTAATTTTTGTCAGAGAAACTAAGTCATATTTTTCCCTCGATAGCAGCCGCCTCAGCAAATGACTTGCTCATAATCCGTGGAAATGCAATATTAGCGGCTGCATTTTTGTCCGTGCGTGCATAACATGAGAAAGATAGTATTGCATGCCTGATTATCTGAAGTACAGCATGTATTATCTTTGGGATTAGTGCGAGGTTAATATCCAATAACCAAGCGTCCTAATGTGAAAAATAATGTGAGGGAAAGCATGAAATGTAAAATTCTTTGCTTGTGCATTTCACAGTAGAATCCAATAGGGATTCATTGTTTCTTTATCTTTACTCCATTGTTTGGGTAAAGAAAAGTAAGCCTCGCCCTTCTCTTTATTATGATGTAGAAAAGCATGATGGGAGCCAGTTGAAGGGGCGTTTTTTACTTCGCACCGCTTGAAAGCAGGGGGGCGACGCTCCTCTGCCCAATAGCGGAGGAGCTGCCACGGCATCCTTATGACATACATGCCAAACTGTATAGAAACATAAAATGATAATAATCTTAAGTAATTATCATTTTATGTTTGTGCTGCTTTCCAGGTGGGAGGGGCTGCTCTGCTCTCAGAGCAGTGCAGGGGAGGACTGATTTGCCCACTTCTAAGTTCACACTTTCCCCGTTCTTGCCCAGGGCCCCATTCCCTGGTTGAGCATCGAACCCGGATGCTCAAAACCACTGCAGCGTTGTGGTTGGTCAGGGGAGCCTGGGTGTCTACCAATCGCAATGGTGCATTGCAGCATTGCAGCATTGTGATTCGTCAGTGGGGCCTGGTTGTGCTTCCTGTTACTCGAGGAGAGCAGGAGCAGAGACGCGGGATCTGGCGGCTGGGTGAATTAATTTTTTTAAATACATTTTTTAATTTGCGCACCCTCCCACCCCCGTATGACCCACCCCGTGCTACTCCCTCTCTGCAACCCCTCACACCCTCCCCCGCCACCCGCGAGCCATGCCATCCGCCGCTGTAAGGACGTCATGGGGCCACCTCTTAATGATTTATACATGTCTCAAGGGTAGCGAAAGCATTAAAAGACAGGACACAGTGGCCAGCAACAAGGTGTGTTCTGAAGCAGCCATGATACAACATGGGTAGTGTGATACAAACCCTATAAATAAATAACAATTACTGTCTTTTTGTTGCCGAACTGGTTGTTCAGTCCCAACTGATTCCCGTGATTGTATATTGACTCAGAAGAAGAAGAATTCAAAACTCTCCTATAGGTGCACCAAATCTATTGAAAATATACAAGCACACATGTTCAACTTTCATCATTTTTATTTATTTTTCATAGTTACCTTTGATTTTGTAATCAAATAGTCACGTGAGTTTCTGTCTGGCCTACAAAATAATATGACTATCTTGGGGCCAAATATGCAAAAGAGGAGACCAGCACTAAAGGACAAAATGGCAAAAATCTCAACAGCAACCAGATACTTCCCTTTTGTGCTCAGATAAGCTGGAATGAACAACAACCAAACACTGATGAACACTAGCATGCTGAATGTGATGAACTTGGTCTCGTTGAAGCTGTCAGGCAAATTCCTGGCCAGAAAGGAGACCAGGAAGCTTATGCTTGCTAAAAGACCCATGAAGGCCAACATGCTGTAGAACCATACAATGGAGTCCTCATTGGATTCCATTATGATCTCCCTCATGGCAGGACTAGAGACATATTCTGGAAAAGAAGGCAATGTTGTTGCCAAATCCACACCAATAATCACTTGAATCAGCGTGCATACTAGAATGATGGAGTGGGCTATCTTTGGACCTAAGAACCTTCTGAGATTGCTATCAGGTTTTGTGGCACTAAAAGTGATCACCACTGTGATTGTCTTAGCAAGTACACAAGAGACACACAGGGAGAAGAGGACGCCAAAATTGATTTGTCGTAACAAGCAGTTCAATTTCAAAGGGACGACCAATACATGTCATGGCACAGAGGAAGCACAGGGTTAGTGCGACGAGCAGGATGGAACTGATACTACGATTGTTAGCTCTCACCACTGGAGTGTTCCTGTACCAGACAAAGACCCACAGCACAGACAAAGCATTTAGGACGAAAAAAATAGACATGAAGGCTAATATTGAACCCAGGGGCTCCTCGTATGAAAGAAAGTCAATAGATTGTGGTGTGCATCTGTCTCTTAAATCACTGGACCAATGACCATCCGGGCACTTCATGGAAAGACATTGAAATCTTAGATCAGGCAACGATCGAAAAAAGAACTGCGTTATAAATATTACAAAGACAGATACAAGTAGAGGGGAAATTTAAACCGCTAAGAATATTAGTATTTTTATGAAGTTACACAATATACCTTATTAATAGGTCTGGGTAAAAATGTAAATTACCCAGATGTAATTTGCAAAACTTCTGTAATTTTGTGTCTTGCTTGTTATATTTAATTCTCTAAATTATACCATTATGCCGCTTTGCATAATTACACACCATTTAAGTAAAAACCCAGCTGGAGCCCATGCAGGTAAGAGCAGTGGGTTGGTGGAGCGGGGGGGGGGGGGGGGGGCATTTCGACAGACGACGACGAGAGAAAATTAATTATTTATTTAATTTTCCCTTGTGGTAAAAATGTACTGCAAATGCAAGTGAACACTAGTGAGTGTTGTTCGCTGTGTTTTTGTTTAAATACATGTTTGTGTCAAAAATTAATGCAAACACACATTTTTAGCTAAAAACTCGTGCAGCCTGGGGCGGTCTGATCCCCCCACCCCCCTTGCTACGCCACTGATCGTGCTTAAATATAATGTGATTACGATTTCTGCTGTAAAGGTTAGTACAACATAGTGACATGTATTGAGCAAGTGGGGAGTCTGTTGTATTAGGAATGATTGAGCTAAAATTAGCACAACAATGTAAGTCACTTTATGAATACCAGCTGTGTAACATGCAAACCAATCATAACAGGGCAAAGCGGATTCAATTACAAATAGGAAGAAGGCAAGACAAAAACACAGCCTAAACATGAAATAAACAAAGAGTAAAGGCAGAGCTGTAAATTCAAAGTGAAAAAATAAAGTGTATAGAAAACATATGCCGAACAGTAAAATGCACACTTCACATGCAGAATCCACAGCCATGATGGAAGCCGGTGGGGCTATGTTAACAGATGTGCAAAAAACAATCAGTTGAATGGTTCCCACATAGGAGGATCAATGCAATCAGCCTATTGAACATGCCCAGAATGAATGGTTAGAACACTCAGCCAATCCTTGACATAGGATTCGAAACGCAAAACATGCAGACAGCAATGGCCACAAGCCGAGCAGAGGTTTCTATTTCAACCACTTCAGATTCCTGTGAGAACTTGGAGATAGAGGGTGACTGAAAGCGAGGTTTAGAAGTGGAAGCAGGCCATTAGCCAGGGGCAGATATTTTGGGGGCCGGGCCCCACGGATAACAGAATAAGAGTGGTCTCAGGATGAACTGGGGTGTGGACACAACATGGGCCGTAGCCACGGGAAGAGGGGTATTTGAATTAAACTTTGCCCCCACCCTCCCCAAATGACTGAGGCAGCTGGCACAGAATAAAGGTACAGGTGTTCAGAAGGTAATTGAGCAATAAAAATGCCTTTGCATTTTTTTTATCTTGCTACATTTGCTGTGTGTTCAAAGACAGGTTAAATGTCAGGCTATGTCTTCTGAAAAATCACTGCCTATTCTTTAACCCCTTCGCTGCGGCGGGAATTCCGCCGCAGCGCTGGGGGGGTGGGGGGGGCAGCGCGGTGGCGCTGTGCTCATGACGGAGCCACTCCGTCATGAGCCACGGTTGAGCTGTGCTCATGACGGAGTGGTTCCGTCATGACTCCGCCCACAGCGCTAATCGCCCGCACAGGCGGGGAATTAGTGCCGCGTGGGCGGAGCGGCAGCCAATGGCCGCGGCATGACGGAACCACTCCGTCATGACCACACGCGACCGTGGCTCATGACGGAGTGGCTCCGTCATGAGCAGGGGAGGGGTTAAAGTGGCCATGTTGTTTACTTTTCTATCTTTGATTGCAAAGTGAGAGGATTTTGTAAAGTGAACTACCTAACAATCTTGTTGGGGTATGAGCAGAACTAAAGGAATACATTGGGGAGACTACATTTTGCGGCAACTTTGACTAATATGTGGGTAATAAAACACACATTTTGAGGCTCATAGTGGCACTTTTTGTGACAGTTTCACTTTAATATTTTGAGAAATAAGGACGGTGCAGAATGTAGTACAATTTACGTAGTTTCAGTCTTGTGACACAATCTTTATTTTCTCTTTACAATACGGCACAGCCAACGCGTTTCGTTCCTACGGAACTTCGTCAGGGCTGAAAAGATTATATATACACGTAAAAACCTAAGAGTAGGCAGGACATACAAACATTATAACTATTAGACATATACATTTAAACATCTTACACAATACATAACATCAGGATGGTTAAAGCACATACACCATAACAAACGTGAAATTCTTCACATATTAGAAAAACATAATTGAAACACAACAAAAATAATAAGAAAACAATCTTAAACACATATCACAAAACGTTTTAGAAAGAACCGACATTTATACCTACAAAATTACCAGAAACGCACAAAGATGTACAACTGCAAAGGACATATAAAAACACATTAAAAGACATATGTAAAAATCCAAAAAATATAAAATCCAAAGTATTGCAGCAAATATATATGATGGAATAATCTAAAGGGTATACCATGAGGACCTATCTACATACATAGAGAACACCTGCAAAGATTGATTCTACAAAGTCCCGTCTTATTGGTATAACCAAAGATAAAAGGTCATTTGTTTAAAAAGGAGGGGCCATATGGCCCTTTAAATCCAAAAGCGATACCATCATTATGGCAAATTGCAGCAACGCAAAAGTACCTCAAATATCCTAACACAAGGACATATATACTCGATAATAATCTCACCTTTTATTGCATTTGTTTAAGAAAGACCCTATATGTCCATTTCTTTATAATTTCCTGATATTCAAAACAAAAATTGCGTTGATCTAAAATTAAAGCAAGAGTGGGAAAGCAAAGAGTCAAGAAAAACGTCAACTTGAACTTCAGATACGAGCAAGAGAGCATAGACACAAGAAATCACACAATGTAAGTGTGTCAGTCCCATCCGGGTATTAATATTTTGTCATTTTTACACGTCTGGGCAAATGTTCCACTTCATTAGTACTAGTTCCACATCCAAATCCATTGATAAATAGCTGAAAGCTAAGCAGTCAACCTTTGCGAAGGACCTTCCATTGCACAGCAGCACGTGTTGCAGCATTTTTTTAAACATTTGATCTGTTTGAGTTAGAAACAAAATTTGCTTTCGTTGAAATCTTCAGATTATGGAGCAGATGATGAATTATGTGGCAAATGCAGAAAACTCATGATTATGTGGAAAACACCACAGAATCACATAATTCCAGTGGGTTTATGTACACAGAGTCAGAAAAAACTGTAGGATGTCAATTTGTTTCTAAGTCTCAAAAAATGTAAATACCTGTAAATGAACTGTACAAATATTTCAAATACCAGAAGTTATGAAAGCACAAATGAAGCACATTTTGTTTTATAATTCTGAAAGGTGATGGAAACAATGATTTTAATAGGCTCAAAACCAGAGGCGGCTCCTCCGTAATGGCGGAGGAGCATAGCCCCACTGCTCAGAGCCAGCAGATAAATAAAAAGATAAAAACACAATGTTATTATCATATTATTTATCGTGTCTGAGTCGGGCAATGAGTATAGGGAGGGGCGGGGCCTAGCATGGCAGGGAGGAGAAGTAGTGTGCACTCATAAGTGCACATGACAGTTTGGCCATCCATCTTAGGCCAGCCAAACAGTCATGCACACTTATGTTTCTCCAAGCCAGCTGTGTTGCACAGCCGGGTTGAAGAAAAGCCTCAGGCTCTCAGGCATTGTCTGAGCCCAATGATGCCGCTCAGACCAATCCTGGTGCTGCTGTCATGCTAGAGAGCAGCATCTGGATTCGGTGGGGAGCCTGTGTTTTGAGACCCATACACTTCTGGGCCGGATGATAGGAGCAACAAGGTGGCTGGCAGCGGGAGCCGAATAGCAGGTATGGTGTTTTTCATTTTATTCCCCAACCTCCCCCTGCCCCCCGGCTGCCCAACCACTTTAGATAGGCGGCAGCCGCCACTGCTCAAAAGAAATCTTGGTGATGCACAAATATTGCATTGCTACCCCTACATGTGGCACGGAAGCGCTTTCCTACATGAGCAGCAAGCTACATCCATAGGGTGGTGTGTGGTTGAAAGGGTGTTGTCTTTGTTTTGAGATCCTGTTTGGGAAGTGATTCCATGTCATGCACAATGGTCTCTGAGGTGCTGTTATCATGTTATGGGATGCATCTTTAAGCAGTGTGGTGGATGATGAGACACCAAGGAGCATTTCATGGTTTTTCAGTACACTGACAGCTTTGAACAGCTCTGCAGGCCCCTTTTTGATATTATATGACTATAGTCTGTTAGCTCGCTACTGCATTGGGTTGCCCAATCAGTCATTTTGAAGCAGATTTACTAAAATTTCACACAATGCAATACAGCAATGCAACACAGCAAGGCAAATTGCTATATTGCTTTGCATAAAAAGGATGCAGCAGAAATGCACCATATTTACAACAATAGGGTGCATTTCTGCTATCTCCTAGAGGTGGAGCACAGTGTGCTGCCTTGTGCCAATGCAGGAACCATTGCGCCATGGTGCAAGTGTGTTTGCATTGAGGGTATGATTATTTTTGGGCAGGAAGGGGCACCTTCTTACACAAAAACAATTCTTGGAGGCATATTCCACTTTATTTGTGTGCTGCAGAATGCAGCACACATAGAAAAAGGAAGTAACAAGGAGAATTAAGGATATTTCGCCTCTTTATGCCTCTCTGGGGAAGGTGTAGCATTTTGAAGCATGCACAGGTTTACTAGCTTTAGTAAATCTGGAAATGTACCAAAATGTATAAGTAGATGCATGGGAACCCCATGCTCAACCCATGGAACTCATTCCCAATTGAAGGTAACTCAAGGCAGCACTATGAGTTGCCTTGTGTTAATTTTTTACTAAACCTCGGAGAGCTATGCAAAGCAGCTTTGTATAGCTTAGCAAATACTAAAAATGATTTTGTGTCAGGGCTGCACCCCAAAAGTGACCCAAACCAGATGTAAAATCTTAGTAAATCTGCCTCCTAGTGTATAGCTATGGGCCAGAGCTGGCTTTGTTAGAGGGAGAGAGAAGCGTAGAGATCTGCTGGGATGTGCATTGTTACTATCATCTCATGATGAAAGAAGTGGCCATAGTGTGTAGATATTTAGAACCTGCAGTCATGGTCTTGATTTAAGTTCTCTAGTTGATCCACAGTATGTGACAAATCTCTTCAGTTTTTCTATGTCTGTTTATTTACGGATGGCTGGTTTATCGGCTGCACAGTACTGGTGATGGACAAACCTCATAGTAAATATTTGTTAATTGAAAGTAAGATGTGTACATTACAGTTGGCTGCTGACCGCTGGATCTTAGGGCAGTAGTATTAGTGTGGGCCAGAAATGTTATGTATGAACTTTCATAGCTATATAATACCCCGGCAAAGCATAGGTCACCCCTTCTTAAATTACATGCTTATTGAAAATGGTTTACTTTTTTCCAGCCTCTGGATTGTAAGCTAAGACTTGAGAGTGTGTCTGTCTTTCCAGATGTTGTGGCTGGGATGTAAGTTGTATACTTGTCTTGGAAATATCCATGCTTTTAACTGTCATCTGAAGTGTTTAGGCTGCTGGATGCTTCAAATGCTGGCCTGTAGTGAGCTCCAGAGCTTGGCAACATGTACTGAGAAAGCAGTGCCTACTACAGATTTTTTATGGTAAGGTGGTAAGATAAGTGGTGCAAACCTGTAGCAAATTGTCCTGATTTGTTTTGATTGCTTGAATTTAGCTTCTAGGTCTAGCTGTACTTTTTGTTGGAGGCTCTGTGGACAAACTAAAGTGTCTTGACCATTGCCCTTCTTGCTATAGTTAGCCAGTTTAGTGATTGCAAGACTGGAGTATTGTATTTTGCTTTGATGAAGGCAGAGAAGAAGTCTTGCAGCAGCATTTTGGATGTGTTGTGTTTTGCATAATATGAATGCAGGTGCACCAAGGCTGTCAGCATGGTCACACTTGGAGATTATGAGTGTGAAAATGGCTTGCAGTTTCTGTTGGCATCCAATGTATGGGAGGATGCAACATAGTGTTTTAATTGTGTAGAAGGCACTCTGTTTTATGTTTTTAACATTTGGTATCAAATAAAGGTCTGAATCCATGGTTACCACTAGGATTCTTACTTATCTTGATATTGTTGGAGAACCTCATGTTCCTTAGGCCATTCAGAGGTTGGCTGGTATTGTTGTCCATAAGGCACAAGCTCTGTCTATGAGGTATTTAGCTTTAGATGGTTATTCATCATCAATATATTCATAACCCAGAGGTAGTCATCAAGTTGTAGACATCTTCGGGACCATTCATTTTAAAACTTATTTGGGTGTCATAGTCATGGTTGTAACAGCTGAGCGTGGGGGATTTGATCAGGTTTGGTAAAAGGTTAGGTAGATGTTGAATAATAGAGGGGATAGGATAGACATCTGTGGGATGTCACAGTGGTGTATGTGAGGAGCTGATATGAAAGGTAGTACCCACACTAGTTCATTGTCACAGCTGAGAGGAGAGAATTCAATGGGCACTAGCTGAACTCCCTTCTCACCTTTCATATATGGTATGTCAAACAGGAATTTTCTGCGTGAAAAGATTGCACAGCTGTACAGGACATTAAGTGATTATGTTTTTAAGCCAATAACTTTCAGATATTTCCTATTCTATATATATAAGTGGTTGTCACTACCTAAACCTACCAGTCATTCCGAAGCAATATGTAGGAAACTTCTGATTCCAATATGGCATGATGGTCTGATGGCCTATTGGGATGTATGACGTTACAACGCATGCTGTTACAACGCATGCTGTTACAACGAAAGTTTTACAACGCGAGTGCATTGACAACGCAGGACATTACAACGCAAGTCTTTACATCGACTTGCACTAGATGGCGTGCTAACATTAAAAAAGTGTAATTTACTATTCCAACTCCAGTCCACGTAACAGTAGGGAAGGTGTTGGGATAGTAAACTACACTATTTTTAATGTTAGCACGCCATCTAGTGCAAATCGATGTAAAGACTTGCGTTGTAATGTCCTGCGTTGTCAATGCACTCGCGTTGTAACAGTTTCGTTGTAATGGTAGTGCGTTGTAAAAGTTGCGTTGTAAAGGTTGTTCCCCGGCCTATTGTGCTGGGGCAGAGTTATCATGAGTCAGGTACGACTTACATTTGACTGACATTGCTATAGCCCACACTGGACTGTTGTGAAATATAACCTGGCAAGATAATGTATCTGCTCTAGAGATCGTTAATTTGTTTGCAGGAGCCAGACAGTTTTTTAGGTTAATGTACCTGCTACAAAGGGTGGCAAATACACAGTCTAGCAGTAGTGGGATTTTGAAAAGACCCAATACAGCCTGCTATGTCACAAAGGGCTGCTGTAACATAGTATCGTTCAAAAATAGTTTTAGATCTGGATAATCCTGCCATGCTCAACACCCAGAGGATTCAATTCTTTGAACCAAATATTGTGAAAACCATTATCAGTGCATTAAATGCTGAAAGCATTTGCGTTATAATTGACCTCTCTACACATCTCTGCAGAATATCAGCTTACATTTTGCGACTTTTGTATCTCGTAATTTACGATCTATGTAGTATGCTTTTTGAAATGTATTGATTCCTTTGAAATTCTGCTT
This sequence comes from Triturus cristatus, assembly GCF_964204655.1. Classification (NCBI taxonomy): domain Eukaryota; kingdom Metazoa; phylum Chordata; class Amphibia; order Caudata; family Salamandridae; genus Triturus; species Triturus cristatus. The sequence continues at coordinate 1,208,663,958 of NC_140590.1, forward strand.
TACCCTTTTCTAACCTGTGGTCTTAGCCCATAAATTGCTGTTTTGAGGTCCTATAAAAGTGGAGAATTGTAATCCTAATCCTATCTGAGATATTGCAAGAGTGCATCATATTCATGCATAGTCAGCACTCGAATATATTCTGAGTAATTAACGTTACTAAAGAGAGTGGAGTATTGCATATTTGAAGTGTTCCACATGACATACTTGTATATAGAATGTGATTAATAAACGTTTATGTGACACATAATAATGTCACAGGATAAGGTTAATATAAATGTGCCCCATTGTGAGATTAATAAATTTGAATGTGTGTAAACTAATGTTTACACACTTGGAGCCTCGTCAGGTCCCCCACATCAGGATGCACAGCTTAATGATGCAAATCATCCTAAAAATTCAGGCAATAAATTATTATTCATGGGTACTTGGTGAACTGTTGAGAAACTGAAATGATAAGACTTGGTTACAAATTGGATTACTTGTGAAGAAATTGGATTAAAAATAAGAATTTATTGGCTGAACTTTTTGTATGATTTCCCTTCATTAAGCTGTGCATCCTGATTTGGGGGACCTTATGAGGCTCAAAATGTTTGCGTACGAATGAAGAGCGTCTCGGTGTGACACGCATCATACATTGCCTGGAGCATTAAGAACACTGAACAAGTTTTCATTATGTTGTGCATTCTATCATGTTGTGACACATAAACTAATGTTTAAACATTTATACGTGTAGCAGGAATTTATTTCATGCAGGAGCATTTAGAATGATATCTTTGTAATTTTTTACAATTTATACATTTATTAAGGAGCTGCATTTATTGTGTGTGTATAAATGCGCACACATTTTGTAACCCTCTGCACTATAAAATTGTTTAGAGCAGGCTTTAAGAAACAGTTTGGTCCCAGCTCATATTTTAAGTTTAACATGTAATTCATATTTAACCTTCAATGTAAAATGTGTGTACTTGCATTTTGTGTCCACTGCAGGTATGGAAGGAGAAAGCCTTATTAGTAAGCATAGGAGGGTTTTGTTTTGTTTAGATAGCAAGGTATGAGAATACAAAGTTGGCAAGGACAAGCGCAGTAACAAGCAAGGAGGCGAGTTCTCATGGGAGAGGAGAGGAAGGAGCAAGAACGAGTGAAGTTGCAACTTATAGATGTGAGAAAGGTGATGAAAGTGTCCAGTTATATCCGAGCTATGGAAATTCACCGGTAACGATCACATGGGAATGTCTGCTCTGACTGCAATTGATATTTTATGGAGAGTCAATTTAGATTTTCACTGGGAGCAGACCTATGCTTCTGCTTGTGTGGTTTAATGCTACCTGACCCATAGTTGAAGGGCCTTCTACTGAAAACTCCGACAGCTGACACCTTTCTGATTTCACCCTTTCCAAATGCTTCTCAGTTGAAGGTTGCCCTTTTAAAATAGTTTAGGAAAAGATAACTCGTTCATGCTTATTAAGGAGAATCATCAGATGAAATTTAATACTCAATTATGTTTCCTGATCTTCTGCATCATCATTATGGAGCTAAGTCATCTGCTTTGTATTATTTAGGGTAAAACTCTTCAGGAGATTTGGTTTTATCTTGGTCTTTCTGTACTTTTATATGATTATGTTGAGATTTGTCTACCATTGATTTGTTTCTAAAATTATATTCAAACCCTACTTTAAATTTGAGAATAATTGATAATTTGAGAGGGATATTGTTTGCTATGAAACTATTATCTAGACTTACACAGTTTGAAGCACTTAATGCATGAGAACGTGCAGCACATGTCAAACAAAGAAACAAATACCACGGAAGGAAGAAGTAAGCAATGACATCATTTGCAGATGCGAGATGGGATGAACAACAAAAGAGATGGAGAGTAGACATGATATATATAGTGTTTATGTGGTGTTCCAATATTTCGGTACGTACTTGTCTCCCTCTCTTTTTTCCTTGATCTTCTGTAAAGCGCTCTGATATCCTGTTGGGTCATGTTCACGCTATCTAAAACTGTATAAATAAATAAAAAGAGGGGGCAAAATTATACCCCACCATAACAGGCAAGGAAAAGGATGCTAAGAGAAGGAGAAACAAAAGAAAAAGGAGGAAGAGGGACAAGGAAAGGGAAAGGGAAATGCAGACAGTGACAGTGAACTAAGTGACAGCCTTTTGGATGGACTGTTAATGGAATGTCCACCCCAATATAATAGAAAGCATACAGGAAGTGGGGGAAGTACGAATCTTCCTGGTAGTTCTGGCAGTGCTTCAGCACCAGTTACTTCTAGACCTGGTGTTATATAAACTGGCACGACAAAAACTACAACAGGAGGGAATGTGGGAGCATGTGTCCTAGGTTCTTCGGGAGATTGTAACACCAACCTCCTGACTTTGAAGCTTCCGGATGCTCCTACAGTACTGGTTACTATTGGGCCTATCGTATGATCAGACCAGATCCCCCCCCCCCAGGATTGTGAGCCCAAACTGTATTATTGCAGAGGGTAAAAAATGTGCCTGCCACAAAAATACTGCAGACTTGTGCTCTGTCACTACTGGAGACTGTGCAACGTGGTGGCATGCTTCATCAGCTGGGATCTCCTCTTGGTTGCAAATCCTAGTGCTACCAAGGGCTACAATCCCCTCACTCTGAGGGAGGAGCTCAGGGATGTTTTGGTAGATCAGATTGTCGGATCTCCTAAAATCCGTTAGATGTGGAGCAATTGCAGTGCAAAGAGTAATGTGAAAAAGTGAGGTTATAATTGGCTACCAGGAGAGAAAAGACATTTTGATAGTTAACTCTTGGTGTCAATGTTAAAAGACAACAGTGCAAGCGCGGTCTGAAAAAGTTGTCGAGCGCGCTGGTCTAAACAAAGAGTCTACATGTTTCGGCCATGGTGATCAATCTTTGATTGCAGCCTTCTTCAGGACCTAGATGACAATTGCTACTGCAAATACCATGCGATCAAACTAATAGTGTAACTGGAATGATACAACATACAAACACCTGTGGCATCCTTTTTGAAAAATCTACAGGATTTGTTGTCGTCACCTGTGAAAGAAAAAACATGGTGATAAACTAGACCATGATAGAAAGGGGGAAAAACATATTAAAATACTTGTACTGTACTTTGTGCTCTAATTCGTGGAACAAATTGCTTATTAATATTCCAAAGATGTGAGGAGTGCCATTAGCACTGGAAAAATAAATAATTAATATTCCTTGCCGGTGATTGCACAGGTGGATACCTCACCTCACCGGGCAGCAGCTCAGGATGTGAGGCCCCACTCTATTAAAAAGGAAAAACTGATTATAGATACTGTCAGTATACCACAAAACAGTTTTCCATGGATTTTGTGTCAACTGTAACAGTTCATTCCTGACGAAACTGTGTGGAACCACAGTGAAATGTGTAATATCATGTTATATTTTTATCATTTTATCAAGAGCCATGTATTGCCTTTGACAATAAAAAGCAGCCGCTCCATTGCGTTCATTGTTAAAAGTGCGCGTCTAAGGAACTTCACTATTAATCTTTTTCTGAAATGTAATAGCAGTATACAATACTCTCTTATGACTGATGGTGCGCAGTTATGAAACCGCACTGTTAATCTAGGATCAGCAAGTGTGGGCAAGATTGCGGAGAAAAAGTTCCTCTTAATAAACCTTTACTAATGTATAATGGCAATGTATTATAACCTCAGGTGACTGCTAGTGTTGTCACAGGGAGTAAATCAATAGGCACCTCATGTCTAGTGAAGAGATGTTATACTGGAGCAAAAAACAGCACTATATACATTCACATAGATGCAATGCCCAACACGCATTCAGAGTTAAAATCACCAATAGCTCGTTGTCATGGGGGACGCCTTTACTCACCTCTCCGTCGGTACCCTGGACCTTTCTTCTGGCTGCCACCAGAGGTTACTGACGAGAGGGAGCGCGCCTTTTATACGTTGCACAATACTTTCATTGTGCCCTACTGTTCCTCATTATTCTTCGGTCTTGTCGCGCCTTTAGTGCATCAGCATCTCGTTGGACTACATAATGGAATACGGATCATGGGGGCTATAGTTCATATTGACCCTGTTTTGATAGATAAGTTGAACTATCAAACACCCATGGAATCACGGGTAATGTAGTCTTTGACACTGAATTTTTGTTCAATCGACATAGGACCAGATTATTTACATAAAGAGACTTGTCTCTAATGTTGAATTGACCTAAATCAAGGCCGATTCTACAAAGATGTCAATGTATTACTTGAAACTGTAGATCACGTATACCCCACTGTAATAAACGTATTGAACTACCAACCACCTCTGGAATCATGGGTAATGTAATGTTAAACGTTTCATCGCCGTATTTCGATCGGCTCCGAAACTCTTTATAAAAAGAGACTTATCTCTAGTAATGAGTTGGGCATTGAGAAGTGTAAAAACTGCAAAAAGGTTGTATGTTATGTAGAGCTATGATTGGTTTTCAGACACATTTGAACTACAGAACACCCATGAGATCATGGGAAATGTAGTGGTAAGCACTCTGTTGCTTTTTTAATGTGTGTCGATCGGACAAGGAATTCATTGCATTAAAGACTTATCTCCAGTATTTGTTTAATAATAGAGCATCCAGCATATGAGTCCCTTAAAAAACACTATATTGCAGCATTATGTAGTCAGAATTTACATTAGAAGAGGGCAGTTGTACTCGATATCATTTTGGGAGATATTAATATTTGTTTGAAACGTAAACTGAATGGTATATCAATGTATAGGTGGTTTGGCATCGTCAGTCTTGTACTGAGAATAAAGGACAATACTAAGGAGTCCACACATTGTTCATCAATTAAACCTTCAATGTCCCTATCTCAATTATGATAGTATGTTTATAGTCAAGCTTGTATTGAAATAATGTTTTTCATAGTCAGGCTTGTGTGAGAAATGGGGAGACAATGCTAAAGTGAAGTCCATGGGATATCATCATTTAAACCTTAAGTGTCACAATGTAATTTAAAAACCCTTCTCTGTTCCTTTCGAAAAAGAAATTTGGTTATATCAGTGACATGGGGAGGTACAAAAGGTTGTTTGAGGACTGTACATATCAAATCATTTGCTTTACGTTGCATATTAAGAAAGTGGCTTGTCAGTCTTGGCGATTGTTTTTTGCACCGAATAGTGCTTTTGTGTTGAAGTATTCGCTGTTTCACCTTTCTGGTAGTCATAACGATATATTTAAGCTGACAAGGGCACGTTATCAAATAGATTGCTCTTTCACTATTGCAGTTCGTGTATTTTAGCTGTCTCCATGGCTTCTCAGTGCCTATGTTTACTTCTGTTGTGTGTTTAGTTTGTGGACATGCGGCACATGTACCGCAAGGGTAATGTCCTTCAATAGCTGGCAAGCCCCATAGTGTCTCTTGCTTATTTGATGGTTCAACTCTTGTTCTAGTATGTACCAAGCTGTCGCGCATATTGGAACTTCTCTTGAATGAAAATAACGGGGGAGGTATAGTTTCGTTTCCTACATTGAGAATGCGCCAATGCCTACGCACACTCTTTTGGATTCTATTAGACAGTGTGCTAAAGATATTGACGCAAGTCAGTCTTGTCATTTGTGACTTAGGTAGTGGAGGATCTAGAAGCGCCTCTTGGTTGTTGTTAGATGCTCGTAAGTATGACTGGCGTATTAATTTCTTTGGATAGTTCCTCTCATGTAGGTTTCGAGACAAGGTCTTCGCATGATGTTCATAGCTTTCTTTTAGGGAACAATTCCTTCGGACCCGAAGGAATTGCCCATATGGTAGATTTTTGCTAAGCGACTTTCGATGAAAACTTTCAAAGGCTGGTAACGAATTTCTCGCCATAGGTTTTTTGTATAGTTCACTTTCCACACCTCTGGCTGATGGAAAAATCCAGAGATCCAGAAAAGGCTAACTCTCCTTGCTGTGCTCCACTGTACATTTGAGAAAGTTGTTTCTCATGTTTAACCATGATTGAAATTCAATGATAGTGGTGGCATCACCTCTCCATATGACGAAAATATCGCCGCTGTACCACTTCCAAGTAAGTGACACCTTTTGGATGGACTGTTAGTGGAATGTCCACCCCAATATAATCAGAAGCATACAGGAAGTGGGGGAAATACAAATCTTCCTGGTAGTTATGGCAGTTCTTCAGTACCGGTTACTTCTAGACCTGGTTTTGTAGGGTTTATAAAAACTGGCACAACACAAACTACAGCAGGAGCGAATAAGGGAGCATGTGTCCCAGGTTCTTTGGGAGATTGTGGCATTAACCTGTCTCTGAAACTTCTGGATTCTCTTACAGTATCGGTAACTATTCGGCCTTTAGTATGATCATACCCCCCAGGATTTTTGGGCTTTGGGTGGCAACTTTTGCGGCCAAAAAAAAGCAAGATGTTTACTCCAAACCATCAAAATTCCCTATATTTTTGCAGAAGGCAAAAAATGTGCCCGCCGCTATAATACTGCAGAATTGTGCTCGGTCCTTGCTGGAGACTGTGCAATGTCACAGTCTGTAACGTTGCAGAGTTTCCAGCAGCACATCGTCTGGCATCAGAGGGTGTCTGATGCCAAAGAGAGCAGATTACAGTATGAAACCTGCTCTTTTGGCATCAGACATCCTTTGCGTTCAGGGCAGCAGGAGTAGGGGTTGGCATCAGAGAAGATTAAGGGTATGTAAAAAAAAATTAGAAGAGACGGAGGAGGTTAGGTGTTAACCTGAGACAATTCGGGAGTCAAGGGAGAGAAGTGCAGTGGAGGGTGGGGGTCAGGAGAGCCTTTCAAATTACCTGCAGGGTCCGCAGGGGGCACACAAGGGTATGAGGTAGCCTGAAGGCTAATTTCTCAGGAAGGGGCGAGGTGCATTTCAAAGACAGGTGACTGAGGAATTTATCACTTTTGCTGCCTGCCTGTTGCTCACCCTCCCTTTACTGGCTCAATTGTAGCACAGAGCAAATAAAGAGAGGGTGAACACCAATTTCTTTTTGTTTTCTTTACATATTTTGTGGGCAATTTTGTAAAAATTGTGGCATTTTTAAAAAAGTGCCAATTTCACGAATTGCAAATTGCGAAATCCTGGAGGGTCTGTATGATCCTAGTCCTGCAGGGAATGAGTGTCAGAGAGTGCCTGCATCTACAGAAGCAAAGGTACCAGAAGGAGGAGCAAAAAAACAGGGAATACAATTTGTTTAGTTAATTCCAATGAATGCAAACTCACTGTGTGTAATGATTGCATAACATTCTAAACTACAGAATGGATTCAGACCCATACGGTCTTTTCCAGGACTGGCAGGTATGGATTCCCCTGTAAGGGAAACTCTCCCAAACGTACGAAATAGAATACCCCTAGACATCAGCAAACAAAAAAGAACTTCTAAAAATCAACATCTATTTGATGTGCACGATTTAGAAAACTGGTTGAAGGAGCATAATAATAATGATTCATATGGAAATCAGAGTGTAGAAGTGAGTAAGGGGACAATAAATCAACTGGGAAGGTAGATTTGATAGCTGCAGTTAAAGTGAAAACCAAATTGGATGAAATGATATCTGGGAGTTTGGAGCTTAATCAAGCAGATACCTACCAACAGAATGAATTGTTGTTCATGAGTAAAGGTGTCACTAGGAGAGCAAGACAGGCCCATGAGAAATTATCTGAATTGGCTTAGACATATCATGTTGATATAGAATGAACAAAGGCTTTACAGAAAAATCATGGACTCGCATTCAGCAATCAGGACATAGAGAATCTGAGATTATCAGGATTGAAGACCCAAACTCGAGAGTTAATTTTAAACATTGAAATTTGGAGCACTTTAGACAAATGGGAAGAACGATGGGTAACAAGAAAGGGCTCTAAAATAACGATGGGAGAACTTCCTCCTTTGGGGGAATCGGGAATGGGTATCAAGGTATTCCATGTGCAGAAAGTACAGAGTGGAGGATATGTATATGTACCTTGAAGTAGAGGTGTTCTTGCAGCTTTTACTAATGATTGCCCGAGGCTAAGAGAAAATCCTATCGAGAGGTACAATCAGATTGATTGATTTGTGAACATTTTGAAGGTGTTGTGGATAGATCTGAATGTGTTGTTTGAAATTGTGGCCCCTAGTGATTTATGGTCAGCATGTAAAATAGCTATAGAATGGCCTGAAGGAGAGCCTGAGAGAGACCTGGTGACACATGGTCTGTCACCTGTGGTGATGAAGGAATACGAGCAGGTGATCACTTGGTTGAAAATAAACGTGCCACTGCAGGATATTGATTGGGTTAAGATTGACAGGACGACCCAAGAACCTAAAGAGATGATTCAGGCATCCTATGAAAGGTTGTTGCAGGCTTTCAAACAGTATAGTGGGATGGATACTCTACAATCCAAGAATATGGGACAATTTGTGTCCCTATTTGTGACTGGGTTAAGACCTGAAATTAGTGTGATGATACAGCAATATTTGCTCTATTGGCAGAATAAGTCCGTCGACTAAATTCTGCGTTACACAAAGTACTGTTGTGATGAAATCGAAATGGAGCACAAAAAGCTGAAGGAGAAATGTATGATAACCCAGATGAAAGTAGCTCAAAGAGGTCAAGGGCAGGCTTATACAGGGAATACTACCCCTATAAAAGGAGTCTACCAGTCTGGGACTCCGATGTTACAAGGGGAAGAATTTCAGGGACAAGGAAGAGGTATTCCTGTGGATGCTAAGACTGGAGTTGATGTTGCCACATCAAAAAAGTCAAACCCATGTCTCTATTGCAATAAGTTGGGGCATTTGAAGTGCAAATGTCACTTTAATCCTGCAAATCAAGAACAGAATGGAGAGTTAAGTCAACCTCAAGGGAATGTTATGCAATCCCAGAATGTGCCCAAGTCGAGATTCCAAAATTCGGCGGGTTCCCAAGGTCCGATGATGTAAATGTCACAGCCCCCAAAGTAAGCTGTGAGTTATGCCTAATTTAATCAGAACGCAGACATGAATGGAAATCAGAACATGTTCCCTTCTAATGGTCCGTAACAACAGTTTCCTGTGTTTGATGCATCCACTGAGTACAGTTCAAATCAGTCCTTATGACGGTGCCTGAGGGGGGAGGAAGACAGTCTGCTTGCTGCTGTCTTAAAGGTACCCCAGTGTGGACCATATGTTGATCCTGATGAAGATGGCCACAACGTCACTTTCCTGATTAACACTGGTGCTACCCGCTCTACTGTGAGAACAGCAGAGGTTCCAAACCCACCCCTCTCGGGAAAAACAATCCGAGTTGTAGGAGTCACAAGTAAACAATTGTCAAACCACTTACTGAAGAAGTACCTGTGAAGATAAGGACATTTAAGGGTAATCATCAATTTGTGGTGTGTGGTTCTAGTCCTGTGTGCCTGTTAGGATATGACTTGCTGTGCAAGTTAAATTGAACAATCTAATGCACACTGAAGGGCATTGAGCTTCAGACAATGTTACCTTTAAGCTAGCAAGTCAGAACTTATGCATCACACTGTTCCCCATGTTGACAGTTGAAGACTTACCGTTAGCTGTCAGAGAAACAGTGAGAGGTCCAGCTAGGGATTTTATTGGAAAAGACATTGGACTCATCCGAGGAGTTAAACCGGTTCATATCCAGGTTAAGCCAAATGCAGAATTCCAGAGAACATCACAGTATATTCTGATACCTAAGACAGTTGCTGGAATTACTCCTGCGATTGAGATTATTATTGAGCAAGGCATTTTGAAGGAGATCCTGGAGAGTCCATGTAACTCACCCATTATGGGTTTGCAAAAGCCGGGCGGTTAGTACCCCATTGTACATGATCTTTGCAAGATAAAGAACATAGTGGTTCCTTGATGTCCTGTGGTACTGAATCCATATTGCTTCAGATTACATGTGAGACTGAATGGTTCACCATCATTGATCTTTGTTAGGCCTTCTTTTCCATTTCCCTCTCTGAGGAAAGCCAATTCTTATTTGCTTTCCGGCTGGGGAATCATGCCGTGTCCCCCAAGGGTATACGGAGAGTCCTTCCATTTTTAACCACATTTTGAATAAGAATCTAGAGTCCCTGGTCATGCCCTGTAATTCTGACTTAGTCCAGTATATCAATGACCTGTAGGGTTGCATCGAATACTAGAGAGGCCTGTAAAATGGATCCAATTGCCCTGCTGAGCCATTCGGCTGAGAATGGCCATAAAGTGTCGTCAAGCAGGTTGCAGAGCTGTATGACAGATGTTCTCTATTAAGGAAATCATATTGTGAAAGGTGCAAAGAAGGTGTCACTGTGGAGACTGAAAATAGAAATAAGAAATAATACCACAAATACAGTTCTCTGTCAGCACAGAAGATAGCAGAGTTTATTGGAGACCAACAAACAATACAGAATACGTGCGGCACGGAGGCAGGCAGCATAGATACTGAATGTCGAATGATGTGACGTGTGTGATAGTTTATATAGGCCCAAACTGCAAAGGATGCAGCATCATATCATACGTAGCACAACTTAAGCACAATTCATTTGTCCAATAATTATGGGCCTACCGTGTGATTTTACCATGTAAGGTCCTAAGTCTACTGTTGCTGACCACGTGTCCCACGAGGCAGCTTTTTGGGACTTTCCACCCTACTGTAAGATATCTATTCTGGTCCTTTGAAGATAATCATTGCAACATAATAACAGTTCCCAAAAACATTGCGAAATGTGATATGCTAGAACATTAATTGTAGAAGCAAACATCTTCTTTTACCACGTATGTGTCTTTGAGCAACCCTTGCGTTACTAAAACTGTGTCTCTAAGGGAAAGGAAAAGTACAAGCATCTTGTGCCGTGATTCTGATGTCAACTTAACATGGCCTAGAAGTTTACTGCATTTGGTATCACATAAGAAAGACGGCTTCTACATCGCCCCATCTGATACCAAATCACATAATGGAACTTTTGGCGATTTCATTTCGGTCCCTTCGTCTTCGTGTGTGTGGCGTCTATTACTACTACTTCTTGTTACACAGTTGGCACAGGCTGCAGAAAAGACAGCACAGCACGCTGGACAAACGTTGATCATGATGCACAGAGTGATCAAAACCGTTATTATTATGATGACCAACTCCAATATCCATGATCCCCAGCTTTGTAGCCATAGTAGAACTGTTTCCCACATTCCTCCTGTATGTATGCCGTGTGCTTCATCCCTGACATTATCTATTACCTCTATCGCCTTGTATATATTCCTGCTGTTGTCCGGTATATACGAACAGCACTGCTGGTGGATGACAATGCAGACTCCACCCTTTTTGGCCAGGATGATGTCTAACGCAACTCTGTTCTGTATCACTACGGCCCTCATGGCAGTCAGTTCTTCCGCAATATTTCCCATCCCTGCTGCTGTTGAGTCAGCGAGGTCCTCAATCATTCTTGCTAACTGATGTATTCTTTGTGTGGTGTAGATCATTCCTGCACCAGGGACCATTGCACTAAGACCTGTCATGACGTTGTCTACCCATCCTAGCGTTCTCCTAACTCTCCTTGGCAGTTGGCCTTGATGTGTGATCTGTGCTATGTCGGAATAATGGGTCACTTGTGGTATGATAGAGGCAAGATAACAGCTGCTGTAGCATCCTGGAGGCAGGTAGAAGTATGCCCATTGCCCACAGACAAAAAACAGTCCCTAGAAACCCACTAGCCCAGATGAAAACCTCTGACCGTTCGTTCTAATCCGTGACAGCTTTGTTGTGTGTGTGCAGTTACTTTCACCAACGAAAGTTGAAGGTGTTACTGGTGGTGTTACTGACTCTTCACTTCCTGAAATTCCGAATGTTCTATCATTCCTTGCATAACATTCCCTTAATCTCTGCTCACCCTTTACTAAATCTGCAATGTCACATCCCAAACTGCATTTCTTCATTTCTTCCCTCCCTTTCAGTAGCTGTAGAAATGTGCATCGTTCCCTAAATTGGAAGGGGCGCACCTGCACAGCTTTCTTTGTAGGAGTGGTCTCCCTATCATTCTGAATGCATGATGGTGCAACAAGCTGTTCACGCTCTCATCTTTTTCTTGTTTAGTATGTGTTATCTTGTTCCAATCTACCTTATCTTCTGGTATTTTCTCTTTTAAAAATTTCACTACTTCTCTATATTTTTCGTCCACTTCATCTCCTGGCGCTCCTCCTTTCCCCCTTTTTGGCTCTTCTTTTGGCCACTTCACTTTTCCATTACAATCTTCTCACAGATCCTTTGGTACTATTATATTAAATAAGATGTCAAAATCTCTCCATAACAGTCCTCCCAAAACCACCATTCTATCTAGCTCAGTGTACCATTTCCTTGGTTCTTCTCGGAGCTTGGGCAAGTCTTTGGTAAAGCACATAATGTCTTTTCTAGACCAGGGAACATGGACATATGCTAATTCGTTGTCTTTACCACCTGGTGGAGGTGGTATTTCTCAAAGGGGCATTATTAGTGCTGTTGGGGCGGCCATAGATGGTGCTGGTGTTCCCGTATGAGGGGCAAGGGTCTGTACTACTTCCAACACTGCAAATGTGTGCACCAGCTGCTTCCACTGTAGCAGTTTGTGTACCGCATATTGTAGTCTGTCTGTCATGTCTTCCTCTTCGTATGTTTGCAGGTCTGAGTCCGTGAAGCTGAACTTCGCTATATTCAAGTCATACTGTGCAGGTAGTGGTGGAACCACACCTGTGGTAGCTGGGTTTGTTGTCTTTGCTCTCTGGACATAAGCAGTGTGAGCTTGGGCACCCTTTTCCATTAACTGTGCTTGTGCTAGTGACAGAGTTTTTTCTAAGTATGGTCTGGTGTGGTGTTGCGTTAAGGCAGCTACTGTTAGTGTTCCTCCCACCATCTGTTGTAGTAATTCCTGGCATTTAATTGTGTCTGATTTAAGTAGTCTCCTTTGTGTGGTGGGCGAGCCCTGTGGGGTGACACTAGTCATTTTACTGAGGTTGTCACGCCTACCCTGTTGTGCAGGCTGTAAAGTCCCTGCTATTGCTTGTTCTAGTAGTCCGATGTCATGGACTGTCTGCAGTACATATGTACAAGCGTCCCAAACCAGGCACTGCCACTGAGATAATGACATAGTGTGATCTGCTGACGTGTCGCTGAATTGTTATAGCCATTTGAGGTCTATTAATTTTGGCTGCGTTATATGTCTTTGTGCGCATTCCGCCTGCAGTTCTTTTTTCTTATCATTATATTTGCTGGCGGCGTGGACTGCCGCTGTCCTCATTAGCTGCAGAACAGCAATGTCTTGGACAGTGTCCAAGTCTATCTTGGCAGCCTGTTCAGAGATAAGCTTGCGTGTGGGAGCTACAGCATATGTATTTTGCTGTGGGGTTAGCTCAGGAGGTTTTTCTGTGGGAGCGGAGGGTGAGACTGTTGTGGATCTTATTCGCCCCATTAAAAGGTCCTCTAATATTGAGTCCTCATCCCCCTTGTCTTCCTTACCTCCCTGCTTTTCTTTCTCTACCTGGATCGATGGATATACTCCTACCACGTCCAATATTACCTTCCTCCTTTCCTCATATATTTTCTGTTTGACCATCTCACTCATCATTCTGTTCTTAACGTCTAGTAACTCTCTATGGACCTTTGACTTTATGTTGCCACATGCACACATGTCCCATAAGACCAAGTCCCACTGATATAAACATTCCCATTCTGCGGGCCTTATCTTTTTTCTTCTTAATGTTAACATTTGTCTCAAATATGACAACTTATTCAGGTCGTAAGTGCCGTTGCATGGGAATTGTAAGTCCGGTCTTTTAGCTGTCAGATCATGTCATTTGTATATAAATAGTATGGAACTCAGTCCTTGGCGTAGGACCACAATGTAGGCGAGGGAATCTTTCGGGGGAGCTGGCTAACTGCTATTCAAATCATTTTTACTTGTGCAATTCCCTATGGTGAGTGAGAGTGTGTGTGTATGTTGAAGTGCAAGCACTAACCCTCCTTGCCTTATGGTTACAATCTCAAATGGGAACGGGGGGTTCGCGCTATGCTACAGATACACAGTACACTAGGTGGACGAACGTTATCATGTGCTGTTCAGCCACACATCAGCTGTTCGCAAATAGCAGAGGAAGCCATTCATCATACAATCAGACAGTTCATTTGATACGAGTTCACAGCTTTCACAAGTAGACATGCAAAAGTGTTCTGGGTGCTTATTACTGGCGTCCCATGAACAGAATGAAGGGTGACAGGAAAGTATTTAGAAGAAAGATTAGTGGTTCTGTCTCCTTGCAATCTCCCAGTATACCGTAAGTGGGTGAGAGGGGCGGCTAGACAGAATTGAAGGCTCTGGTTGGTTGCCAAGAGGTCCAGTCATTCAAGGGAATAGTGCAGAAGAGGTGAACTCCAAATTTAATTCAGATTATACACAACAAACATAAAAGCAGCACTGTTGTACCCTATGCAGCAGCGCTGTTTGTGAAAAGTAATGTGAGTGGGTGATGAGTGAGTGCTAATCCCAGAATGTTAACAGTGGAAACATGAATATTATTGGTATTCCAGAGGACATAAGGAATAAAATGCAAGAGGACATAAGGAAGAAAACGCAGGTAGGAGGTAATATACAGTATAGGGCAAAGAGAAATAAGTGTAGCCAGTCCATTGTGGAGGGGTGGGAATTTTAAGAGGCATTAGGTATTGTGGTAAATAGTGGTGGAGGGTGGTTAAGTTGGTTGTCAGGTAATAGCAGCATCAATTATGTCAGTCACATATCGTCAAAATACCTAAACAAAAGGAGGACCTGACAAGTACTCAAAACACCCTGCAAGCCTAACTGTATTTTGCCACAATGTATGAGATGATCAGTACAATGACACAATAAAAAAATGCAGAGAAACCCACTAGTATAGATAATAGAACAACTGACACTCCCTCCTCTTTGTGGCTAGGCATAACCCTAGACATAACAGGAAACCTCCTTTGGCGTCCCGCCAGAGGCTGCCAGTGCCTTGGTGCAAAATCAGGCAAACCCATCTGCGCATTCATGAAGGGCGAGGTACGGGGCTAGGATCTGAGGGGAGGCGAGTTAGCTGGACCAGATTCAGCGGTCATAAGAATTTCAAAACGTGGCACTCAAGGAAAGAAGGAGAGAAAAAAAAAACTTTGCAACCTCAAAGAGCAGCCTGAGTCGGCCACAAACCAAATGATATCATACCTGCACATGAACTGTGTGCAGCCACAGGGGTGCCTCAACCGCAGCCTCCTGTACCCAGGGGAGCAAAACCTCCAAAACCCTAAAACGGGTAGCTACCTGCTACAACCCAAACTAGAGGGCAGAGAAAAACCCAATCAAGACTTACCGGCGTACGTTGAACCTGGCAAAGCGTACCGACCTCTGCTCCCATCAGTTGAAGTAACGTCCCCCTTCCCCATCGGCTGGGGACTTTCCGCAGGCAAGATAGGGTGGTGCAGTAGTTCGCCCTCCCTGGAACGTCGTCAGTCAAGCGCCGCTCAGCACCAGGGAGTCACTGCGTGCATGGACTGGCAGAAGCTTGCCATCACTTGCCAGGTGGGGAGGGCGGTAAATAGACATAATATCGAAAAAAAAATGTCGAGTGGACAGAATATCGAGTTTTTAATATCGAATGGACAAAATATCGAATGGACATAATATAGTCGTTAAAAATATCGAATTGCAGGTAAGTAATATCGAATGTCATAATATAGGCATGAAAAAATATCGAATTTTTATTAATATCTAATTTTTTTAAGTGTTTTGCATGTTAGTATATGTGTTAAAAGTGTATAATATTTTTAGTAATGTATGTTTAATTTTTTAAAAGTAATGAATTTTATGTTATTGAAATTTTGCGTAATTTAATTCCGTAGCGGGTAGTGGGTTTATAGGGGAATAGGGTGGGAAGTAATTTAATAATAATTAAGTAAATATTTATATATTTTTATTGGTATTGATAATTAATTTACTGTTAATTAATTATTAATTTGCATGTTTTATTATTTATCAATTTTTGTTATTGAAAATTAATTGGTTATTGATTAATTATTAATTGGTAATTAATTTGGATTAATTGGTAATTGGTTTTTGATTAATTATTAATTGGTAATTTATTAGTATTAATTGGTAATTAATTTTTATTAACTATTTAATTAATAATTATGTTAATTGTTTTAATTTATTATTTGTAGTGGGTTGTGGGTTTATAGGGGAATATGGTGAGAAGTAATTTAATTTTAAATAATTAATTATTGCAATTAATTTTGTATATTGATAATTAATTTAATATTAATTAATTATTAATTGGTATTATTTGTATTTAATCATTTTTGGTATTGAAAAATAATTGTTTGTTAATTAATTATTAATAGGCAATTAATTAAATTAACAATATTTATTGGTATTTATAATTATTTGATTATTAAATATTTAGTAATTGGTAATTAATTTTAATATTTTTTGTATTGGTATTAATAATTAAATTATTTTAATAACAATATTAAATTATAATTTTCCCTACTACTGCACTCACTGGAGTGGGAATAGTAAATTTTACCCTCCCGCTATCCAACGCTTTCCCTACTGTTGCACTCTTTGGAGTGGGAATAGTAATTTGTACACATACGCTATCCAACGCTTTCCCTATTGTTGCGCTCACTGGAGTGGGAATAGTAACTTTTACCCCTACGCTATCCAACGCTATCCTTACTGTTGCATTCTTTGGAGTGAGAATAGTAATTTTTACCCATACGCTATCCAACACTTTCCCTATTGTTGCACTCACTGGAGTGGGAATAGTAAATTTTACCCTCCCGCTATCCAACGCTTTCTCTACTGTTGCACTCTTTGGAGTGGGAATACTAATTT
The DNA here is from genome assembly GCF_964204655.1 of Triturus cristatus. Classification (NCBI taxonomy): domain Eukaryota; kingdom Metazoa; phylum Chordata; class Amphibia; order Caudata; family Salamandridae; genus Triturus; species Triturus cristatus. Next base: position 1,208,680,794 of record NC_140590.1, read on the forward strand.
TTACCCGTACGCTATCCAACGTTTTCCCTATTGTTGCACTCACTGGAGTGGGAATAATACATTTTACCCTCCTGCTATCCAACGCTTTCCCTACTGTTGCACTCTTTGGAGTGGTAATAGTAAATTTTACTCTCCCGCTATCCAACGCTTTCCCTACTGTTGCACTCTTTGGAGTGGGAATAGTAATTTTTACCCATACGCTATCCAACGCTTTCCCTATTGTTGCACTCACTGGAGTGGGAATAGTAAATTTTACCCTCCCACTATCCAACGCTTTCCCTACTGTTGCACTCTTTGGAGTGGGAATACTAATTTATACCCGTACGCTATCCAACGTTTTCCCTATTGTTGCACTCACTGGAGTGGGAATAGTAAATTTTACCCTCCTGCTATCCAACGCTTTCCCTACTGTTGCACTCTTTGGAGTGGTAATAGTAAATTTTACTCTCCCGCTATCCAACGCTTTCCCTACTGTTGCACTCTTTGGAGTGGTAATAGTAATTTTTACCCATACGCTATCCAACGTTTTCCCTATTGTTGCACTCACTGGAGTGGGAATAGTAAATTTTACCCTCCCACTATCCAACACTTTCCCTACTGTTGCACTCTTTGGAGTGGGAATACTAATTTTTACCCGTACGCTATCCAACGTTTTCCATATTGTTGCACTCACTGGAGTGGGAATAGTAAATTTTACCCTCCTGCTATCCAACGCTTTCCCTACTGTTGCACTCTTTGGATGGTAATAGTACATTTTACTCTCCCGCTATCCAACGCTTTCCCTACTGTTGCACTCTTTGGAGTGGGAATAGTAATTTTTACCCATACACTATCCAACGCTTTCCCTATTGTTGCACTCACTAGAGTGGGAATAGTAAATTTTACCCTCCCGCTATCCAATGTTTTCCCTGCTGTTGCACTCTTTGGAGTGGGAATAATAAATGTTACCCCTACGCTATCCAATGTTTTCCCTACTGTTGCACTCTTTGGAGTGGGTATAGTAATTTTTACCCCTACGCTCTCTGACGCTTTCCCTATTGTTGCACTCACTGGAGTGGGAATAGTAAATTTTACCCTCCCGCTATCCAACGCTTTCCCTACTGTTGCACTCTTTGGAATGGGAATATTAGTTTTTACCCATACGCTATCCAACGCTTTCACTATTGTTGCACTCACTGGAGTGGGAATAGTAAATTTTATCCTCCCGCTATCCAACGCTTTCCCTACTGTTGCACTCTTTGGAGTGGGAATAGTAATTTTTACCCATACGCTATCCAACGCTTTCCCTATTGTTGCACTCACTGGAGTGGTAATGGTACATTTTACCCAGTCGCTATCCTACGGTAAAAATATTAGTTATATTGTATTAATATTACGTTTATATATATCTATTAAAAAATAAAAATGTTTTTTTTTTTTAACTTACAATAATTATTTATTATTTTAAAGGTTATTTAAGTATTTTTAAATATGTTTTAGTTAATTATATGTATTATTTTATTATTTTTACATTACTTTTAATACATTTTAAAAAATTCGATATTTTGACTGACTATATTTTTTACAACAATATTTTAGACTCGATATTTTTGTACTTACCTGTTTGTAGATAGGAATTCGATTTTTTGGTAATCGATATTTTGGCATCGATATTTTTGTAGGTCTATATTTTTGCAGTCGATATTATGTCAGTGATCCGGGGAGGGCGCCAGGACCAGATACTAAAACGTCGAGCAAAAGTTGTACATTAAAGGGAGGTAGGAGAGATCGGCAGCAGTGTCAGAGGTCAAAGAAAACCCGCAAAGAGAGGAGGATAAAAGAAATGTGAGCGTCAAACAGATGCACAGTCCTCAGCAGAGTGGTAACAGCAAAAATCAGTGATCATAGCCAGAAAAAGGCCACTACAAGCAGAGAAGAAAGTGAGAAGTACGATGGCAATGAGAGACATTCCTCCACAAAAACAAAACAAGCCCTGTAGATATCACCAGGATACAAACAGAGTGGCTCATGCAGAAAGGCCTTGACAAGGGGTAAAAGTGTGGCAGAGAGTGGAGAAAAAAAGTCATTAAAAAGATGCTAAACAGCTGTGCTGAGAGATAAAAGTTAGCAGGAGCCAGAGATATGACGAGTCCAACTTACAGGCGTGCGCAGTTCCCCGGGACCCAAGGGAGTGGAGGAGAGAAAAGAAACGTTAATGTTATCGAACCTCAGGTCTCCGAACCCCGATGGAAGCCAGAGTCCGGCAGCCAGATAGCGAAGTTGTCAGTGATCCTGGAGCCGCATTCTCACACCAAATGAAAATAGAAATAAGAAATAATACCACAAATACAGTTCTCTGTCAGCACAGAAGATAGCAGAGCTTATTGGAGACCAACAAACAATACAGAATACGTGCGGCAAGGAGACAGGCTGCATAGATACTGAATGTCCAATGATGTGACGTGTGTGAGAGTTTATATAGGCCCAAACCGCAAAGGATGCAGCATCATATCATACGTAGCACAACTTAAGCACAATTCATTTGTCCAATAATTATGGGACTACAGTGTGATTTTACCATGTAAGGTCCTACGTCTACTATTGCTGACCACGTGTCCCACAAGGGCAGCTTTTTGGGACTTTCCACCCTACTGTAAGATATCTATTCTGGTCCTTTGAAGATAATCATTGCAACATAATAACAGTGCTGTGTTAAGGACGAGGACTCGGCCCAGAGGAAGTGAGACATGACGGACTGGGACACAAGGGGGGAACCGGAAATAGCCAGCGGTTTAGTCGCGCTGGGGAAGTGTGACGTCAGGACGTCGGCGCAAACGGAGGACAATATGGTTGGAGAGTTTGAAACAAGAGGGCAGAACAGCGCAGATGTGGAGAGCGACGGAGGAGCCAGGAAAACAGAGCCAAGGAGTCAAGGAGAAAAAGACGAGGCACGCGAGTAGCAGAACGGAAGAGCCCCTGAAGACCCGAGGAAACAGGAGACAACAGAGGCAAGCGAGGAGCAGAACGGAAGGAACCCCGAAGACCCGAGGACACCGGAGATAAAGTACAACTCAAACAAACCCGGCGGCCCAAAGGAGGGAGAGGACGCCCCAGGTCCCAACGCCACGGCCCTGCTTACGGGTTGTGGCCCAAGGCAAGTGTCGTTAAGGGGATCATTTTGGTGGGATTGGTGGGGTGGCACAGGGAGATAGTCCACTGCTAGTTCCTGCCGGCATTTCCCCCACACACCTCCTTCACTCCCTAAACGATCCCTTCCCTGTTTCCGCACAACGTTTGGTGATGGTAGCACGGTAAACCTAGATACGGATGGACATAAGCTAATCCCGGCATTTTCTTTGTTCTCTCTTTCCCCTTCTTTGGAGCACGCGGGAAGAAAACAAGCCCCAGAATTCAACTATTAAGTCTGGATACTTTTGTTTTCTTTTTGGAAAACCTGTCCAGCTACTTTTTTTTTTGTTTTCTTTTTTCTTTTTTTCATTTGAAGACCTGTCCAGTACATGGAACTGTTAAACCTCACTTTAACTGCAGAAGTTTCTGCAAAATAAAAAGAATCCTTTTGTTGAAGTCCACCTACTGGCTAAGTCCTGTTCATACCCCTTTGTCTGGCCCTCGAGCCACCTACAAGTGCCCAAAAACATTGCGAAATGTGATATGCTAGAACATTAATTGTGGAAGCGAGCATCTTCTTTTGCCACTTATGTGTCTTTGAACAAGCCTTGCGTTACTAAAACTGTGTCTCTAAGGGAAAGGAAAAGTACAAGCATCTTGTGCCGTGATTCTCATGTCAACTTAACATGGCCTAGAAGTTTACTGCATTCGGTATCACATAAGAAAGATGGCTTCTACATTACAAGAAAGGATCTCTGCAATCATGCAAATGAATCCACTTCGCACACAGAAAGAAGTCAGGATGTTTCTGGGAATGGTGGGCTACTGTCCCCAAACGTTTCGCTAATGGCCAATCCTCCATAGAGGCTTACACACAAATATGTGTCTGATCTGGTTCCTTGTGACAATGATTGCTTGAACGCATTACTGGAGTTGAGAGAAAGCCTTTGTCATGCTCCTGCATTACGAATGCCAGTTTACAACAAAGTTTCTTTGCTATTTTGTAGCAAACAAGAAGGTTGTGAACCCTCAGTATTGACACAGAATCATGGAAGTGCCTATAGACTAGTTGTCTATTTTCAGCTCTTCTGTAACCAGTAGCATCTTCATTGCCAAATGTCTCAAATCTATTTCTACAACAGGTGTCAGCGTTGGGAGATGCAAAATTATCGTGATGGGTCAGTAACCAATAATAGGCTTACAAGGTATGAGCAGACAATATAAGCTGCCGAAAATGTCGCCCTGAAAAGATGTTTGGTCCTGAACCCTGCTACTCTGTTATCCTACCTGATTGTGATGTGGATGAGATAGAAGTAGAGCATGGCTGTCTCTATGTCTTTGAACTATGCACCAAGCCCCGTCCCAATATTTCTGACGAGCCATTGTCTGAATCTGATTACACCCTGTTTGTGGATGGCTCTTGCCTCAGAGTCAATGAGGGAAACCTGAGGGCCGCTTATGCTGTCTGTACTGTTATGTGAGTGGTGGAACCTGCCTTGATTCAAGAAGTATTCTCCGTGCAGGTGGCAGAGCTGATTGCCCTTACCAGAGCATGCTGCATTTAAGACCAGTTAAAAGTGAAAATATTCACCAATAGCCAGTATGGGTTCGGTGCAGTTCACAACTTCAGAGAGTTATGGTCTCAGACGGGATTTATGACCTTGTCAGAGTCCTCGATCTGCAATGGGGAAAATGTGAGAACACTATTAGAAGCCCTGCAGATGTCAGCACAAGTTGCAGTCTTTAAATGCTCTGCCCATTGTAAAAAAAACTGTTTTGTGAAAATAGGTAATCGACTAAGTTGTACATTACTGTGCAGTTAAGGTTTGTACTTTCGATGGTGAATACACAAATGAGGGAACAGATGAAACCAACTTCAGCCTTTTGATGACAATTGCTGACACATGGGAGGAAGTGAAGTGGTTGCAAGCAGAAGTTACTGAGAAGGAAAAAGAAGGTTGGATCAGCACATGGTGTGTAAAATGAGATGATGGCATTTGGGTTTCAGGAGATGGAAGACCAGTACTGCTTATAGGTTGTTGCCACCGATGATAAAGTACTATCACAGGTTGATGCATTTAGAAAGAGATGCCATGGTGAGGTTGTTTAGGCAGACTTGGTTTAACCCGAAGTTTTGAGTGATAGCTGAGGCATTGTGTTATCAATGTGTGATTTGTCAGCAAATGAAAGTGGGAAAGTGAACTGCTTCTACACTGAGTCACAGAGGGAGATCTGAAGGTCCTTTCAACAGAATGCAACTGGATTTCGTTGAGATGCTAGTGTGTAATGGAGTGAGGTACACTCTAGTAGTGACCTCATTCCAAGATTCAATTTCCAACCTCTTTGGAGCTAGACCGAATAACTCATTTTAATAATGAGGTCTTTAGAGTGTTATGTGCAGCGTTACAAGTGAAACAGAGATTATATTGCAGTTGTCGGCCATAAGCTTCAGGTATCGTGGAACAAGTCAATGGCACTTTAAAATCTAGACTTGCTAAAGTGTGAGCTTTGACACCCGTGAAATGGCCAGATGCTTTGTCTCTGGTGCTGATGAGTCTTCGCAGTGTCCCAGATCTACAAACATGGGAGGGCTAGGCAATTGTCTTCTGTGCCTGCAAATATGCTTGCAAACACCACAGACGATTGGTGCTCGAATATTGCAAAGTATTGGCTGACATGGTTCGTTCTGTGCTCACCAGGTCAAAGTTGCAACAGCACCACCACATCAGAATCAGTGCCACAACCTTAGTCCCAGTGACTGGGTAATAGTAAAGAAGCATGTGCAGAAGAACTGTCTTGAGCATAATTGGCATATTCCATACCAGGTGATCTTGGTCACTATGACTGCTGCAAAGTGTGGTGGTCTTCCAAACTGGGTGCATGCGTCCCACATTCTTAGAGTCCTGTGTCCCCTTGAATGAGAAACAGTACCTCGCCCAGAAGAGACGCCAGTAGCAGTCGAAAGGATACAGGAAGAGGTTAGCCAAGCTGTGGGGGACCAGACAAAGCCTGAGCAGGATTTGAATGATCTGAGGGGGGTCTCGATAAATCTGAAGCTGAATCTGAACTTGAAGCAGCTGATGCTATGCTGGTGAACAAAACAGATTCTGACCCCAAAGAAGGAACTACTGCTGTTAGATCACGAGTGGCAGTGGAGGAAAGCTGGCCAAAGAATACAGAGAGGAGAAGATTTAAGTTATCCTCTGAAAGATCTCTTGCACCCATATCCAAAGCATCTCGTGAATCAGAGTTAATTGGAGATGAAAGGGAAAGATCACATTTCAGAAGATCCAAAAGATCGAGGGTGCCTTGTCAGAGGTACTCTTCTCCTGAGTGGAGTTATCTTGCTACTAATGACAATGAGAGTGAGTTCTGAACATTCTGGAATAATAGTGGAAATCCTTCTGAAACATTCAGAACTTGATTTGAACTATCTCTTTACAATTGCACTTCCTTTCCCGACAAGACAGAGTGCTCTGAGAAGTTTAGTGCTGAATGAGACTGAATTCTCCATCTGAATCCCGAAGAGACTCCTGTGCTTGTTGATGGATTGTGAATAATACTATTTTAGATGCTTATTTACAAACTTGTTGCTCACATTATTAGAGATGGTGAATGAACTTTGTTGAGTGCTTAGAGAAGAATACCTAGGTCCAGTGGTGGCTGGCACAGGTAAGAGCAGTGGGGGCCCCGTGTTGGGTGGGGGAGAGTCAGCGATGCAGCGGGCACAAGGTAAGTGATTTTATTTATATTTTTTATTTAATTTTACACACACCATCATCTGTAAGCTTCACCTTACCCTGCCCCACCACCCAATAGCTCTTACCTGTGCCGGCTGCCACCGCTTAGGTCCTGGTGGAAGAAGAATAAATTAGGGTTAACATTTAAAAGAGCATGGAGTAGGGTTTGGGAAGCCTCAATATATTGTATTTACTGTGAATAAAGTTGAGCACAATTAAAGAGTGTTTTGCAATGTGCACAGGTGGACACTGACAGAGAAGATTTTGTTGCTGCTATTTCTCCACCCACTTGGTCTGAATCCAAACAGTGTGGAACCGAATGAAAAAAAGTCGTGGACGTAGGTATATAATAGGCACAATATTAACAATATTAGTGACAGGCTTAATTGCGTTATTTGTAGGATTAAATTTCAGTCCAAAAAAGGTTGAAGGAGAGAAAATTACATCTATACAGAAACCATCTTACAAAGTAGGCGGAGGGTTATATTCATTAGAAGGGCACAATTTGCATACTGATTTATCTAGCGGAGATTTCACTTTAAATGTGTACAATATTCTGCTTTATGAGTATGTCAATACAATGGAAGTAAGGGACTGTTATGTTTGCATGTAGTTACCTTCTTCAGTGGTAGAGGGAATTACATACCATCACATACCACTGACATATGGCATTATATGTAGTTTACTGTTGATTATTTTCTATGGTATGGGTCATTTTAAGTATTATTATTCAAATCGTAATTTAGTCTTTTCCGAAGTCCCACTATTCAAACATTTGAACCGACATTCCTATGCTCAGAATACAGAAACTATAAGCAGCTATTTTGCCCTGATTAAAACACTAGACACTGCTTATGCACATAGATATAATTTGACCTGTGTCCTTAATGACATTGAAAATAGATTCTTACCGCAGGTAGAAGACAGATGTAGAGTAGTGAAGTTTAATGAAGCTAAAGGGGTACATGTTACAAATTGGTCAAAGGAAGTGGCAGATCATCAAGCTGCAGGGAACACTAGCACATTGAAATTATATTGGCAACACCAAGGAAAATTGTGACTACACAATGATAAGAATGAATCCAATACGATTCCTGTAGGGGAAAGGAAGTGTGATCATCCTTCTGAGGTTCAAGAATGTTTGAAGTTTTTTCTGGATGGAACAGACCCTTTGAATCCTGGAGTTTATTTTATTTGTGGGAAGAATGCTCATTTTAAGTTGCCAAACAAATGGTACGGTACGGAAACCTCGGTCCAAACAGGGTGCCACAGCTGGAGGAATAGTGGGAGATAATTTTGAAGCAATACTTCCAGGAGTAGGGGTGATATTGAATGACATCAAGATTAGCAAACTTTACACTGTAGTTGATAAGTTGTATACTAATACAGCTGAATCTTTGTTGCTGTGCATACTGAGATGGTTGCTATTAGGGCTATGGTTTTGCAGAACCAAGACGGTTCTGCAAAACCATAGCCCTAATAGCAACCATCTCAGAAGGCATTAGGCATTCTGCTTGCAAAGTAAGGCGGAAACTGCCAGATGTTGAAAGTCTAACAGTGTTGTAATTACGTCCAAGGCATCATACATTGTAGAACCGTAGTATGTGTTATGAAGCAATAGATATTTCCTTCAAAATATTATTTTGGTTATCATCTTCTGCTGCCAAACCTGTGCAACTGCCTTTTGTGAGCAACCATAGCCCAACAAAGTTTGACCTGAGTTAAAAGGAAGTTTTACCACCTTTTAATTGGTTTATTACAGTACGCCTGACCACATATATTGTCCCTACGATGAAAGTCTGCAGGGGTGGAAAACACACGTGCTCGTCAAATTGCTACATTCAATTCCTTTCCATCAAGTCTTAAACTATTTAGGAAAACAAATCATTACATTCCATTCTTGGGCTCAATGCCCTCATCCTATTTCTTTATATCCAGGACTCTGAGGTTATATCACCGGTGCTTTTCAAAGTTTTCTGTTGTCTATTAAACCTTCCAACTGATACGGCGCCCCCAAGTATCACACAATATCGGCTCCCTTCACACAGTCACCCAGTAAAGAGTCAATATCACAAGGTGTGCACACAATTATAAGGAAACCCCTGCAGAGAGCACATTTCCAGATAATTTTTAGGAGGGACTGTGCATCAGTGGAATCCACAAACGTTTTGGGTTTTTTTGGCATTGGAAATGGAGGACAGTGAATTGAAGTGCCCTAGGCTTTGCTCAGCACAAATTCACACCCCTTTAAAGCCCCACCCCCTCTTAAAGCAAGGAAATGGTCCCAGATTGGTAGGTCTGGTCTGAGCACTTTGTACTTTGAGCCATGTTATCCTAAACAATTACTAACTTCCTGTCATTCGAGTTTCCAGATGTGTCAGTAAGTGAACAAAGTCATTCAGTATCTCAACCACTTTGTAAAGTGCAAATCATGAATTTTCTGAAGTCTTTTGAATGCTCATGTGCCCTTATGGTTTTTCCTCACGACTTTGCTTCACAAGTTTATAAAAAGCAGACAATATCCGTTCTTTAAATTCAGCTTGCATTATTTCAAAATCTCCTCTAGAAGGGTAGTGTGCTATCCTTTCCCCCAAAGCTTGGCTGATTAGTCCCAGGTAAATGTACATGAATAAATAATTTGTGAGACAGCCCAGATCTCTGCAGCATTCAGAGTAGCAACATCCTTCTCAGAGATATCTGAGAGTAAAAACAATTGGTCTTCAGCAGCAAGGGAAAATATCAATTCTTTCCAGAACATTGTTTCAGACCTTACCCCATTCCCATTTGCCAGTGTATTGACTTAATGCATCCCAACATCCATTTAGGCTGGAGATAAATCTGGTTTTCGAAATGAGGTAATCAGGCCTTATACAATTAGGAGCTGTTCAGTGACCATCTGTCAGAGTATCCAGACCTCTCCTGGATATCAGGACCTGGAGATCACTTCCTGAACCTCTCCAATGGGCCTCAGGGCCTGCTTGTGAGCAATCAAGGACACACATCCTGGGGAGTGAACTGCACACGAGGCCTGTGTGGTGTCTGAGGCTGATGTGCCCCTCAGCTCTTTGTGCCCTTTGGGGCAGGAACAGTAAGGAGTGGATGATGCCTCTTTAGGGGGTGTAGCTGGAGGCCCTAATAGAATGGGGGCCACTGGAGTTAAGGAGGGGCTTGGTGTCGGCCCAGATGCTGGTGGGGCATGTTCATTGGATACCACAGGTTGATGTTGATCTAGACAAGGATGATCCCCAAGATCTGCCTCAGCCTGTCTGACGGTGTTCACATCCTCCTCCAGTCTCTGTCTAGAGTCTTTTGGTGATGGATCATGTATGTTTCTCGGCTGTGGCACTACCACTGCTGGTGTTCCTCATCACCGGTGACGGAAAGCTTCCGTGCTCACCTCCCCATTGAGGATCATCTTATTTGCCTCAGGTCCTGCTGATATGGCCTTTGGACAGTTCGGTCGGCTGAAATGGAATGTAAAAAAAAGAAATTTTGAATTCTTGTGCTCAATAATGCATATCAACATAACTTTCTTTTAAATTGATATTTTAACATGGAATACAACAGCTGACATTGTGCAGTCTTTAACAAACTTGTCACTATCCTCTGTTTTGATACAAATATTTGAGCGCTTCCAAATAGTTCGAAATATTATTTGCAAAAAAGGACTTTAGATTGAGGCTTTCAAAGGAGGCCTAAGAGTTATAATAAAAATATATTTCTTTCACTAATCCTGTGCTCAAAATAAAAAAAAGCTGTTTATCAACATTTTCCACACATTTTCCACCCAAGACGAGAATGGATTTGTACAAGGCAACAAAGCATTGTAAAGGGATTATGTTTTATTGTTGACTTGTTTGAATATATTTCACAAATTATAAATTAAATATGGAAATATAAATGGCCTGGGTAAAAAATATACAGTGTATAGAAAGTTAGATAAAGGTACGCAATGTCAGTAGAACATAAACTGACTTTGACAAAATGGAAATGTAACAGATCTCAAATGTGTAAATTGGGTTTTAACTGTTATGTTGTCAAAAAATATAGACCTTTAAAAACATTTCATAATTTCAAGATCAGATGATTAGTCAATCCAAACAAAACTACAGGTATATATCGCATATTATCAATGTTGAACTTTCAATACTCTCATAACATATAAATAACACATGTTAAATGCAACATGGAAGGGTAAAACAAACTTCAAAGTGAACACATGACAGGCACCACTCTTAAACATATGTGCTCTTAAGTGAATTTAAAAAACACATATAATTCAAACTCTTCCAGCTTAGCATAGAGGGTCAAGCAGGCTGGTCTCAGTACCCTTCTGTAAAGTTGGGTCATGAAGGGGTGCAGAGAATATGGCTGTGAGGTCAAGACTATAATGTTCTGAGCTTTATTCTGGCCCAGCGATGAAGGTACTCCTAGAGCTTTCAGCAGAAATTCCCCCACCAGGTGTGGCAACGCATGGTTTGTACCAGATTTGGGCTCATGCTGCATTACTCCGCTTGGTCTCTCGACCCGCCATAAAGCTGAGAGGAACTTTTGGATGACCCCTCACTAATGGTCTCTAATTCTTGAATGGTGAATGGGAGCCCTTCTCATCAAATCCCTAAGTCATGTTGGGGGTTAAAGTATGGTAAGCAGTAGCAGGCTGTAGGAGGATAGTGTTGTGGTGTTGAAAGGATAGTTCATAGTGACAAAAAAAGTCTGACTTCCTCTTCCTGTATGTCATTTGCTGTTTGTTACAGTAGGTGGAAGTCTCTGCCCCAACTGCAGAGGTCTCCACCCTTATACTGGGAGGAGACCCCACTTGCGAGTCAGAGACTCTACATGAAGGAAGGACACCCCTGCATGTATGAAAAAGACAAAACAATTGATAGAATAACAAACTAATCATCGGTATGGTTTGTCTACTTAATGTATGTTTGTTAACTAAGGATTGTAGTATGTTTGCCATAAAACATGAGTGCACTGTATGATATTTTGCGCTGTTATTCCTGATAAGTGAATGAATACTATAGAAAATGAATGTCAACTATTTTTTCTTTAGAGCACAGCATGTTTGTTGATGTCGTGAACAAAAACAGAGATGTCTCAGAATGGTATGTACGCACAGTGTAGTAGTAGTCCACCAGTCATCATAAACAATATACTGTCCAATTAAATTAATGCAGCAACCAATCTAGCAGCTCAAGAAAAATTTGTTAACTAGCTCATCACACACCTGCAGGCCCTGACCTCTATTCAGTATCACACTTCCGTAACTGGTTGTGGTCACAGATCAAGTTCAGGATTTATTTGTAAGCCCCTTCATATGGTGAAGTTGTATAACAAGCAACAGGCTACAACAATCTTGCACACAACTTCTGTATGATCAATACATTTGAATTACAACTTAAGGATCCCAAAAGTGCATTCAATAATGGCTCATGCACATATGTGTGCCCTATTGAAAAGCTTATGAAGTACTGTGGTTGGACGTCTGTAGGATGTGAGGAGATGGGGAAAGACAGCATGCCCAGCATCTCCTGCAACAAAGATGTGAAATATTTAATAAGAGGCCTCTATTCTATGTTTAATACATCATGCCTACAACCATGAAGTGGATGTGAGGGCAATGTGTGCATATTGTGTTGTACTGATTGTTAAATATGTCAAAGAGGCCACCCTCATATGATCATGTAGCCCAAGTCTAAGGTGCTTTAACTTACCGATGAGTGTTTATCTAAATGAAGAGTGATCCAATTTAGGACCTGGGGCGTTCGGATCAATAAGGTCTGTGTATCTATGTGTACTCCCTATACCTTCAATTTTAGAACTTTTTTTTCGAGCATCCACCTCACTTTTGTTTACCAAATAATCACCACGTGACAAATGTTGTATTTCTAAAATTGTAACAAGGTTCACACTGACATTACCATGTGCCAATTGTTCATGTACCTATGTGTCCCCCCAGAGTCAAGAAAAAACAAAACATTGTGTTTTATGATTGGATATTCTTCTTTTTGGACGATGTGCATAACGTTTGTTGCATATAATTTGTACAACAAATATTTACGCTTAATACCATAATTCACAGGGAGATATAAATACAAAGATTATGATCAAAACAAATAACAGACATAAGTTGAACATTTGGGCCTGATTATGATGTCGGTCGGAAAGCCTCCTACCGACAGTCGGATTCTCCTAGACCGTCTCGGAACCCATCCGCCTGACTCGGTCTGAAACAAGTCCAACTGACCGATTACGCAGCTGGCAGTCAGAAGGGGAACTGTTCAGTCATTCCGAATCGGTTCCGACCAGCAATCAGAGAATCCAAGTCGGTCAGAGCTGATTAATACAGCTCAATGGAAAAAGTTTCTGACCGACCGATTATGAAGTCGGATACCCACAGCCTTTCCGACTCGGTCTGTCCAACACAAAAAGGCTGTCAGAAACTGACTTTGGGGGCCACTTGCAGGCCCCCCTTCATCCTCAGACTGCTGGTTTGGGGTCAAGGGGTTCCCCAAGGGACCCCCTTTAAAACCATGCACAGTGTGGCAGGCACCGTGGGGTCCCCGCGACAGGGTGTAAGGTTTTCCACAGACACCCATTTTCCACACAGTGTTGCCGGTCGGAACACAGGCTCACATACGAGTCAATGAGAGTCCTTCCGAATGGTGTTCGGAAGCAACATAATCGGTCGGGTGGAACCACCGACCGCGAGTCAGTTGGAACCGAATCCGACAAGGAGTCGGGTAGTTTAGTTTCCAGCCGAATTCGTAATGAGGCGTTTAATGTGTTAAGTCAACAAAAAATAAACAATAGTGTCCTGTGGTGCTTACTTAAACAAGGGATACGTGAATGCACTTCATTGGAAAAGAAGAATTTCAAATCATAAAACACAATCCTTTGTTTTTTCTTGACTCTGGGGGACACATAAGTACATGAGCATTTGACACATGGTAATATCAGTGAAAATCCTGTTAGAATTTTAAAAATACATTGGTGGTTATTCTTTGATCATTTGGGAAATGAAAGTGAGGTGATTTCTAGATATAATGTTCTAACATTGATGGTATGGGGGGTACACCTAGATTAACTTACCAATTTTATACTGTCGGAATTTTATGAATTGTTTTTCTTTTTTAATTTATTGATTGTGATTGTTTTGTAAACTGTGATCATTTTATTGCTAAAACTTTTATGGTTCTTGGAACCAAAATAAAGTTATTCTTGACTTGATTTACCAATGTGACACCTGTCACCAAAATCCCCAGCAACGTGCAAGAGGTTACTGCCGGAAGATGTATATGTTATGTGTGATTCCAGGAAAGGCAGCTTACACATCAGTAAAGCAGCCCCTTTCGTAATAGACGGCTTGCTCATTGATGGAGTGCAAGCAGTGACTGTGTGTAAAAGATGTTCTGTGTGGTGAGGTGGCTGAAGTGCCACGTGGGTGCAGTCAGTGGCACTTAGCACACAAGGAAAGTGACCAAAGACATAGAATCCTCCTGCCACCCTTTGCCGTTATACCAGTGACTGTAGCATAGCGATAAACCAGTGCACATCGGTCGATGCATCTCAGTACTAGATGCAAGCATCAAGAAAGACTTGTCATTGAGATGCCAACATTGTCAGAGATAACCCTCTAGAAAGATCCATTGACCATTAAATGGTTCAGCCTGTATTTTGTTTAAAGAATGTTTTTATTAAATTTCCAAATGAAGAACAAAAAGGGTAGAGCACATTACATAATGACGCATGAATGCACAGTTCATGTGATGTGGCATATAAATACAGTTGTTTTACAGTCTTGCAATGTCCATATTTTTTGTGCTTGGCACATATCATAATACATGAATACAGTTAGGCATCGGATTTCATCCTTACAAGTACATTGAGTCATAGCTGACCACCCACCCCCTCTAATACATGAGTCTCTATCCGTTGTTAGGGACCTCCCATACCTCCCTCAGGTCTCCCCCACCCCAATGATTTTCCCTTCAGTGATCAACCTGTACGACCAGCCGGCCATGCCTATTATCAGTCTGAATGTTCCCTTAGTTACTCTATCAGTGGCTCTCAAATGTCCCTAGGGTTGGATGGGGCCGATAGGAGATCTGCGTAAGTAGTGACTTGATCTTTACAATATCTGAAATCTGATAGTCATTCTTTAAATTTTGGAGCATGCCACCTACCCCATCTGCATGCCAACCTACATTTAGCTAGCAGTATACCCAGTGCCGCAAATTTCCTACATGGTTTCTGTATGTTAGCTGTGTATTCCAGGAGTGCTATCAAAGGCGTTAGCAGAATAGTGGCGCCAACCATCCTGGACATCGCATCTTGCACCTATCTCCAATACTCTTAGATCGCATTACATTGCCTCGTGGGTGCAGAAAGTCTGCCCCCTTATGCCGGCAATGCAAGCAGCATTCGTCATCTCGTAGTAGATATTTGCATAGCTGTGCGGGGGTATAGTAGGTTCTATTCAGAAATTCAAAATTAATTATATGCAGTAGACTGCTTGCAGTGATGGCCTCTGTTTGCAAGCAGCAGTAAGCCCACTGCTCATCCTTCAAAGGCTTCCCCAAGTCAGTGCCCCAGTCTTCTCTGACCCCTAGCGTAATCTGCAGGCGTTCTAACAGTGCAGCTCGGTATATATGGGATACAGAGTGTGCCAGCCCTTTCATCTTCAATGCTGTATGTAGGATCTCCAGTGTGGGAGGGTCCACTGGGAATCCTGAGACATTGGCCCTAATCTCGTGTTTGAGTCTTATGTACAGGAATAACTCCAGGGGAGCAATCCTATCCGTAGATAGCAGATCCTGTTGATCTTTAAACTGTCCCTCATGGTACAGATCCCCCCACACATTGAGGTTCCGCTTACGGAGCATCTCCTGGGATGCAAACTCTTGGGTGACAGGAGCAGATGGTAGATACGGAACTGGCAGTAATGGGAAATATAACACTGGTTTGTCCATTATTTTGTCCAAACGCTTCCATGCATCATTAGTGTAGCTTACCGTGTGGTGGGATACTCCCTCATCAGGGACTGGGGTGTAGGCAGCGTGTACCCCTGTTCAATAGCCAGGTGGGGCATATAAGGGGGATTGAGCCAGTATGTAGCATAGTGGGCTTGCGCACTGAGATAATACAGTTCCATATCCAGGGCCTCAAAGCCCCCCTGGAAAATGGCTGTGTCATAACTTTCCAACCCAACCAGGGCTGTTTCCCGCCCCATGCCAGTCTGATAAGCAGAGACCGGAGAGTATTAAAGAAGGGTCGCCCTGGATTGTAGGGTATGTTGATGAACAAGTATAGGAGCTTGGGCAGAATGTTCATCTTCATCAGCGCCACTCTACCGGCCAGGGAGAGTAGCAGTGTGATCCAGCGGACCACTCAAGTGCGGATAGTTTCAATCGCTGTACTGTAATTGGCCCGAAGGGTTGTCTCCCTGTCCCTAGTGATGACCACGCCCAAATATTTTATTTCGTGTTCACACCAGCTTAATGGGAAATCCGGGGTGAATTGCTCAGTGTTGGAAGTGATTGGAAAGATCTGGGATTTGCTCCAGTGGAGTCTTATTCCCGAGAGGTCGCCAAATCTTATGAATTTCAGGAGAATCGGATTGAGACTAGTGCTTGGTTCCTTCTAGGTAGAGGGTGATATCATCAGCATACAATGATATCAATATCTGACGAGAGTGATATTGGATTGCATACTCTCTATAGTGTCTAATTTAGGCAGCTAAGGGTTCAATGGCCAGAGTGAAGAGCAGCGGGGATAATGGACATGCCTGCCGCGTGCCCCTCGTAATGGTAATTTGAGCAGAATTTAGCCCGTTGACCTGCACTATTGCCTCAGGCTGAGAGTATAACAGCTTTATCCACACTAGGAATGGTTGGGGGAGGCCCATTCTGCCCAATATAGTAAACATGTATCCCCATTCAAGGGAATCAAACGCTTTTGTGGCATCTAAAACAATTCCAGCGGCGGAAACATCCAGGTCAATGTCATGTAAGAACACAAAGGTGGTTCTCAGATTGTGCGAAGTAGCCCTGCCTGGCACAAATCCCCCTGCTCTGGAAGAACCAGCCCAGCCATCAGCAAGGATAACCTGTTGGCAATGACCGTGGCCAGAATCTTGGTGTCACAATTGATCAGTGACAGAGGTCTATATGCTCACAACTGATGGCCTCTTTGCCAGGCTTAGGCAGTGATATAATCATGGCTTGGCACATTGACAGGGGAAGTGTGCCCATCTCTCAGGCTTCCTGAAAAATGTGCTTGAGTAAGGGGGACAGCTGCTCAATATAAAATTTATAAAAGTCTGCAGGCAGACCATTAGGCCCCGGGCCTTACCCGAGCGCAAGTCCATTATTGCTGCCCATATTTAATCTTCCTCAAACTCAGCGCCCAAGAATTCTCTACGGGAATCACTTATCCAACCAAGAGCAGTGTCCTCAAAATAGGTTGCTATGTCCAGTGTGTCACGCTCTTGCGTGTGATAAAGCTTTGCATAACAGTTGGAAAAAACTTTGAGCATCTCCTTTGAATCAATGTGCCTGTTGCCTTCTTC
Source organism: Triturus cristatus (assembly GCF_964204655.1). Taxonomy (NCBI): domain Eukaryota; kingdom Metazoa; phylum Chordata; class Amphibia; order Caudata; family Salamandridae; genus Triturus; species Triturus cristatus. Next base: position 1,208,698,218 of record NC_140590.1, read on the forward strand.
GTCCAGTATTTCCAGGATCTGGTTAGTGAACCTGGGGACTCAGGTAACTTCAGTTAGGGCCTTACCAGGGCGTTCACCCTCCCCATACACCCTAGCGACATGGTATTTAGATGTGAATTTGGATTCGCATTCTGCTTCAGTTGTATATTTTGTGAGTAGCTCCTTGAGTTTCACCTTAAGGTGCTGGGTAGGGGAGGATGTAATTGCCTTTTCAGTCCTTTTTATGTCTGTCTCTAATTCATGCAAGGTGCCTCTTATGAATTTAAGGATCCCCCCACACTTAGCTATGCATAGTCCCCTTACTGTAACTTTAAAACTCTCCCATATGCACACCAGCGTTGACACACTATCTATATTGCGAGGGAAGAACTCATGATCTCCTAGTGTTTCTCCTCACAGAAGGCTGTATCTAGCAGATCTGTGAGCAGGAGCCTCCATGACCGATATGGGGATGCGTTACCTGGTGGCGAAAGCTTCATGAGTACTGGGGAGTTATCTGAAAGGGTACGCGCCAAATGCAACACCTCTCTGAGCCACGTATTTAGTCCCGCCGAAAGTAACCAATAGTCCAGCCGCGACCAGCTGGAGTGTACGCTGGAAACGAAAGTGCCCTCCCTTTGTGCTGGGTTAAGAACCCTCCATGCATCAAACAGTTGATGATCAGTTATAACATGTAAAATGTGTTTGGTCACCTGAGAGTGTGAATGTGAATTGGTGGGGGAGTGGTCAGCCAGGGGATCCAATGTCAGATTGAAGTCTCCTCCCCATACAATAAAGGTGATTCCTATTTCCAGGATGTGACCCCACACTTTTTCAAAGAATCCCGGATCATCGTTGTTGGGCGCATAACAGCTTACTAGTGTAACTGTGTGTCCAGCCAGCCTGCCCCACATGATACTGTATATACCCTGAGTGTCCTGTAAATTTCCTAATGGGTAGTATCCCAAACCTGACTCCACAAGGATGGCCCTGCCTCCGGCATATGTGGAGTAGGAGGAAAAACAGCTGTGTGCAGCCCACTTTATTCCAAACTTAATTGGCGCTTGAGGGTTTAGGTGCGTCTCCTGAATCATAGCCACCTGGAAATGGTGTCGGTCCGGGTACCCTAAAACTTGCCAACGCTTGCTGGGATCCACAAGACCACGTACATTCCATGTCAAATGGTGAATAATAGGGTTGTATCTGGACCTGAGGTAGCCATCACTGCTTTAGAGACTCAGAGGGGACAAGTGTGTATTTGGTGGCAATAATATATTGCTGCATGACATAACACGTGTACATTCAAGATTGTGCAGTGCAATACCTTAACATTCAATAAGAACAAACCTGTCGCGCCCACCACCCACACCTGCGACCCAATCCCACAGACGAAATTAAATCCCACCCAGCCCAATCAATAACTGCCCTAAGCAAGGCAACCAACAGTAGAAAATCCCCCCACTATTATTGACATGTTGCCAATACCCAACATTTGTCAGGGGGGGGAGTTCCCACTGGGGAAGTGTGCTACAGGGACCATCAGCGCACCTCGCAGTTGAGAGGGAGCCCAGGAGAATGTTATTATATGGCAGTCTTATCAGAGTTAATGACACATTTGTAGGGACCAACATTTTTAGAATTTGGCTGGAGCTATGTAAGTCCATCTATGATTCCTACTGTCATGTGGTTTATCAGAATGTATAATCTTACCAATTTCGAATGCAGTTCGTGCATTAACGCAGTTTACTATTAGTCCTCCTTGGGAGCCAGTGAGGACCGACTGGAGCCTGGGTCTCTATTTCGGGGTGTAGGCGAGTGCCGCAAGGCAGTTTTCAGAAAGTCTTTGGGCTTGCTTCGGGTTATTGAAAACATGCGATTTTCCTCAGTGAAGAACTCGTAATCTGGCAGGGTAGAGCATGGAATATTATACATTGGCTAGCTGCAACTTCTTTTTGATTAACAGAATTTTTTCCGTGCCTCCTGTACCGCCATGGTGAAGTGCGGGTAGATCGATATCCTGTTACCGTCATAAGATAAGTCTTGCTTCTCTCTGGCTAGCTGCAGTGTCATGTCACGATCTTAAAATTGGAGTATTCATGCTAGGATAGGGTGGGGAGGTGCCCCCGTGGGCCCCCTTGGAGCCAAAGATCGATGGGCCCTTTCGACCACCAGGACCTTAGAAAATCCCTCCGCGCCGAAGAGTTCCAGCATCATTTTTTTGACATAGCAGTGTAGCAGTGGACTCTGAGACCCCTACAATGCGCAAATTATTTCTGCGTGAGTGCGCTTCTAAGTCCTCATTCTTTGCAGCGATGATTTTGAGCAGTTTCTCCATGCCTAGTACCTTTTCGTTGCTGACTGTAGAGTGATCTTCAATTACACAAATGTGCTGCTCCGTCTCCGATATGTGTCTGTCATGTTTTTCTAGTTTTTGTGTAATGAAGTCCATGCGCATATTCATGGCGTCCATTTTGGATTCAATGTACGTGAGGCTTTAGTGCATATTTAACAGCAATGCCTTAATATCAGAGTCTTGTGTGGGAGTAGAGGCAGGGGCACCCTCCTCTCTTTGTGAGGCTATGTCTCAGATTAATTGGAAGTATTCTTGCACGCAGAGAAGTGCAGCTTGGATTGTTTGCCCTCTGTTCAGCCCATGATGTGTTTAGATGCGTGTTGCGGGCAAAACCTTCAAAATGTCCAGCAGGGATTTTTCTCAGAGTCTAACTGTACTGTGTGGGGGGGGTAATGAAAGACCAGTCCGAGTCACCTTGCCCCTCTGCTCCACAACATGGTTTTTAATATGGCCAGCTGCTTTCACACCTAGGCACAGGCTCCCGCCACCGACGCTGTCTCTATGGGGCTCCTGGTTTCTTGGATGCGGGACCCCCAGCCCCCTCTCGGCTATGTGACCTCCATCGTCCCCCAGCACACCCGCAACCTCCCGGCCCAGCAGCACCTGGTCCCATGCAGCAGTGCCTTCTCAAAGCCTGCTCACCTCATGTGCGCTGTTCTGTACAGGACAGCCGCATTTCAAACCAGGCGCCACCAGGCCTGGTCTCCGCCATAGCGCCGCTGGGTCCAGTCGGAGACGCCACCCCGGTCAAGGCAAATGGTGGCACCCAGGCACTACTTTTCTCACCTCTGCAACGGGCCCAGGCTGACTCCCCAGAGACTCTCACCCCAGCAGCCCAATGAATCAATGGCCGCAGACTAGGCTGTGTGCTCTCACCACCACTCCTAGTCCACAGCATTACGTCGTATGACTCTCAATGCAGCCACAGCCAGGGATCCGTTAACGGTAAGCCTCCTCCTCCAATATTAATAACGCCTGCAGCTCCAGCACTTCTCTGCAGGGTCCCCAGTGTACCAGCCGCAGGCAAGTTCCCGGTGTGTACCTCTGGTCTCGACCAATCCGCATTAAACTCTTCAGTGGCCTGCAGGTATTTGCAAAGCTGGTTGATGTGACGCCAAGGCCCCACTTCTCTTCTGCCGGCCCCGGCTGGCCCCGGAGACCCAGCTCCGCGTCCGCAAGTCTCCGCGGAAGCCGCACTCCAGATCCAGCCTCCCCAACACAGCGTCACTGCTACCAGCTCACAGGAATCTGCATGTTTCCATAGGCAGGGATCCGCGAGAGCTGCACTCGAATCACCGGCAGCAGCTCTCGCAGAGAAGGCTCTTCAGCCTGCCTCACCATCATCTTATACTGCAACGCAGGTCGTGGTTAGGGTCTTGCGGCCTACCGTGTCTAAAAAGTTGCTCGTGAGCTGATTTTCAGCTGTGACGGGTTTCGAGTTTTAGGTAGTTTTGCTGCCCTATAGTGCAGGATTCTTAAGGATTATGCTCCCGGGCTAACCGAGTCTCCCTAGGGTGTGGCCATCTTGTTTGTCTGCCCTCCAGCCAGCAAGTTGGATGCTCCTTTGGTGCCCGACCCCACGCAATTCCTCTGTTTCTATTGTTTGTACACACGCCGTGAGTCCAGCTGCACAATAAGCCTTGAGGCTAATTTAAGAAAGGAGATTGAGTGTTTTCGAAGGAGGAGTTGGCTAGAATCTAGTTTTAATCTCTTTGATGATGTGCGACTGTACTTTTATACATTTAGAGTCCTGACACCTGCTACTAAAGGACTGATGAAGGTGGATGTAGACTAGTAGTCTCCAATTGGTGAGACTGCGTACAACTGCCTATCTTTATTTACAATTATACAGTTTTTGCAGTGATGGTGAAAGACACTGGTGGTTTATAGAGAATGGGACGTTTTGATTTGCATACATTTATTGACATTTATCTAGCAGAGTGAGAAAGCGAATGGTCCTGAAGAATGGCAAGAACCTTTTGGTCGAGCAAGGCAGAAACATGTTGACCAGATCCTAATAGGGAACATCCATATCCCTATTCTCACTTAGCTGTTTTTAACCTATCCACTGGTGACGTGAATAAAGGATTGAGTTTGTCAACCAGGAGATAGTTTAGACCCACATTTAGATTTTTTTGCACTCTGCCCCTAGCTAAAACTCACATTGGATGACATAAACAAACCTCACATTCCTCTCCTGCGGGGGAGTTGTAACCCACACTGGGTACCTTGCAGTCACAGTGTGCAAGAAGAAACCCAATGATGAAGCATGTCACCTTCTTGTGACTGAGGGTTCTCGTCTTAACATATGTGTGCATCTGTCCCTCTACCCTCACAGGCTAGATCTGGTGAGTAGTGTAGATACACCATCCAGTTACTTTTTTGTGAGTTCTGATCCAAAATACATTTAATTACTGTGCGTTACAATGTGGGAGACTTAGTGTGTGTGAAGTCATAGAATACCTTTTGACTCTATACATTCAGGCAGCGGTCTAACAACCAAATCTTGCTCTATTCAGCATCTCCAGAGTAACAATGTGATAGATGTTTTGTCTAAGCTGGCATGTAATTATTTTTAGAAAACAAAAACACACTGCTATAAAAAATATTATCAATAAAGAAAGAAATGTAGCACAACATTTGCAAGATGATAAATCTATTATAATACCCAAGGATGATAAAGGTGAGAATGTTGTGGTAATAAATTATGGCACCTATTGTACGGAAGCAAAAAGACATTTCTTGATTAACATGGAAAGATAAAAGTCTATACACAGTTGTTAATCATAAATATGGATTGTTGGCCCTCAAGTACTTCTCTTTCTCCACTTTTTTTCTATTTTCTATTCTGTTCAGGAACATTTTATTTAATTCAAATGAACATTCCCTGGCTCAGCGCATCACCCGCTTCACTAACATCGTGATTTATATTTCACAGACACCCACTCTTCTCCCCCAACTCTCTTGGGCTCACCTAGTACTGATGCTTGTTTATATTGCATGTTAACTTTGTCAACAGCTTGTGATAAGATACCACTCAATAAGCACACCTGATGGATGTAAATGTCAGTCACATTCTGAACAGAAATGTAGGTTGTATGCATGCTGACGATGTGGCAGCAAAGCATGTAAGGCGAAGCAGCTCAAAATGCACTTTTGGAGAGATAGCAAGAGAGCCCGGTCTTGTGTTTTTGGTATTTTCGCCAACTGATAGGTTGTGTTTAGCGTGAACAAGGAACGTTCATGAAATCATGCACTTTGTTGTTGGTGATCGCTTTCTGATGATGCTCTGATTGTAATTGGTGCAGAGGGCAGACCGGACTGGCCTTAGCGGGCACCAGGCGATTCCCCGGTGGGCTGCCAGGGTGGGGGCCTGTTTTGGGCCCCTGTGTGGTGTTTTTGTTTCCGGGGTCTGGCAATATTGGCCCCCTGTAACAAAATCAGCTGAAACTGGCCCTAGCAAACAGCTCAGCCGCACCCCCTTTCATACCCCCCCACCAAGCACATAAGGCAAAGCAGCTTGAAACGCACTTTCGAGGGATAGCGCGAGAGCCCGGACTTGTCTTTTTGGTATTTCCGCCATACGTTAGGTTCTGTTTGTGCACCCCCCATCCCCCCCCCCCCCCCCCGGGCTGGCCGAGCAGTTTGCCAGGGCCGGTTTTGGTTCCCAGTCTGGCGGATACTGTAGTCATGCGTGTTTGCACACATCTGGCGTGAGCATCATGGTACATGGAGAAGGCACTGCGCTCTCTAGACGAGGTAAAGGACAAGTAAAGCCGTCTCCAGCCTCTACCTTACCCCTTTGTTGGTGCCCTTACCTGAGTGTTAATCACTGCTGCCACCCATGCTTTTTTCTGAGCACCTCACTGGAATTCAGCTATTACAGAGTTATCTGATCATTCCTGTGTAAGCAGGAAGACCATTTTCTTATAATCTAATTGTTTAATCAGCTAATCATTTTTTTTTACAGTTTGTTGAATTTATATGAGCCAGCGTACATTTGCCACGATCCAATACACTGGTAACATTTAATGCTGGTGGGCGTTGTTCCCTGAAAGGTGCATGCTCACGTGCACCCATTCTACCCCAAGTGTGCAGTGTCTGGTATGGACTCACTTCCCTGCACATCACATCCCGCAGGAGGCCATTTGAGCCACTGCTTTTAAAACTTGAAAAACTGTCAACGCTACTTTGCTGGCACTAGTCAAAAGTAGAAATAGCTGGCACAATTGTGTCCACAGCAACAGTTAATGGCCAGATTGGTCATGAAGCCCCTTCCGGGTAAGAGGGTCACTTATATGCGGATGCTGGCAGCATAGCAACAGCACTCCTATAAGCTCCTCAAGAACAAACAGGGGCCTAATTGCCCCACATGGCATCAGGCCTCAAACAGGAGGATCACAGTTCATAGCCCCTACATGCGCTTTCTGCGCTCTCTGACAGAATGAGGAAGGCAAGAACAGTGTTTGCAAGACCCGCTGTGAACAGCTGTGTGGGGTTTCCCTGCCTGAGATTGTAACATTTCTATCTTTGGTATCTTTGATATTTTGCTCCTCTTTCAGCATAGAGTGAATAGACTGGTTTCTTTCTTTTGTTTTAAATAGCTGAACCTGACCAGACGTCATTAGGGCGGTTTGTATGAGCACCCGGATGTGTTACATTTTTATTTTCGGCTCGGGTATAGTAAGTAACTTGTCCAGACTCACAGTATGTTGAGTTGAAGCACCCACTGCAGAGTTCCTTGTATTTCCAGTAGATTTCAGGCAACATTAAAAGTGTCAAGATATATTTTTTTTTTTTAATGGCAAGAGTTTTTTATTTTGTGCCTACTATTTTCTTAGCTCGTCCAGTTTACTATTATTTTTATTTTTTTTTTAAATTTTATTGAACAATAAATCGGTTACAAGCATGGGCCTACAACCACCAGGGCCGGCCGCTAGAATCAGAAAGGATCATACATTTGTTAAGGCAGTAGTCGACTCCTGGGGCCCAGCCCCGTACAATGCTCCGGATAGTCCTAGGGAAGCAGGATACATAGGTTTAACATAAATAACAACTAAAAACAAAAGGCGAGGCATAAGGGCAAAAAGTGTGGGTCAGGCTACATCCGGGGGACTCTACTTCAGACCTCCAAATGGCTATCAAAGTGTCAAGATAATTAATGGTGAATAATGTACCTGCTGGAGAGAGGATCAGAGTTTTGTCTAGTAGAAGTTTTGCCTCATCTAAAGACCCTTTTGTTATTTTACAGTTCATAAGTTACATCTATAATCTAGCACATCAAATAGCTGCATGCAAACTACATGGTAAAGTGTAGAAAGTTAATTTTTTTTGGAGCCGTTCATTATTCTAATGTTGCTAAAATCAGTTTGTTTGGGTAGAAATAAATTCTTATCAGTAAAGCCAACCCTAATGACTGTGTTACATTCTAAATCCTAAGTTTGTTCTTCTCTAGAGCAAGCAATGCCTACCTGCATGGATGACATGACTCCTTAACCTTTAGTCCCCTTTGTCTAATGTAACCTTTTATATAAATGATTTACTCATGTATGATTTATTGTCTCTGTATTTGTGTGTGATATAAAGTTCTTCAACACCCAACACTGGTAAGAGAGGTGCTATAAAACAAATAAAATACATGTGCGAGAGGGGCTATGGAGAGATGAGGGGCACTGTTGGAGAGTTCTAGTAAGGGAATTATTGAAGAGCCCCAACAAAGATTGTTGAATCCTGGTGCACTCTGAGGTCATCATTTACTATGCTTTAAAACCAAATGCAATTGATTATATAATGAAAAATGTTTTGTAGAATACACCATTTTTGCCCAAATCTTCTAGGGGGAACAACCTCCATTAAACACTCTTTCGAGTGGTCAGACTCGCTCGCTGCTCTCACTATGCACCGTACAGTGCTGGTCTGACAACATTTGCCATGGATGCTTTGGGTTTCAAGTCAAGGCCTGCGTAGGATGGATCTTATAAGGGTACAACTGTTGAAGTCTGAGTGTACTTGCCTGTGGAACAAAAGTATGTCATGGCGTGTGTATCTAAATTGCAAACCTGTCTTAAGACCCCTCACGTGGTGCTGTATGTGTGGAAATGCACCTTCTTTTTACCTTTTTTAAGCAAACATTTGGAGTGATATTTGTACTGATATTACTTTCGCTGCACTGGCAAGCATGGCCGGGTTCTTGGCACACATAGCCTTGGCTTCTGTACACAGAGGAAATAAATATGGGGAAACATTGCTAATGGGTGACACGGGCTGTCTGGCACCCTGCCACACTTGCCTTTAGTTGTTTTGTGTTAGTGTATCTCTTCCATCTTATACCTACACAGTCCTTTCTTCAGTTGAAGGTTTTACTAGTTATGATGCTGTTATGTCAACGTGTCTCTTCTATTCCATTGTCCTTGCATTCTTGCTCTCTGGCCCACTATGCCCACCTGATTGCCAGGTTTTCGGGTGTGGAGGAGAGTAGTTTGGGCCCCTTTTTGAAGTTACATTACAAGTGTGTTATAATCACTGTTAGTTTTGCACTTACATATATTCTGTGTAACTAATATATGGAAAGAAGAAAGAGTAATACAAGATGATTACGAATCATCATGATTAACCAGACATTCTAAGAGCAATCAAGAAAGACACCCTGCCTAAAAATGTCTTCATGTGGTGCAATACGTCAATGATATATACAAAACAGTCCTGAGTAAGGTACCTTTCACATCAATAGTACAAAGAGCTTGTGAATTAGGGATATCATATTTATTTAAGTTATTTGATCAACATAATAGAAAGGACATAAAAGACAAAAAATCATCCTAAGCTGCACACAAACACACTTTCAAGCAAACAGGCAGACACAGACTCAAACGTACTCAGACATTCCATTCAAGAGGGATGCTGTCTAGATTTGGTCAATTTGTATTCCTTTGAATTAAAAACATTTGTTGTTTGCTTTTCTGGAGCGGTATCATAACCAGATGCTCTCTTGGTGTCCTAGATCTACTTGATAGGTGTTTACAGAAGAACAGATGCATGCTTTATTATACTAGTGTTCCACTTGTAGTCTTGCCTGTAGACCTGATACCAAAGTTAATTGTAAAATTTATTTTGTCATCATTGAATAGAAGTACCCGTAATTGCTTTTTTATTTGGGGGAAATGTCGGACACTATAATACTGGCAAATATTCTGCAGACTATTAATGGTATTAATAAATGGGTGTATTTGGTTAGGAGTGTTTGTCCCAGGCTGTTCGGGAAATCGTAACACTAACCTGGCTTCAAAACTTCCGGATACTTTTACAGTACCGGTTACTATTGGACCTAGAGTCCCAATGTACGATCCTGGTCCTGCAGGGAGTCAGAGAGTGCCTGCTTCTACAGAAGTGAAGGTACCAGAAGGAGAGCAGAAAAACAGAGAATACCATTTTTCACGTTTGCTCCAATGAATATGAGTTCACTGTGTACAGCAAGTGAAGCTCCTTCTGTAGTGCAGAATGAATTTAGACCTATAATGTCTTTTCCAGGGCAGGCAGGTATAGATTCCCCTGTATGAGAAACTCTACCAAAGTACAAAATAGTACTCCCCAAGACATCATCACACAAAAAATAAAACTTCTGAGAGTCAACATCTATTTGGTGTCTAAGATTTAGAGCAATGGTTGAATGACCATAATAATACTGATTCAAATGGAAATAGGAGTGCAGAGGTGAGTCAGGGTGCATTAAACTCAGCTTTGAAAGTAGATTTGGTAGATGTAGCTAAATTGAAACATGAATTGGATGAAATGATAACTGGGAGTTTGGAGCTTAATCATATAGATACCTGCCAACTGAATGAATTGTTGTTCATGAGTAAAGATATCACAAGGAGAGCAATACAGGCCCATGAGAAATTAACTGAATTAGCTCATAGATATGATGCTGATATAGAACGAACAAAGGCTTTACCGAAAAATCATAGACTTGCATTCAGCAATCAGGACATAGAGAATCTGAGATTACCAGAATTGAAGACCCAAATTTGAGAATTCATTTTAAACGTCTGATTTTGGATTACTTTAGCCAAATGGGAGGAATGATGGGCAGACAGAGAGGGTTCTAAAAGAACGACGGGAGAACCCTCACCTTTGGGGAAAATGGGAATGAGTGTCAATACTTTCCCTTTGCAGAAAGTACAGGAGGATATGTGAATGTACCTTATATTAGAGGTGATCTTGCTGCTTTTACTAATGATTTCCCGAGGCTGGGAGAAAAGCCTGTAGAGTGGTACAAACAGGGTGACCAGTTTGTCAAAATTTTAAAGATTTTGTGGATTGATCTGAATCCGTTTTTAGAACTTGTGGTCCCTTGTGATTTTACATTCAGCATATAAGATAGCTATAGAATGGCCTGAAGGAGAGCCTGAGAGAGACCCGGTGACACATGGTCCGTCATCTGTCGTTATGAAGAAATATGAGCAGGTAAACATTTGGTTGAAAGCAAAAGTGCCACCGCAGGATATTGATTGGGGGAAGATTGACAGGACGACCCAAGAACCTAAAGAGACGATTCATGCGTTCTATGACAGGTCGGTGCAGGCTTTCAAACAGTATAGTGGTATGGACACTCTGGAACCCAAGGATATGGGACAATTTGTGTCCCGATTTGTGACTAGGTTGAGACCTGAAATTTGTATTATGATACAACATCATCTGATCTGTTGGCAGAATAAGTATGTTGGCAAAATTCTGCATTAGGCAAAGTACTGATGTCACAAAATTGAAATGAAGCACAAAAAGCTTAATGAGAAATTGATGGTAGCTCAGATGTAAGGTGCTCAAAGGAGTCAGGGTCGTTCATATGAATGGAATACTCCCCCATCCAATGTGTCTATCAGTCTGGGACTCTGATGCAACAAAGTAGAAGATTTCAGGGACAAGGAAGTTGAAGAGCTATTCCTATAGATCCCAAGACTGTAGTTGATGTTGCCACATTAAAGAAGTCAAACCATGTCACTATTGAAATAACTTGGGGCATTGGAAGTGCAAAAGTTGCTTTAATCCTGCAAAGGAAGAACAGAATAGAGGTTTACATCAATCTCAAGGTAATGTTATGCAACCCCAGAAATTGCCCAGATCGAGATTCCAAAATTTGGCGTGTTTCCAAGGCAATATGATGCAAGTGCCACAGCCCCCTATGCCACAGCAAGCTGCAAGTGGTGCGCGAGTTAATCAGAATACAGACATGAATGGGAATCAAAACATGTCCCCTTCAGGGTTGCACAGACAGTTTCCCGTGTTTCACGCATCAAATTAGTACAGTACTTATGACGGTGCCTGAGGGGGGAAGAAGACTGTATAATTGGTGCGGTCTTAGAGGTAGACCAGAGAGGACCATACGTTGATGTGATATAGATGGCCACAATGTCACTTTCCTGATTGACACTGGTGCTACCCGCTCTACTGTAAGAACAGCAGAAGTTCTAACCCTACCTCTCTCTGTAAAAACAATCCAGGTTGTAGGATTTTTAAAATTTATTTATAAAGTTATATATAGCGCGAACATGACCAAAATTGGTATCAGAGTGATGTACAGCATAAGGTGGACAACCTTCACAATGCAGTTGTTACACCGCGATATATTTACATCGCGGTCATTACAACGCAAGTCATTACATGACTTGTGCTGGATGGCGCCATACACTAAGGAATAATATGATTTACTATTCCAACCCCTTCCCTAATGTTATGTAGGCTGGGGTTGGAATAGTAAATCATACTATTCCTAAGTCCAGATCCTCTAGCGCAAATCATTCTAACAACTTGCGTTGTAATAACTGCGATGTAACGTACCTCAAAGTAACTGATCGCATTATAACATCACATATTCACAGCATAACAATAGCAAATACAAAGAGAAAATACAAGGAGTCATAGGATTATATCACAAGCAGTAACAGGAGATATAAGTAGAAATAAGACAAAAGTAAAGGAGTGCAGGGAACCAGTGGAATAAAAGTGGTAGAGATAATCGGAAAGAGACTATCCAGTAATCTCATTTTAACTTCTTTTTTAAAAAGATTAAGGGCCTCATGTAGGTAGCTAAATATCGGTCGGTAACGGCCGAAATTCGGTAAATATCCCGTTACCGACCGGTATTTAGGCCTTTGAGATGTATGAGGCATGAATTAAGGATTCGGTAATTTACCGAATCGGTAATGGATCGGTAAAATACCGAATCGGTAAAATACAGATTCAGTAAATTACCGAATCCTTAATTCATATGTAGGGAGCAGTCAAGGGAGTGTTTGACTGTGTTCAGGATTCGGTATTTACCACCAAATATAGGTTGGTGATAAATATCGAATACCTGTCAATGATCTATTTTCTACTGTCTTGACTGTGCCATGTGGCAGACATACATGCCCTTAGGGCATGTATGTGCACCACATGTGCACACATGCACGATTCAGGGGTGCAACAGGGTGTCAATGTGACACCCTGCCACCCATGAATATGCTCCCCCTATTACCGATTCGGTAATTACCGAATCGGTAATAGTAAATGGCTTCCCATTCATTCCTATGGGCCTCCAGGCCCATAGGAATGAATGGGAAGAGATGCATTATTACCGAATCGGTAAATACCGGTTCATAATTACCGATTATTACCGATTCGGTAATAATTTCCGAATTTTTACCTACATACCATTTACCGATTCATAAATACCGAATCGGTAAAATTCGGTATTTATGAATCGGTAAATGGTATGTTACCTACATGAGGCCCCAAATGAGGGATTAGTCCTGGTCTGTAGAGGAAGAGAGTTCCACATTTTTGGGGCAATTCCAGAGAAAGTTCTTTTGTAAGTTTTTTTCTTGTAAAATGTTTGGGGTTTCAGTAGTAGGGAATTAGTACTACAAGATGATCTGTTCCCTCCAGATTGGACAAGTTTCTGAGCTAGGTAGCAAGGAGTGTTGTTGTTGATGGCTTTGTAAGTCATGCAGGTTATTTTGAGATGGATCCTCAATTCATAAGATACCCAGTTCGGGGAATGGAGAACGGGGTGATGTGATCCCTTCCTTTGTGTCTGTGATGATCCATCCAGCCACATTGAGGGTGGCCCTCAGTAGGGCTAGTTTTACTTTCGGTAGGCCCACGAGGGTAGCATTCCCATAGTTTGGAGACCACAAGTGCTTAAACTGCTATTTTGAGATCTGAGTTTGCGAAGAAGGGCTTTAGTTTACTTAAGGAGTGGAGTTGGTAATTGGTCCCTCTAGTTGTGGTGCTGATGTGATTCAGCATGAAGAGGTTATCGTCCAATGATATTTATAGGGCTTTTGTTGAATCACAGTTTAAGGCGATGAGCAGTGAGAGCCAGTCTTTGATGTTAGAGGTGGAGTTGGCTGGAGAGATTAGTAGGAATTGGGTTTTGAGGGCATTAAGTGTGAGGTGATTAAGTGCCTGCCAGTGTTGTGTTTTGGTAAGGATGTTATTGAGGGTGTTGATGTCTTCTGGAGAAGCAATTTTCATGTAAAGTTTCGTATCATCCAAGTACTTGTGGTAAGGGATGTTAGAGAGCTTGAGGATTTCAGTTATGGGTTCCATGTAAAGATTGAATAGAGTGTGGGAAAGTGAAGAGCCTTGGGGATGCTGATTGTGACAGGTGTCTGGTCAGATAAGGCCTGGTTGATAAGGACTCTTTGAGATCTGCTTTTGTAGAAATAAGCGGGAGTATTTTAAGACAGTACAAGAGAGGCCCACCCTGTGTTCTAATACTTCCATGACAGGATGAAGGCTGTCGCCACCTGGATGAAGGACAGCTGCCTCAAGCTCAACTCAGAGAAGACTCAACTCCTCATCCTGGGTTCCACCTCATCTACCTGATGACTCCTGGTAGCCTGCAGTACTTGAATTCCCCCACACCAACAGACCATGTACAAAATCTCAACATCATCCTGGACTCTTCGCTCACCATGAACCGCCAGATCAACGCTGTCTCATCATCCTGCTTCCACACACTATGCCTCCTCCAAAAGATCTTCAAGTGGATCCCCACCAATTCAGCAAGGGGGTCACCCACACACTCATCCACAGAAGACTCGACTATGGCAACGCACTCAACGCTGGCATCACCCAGAAACTCCTAAAGAAACTGCAGAACATTCAGAGTGCCTCCGCCAAACCTATCCTCAACATCCCCCACCGCAGCCACATCACCGGCCACCTGAAAGATCTCCACTGGCTCCCAGTCAACAAAATATTCACTTTCAAGCTCCTCACACATGCCTACAAAGCTCTGCAAGATACAGGACCTATGTACCTCAATCACTGCCTCACATTCAACACACCCATCAGAGACCTCTACTCCGCCCATTAATTGCTGTCACTGCCTCAATTCAGGAAGAACCTCAAGACCTGGCTCTTCGACTGAACCACAGTGCCTTAGACGGATCAGCAGTCCCCCCCAGCACCTTGAGACCCTTATGGGGGGAGTAGTCGCACTGTACATTACACCTTATTGATTGATTAACAGGTTCAGGAGAATCTTGTGTTTGACCGTGTCGAACGCTGATGATAGGTCAAGTAGGATTATGAGACAGGATTCGTTTTGATCAAGTAAGCGTAGAGTGTCGTCGATATGTTGGGCCATGGCAGTTTTAGTACTGTGACCTTGTCTGAAACTATGTTGGCAGTGGTCGAGGAGTTGGTGATGAGGAATGTGAGTGCAGAGCTGCTGATGAACACATTTTTCCAGGAGTTTGGCTAAGGTTGGGATGCTGGAAATGGGGCGGTAGTTGTTGGGATCTAAGAGGTCATTGTCGAGTGTCGTTAAAATAGTTGTGACTTGACCACTATTTAGACAGTCTGACATAGCGCCTTGTGTAAGGGAGGCGTTGATAATTCTGATCCATAATGGAATAAGGAGGTGTGAAGTCTCATTGAGGAGTTTGGAAGGAAGACAATGCAAATAAAAGATTGGCAAAACCCCTTACTGAAGAAGTGCCTGTGAAGATAGGGTCATTTGATGATAATTATCAGTTTGTGGTGTGTGATTCTAGTCCTCCCTGCCTGCCGGGACATGGCTTGCTGTGTAAGTTACTTTGCACTATCTATTGCACACCAGAGGACGTTGCCTTTAAGCTAGCGAGTCAAAAGTTATGATTTTTACTGTTCTCCATGTTACTATTAGATCTCAGAGACACAGTTAGAGATCTAGTTTGAGATTTTTCCAGGAAAGGTCATCGGACTCATCAGAGAAGTTGAGCCAGTTCGTGTCCAGATTAAGCCAAATGCAGAATACCCGAGAACACCATAGTATATCCTGATGCCTGAGACAGTTGCTGGATTTACCCCAGGGCCTGGGATTATGATTGAGCAAGGCATTTTGAAGGAGATACTGGGGAGTCCATGTACTCACCCATTATGTGCTTGAAGAAGCTGAGTGGTAAGCACCGCATTGTGCAGGATCTTCACAAGATAAATAACATAGTGATTCCTTATTATACCATGGAACTGAATCCATCTTTGATATTGTTTCAGATTCCAGACTGAATGGTTCATCATCATTGATCTACGTCAGGCCTTCTTTTCCATCCTCTTCAATGAGGAAAGCTATTTTTTATTCACTTCCCGGCTGGGGAATCGTGTTTTAACATTGAGCCATGTCACAGAAGGGTATACGGAGAGCCCTTCCATTTTTAACCTGATCTTGAAAAATAATCTGGAGTCTCTGGTCATGTCTTGTAATTCTGTCCTGATCCAGTATATTGAGGACCTTCTGTTTGCATCAAACACTTGAGATGCCTGGAAAACAGTTACAATTGCCCTGCTGAACCATTTGACTGGGAATGGCCATAAAGTGTCCCCAGGCAAGTTGACGTACCCTCCTGTTCCTCCTCAGTAACTTTCTTTTGCAACTTCTTCACTACCTCCCATGTATCAGCAATTGTCATCAAAAGGTTGAAATTGGTTTCATCTGTTCTGTCATTTTTGTATTCCCCACTGAAAGTACAAATGTTTAGTTCTCTACTTGGGACATCACATTGTGAAGGGTACGAGAATGGTGTTGCAAGAAAGAATCTTGGTGATTATGCAAATGAATCTGCCTTGCGTGTAGAAAGAAGTCAAGATGTTTCTGGGAATAGTGGGTTACTGTCGCCAGTGGATACCCAACTTTTCCCTAATGGCCAACCTCTAAAGCGGATGACACACAAAAGATGGGTCCAATCCAGTGCCTTGGGACAATGATTGCTTGAACTCCTTCCCAGAGCTGAGAGAAAGCCTTTGTCGTGCTCCTGCATTAGGAATGCCAGATTACAACAAAGCATTTTTGCCCTTTTGTAGTAAACAAGAAAGTTGTGTGCTCTCAGTATTGGCATAGAATCATGGAAGTGTCTGTAGATCAGTCGCCTATTTCTCAGCTACTCTGGATCCAGTAGCATCTGCGTTGCCCAGATGTCTGAAATCCATTGCTGCAACAGGTGCCAGCATAGAAAAATGCAAAAGCATCATGATGGGTCACACGTTGACCATCTACGTCCCCTGCTCTGTTGAGATATTGTTGACTTGTACTCAACACCTAACTAATAGTAGGCTCACGAGGCAAGAAAAGGCAATTTTAGCTGCAGAAAATCTTACTCTTATAACCTGTTCCGTCTTGAACCCTGCTATACTGTTACCTTTCCCTGATTGTGATATGGATGAGATCAAAGTAGAGCATGTATAGGAGAGTAGGATCTGCACCTTATGTTGTCCCCACTTTTTTTCTGATGTTTACCCTGGTTTCTGGCTATAGTCTGGCTGGGACCCTGCTAAACAGGGCCCCAGCCTCTCTGTTCTCTCTAAAGAACTTGGAGTGCATATTAGGTGCACTAGTGATTGGATAATGTGGTACCTTATGAGCCCCTAGTATATGGTACCTTAGGTACCAAGGGCATAGGTACTTCACAGGCCTACCAGGGGCTGAAGCATGTATTATGCCACCCCTGGGAGGCAGACTAAATCTGACACCACAGGCCTGCTACTGCAGCCTGGGTGAGGTAGTGCTAGCACTCCTCACTGAGATATAGGTTCACTATATCTCTCCCTACACACACATTTAAACCTATCAGTCACCCCTAAGGCAGGCCCTATCAATCCTGAGAGCAGGGTGCTTGGTTTCCATGTGAGGGGGTGCCTCTGCCTGAGCAGGGCCCCTCTGCAGCTCTCAGAGTCTATTCTCTGGGGCTGTTTGTGAATGCGGTCAAACCATATACTCTTAAGTGCATTATAACCTCGCGGTTAATGCTAACTTTGGAATGGCTGCATCAAAACATGTCGTGTTTGGTGTCAAACACTTTGGAATCATACCCCCACACCAGTAACTGGTGTGGGAGTATGACCCCACCCTTCTTGAGGGATAGACATGTACCTACTGTGGAAACGCGGTAGAATCCTGAAGAGCCCTGGCATCACAAAATGGATCCCACCAGTTACAGACACTGGGCTGCCCTCCTGCTGATGACCGAAACTCACAGTGGAGGAGGCACAACAATAGGTATCCTGTCACAGGGAAGTGTGACCACCTCCCAGACAGGATTTAGTGTATTGGGGCTGGGTGGGTGCACTCCTAGAGTGCTTTGAAGTCCTGCACTGGGGGAGCAGTAGGCTCCTCTGTGCATATGCCAGTTCAAACCGGCTCAGGGGCTACCTGCCCCTGCTCTGGCGTGAAACTGGACAAAGGGAAGTGGGTGTAATCACCAACTCCCCTGCCCCTCCCTTAGGAGGGGTCATAGGGCTAGTCCCTCCCTTCCTTCTAGTGTAAGTTAGGGAACCCTTGCCATTGCAAACTAGATATCCCTGGACGACACTCTGAAGAAGAATCCTGGACCTTCGATGTTCCATTACCTCTGGAAGACGGAAGAATCTCCCTTGGAGTCAAGGTGTAACTCCCCTGCTTGGCAGGCACCAAAACTTTGCATAAATGGTCGCAAACTTTCCCGCTCCTGCCGGAGTCCGAAGTCCCTGCAGCCCAGGAAGAGGATTTCCTGACTTTTCCAAGGCCATTGTGAGTCTCCAGTGACGCTGAGGCAAGTGGACCCCACGAGTGACGAGGAACTGCAATCCCTGGGTACCGTGCACTATTTTTGAGTGCAACCCCTTTACGACGTTCTACGAACTTGTGCATTGGACCACGTGTGGTCCAAGCCTCCAGCAGGATTTTTCACTGAAGATCAGAGGCCTACCCCGTCCCGAGTGACCGTGGGCCCCTGTTGAGTGAATCCTCCCGAGGCGTCTTTGTGTTCCCTTGCCGGCTGGCTTGTGGGTCCCCAGAAGACTTTTCTAAAGTTCCAAAGGGCTCCCCTGATTGCTCCAGGCCTGCCCTGACTTACCTTCACTGGGTGAGTCCCTCAGATCTTGCTGGTCTGCACCGCCGACTTTTTGTCCTTTCCACAAGACTTGCTGTTACCAAGACTTGTTGCATCCAATCTGGTCACCGACACTGTAGTAAGCTGCAGACTTTGTGGGACACGCCGAATCCAGCTCCTGGTTATCGTCGACACCTCCTGGACCTCGTGGCTGAAGAGGCAAGACACCCGTGATCACCTGAAATCACCCGATGACTCTGGGCATCCATCTTCCTTGCCCCGGGTCACTGCCAAGTGACTTTGAACACTGCCCCCTCTGCTTTCAGGTCTTCCGTCTTCTGAATCCAGCCTTGGATTCCACCGGACACTTCTCCTGTCTTCCCAAGCAGCAAGTCTTCTTTGTCTCCCATTGAAAACGACGCCGCGACCCGACACCAAAAGACACCTATGCACCCGGCTTCCCTGGGTGAGGTAACTCCAGCACTATGGTGCTCCTGTGTGTTTGGCTCTAGAACTACTTACCCTGTAAGTGACTTGCTTGTAGACTTTCCCGAAGTATCCTAAAACTCTAAAATTCCAACCGCGACTTGCTCCATTGAAGTCAATTGGGATCCGCGGCTGTGTTCTCACACTGCATGCGTCTCCCGTGGGTCCTTTACTTACCTGCCTTGGGTGGATTAGTGAGGCCCCAGCGCTTCTGAAGGCCCTAGGCCTTGTCCCCTCTCAAGTCGTTGTTCTTAAGTCTCTTTTTTAGTATATGGTCTGGTACGCCCCTAGGGCCCCAGCCATATATGTGCTTAATTTATTGTGAAACATTGATTTGTGCATATGTTACTGACTTCTAATCTTATAAAGAGATTAGTAGAGTGTGTCTAGTAATAAATAGATATATATTTGATATATATACCTGTGTGGTGTCCTTTCATTTAGTGATTCAAGAGATTATAAGGTAAAACAAGTTGCTTTACATTCCTCTAAAGACTTAGCCTGAAGGCTGCTCTCCACAGCTACCACAAGGATAGCTTTCTTTAAAAGGTTGTCTTAAACCTACTACCATAAGAGTCGAATTGTACTGGTGCAAGGTGTCCACTTTAACTAGTGAACAGCATATACCAGGCCAACTTCTCACAGCATGACTGTCTTGATGTCACTGAAACATGCACCAAGACCCTTCCCGATATTTCTGATGAGCCATTATCTGAATCTGATTACACACTGTTTGTGGATGGCTCTTGTCTCATGGACAATGAGGGAAATCCTAAGGACTGCCTATGCTGTCTGTACTGTTAGGGGAGTGGTGGATGCTGTCTGGCTCCAAGAAGCATTCTCCACACAGATGGCAGAGCTGATTGCCCTTACCAGAGCATGCTGCATTTCAGACCAGCTAAAAGTGACAATTTTCACTCATAGCCAGTATGGGTTTGGTGTAATTCACGATTTTGGAGAGTTATGGTCTCAGAGGGGATTTATGAGCCCATCTATTTCCCCGATCCACAAAGAAGAAAACATGAGAAAACTGTTAGAAGCCCTGCAATGCCAGCACAAGTTGCTGTCGTTAAGTGCTCCATCCATTGTAAAGGAAACAATTTTGTGACAATAGGTTATGGTTATGCTGACGAAGTTGCACATTACTGTGCACTAAACATTTGTACTTTTAGTGGTGAATACACAAACGACAGAGCAGATTAAACAAATTTCAACCTTTTGATGACAATTGCTGATACATTGGAGGAAGTGAAGAAGTTGCAAGAGAAAGTTACTGAGGAGGAACAGGAAGGTTGGATCAGAGCAGGATGGTAAACCTAGATGATGACATTTGGGTTTCAGGAGATGGAAGAGAAGCACTGGCCAATAGTTTGTTGCCACCAATGATAAGGTACTATCACGGGTCGATGCATGTAGAAAGAGATGCCTTGGTGAGGTTGTTTAGACAGACTTGGTTTAGCCTGAAGTTTCAAGTGATGGCTGAGTCATTGTGTTATTGATGTGTGCATTGTCAGTAAATGAATGTGGGAAAGTGAACTGCTGTTACACTGAGTCACACAGAGAGATTTGGAGGTCCTTTCAACAGAATTCAACTGAATTTTATTGAGATGCCAGTGTGTAATGGATTGAGGTACATTCTAGTAGTGATGTGCATCTTTTCACGTTAGGTGGGCGCCTACCCGAGAGGAATGTGTGATAGCCTTACAGTAGCTAAGCAGGTATTGAGGTAACTCATTCCAAGATTTGGAGTCAGACAGACAACCTCTTTGGAGTCAGACAGAGGAACTCATTTTAATAATGAGGTCCTGAAAATGTTATGTGCAGCGTTACAAGTGGAACAGATATTACATTGCAGTTATCAGCCAGAAGCTTCAAGTGTCATAGAACAAGTCAACAGCACTTTGCAATCTAGACATGCTAAAGTGTGTGCTTCGACATCTCAGAAATGGCCTGATGCTTTGCCTCTGGTGCTGATGAGTCTTCGCAGTTTCCCTGATCGAAGCACAGGACTGTCGCCTCATGAGATAATCATGGGGAGGGCTATGCAATTGCCAGCTGTGCCCTCAAATTTGCTTGTAAACATCAGAGACGATTTTGTGCTCTATTAATGTAAAGGATTGGCTGACGTGGTTTGTTCTGTACCTCACCAGGTAGAAGCAGCAACAGCACCTCCACGTCAGGAGCAGTGCCACAACCTTAGTACCGGTGAATGGGTCATAGTGAAGAAACATGTGTGGAAGAAGTCTCTTGAGCTCGTTGGTATGGCCCATACCAGGTGATCTTGGTCACTACTACTGTGTGAAGTGCGGTGGTGCGGTGGTCTTCCACACTGGGTGCATGCATTCCATATTCTTGAACAGGAAATAGAACCTCTCCCAGACGAGACACCAGCAAAGTTCAAAAGGCCATGGGAATAGGTTAGCCAAGCTGTAGGGGGCCAGATAGAGCCTGAGACAGCACTTGAACGATCTTAGGGGTTCTCGATGAATCTGAAGTTGCATTCGAACTTGAAGCTGCTGATACTGTTCTGGTGAACGAAACAGATTCTGACCCCAAAGAAGGAACTACTGCTGTGGGATCATGAGTTTACGGGTGGTGTAAGAAAGCTGTCCAAAGAATAATGAGAGGAGAAGATTGATCTATACTCAAAAGATCTCTTGCACCCAAATCCAAAGCATCAGGTGAATCAAAGTTGAGTGGAGGCGAAAGAGAAGGATCAAATCTCAGAAGATCCACAAAGTCTAGGGTGCCTTCTCGGAGGTACTCTTTTCCTGAGTGAACTTATCTTGCTACTAATGACAGCAAGAGTGCCGTCTGGATGCTCTGGAATAATATTAGAAATCCTTCTTAAACTTTTGAAATTTGATTTGAACTATCTCTTCACATTTTCACTTCCCTATCCAACAAGACTGAGTGCTTTGAGAAATTTAGTGCTGAATGAGACTGAATTTCCTTATCTGAATCCTGAAGATCATCTTGTGCTTGTTGATGGATTGTGAATAATGCTTTTGGGGATGCTTATTTATGAACTTGTCCTCATATTATTAGAGATGATGAATGAACTTTGTTGAGTGTTTAGAGTAGAATACCTAGGACAGAGTTGAAGAAGAATAAAATTAGGGTTAAACTTTAGAAGAACACAGAGTAGGATTAGGGAAGCCTCATGAAGATTGTATATATTGTGAAAAAATGTGAGTGCAATAAAAGACTGTTTTGCAATTTGCACAGGTGGAGAACGACAGAGAACATTATGTTGCTGCTATTTTTCTACCCATTTGGTCTGATTTCACTTAGTATGGAACCAAATAATAATAGTCATAAACATAGGTATATAACAGGCACAATATTAACCATGTTTGCGATAGGCCTAATAGCGTTAATAGTAGGGTTAAGTTTGCGTCCAACAAAGGTTGAAGGAGACAAACCTACCTCTGTACAGAAACCATCACACAAAGTAGATGGAGGGTTATATTCATTAAAAGGTTCATAATTTACATACTGATTCATCTACAGGAGATTTCATATTAAACGCTCACACCAATCTGCTTTATGAGCATGTCAATACGATGGAAGCAAGGGACTGTTATGTTTGCATGCAAATACTTTCTTCAGTGGCTGAGGGAATTACATATCATCACATACCATTGAAATACGGTATTGCATTTAGTTTACTGTTGAGTATTTTCCATGTGTCAGGGTCATCTCAGTATTATTATTCCTAATTATGATTTAGTCATTTCAGATATCCAGTGGTTCAAACATTTGAACTGACATTCCTATGTTCAGATTGGAGATATCTTGACCCGATTAAAACACTAAACGCTGCTTATGCCCATAGATACAACTTGACTTGTGTCCTTAATGACATTTAAAATGAATTAGAGCAGGTAGAAGATAGATGTAGAGCAGTGAAGATTAATGCAGCTAAAGGGTTTTGTGTTACAAGATGATCGCAGGAAGAGGTAGATCATCAAGTTGCATAAAACACTTGAGCACTAACCTTAGATTGGCAACACCAAGGGAAACTGTGCATACACATAGATAAGAATGAATATGATACCATTCCTGTAGGGAAGAGTGAGTGTGATCATACTTTTGAGGTTCGAGGATCTTGGAAGTTTTTATTGGTTGGAACAGACCCTGTAATTCATGGAGTTTATTTTGTTCATGGGAAGAATGCTTAAAGTTGCTGGAAAATGGTATGGCACATATTATGTAGGAGTAGTGTTTCCAAAGATCTATCTTGTGGATAATTTCGATCATTCTGTTTGGGAGGAGAAAACTAGATCCAAACGAGGTGCTACGGCTGGAGAAATATTGGAAGAAAGTTTTCGAGAAATAATCCCAGGAGTAGGAGTGTTATTGAATGACATCAAGATTAGAAAACCTTCCACTGTAGTTCATAAGTTGTCTACTAATACAGATGGATCTTTGTTGCTTGCAAAACAGACACGGTTGCTATTAGGGTTATGGTTTTGCAGAACCATCTTGCATTAGACATTCTGCTCCTAAAGGAAGGCAGAGTCTGTAGGATGTTTAAAGTCCAACAACCTTGTACTTACATACTAGGCAAAAGTAGAGACTTGCAGTAGTTAATAAAGAATATCACTGACTTACACAATTAATGAGGTGGATTGGCAGCAGAAAGTTTTTGGGACTCGGTTAGATATTGATTTAGAGCTGTAGGTAGATGGTATGCAAATTTGAGAAGTGGTATTGTGGGTTCTGTTTTGAGACCGTTGTTGATTATTGCACTTTGTGCAGTATTCCTGATTGTGGGTGTGAAGGTGTACTGGAGATACAAGAGTCAGAAAGGAATATCATGAAAAAGAGAGGACTTGAAGTTAGTTAGGAAACAGAACCAATAGTATAATGAGATGAAGTGTTTGGAGGAGTTCAAGAGAACAGCTACTGAAACAACAGAGGTTTAACTTGGTTTACCTCTCGTGCCTCTAGAGAGGTCGCCACTCTGGAGATAAATGTTTGACTGGGCTCAAGCCCTAACACATCCACACTGAGAGTACTCTTTTGACCCTGCATTCTTCCTCATCAGGATGCGTAGGGCTGTGAGAAAATCCAGTGAATCCAGAAACAACCGTAGGCCCAAACCACCAAACAGACCATGATTATTGACCCATAAAGCGTACATCTTCATGTGTATGAATGAAAATGAAACCGCCTGAAATGTGGGGTGCATCTTTGGACTGAGACTGGAAATAGACTTGTACACCAAAACAAATGGTCCCCATTAGTGAAATAGAAATCTAAAAAAGTGGCCCATATTTGCAAATTCATATAAAGTGAACACCCACAGAGTGATAACTGTTTAGACCCTTAGCAATATTTGCTGTGTCTCCTCTACATTTCTTATGTGCTTGTAAACTTACATGAGGGCAAGCTGGGTATTAAGTCATGCAGAAATTATGGAACGATTGGGACAGTTTTGAACTTGTAAAGACCAGTTTTATCAGTGGTTTTCAAGGTAGTGAAGACTGTATGGATCTGAGCTTTCAACAGCAGTATGTGTTTTAATATCAGGGAAATCAACAACAAAAAAACCTGCCCAGCAGGCCATAAAA
Source organism: Triturus cristatus (assembly GCF_964204655.1). Taxonomy (NCBI): domain Eukaryota; kingdom Metazoa; phylum Chordata; class Amphibia; order Caudata; family Salamandridae; genus Triturus; species Triturus cristatus. The sequence goes on from NC_140590.1 coordinate 1,208,722,946, forward strand.
CAGAAACACATACAGGCAAAAATCAACCCACACACTGATCTGTGGGATCATCCCATCGGACCCTGCCTGAGCGCCCTATAGGCCAGCCAGAACCTGACGGGGTGAAGTCTCAAGAGAATCCAGCCTAACTCCAGCGACTGCATCTAACTTGCCTTCATCTTCCTCATGTCAGCTAAACTGTGCATGCCTTACTGCACATAAAATGTTTTCCCAATAAACATTTCATGCAGAAAAAAACCTGGCAAATTCAGCACTGGTAACAGAGGCAACATATTATGTATTCAAGTGCACAAAATCCAATATTGCATGTTATGTCTCATTTCAAATTTATCAGTTTACAGTCATTTGGAGATTTTGCCACATGGGAAATATTTCACTGTCAAGTATCAGTAGGCATCAGAGCGAAAATTGTGGCTGGTAAAAACAATACACAGATTGAACCCACTGAAGTCAAACCACGTTAGAGATAGACGAGAAGTGAGAAACTGTGTAAACCCCATTAGAGCTCCCTGGATCTACTCACACTTAACACCATAATGAAGAAGTTACTCTAAAATCATAAAGTAAAAGAAATTCAAATATGGACGCATGCTTCCACATGGATGCAGACGTATGATTGAAGTCATGTAATGTGTCAATAGCCATTATAGAGATGGCCACCCGTGAATGTATATGCATGCTCACACTAGCAATGGTGGCCATCTTTGAATTGATTTTGTTAGAAAATAGAACAAAAACCAATGCAAGTGGACTCCGTCTGTGTCTGCACACATATGCATGCACAAATGGCCATCTTTGAATGGTTTTTAAAGGCCAGACCCTCGCAAAAGAAAACAAAAAAAGTTTCGGAAAGGGATATAGAATGGGACTTTTAATAAATATTGGCCCAACAGCCCCTGGCATTGAAGGGAACTACCTTTTTGGAGTTGGCTTACCCATTGTCCTAAAATGAATGCTGTGGTGGGCGGAAGCTATAAGTAACTTACACAACAACAGACCAATTGACAAAGAGGGCTGATTGAAAGCCTCTTTATGTATGCCAGTACGTTTATATATTTTAAATATTTTTTGAAAAACAAAAATTCATGGCTAACCCCAAACCTAAAAAGCAATATTTTAAGTCTTAGTTTCACAACCCTAAAGTATATAATGATTCACTGGGTTTCAGGTTCTATAAATATCTCAAACACCTTAATGAAACCCACCTGTTTGGTTGGCAATGCTCCCTTCTGAACATAGGACACACTCAAAGCGGCATCTAGGCCTCCCTTCTATGGCTGATTTTCTATATCCAGGTTGGCACAGTTCACTCCAGATGGAGACGGGACCTGAAAGCCAAGAAAATGCCTAAGCTTGAAGAAAATAATATTGTACACCCATAGAACTGATGCATTTCTCTTGTACAAAAACACAAAGATATTTTCACAGTATCTTAACTGTCAGAACTGGCATTTTGTTGCAGCTCTATAGTCTAAGTGGGATCAAGCAGTATGGAAAAACAACATTTTATGGCCAAAACGTTTTTGCATGAAACTCTGCTTCAAAACTGCTAATGATCTACAAATGAGCTTAGTATTCTAGTTGTTGAGTACAGAAGTGTAACTTCTACGTAAAACTTACAGCTGTATTCAGTGCCTAATTTGATCCAGTTGAATCTGGTGTTTGGCACCGGCACTTAATTGTCAACACTGGTACTTATCAAAGTCTGCCACATGGTGGCACTTTGGTCTAATTTAGATACAAGCTCAACAGCAGTTGGTAATTAATTCCAAATACATTGAAAATTACTAATACCTGCCACCAAAGCCATTCTTATAGCCTTGGGGATCTGCAATAGACAGATTTGTCAAACTTGTAGTAGTGTGATAGTTAGTAGTTGTGTTGTACCTGTAATTGCCAGTGCTGACAGAGGCAATGAGTGTTGTAAACAGAAGTGGCCTCCTGACGAGGGCCCTGGCACTTATTGTTTTGCAAATTAAGCACTGGTGGTATCACTCCAGTGATTAACTCTTAGAAAAACAAATGAAGGCGCACAAAATTTCTCTTGGGAGCCCGCAACCTGGGGTGCTGAATGCTGGGGTTGCTAAACACCAGGGCTACCTGGTCTTGATCCCACCTGACATGTCACACCTCTTTCTACCACCACCCTACACCTGGCTCTTTGCCTCACTTTTGCAGATTTTTTTTCATCAATCTTATTCTTTTTGTTGTTTTTTCCCATCTTCCTTTTCCTCTTTTCTTTTTCTATCTTTCTCTCTCTTGCTCTGGGTCCAAGCCTGTTTATCTAAAATAGACCCACTTGCAACCACCAGCCGAAATTGAGCACTGTGTCAGTCAGGTGGGGAAGTACTGGCCACTCACAGGAGAGTGTCAGGTAGGTGACGTGGAATGTGCAATTTAAATAAAGTGAACAACCACAGATTGATAACTGTTTACTGTTTGACCTTTAGCAATATTTGCTATGTCTCCTCCACATTCCTTCTGTACTTCCAAACTTATATAAGGGCAACCCATGTATTACCTTGTGCAGAAAGCGTGAAAACAATTAACATGACAATTCTATTTCTCATGGGGATAAAAGGGAAAGGAAGCTTTGGCCTGCACAATAGTTTTTTATGTGAAGGTAAAAGTATACAACAAAACACCTTTGCGCCATTTCACAAATATCACAACAGTACTACTACAAGTTTTCTACAATGCAAAGTATATGCGGTAATAGGGGTAGCGGAGATGGGTGTCAGCCACATTTATTATGAAGTGATAAAATGGCCTTGCCCATGTTTGCCTCTGAATAGGACATATAGTGATTATTCTCTGATTTATTCACTACTTAGTTTGATATATGTTAACATCATTGAAGAAACAAAGATCTTTGTAATATTACTTTTACATGGAAAAACATTAGGGAAACTACAAAGAGCTTGCATATTATTACTGCTATGGGGGATGGAAGTTGACAAAAGCAAAACAGGTGCTCAGGAGAACAAGCATTGTTGTGTAACATTTTTCATGAGAAAGCATAAGACATTTTTGAAAATTGCGGATGTTCCATAAAGCAAAGTATTCATAGTCGTAGGGTTAAGAAAAACGTGTACACCACGGAAATTAAAAAAGCCCTTAACTCACTTTGCAGACGCCTTGCCCTTTGTTAAATGCCACAAACTGCTATACATTTTTGTAATGCAAAGGCTTATCTCTCAGAACCTATGGATCTGTTTTGACTAGAGTTATTAATTACCTATTCTAATTTTATTTAATTTCTCTTTATAAAGACAGCAATGAAAAAATAAAGGTTTTAGTGAGGTTGTAGTTAGGTATATTTTAGAAATGGGGTCTCTGGTTGGCAGAGGTCTGTACCCTGTCTAAGTAGGGACCACCACTCTAGTCAGGGTAGAAAAGACACACTAAGGGTCCGATTCACAAAAGTAAACTGAGGTGAAAGTCTAACTTTAGAACTCTCGGTATTCACAAAGGCCATTTACGAGTAGTAAAGTTAGACTTTTGTCTCAGTTTTGGCCTCAGGTAAACTCAATACCAAACGTTAAGTTTAACTGAGACAAAATACTAACTTTACTACTCTTAAGTGCCCTTTCTGAATACCGAAAGTCATAAACTTAGACTTTAATCTCAGTTAACTTTATTGAATTGGGCACAAAATGTTTACCTGTGCTCACCCTCTGGTAGCTTGGCACAGAGCAGTCAGGCTAAACTAAAGAGGCAATGTGTAAAGTATTTGTGCAACACTTCAAACAGTAACACAATGAAAACCCCACAAAAAATACTCCACACTAGTATAGAAAAATAGATTATGATTTTATAAATAAAACATGACCAATATGACATAAATCTAATAATTAGAAATCCAGATATTAATTTTTAAAGATTACATTTAAAATACCGCTTAGGAACAAATAGAACTCAAGAATTAATTGGTCGAGCTGGACTGGGACAAAGTCAAGAGCTCATGCCACCTTCGATCAAGCGCAGGCTGGCTACCAGACACACACAGGCCTGCTGAGCAGAGTATCTTAATTCTGGTCGCAGTACAAGATGCGTTGAGGATTCCCATGAAGATGGAAGCTGCACCGGATTTTTCCAGACAGCTGCAGCGATGCAAGGGTACTGTTGAATGAAGCTCCAGTTCTGAGTGTGGTGGTTCCAAAGATGATGCACTGGCTTAATCCATGCTGGTGGGACGATGCGTCGATCTTCTCCATGCAGTGGTGGCAATTTGCTGGTTTTGAGTCAAAGAATCCTGAGGCACTGCAGCAGTTACAAGTGCAATGTGCAAATTTGGCTCCCGAAACAGGGTTGATGCACTGGTTCTGGAGATGCGTCTATTTTACAGGAGCAAGCACCTAGGTTCACTCCCAATGGTCCAGGCACAGAAGCAGGTGATGTGACGTTGATATCCCTGAGTCTCAAGTAGCAGCGGCAATTCTACAAGCCCTTGGAGATCACTCTGTCAGGTCAGGAGTCTCCAACCTTTTCAACAATAAGAAGAGGTACTTATGTTCAACAAAAATCATCCCGAGCTGCTGATGTTAGTAATGTGACCCCCCAGCACCAAAATTATAATATGAGTTATAAATCTCTCCATCTCAAATAATATCTTAAAATTTAGTTTGAAAATGAACATTTTTTATTCAATCATCATTTTATGAGGTCTGAAAATATTCTCATTTGCGTATCGAATACATGCTTTTAAAGTGGGTTGAATAAAAATGAGGTGAAATGTGGTGCTCACAATTCTCGCGCTGTCATAATGAGCCTTAGTATACGTTGCGGTGCTCTAAAGGAAAGAGGATCCCACTCTACCTCCTTGAATGAGATTACAAGGATCACTGCAATTATCAACATACAAAGCCCTGAAGAAGTAGTTGGGGGCTCCCTATACGACGAAGGGCAAAAGAAGAAACAAACTAAAGATAACGAAGAATAATCATTGTGTATTAACTGTTCACAAATTTGAAATATTATTTAGCATCTGCTCAGGGGTTGTATTTTTACATGCCTTTTCAATCAATCAATCAAAACTTCTTTATTCGACCTTCCGAAGACAGGTCATAAAAGATACACATACAAATACGTTGTTTAAACATCTCACAAAAATATCTCACGAAATTATACCATCATTTTAAAAAGAATCATACACAGATAATCACGGGAATTTGATCACGGCTAAAGTGACAGTGCATATAAAGTAACTTGATAGAAAGCTTCAATATATTTTAACAATCAATAGGTAATAAAATCAATCATATAATAAATATAGGTTAAAAACGCTCATTTCCTTACTGCAATAGAAAACCTAAATTGACCCATCCCAATCGTCCATCATTTACCCGTCCCAATTGTTGAACCCTGTTAAAGTCATTCTAAATTGGTTCTATGGCGCGAAATATACTGCAAAAAGTTAGAAACTATATATACCAGCCCACCCCGTCCAGTGACTGTAAAAAGAGGAAAGCTGGACGACAAGTTCAGAAACCCATTCGTTTTAATTTATTTATTTATTTATTTCTGGCGATTTTTAGAGCGCGCAAATACCCTGGGGTGTCTCGGCGCTGTAGTTGCAGAACTCTCCGGAGGAGGCGGGGGGGATTAGGCAGGGAACAACCATGTCTTTAGTTGCTTTCTGAAGTTAAGAAGGGTCGGAGCGATCTTAATGTTTAGAGGAAGTGCGTTCCACATTTTGGCCGTGGCAACAGCAAAGCGTTTGTCGCCCCAGTTGGCCCTTCTTGTACGGGGGACCATGAGTAGGTGCGCTGAGGATGACCGCAGAGTTCTAGTATGTTCAAGCGGTCGGAAGGCTTTTCTTAAGAATAAGGGTCCTTGATCGTGAATGGCCTTATATGCAATGCATAAAGCCTTAAACTTGATGCGGCTCCTCACCGGTAGCCAATGTAATTGTCTGATGTAGGGGGAAACTGATGCAAATCTCGGGATAGATAGCAGTGTTCTAGCGGCAGCGTTCTGGACAGTTTGCAGTTTATTAAGAACCTTTTGTTGTGTATTGAGTAACAATGCATTGCAGTAATCAGTTTTGGAGAATACTAGTGTACTGACCAAGGTTTTACCTGCATGTGACGGAAGGTATGGGATTAGTTTTTTTATCCTTTTTAGTACGTGGAAGGAAGAAGAAACCACAGCATGACATGTTGCTGGAATGTCAATTTGTTATCGAAGATAACGCCCAAATTGCGTACCTTCGTCACAGGTTCTGGCGGTTGTCCCATCTGGTGAGGCCACCATTGAGGGGACCAGGTGGGTTGAAGCCTCCCGAATGTCATCACTTCTGTCTTATCAGAGTTGAGTTTAAGACAGTTGGATGACATCCAGGAGCTTATTGCCTTCATTCCCATTTGGAAATTGGCTGCTACTGAGATTCCGTCATTATGTATCGATAACACCAATTGGGTGTCGTCAGCATAGGTAGTGAGGGAGATTCCACAGGATTTTATGACCCTCGCCAGGTCCGACACATAGATATTAAATAGTGTCGGACTTAGCGAGGATCCCTGTGGTACTCCACATGGCAAGGAGAAGGTCTGGGATGTGAAATTGCCTAGTTTCACTGTTTGTGGACGGTTCGACAGGAATGAGGCCAGGAGGTTTTTTGCTTTGCATGTGATTCCTATGGCTTCGACACGGTCGATCAAGGTGGCGTGGTCGACCGTGTCGAAGGCCGCAGATAAGTCCAGGAGTACTAGAACTGCGGCTCCTCCATTATCCATTGTGGACCTAATCTCATCTGCTGCTTTCAACAGTGCCGTCTCTGTTCCGTGGCCCTGTCGAAACCCAAATTGGGTGTCATCCAGTAGATTATTGTGATGGATGTAATTTGACAGCTGGATATTCATGATCTTTTCAAAGATCTTTGCAGGGAATGGGAGGCAGGCAATAGGCCTATAACTAGCAGGAAGGAGAGGGTCTAGACTAGGTTTTTTAAGCAGCGGTTTGATTATTGCTTTTTTCCACTGCGGGGGGTATACACCGGATTCAAACATTGCATTGCAGATGGTGGTTAGGGGAGGGGCAATAATGGGATAAGTAGTTTTTTCCGTTGTTCCATATAATATTTGCAGAAAAGGATGGTATGCATTGTAGATTGGGTAGAGATCACATCACAAGGACAGGGAGGTAAATTTTTTGCCCAGTTATTTCTCAACGGGAAGGCAACTAAACGGTGGAAAAAGTTCAGCCTAAACCTAACCAAAAGAAACAATTCATATGCAGTAATACTGTAGGTTAGGTAAGGCTGCATCCCGAAAACCGTCTGAACAGTCAAGCTGTGTCTAACTGATTGTTTCATGACCTCAGAGGTAAGTCGCAATTCTTCTAAGTGGTTTAGACAGAGTTTCTGAAAAGCCTTCCTCGATATCTCCCGTATAGAAATAGGATCAAGGTAATATTTTACTAACCCTAAGTCAGTTAAAAATCTTTTAACATAGGATAACCACCTAGATTTAAGTGCATTTTCCAGAGCTTTACAGTCTTGAATAAATGTTTGTGAGAAAACTGTCTTGTCCGACGACCAAATTCGATACCACAATAAAAGTGGCTGAATTTTCGCCAGGTCTGCCACATAGGAAAGACCCAGTTCCAAGTGGGCAGAAAAATTTGCAGAACTCCAAGGTAAGGCAACAAGATACCTCAAAAAGGTGTTCTCTACCCCCTGGATAGAATCCAAAGCTACGTGGCCCCACACACCTGCTCCATACAGAGCCACTGTAATACATTTAGCTTTGTAGATTTTAACCATTTCCATGGGTGCTTTTTTACCTAATTTCTTAGAGAAATTTACAAGAGTTATAGTAGTTCTCATAAATTGGAGTTTCCTCACATCAACTGCCGCTTTCCAGCTTAATTTCTGGTCAATCCTCACGCCTAGATAAGGATATTTATCTGTAGTCGCCAATTTTTCGTTATTCAGATGAATAGCCCTAGTTTTATTTTTGTTTTTATTGCCAACCCCGGCCTTCATAACAAAGGTTTTCCCAATGTTCACCGTGAGATCCAAGTTAGCCATAAAGGATGAGTACCTACTCAACGCCCTTTGAAGTTCGTTAGGGGTGCGGGCCAGTATCACTGCGTCGTCCGCGTAGAGAAGGGCTGGTATAATGACGATTGCCTACCATAGGGAGGTCCTGGACCCCCTCAACATCTCCCTCTCCAATCCATTGGTATAGAGGGTGAAGAGAAAGGGAGCCAGGACACATCCTTGCCTGACACCCCTCTCCACTCCGAACGACGCAGTGAGTTCTCCGCTGGTCCCATACCTCACCCTGGCGGTCGCGTTTGAGTATAGTTCCCTCAAAAAGGTAACTACGGTCTGCTCCACCCCATCTCCAACAGAACGGACCAGAGTTTGGCGTGGCTGACACAATCGAATGCGGCAGATAGATCGACATAGACCATATAGAGAGCTCCGGCCTTAATATTTACATATTTATCCATCAGGAGTGATAGATTTAGGGCTTGGTCAATGGTCCCCAGACCCTCACGAAACCCATATTGTAAATCGGATAAGATACTACTATCCTCCGCCCACTCCTGTAAACGCCTAAGAATTATTCGACCCATCACTTTCCCCAGGGAGTCCAATAGGGAAATTGGGCGATAACAGGATACTGAGCTCCGGTCCCCTTTCTTAAAGATTGGGACCAGTATGGATTTTTTCCAGGATTCCGGAAGTCCCGTTGTACACAATGCATTAAAAACCCTGGTCAAAAAGGGGATCCAAAGATTAATATAGGTTTTGAAAAAATCTATTGGGACCCCATCGGGGCCCGGGGCCTTCCCTTTCTTACTAGCACTTAAAGCCCGAGTGACCTGGTCTGATGAAATGACCAGGTCAATGGGATACGGGGAAGACCGTGGACAGCAAGAATCGTTATCAACTTTGTTAAAAGATACTGAGTTATTCATAAAATTTTTTGAAAAGTGCTCTACCCAGTCTTTTTCATCAATAGCGACCTCAATTTTGGGGGAGTCACCATTATCAGTTAAAAAAGGTGATTTTACCACTTTCCAAAATGCAGCACTATTTTTATATAGACAGCTCTCATGCAATTGGTCCCAGAGTTGTTGTTTTAACTCCAATTTTCTTTCTTTTATGGCAGAATTATATGCCCTCCTTAATTTAGAGATCTCGACAGGAACCCTAACTGTCATACGTAAAGCAGATTTTAAGTTTGAATAAGCTAGAGTACACCTGTGATTAAACCAGCCCTGTCTTTTCCTTGGTTTATTATTCTTTTTCACCATTAGGGCTTCAGTTATGGCCTTAATCACAGTGCCAACATTGGTAATAACCTCAACATCTGTAGTAGCCAAATCTAAGCATTTCTGGATGGACGAATATACATTGGTTACCACAGTTTTAACAATTTCGACAGGATCAACAAGAGCCCATTTAAGAGAGTAGCCATTACATCTGTCTAATACTAAGTTATTTTGATCCAATAGACTAGGAATATTAAAGTTGGACCTGTAGGAGAGTTGAATAGTGATGCTCAGGGGATAGTGGTCGCTCAAAACAATCTGGTGTAAATGGAAAGAACTATCTCTTCTTGTTACTCCATTTGACACCAGAATAAAATCAATAGTGGAATAAAAACCCCTTCCATGAAAGGTAGGGGCCATTGCCATGTTCAAATTAACTAAATTATTGGCAATTCCTAAGTCTAGGTTGAACATGGTTTTATTTAGGGAGCTACCTAATCTCGTGTGGCTAAAATGAGCGATGGGGTTATCACTCTCGTCGTGGATGCCACAGATAAATTGATTTGTTACTTGACAGAAAGTCAAATTAAAATCTCCACCCCATATGGTAATTACCTCCCTGGCTGATTTCCTTATCAGAAATGATAATGAGGAACAGATAGAATTTACCAAGTTCACTGCTTCTATCTCGGGAAGATTATTATAAAAATGTACCAACAAAAAAGTATCCTTTTTGTGTATGGAAAAACTAAGGATCTGGAAATTAAGGTCAAGTTTTATAACCCTCATCTCATCTATGTTTAACAGATTTGAAATATAGATAGATAGGCCTCCCTTGGCCCTACCAGACTTAGAGGGTTGGGCAGGTGAAAAATATGTTTTGTACCCATCTACATGGATCTCTGTTGTCAACCATGTCTCCTGTAGGCACAATATATTAAAATTTAAAATAAAATTTGTCCAGACATCATTCCCTAGTTTGGAGCGTTGACCAGCTACGTTCCAAAATACAACATCAATTTTTGGCTTAGTGACCTCCCGGTTACAGCCAGTCATAACGTTTGACAATAAAGGGGGGGATTCCAACAGTTCGTCCACCCCTTGGGGAACCGTGCTTCGATCCTGTTGTTGGACGTTCTTATTGTGGACTGTAATGGGGTTTGGGCAGGGGGCCGGAGAATCACTGTTCTCTGATACCCTGTCATCAAATTCTTGAAAATCCCAGTTTTTCCCCCCAATGGGGAGTCAATCTACGTCCTCCAGTCCTCGAAGAGTTGAGAAACGATTGGAAATAGGAATATTAAAGTTGAAGCCCCCTAGTTGATGCCGAAAATGTGCTCTAATTTGTGTTGGATTCCTCATTAGTGTCTGGGGATAAAAGTAGGTCAAATCATAAGTTTTAATAACACTCTGCCCTTGCCCTTGATACCAATTTGTTATGTGCGTTGTTGCCCTACGGTCTCTAAAATTAACAATAACCAAATCCCCTAGTATTTCCTTCGGCCGGTGGCCAACCCAGCCGAGTCTGCCTACGTTTAAAATTTCCCCGTCAATATTAGGGGGTAAAGGTCTGTTCAGTCCCAACCAGTGTACAACCTTATTCTTTAGGTCATAATATCCTTCTTTTTTTCCTTTCTCTAGTATTGGTACTCCTGCTAAAACCACAACATATGGGACCGCCTCAGGGGGTAAATCAATATACTGATTATTTGCACCATCAGACTTTCCCAGCACAATAGAAGCAATTTCATTTCGTCTAGGCCCATTGGTTTGGACTCTGGGATTTGTCTGCCCACTTTCTAACCCAGTGCCATCCTTCAATTGGGGAGTCAGATTGTTTGAACTAGATAGGGGAGGTAAACTATTAACGGCCACTGACTTAGTCAGTCTATCATCGATCAATGAAGATGGTTTTACTTGTATGGAGCTATTTAGATGTGTCGCTCTGTTAATAGAGAGATCTTTTATTTGATCGTGTTACTTAGAATCGACTTCTCCAGAGACCCAAGTTGGTTAGCCACTCCCTTCAACCTTTCTAGGAGTGGAAGAAAAAGTGATCTGACAAGTATCTCCATACGTCCCATTAGCTCATTAATTAATGGGTCAAAATAATGGAGGTCCGAATGAGTTTCCCCCCCCCAGAGCCTTTGGAGCATCCAAAGGAGCAGGCATCTTTGTGGCTTTCACTGATTTACTTTTATTGTTACTGATAGTATTATTCTTATTATTTGTCCCTCCCCTCTTCCTTTTTTTTGGTGGGGGGCCTGTTGTAGTAGTTTCTTTGTTCTTCCGCGCCCGAGCGGTTACAACATCATCTCTAGGTGTCCTTCTCTCGATAGGAATAAGGTCTGAGGATATGTCAGAAGATAGATTAGAGACAATCCCTATCGAGTCATTATAAGTTTTTGCCACGGGAGTGCTATCTTGCAAAAGTAAAGGAGTGCTGGCATCGCTCAGTGAATTATACACTAAACAAGACATTGATGGTGCAGTCTCCGGTGTGATAGCCAACTGAATTGATCCCAACGAAGAGCGTTTATTTAATAGGTGATCAGCCGATAGGCGCCGCTCTACGAAGGCTATTTCTTTCTCAAGCACTGAGGTAGCTCTAGTGATAAAGTTGTCCAAAGTTCCTCGTACTGACCCTCCACATAAAGAGGGTCTACTTTGAGGAGTACAGGAAGGCATGTTTAAGTAAATATATGCTTAGACTGCTCAGAATACCGTAAGTCACAATACAATACTCACACCAGAAGGATTGAAATGTAGTACATCCTATCGACTACTAAATACTGGGATGGAATAAAACAGTTGATTGTGAATCTTACTCTTTATGTCCCGACAATCAGATCAAAGTGAAAAGGCCCAGCCCAGCCACGTCCAGCCTCGGACGGCCACAGAAGGCCCGCCCTTTGCCCGGGCTTAGCCCGGCGCGTCCCACGCGCGTCCTCGCGGGACGAGCTACCGCCCGTTGATTTGAACACCTCCAGGGGCGGGAAAGCTCGTCAGCGGGAGCGTCACCAGGTGAAGGAATGCTGGGAGGTGTAGTCCCGGCCGGCGGAGCCAAGCCCGGCCGGTCGATAGATCAGAGGGGGAAACAGATGGAGAGCGTGCTCAGCGGAGCGCAAGCCCGGCCGCACACAGAAGTCCCCAACAGCAGCACACAAAGTCCTCGCCACCGCCCGTTGATTTGAACGCCTCCAGGGGCGGGAAAGCTCGTCAGCGGGAGCGTCACCAGGTGAAGGAAGCTGGGAGGTGTAGTCCCGGCCGGCGGAGCCAAGCCCGGCTGGTCGATAGATCGGAGGGGGAAACAGATGGAGAGCGTGCTCAGCGGAGCGCAAGCCCGGCCGCACACAGAAGTCCCCAACAGCAGCACATGCCTTTTGATTTTGGTATACAAACAATAATTCAACCAAATAATAGCTTCAAATTTAGGAAAATTAGGCGCAAACAGGAGAGCTACTCACAGGTAGCTGGAGACCTACTGGTAGCTCACAACCTACTCGTTGGAGGCCCCTGATCTAGAGAAATTACCGTTCACAATGGCAGATACACCATCTGCCGACCAGATAATTCATGGGTTTATATCCCTGCCAATTTCAACATGAGGCACGAATAAATTTACATTTTGAATCATTTTTTGTACAGTCTAAAAAATCTATTTTCTGATGAAAAACAATTACTCCGGACCTGTCGAACTTTCTGCAGATGGTCAGTAATGATGATTTTTTATTTGCAATCTTTTGACTGAAAAGGACTGTTGGATGTGAATTATCACTTTTGGAACTTAATTAAGTGTGTTTAGAGCCATTTTCCTGCCCGAAATCGGTCAAAATAGAAGCTCCTGCGTAGGAGGAAAAGTCTGTATTTTAGACCTGGCATCTTTGGCGTGGTTTCCCCTGACTTTTTGCCTCTGCCTCCTGTATATTTTGACACTGTGCTGGATTTTGTTTTTACTGGTTTAGATGCTTTGGGCACTTTGCCACTGCTGGCCAGAGTCAAAGTGCAAGTGCTCCCTGGGTATATTGTTATTGTGATTGGTTATCCATGATTGGCAGATTTGTTTCATCAATAGGTGCCTAGTAAAGTGCACTGAATGATTCAAATGCTACTAGTGGGTCTGCAGCACTGATTGTGCCACCCACATGAGTAGCCCTAAAATGGTATCTCAGGCCTGCCTCCGCAGTGCCTGTGCGCAGGTGCTAACTGCCATGCTGACCTGGCCAGTGTCCCCACTGGCCAGGAATAACCCTTCCCTCTCTGTACACGTTGGACACCCCTCTGGAAGGCCCAGGGTACCCCCCTGGGCAGGGTGCAGTGTTTGTGAGAGGTGGAGCATGCACTAGTGTGGGTGAAATGCTCTGATAGTGAATTACTTCCAATTTTGTTTTTCACTATTGAAGGCCATCTTGCCCATAGGACAGACTGGGGATGCTGTGTCCCATGTGTACCTGCATATCTCCCCATAGGAGCATGATGGAAAATTGAAGTCAGGTATCCCTGAACTCAGAATTTTATAACCCATCTTTTAGGAAGGATGGTTTTTAAATCCTGTGTTTGAAAACAGCACTTTTAGAAAGTGGCTGTTTTCTTGACTAACCTTTCTGTGTGCCTCTGCCTGTTTGTAAATTGACTGTCTGGTTTGTGAGTGACAGGGGCTGGGGTGGCTCCAGGAGGCTGGGTGAGTCAACACTAGGTTGAATAGCTCCATCTGCATCTTGAGTGGTGTAAAGGGATAGCACCTGGGCCTGAATAATGCTGTGCCTGCCTTCCACAATGCTGGCTCCACCTCCTGCTGGGGGGCTGATGACCCTGCCCTTTTTCTCTCAAAGGAAGAAGGTGTCCACTGGCAGGAGACACCCAGACCTGGTTTTGACTGGGCTCAGAGCCCTCCTGCACAAAGGGATCAAATACTTTTTGGGGGACTACAGGGCCCCAAACCCCTGAACTTTAGATCATCCTGGAATCAAGAAGGAACCTCTGCTAAGGAGAAAAGCTGGAAGACTGAAGAGGAAGGACTGACCTGCTGTGTGTTTGTGGGCTGACCTGCAGTTGCTATTCTGTCAAGGAGAGGGGAAGGACTTTGCTGTTGCTGTGTCCCCTGATTGACAAGATCTCCAAGGGCCTGAGGAGAGCTTGCCCCCTGTTAAGAAGTCCCAGGAACAAAAGGACTTCACCCCAGCTTCCCCCTTGAACTCTGCTGTGTAAGTTCTGACCTGCCCAGAGTGCTTGATCCAGTTGTGGGGCCTCTGTAGTTTGTTTCCTGCTGTTTGGGAACTGGTAGAGAAGAAGAGAAGAAAATCTACAATTGTCACGCATCGCTCACTTGCGGAGTGCATCGTCGACAGTGCGAGAAGATACCCGTCACCACAAAGATCGTCACAGCACCTGTTGCTGCTGCAAAGACTGAGGCGTCGCTCGCTTGCGGCGTGCATCGCCCCGGTGCGAGAAGATTCCTGTCGCTGCAAACATCGTCACAGAACCTGATGTCGCTGCGAGAACCGGCGCACCGCTGACCTGTGGAACGCATCATTGACAGCGAGAGAAGAAACCCGTCGCTGCGAGCATCGTCGCAGAGTCTATCGCCAACGCATCGAGGGGGACTGAAGAGGATCAACGCTTCAACGCGCATCGCCGCTGCAATGAAGATCATCGCCACCCCGAAGATCGTCGCATCGTACCTGTGCAAGACGCTTCCCACCGGAGAACCTGCAAACCGGAATCCATACAAGGTATCGCACCTCTCCCTCTACAGACTGGATTCGACGCAACCTGCCCGCTGCGTGCAGCGGGGTTGTCGCATCGCCTCCCCAGGGTCTCAGAAGTGACGCATCGCTTGCTTTCTGACGCTGCAGCTGCTGTTTGGGAACTCTTGTTGCATCTACAGGTACTTTGGGCCAAAAGTGATGCAACTGCGGATTATTTTGGTGCAAACCCTTGAACCCCTTTTAAAGTCTTAGTTTGGAACAGTGTATGTTGGATTTTTGTCGTTTTGGTCTTGTGTAGTCTAGATAAAAATACTTTATTTTTCTAAACTGGTGTGGAGTCCATTTGTGGTGTTTTCACTGTGTTACTGTGAGTGTTGGTACAAATACTTTACACATTGCCTTTGATAAGCCTGTCTGCTCGTGCCAAGCTACCAAGGGGGTGAGCAGGGATTATTCAAAGAGTGTATTCCACTTACCATGACTAGAAGCAAGGGTCCCTACTTGGACAGTGGTACCTACCTCTGCCAACCAGAGACCCCCAAATCTAACACTGTAAAAATGGCAATCTATGTCATTGTGAGGGTTTCAAAAGACGTTATTCAACATGAGGCACAATCCAATTGACATTTTGAATCCTTTTTTGTGATGTTCAAAAATAAATTTTCTGAGTAAGAAGCGATGACCCCGGAACTTTCTCCAGATGGTCAATCTTTTAATGTTTAATCATTTGACTGTATATGATTATTGCATATGAATTATCACTTACGTAACTAAAATATGTTTGTTTAGAATCATTTTCCTGCCTGAAATTGGTCAAATTAGAAGTTTCTGAGTAGGAGGCAAAGTCTGTACAAATGGCAATTATGGTCACTCTGAGGCTTTAATAAGTGCTTATTCAACATGAGGCATAATCCAATTGACATTTTCAATCATTTTTCGTAAAGTCTAAAAAAATCCAATTTCTGATGAGAAACGATGAACCCGGACCTGTCAAACTTTCCCCAGATGGTCAGTAATGGTGATTTTTTATGTTTGATCTTTTGACTGTAAAAACCAGTTGGAAATGAATGATCACTTTTGGAACCAAAATAAGTTTGTTTAGAGTCATTTTACTGCCTGAAATATAAGTTTCTGAGTAGGAGGAAACATCTGTAAAAATGGTAATTTTGGTCATTGTGAGGCTTTAAAAAGAGGTTAATTCAACATGAAGCACGATCCAATTGATATTTTGAATCATTTTTTGTAATGTCCAAAAAATAAATTTTCTAATGAAAAACAATGAGCCCAGAGCTGTCAAACTTTCTCCAGATGGTCAGTAATGGTGATTTTTTAGTGTTTAATCCTTTGACTGTAAATGACTATTGCATGTGAATTATCAATTTTGGAACTAAAATAAATGTGTTTAGAGTCATTTTCCTGCCAAAAATCGGTCAAACTAGGAGCTTCTGAATTGGAGGAAAAGTCTGTAAAATTTGTAATTTTGGTCATGGTGAGGCTTTAAAAAGTGTTTATTCAACATGAGGCATGATCTAACTGACATTTTGAATCATTTATCGTAAGGTCTAAAAAATCCAATTTCTGATGAGAAACGATGAACCCGAACCTGTCAAACTTTCTCCAGATGGTCAGTAATGGTGATTTTTGAATGTTTAATCTTTTGACTGTAAATGACGATTGCATATGAATTATCACTTTTGGAACTAAAAAAAGTGTGTTTAGAGTAGTTTCCTGCCATAAACTGGTAAAATAGAAGCTTCTGAGTGAGAGGAAAAGTCTGTAAAAATGGCAATTTAGTTTACTGTGAGGCTTTAAAATGTGTTTTTTCAACATGAGGCACGGGTCTATGGTGGTTTCCTGCAATATCCCGCAACATTCTGTTTTACCTGCACCTCGCCTCAGAGCAGCACTGGGGCACACACTTCTCCCTCCTGCCGCCGCCGCAGCAGCCACATTCCACCGCGGACGCAGTGTGTAGGGGGGACTACAGCCCCCAAGCTCCTCAGCGGCAGAAGCCCGCCACCGTCATCATCGCGCCTGGAGGCGCATAAAATTGCGGACATCCCCGGCAGAGCGGGCGTCTATGGTGGTTTCCTGCAATATCCCGCAACATTCTGTTTTACCTGCACCTCGCATCAGAGCAGCACTGGGGCACACACTTCTCCCTCCTGCCGCCACCGCAGCAGCCACATTCCACCGCAGCTGCAGTGTGTAGGGGGGACTACAGCCCCGCCGCTCCTCAGCGGCGGAAGCCCGCCACCGTCATCATCGCGCCCGGAGGCGCATAAAATTGCGGACATCCCCCGTGACGCGGGACGCGCGCGGGCGGCGCCGGGCTAAGCCCAGGCAAAGGGCGGGCCGTCTGTGGCCATCCGGGGCAGGCCGAGGCTGGGCTGGGGCCCCCCTCTAACCAGGGAGTGACGGTAAGTGGATATACAGCAAAGCTATGGGTAAACGTGTAACTTCCACCACTACCACCGCCCCTATTGCTCCGGTACCTAGAAGTCTCAATATGATTACATCTTCCTTTGAGAACATGTTGGAGAACGCAGTTAACAGGGTAAACAAAGAGATTGAAAACACCGAGAGGAGACTCTCCATGGGCTATATACCTTCACATCAACCATCGTCCGGGGGCTCATGGGAAAATGGGTCTGCGACCCCTCTCTCATTATCATCAACTGTAATAATCAATAAGCCATCATATTCTGAAACCATACCCGAGGCCCCCGTGACCACCGATGCCGTGATCGCTATCCTTGACTCCCAGCAAAGTCCTAATGCTGTAAATAACATCAATTCAGCGGCCACATTGGCAAAGACTGTGGGGGAGAAAAGGAAGAGGGGTCCCGGAAAACCTTTTAGATGTAAGAGGAAACAGCCCCCTTGCAACAAACTCCAACCGACGCCGATGAGTATGTTGTCACGAGGTGCAGCAGAATGTAGTAGGGTACTTGTTAGCCGCACCGTGCAACTAGCAACCAGCACCTTAGACCTTACCACAGCGGAAGTTGCTTGTACCTCTGCCTTCACCCAAACTGAGTCTGCATCGAGGGATGACATACAAGGAAGGCCGAATGGAAATTTAATTGATACTATAGTGGACTCTACCTTCAATCGATTGAAGGATTTAATGGATAAACAATTCAATGCCATTTTTAAAAGATTTGATAGACTGGAGAGCCTGGTGAAAAAAGAGGAAACAAAGAGAAAAGGGACTATAACCATTGAACAAATCAGGGCTGACAAGCTATTAAAAGATCTGGAAGCTATTAATAAAGGAATTGCAGAGGGCACTAGCAGTAGTGCACCGTCTGGTTTAACTAGTGTATGTAACAAATGCATCGGGGGGCAAATTAAAATTCATCATCAACTAATCCCCCGCTTAGCACTATGGCTAGTATGCCGTTATTACAAAAAGTACATACTGTGAACAGCCCCCTTGGCAATTTGGTACCCCCCTCTGCAGCACCAATTATAGCACCTATGTTAGGCTCTGTGAAAACAGCCTCTGAGTTAATTAGCAGACCCGACACCATCTCACAGGCTAATAAATGTGCGGAAGCCACTCTCCAGTTGCCCCCAGAAGCCTGCCCTTACGTCATAATATTAGCTGGCGTACCCTCCCTTAGACACGATCAAATTGAGTCCTGGGATCAGCTCAAAAATAAATGTATTGATTGGTTGTGTAAACATAAGGGTGCAGGGCGGGAGATTGCTAATAATATTTTAATGGTGCGTAGGGTGGCCTGGGTGGGACCCTCTATTAAAAACATTACGGGAGATTGCATAGTTGTGTCCTTAAGGTCTCCCTCACTGGCGAAATGGCTGTTGAATGCCCCATTTAATCCGTTCACTAGCCTTACAAACATTACCCTAGTACCACTGGGTTTCTTTTATAGACCTCAACCGAGGTCATATAATACTGCCACCCAGATACCACAGACATCCAATAGTTTTAGTACCTTATCAGATCTAGAGAACCAGGATTGACCAATATATAGACTCGTTAGTGTCGAAACAGAACAATTGAGTCCTTTGCAGGACCACTTAGACACAGCTGAATGCAGTTCCATTTAAAACTCCCAAGAATTATGTCAGGTAGAACCATCATTGGTCACTCTTCCTGTGACCATCGTATCAAGATCCAATGAACAAAACCTGAACATACTTAGCTGGAACATTGCTGGCTTAAAAGCCAAAATGACCATAAAAGAATGGGTTAATATGATTAGTCGATTTGATATTTTGATGTTTCAAGAAACTTGGTGTACTAGTGGTTTATTACTCGAGGGATTTGCCTGCCATAATAAAATTGCACCCATTCCTGATTTTGGCAGACCAAGTGGGGGCCTATCTTTATGGATAAAGATTACTGAAGGTATCATCATAAAACCCATAGAGACTAATGATGATAATGTCCAGGCCCTGATTTACACGCATGGGATCACGGTATGCCTAATAAATTTTTATAATAATGATTTACATCACTGCCTAATAAAAATGTTAGCAAGTTATTCGAATTCATTGATAACTTGGCGGATGAAGACAAATATGGTAGACTAGACGGTATTTGTCTGGGGGGGGATTTTAATGCCCACCTGTATAATAGCTCAGATATATCTGCTTTAAGACGTGTCAGGAAAATACCCTGTAGAAGAGGCGAAGAACTGTCTAATTACCTATCTACCCACGATCTGGTTAATGTAATGGCAAAAGCTGGACATGATCCAGACAACCGTCTATTACCTACCTATAGAGGTCGTGGCTGTTCATCCACCATTGATTAAATCTTCATCTCATCCTCCCTTGAGAATTTTTTAGTAAAGGCCGAAGTTTTAGGCACTAGTTACAGTGACCATAACCCAATTTTAACCACTATTAGATTTTTTAATAAATTTAGGAAACGAAAAGAAATAGGGGCAAAAGATCTGACACCATCCACTGACAAGTTGAAAGTGATTTGGAAAGGTATAGATAACAAAGTTTTACTGGCTCGTACCATAAAATCTCATCGATTACTTATAGAGACGTGCCTGTCTAGCACATGCCCTGGAACTGATATAATCCAGGCCTTTACCAGGTTATGTGCCGGAATTAAACGCGAAATCTCTAAACCTGTTACGACCCAGGGCAAGAACCCCAGATGGTTTGACGGCACTTGCTCCAGGGCTAATAGGGCCCTACGCGATGCACTAAAAGCTGAACCAAGGGACATGGCATTAGTAAAACTTTTGAGAGAGCGCTACAAGAAAGCAACTAAATTACGCGCAGAGGTGGTGTTAAAGGAATGGTGGGACTCCCTTGCCTGCGCTGCTGCCCTCAAAGATGTAACGGGGTTCTGGAGAGAGGTGAAAACAATGCGATCCACAGGATCAAACATCACTCCCCTAAATTGTAATATACCAAGTAATACATGGGAGGAGCATTTTTCAAAAATATATTCAGCTAAAACAGTAAGCATCGATAGTTTCCCCCCACCCTTCAACATGATTATACTATTATCTGAAGTTGAAGATGCAATACATGAAAGCATAGGGAATGAAGCTCCAGGCCCAGACGGCTTGTCAATTGATCTTATCAAATCTGAGCCTGATTTTTGGTCCCCTCTTTTATGTAATGTTTTTAATAACCTGGCCAATACTTCAATCCCAAAAACTTGGTCCACGAGTATAATAGTGCCCATTTTTAAGAAAGGGGACAGATCTAACCCTAGCTCAATATCTTTGATTAACAACTCCTTGAAGATACTGGGCAGGGTTGTTTTTAATAAAATCAGAAATTGGGCAGAAGAAAAACAAATCTTAAATTGCTGTCAACTGGGTTTTAGGAGTCATGTTAGAACTGTTGAACAGTGCCTAAATCTGAACCTAATATTGAGGAAATACACTGTAGCTAAAAAGGTACCTTTATATTTGGGTTTTATGGATTTAACTTCGGCTTTCGACTTTGTTAATCGTTCACGTTTATGGGAGATTCTTTAAAATTATGGGTTGGACGATGCACTTGTGCACTTTTTGGCATATTTGCACAGAGACCTGAAAGCGCAGGTGAGGATCAATAATGAAGGAGAGGTCTCCAGGGATATTTTAATTGGCAGGGGGGTCAGACAAGGGTCTGTTCTGGCCCCCCTGCTTTTTATTCTTTATATTAATGAATTGAACAACTCCCTGATTGAACTGACTAGTGATGTACCGAAAATTAATGGTCAACTCTACCCCGCACTTTTATATGCAGACGATGCGGTCCTTATGGGCCGCACACCTAAAATATTACGAATTTTAATCTCAGGTTTTGTTTCTTTTATGGCAGAGCTGGGACTTTGTACTAATTTTAATAAATCTTGTCATGTCATGTGGACCTAAAAAGTATTGCATTAAGAACATAAGGACTGGAGGCGACCTTTTAAAAAGCACTAGCACTTTCCCCTACTTGGGTCTAGTCTTCTCTGACACGGGCTCATGGCGATCGCATGTAGCCAGAGGCAGAAATAAACTTGGTACAGCAATTAATTCTATAATTAGCCTGCGACAGCCCATAAAGGCAGAAGTGGTGATCCCATTACTGCAGATCTATAGAACCCAGTGTCTGCCTACCGCCACCTATGGTGCCGAAGTGTGGGGGCACGTAGACTGCAGTGGCATACAAATGAAGGAAAACAGATTCTGTAGAAGGGTACTTGGGGCACAAATCTCATCACCCACCTTTATATGCCATAAAGAACTGAGCCTACACTATGTGGAGGATTTTATCAAATCTCGTCCTGCCTTATTTTGGTTAAAGTTATGGCGAAATCCTGCTGCAACTCTAACCCAACAAATCATTACAGATTGCCTTAGTTGTGATAGGGGTAAATACATACCTTGGCTTAGTGCTGTACATAAAAGCTTAGCCAGCATTCATTTAGAACATACTTTTTTTCTTCCCTCCGCTGCCGAAAACATAAATTTAAAAGCAGCGAGGGGCGCATTATATGATCTATATCGTAAAGACTGAGAAAAGACCGAGCTTCGTTAGCCATCAATTATTAGATATATTCCTATCCTGAGGACATCAGGTAACAACTATTTTAAGCCACAGGAGTATCTAAGGAAAAACATAGGGAGATGGAATAGGAGCTTGCTCTTCCGTCTTAGGGACAATAGCGTAAAATATCTACTCTGCTTTCCGATTGGTTTTAACAAAAATTTGGAGGAGACTTTTTGTCCATGTGGTGACGGTTGCAAACAAACAATGCCACACTTCTTGTTCTCTTGCAAATTTTATGTAAGGTACACAAAACAATACTTAATCCCGTATTTTAAGGCAAACGAGATGTCTAATCATAATTTGGCGTATCAAGAAATATTGCAATTGGGTTGCTAGGTCATGATCTACTGTGTAAGCTCCTTTCTACGAGCAGCGGTTAAATCTCGAGCCTCTATGAACGCCCCTTGAAACATGTTATTAATTTGTAATGCTTTTATCCGATTATGCTTATTTATGATGTGTCTATTTTGTACAAAGTTGGATGTTATAAATTGCCTATTTGCACTATGATCAATGTTTACATTTTTGCGATCTTTGCACAGTAATGCTGGTGGCACTTGTATGGTCTAAATAAGGCAAACCTATCGCCCATTTGCACTTATCATCACAGCTACATTCCGGGCTTATGCTACTTAATAGACTGTAATATATGTGATAAGCCCGTTTTCCACATAGTTGGATGTCTACAAATTGACTATTTTGCACAGTGTTTAAAGCTTACATCTTGCGTTTTTGCACAGTAATGCTGCTGGTCTCTGTATGAATTATTGGTTAATTTATTCATTTTTTAAAGTGCATTTACAACTTGCATGCTGGCTTTATGATATTTAATTTTACAAGTTTATCGTCTGATCTTTATTTTTAACTATTTTTATGCTGGAGAGAAGATTGTATGCTACATGTACATTAGCAGTGATGTTGTACTTTTATGGATATATATTATATCCGAATAAAGATAATTGAATTGAATTGAATTGAACATGAGGCACGATCCATTTGACATTTTGAATCATTTTTTGTACAGTCTAAAAAATCCAATTTCTGATGAGAAATTATGAACCCGGACATGTCGAACTTTCTCCAGATGGTCAGTAATGGTGATTTTTGAATAAGTAATCTTCTGACAGTAAATAACGATTGCATATGAATGATCACTTTTGGAACTAAAATAAGTGTGTTTAGCGTCATTTTCCTGCCAAAAATCGTTCAACCTAGAAGCTTCTGAGTTGGAGGAAAAGTCTGTAAAAATGGTAATTTTGGTCATGGTGAAGCTTTAAAAAGTGTTTATTCAACAAGAGGCACGATCCAATTGACATTTTGAGTCATTTTTTGTACAGTCCAAAAAATCTATTTTCTGAAGAAAAACATTGATCTGTTGAACTTTCTCCAGATGGCCAGTAATGGTGATTTTTTAATTTTTCATCTTTTCACTGTAAATTTCTGTTGGATGTGAAATATCACTTTGGAACTAAAATAAGTGTGTTTGGAGTCATATTCTTGCCCGAAATCGGTCAAAATAGAAGCTTCTGAATAGGCGGAATTATCAGTAAAAATTGCAATTTTGGTCACTGTGAGGATTTCACAAGTGTTTCTTCAACATGAGGCACGATCCAATTGACATTTTGAATCATTTTTTGTACAGTCCACAAAATTAATTTCCTGATGAAAACCGATGACCCTGGACCTGTTGATCTTTCTTCAGATGGTCATTAATGATGATTTTTTAAAGTTTCATCTTTTGAATGTAAATGACTATTGCATGTGAATTATCACTTTTGGAACTAAGATAAGTGTGTTTACAGTCATTTTACTGCCAAAAAAGTACAAAATAGAAGCTTCTGAGTTAGAGGGAAAGTCTGTATAATGGGCAATTTTGGTCACATTGAGGCATCCAAAAGTGTTTATTCAACATGAGGCACGATCCAATTGACATTTTGAATCATTTTTTGTACAGTCCACAAAATTAATATCCTGATGAAAACCGATGACCCTGGACCTGTTGATCTTTCTTCAGATGGTCAGTAATGGTGATTTTTTTTAAAGTTTCATCTTTTGAATGTAAATGACTATTGCATGTGAATTATCACTTTTGGAACTAAGATAAGTGTGTTTACAGTCATTTTACTGCCAAAAAAGGTCAAAATAGAAGCTTCTCAGTTAGAGGGAAAGTCTGTATAAATGGCAATTTTGGTCACAGTGAAGCTTCAAAAAGTGTTTATTCAACATGAGGCACGATCCAATTGACATTTTGAATCATTTTTTTGTACAGTCCAAAAAATAAATTTTGTGATGAAACTTTCTCCAGATGGTCAGTAATGGTGTGTTTTGAATGATTAATCTTTTGACTGTAAGTTACTATTACTTGTGAATTTTCACTTTTGGAACTAAAGTAAGTGTGTTTACAGTCATTTTCTTGCCCGAAATTGGTCAAAATAGAATCTTCTGAGTAGGAGGAAATAATTGTAAAAATTGCAATTTTGGTCACATTGAGGCTTTAAATAGTGGTTACTCAACATGAGGCATGACCCAATTGACATTTTGAATCAGTTTTTGTAAGGTCCAAAAAAATAAATTTTCATATGAGAAACGATGACCCCGGACCTGTCAAACTTTCTCCAGATGGTCAGTAATAGTGACTTTTTAATGCTTAATCTTTTGACTGTAAACGACTATTGCATGTGAATTATCACTTTTGGAACTAAAATAAGTGTGTTTTTAGAGTACTTTTCCTGCCAATAATTGGTCAAAATAGAAGCTTCTGAGTTGGAGAGATAGCCTGTAAAAATGGTAATTTGGGTAACTGTGAGGTTTTAAAAAGAGGTCTTTCAACATGAGGCATGATCCAATTGACATTTTGAATACATTTTTGTAAAGTCCCAAAAAATCAATTTTCTGATGAAAAACAAAGACCCCGGACCTGTCGAACATTCTCCATATGGTCAGTAATGGTGATTTTTAATTTTTTTTATGTTTTTTAACTTTTTATTGATCAAAGTAAAACAGACAGAAAACAGCAGTACAGCAGTGCATTGTGGTCATGCTTTGGATTTAGACATGGATAACTGATCGACAATCAAGCAATAATATTGCATCTCCCACCTCAAGGTGGACTATCAATATCAGACACATTATCAAAATTCCTTCTTCCATGTTGTAGTTCAATTGTTGGCAACAGACATATGCCCCCCTGTAGTTTTTCCATTTACCCCACTTGCGGTCCCATTTCTTAGAGCAGCCCCTGATTTTGTCGACATATTTTTCAGCAATCATGGCTCTATCCATGTCAACTGCCCATTCTCGGACACCGGGAATAACACCCACCCCCAACTTCTGTGCTATGTTGCGGTTTGGAATGGCCCATTCCAGTAAGGCTCATGTTTTCTCTGTCTGTGTGAGGTCAGTGGCATCCCAGACATTTAGTAGGCAGAGTTTCAGGTAGGGCTTCAGAGTCTTGCCCCCGCCCTTTCAATTTGTGTGGTAATGGTGTCCCAGTATGATCGTACGGCTGGGCAGTTCCAGATTATATGGTAAAAGGTTCACTCATCACGGCATTGTCTAAGGCACATGGGGTCAATCCGTCTAACCATTTTGCCCAGAACACCCGCATCTAGGTACACTCGATGTAGGAACTTCAGCTGGATCAAATGTAATCTCAAGGGAATGGCCACCTCTTTGGGTGAGGCGAGAGCATCTCGCCAATCATCTTCCTCGAGCACACCTAAATCTGCTTCCCAGGGCTGCCGCACACGCGCTAAGGAATCCGGGTGAT
This sequence comes from Triturus cristatus, assembly GCF_964204655.1. Classification (NCBI taxonomy): domain Eukaryota; kingdom Metazoa; phylum Chordata; class Amphibia; order Caudata; family Salamandridae; genus Triturus; species Triturus cristatus. The sequence continues at coordinate 1,208,748,677 of NC_140590.1, forward strand.
TGTTAATCAACTTTGATATGTGAGAGATATGGCTCTTTTGTGCATGGGATCGAGTAGCAACCTATCCTCTAGTGGAGAGGCCTCTGGGAGTCGATCACCTCTGGGCAACACTGCCTTGATTGCGTGGCTGATCTGCAATGATCCGTATGTTTCAGTCTGTGCGAGTTGATATTTATGCTGAAGAATTGTGAAAGTGGCCAGTCTCCCCGACTGCCATATGTCCCCCACAGTTGAAATGCCAATCAATTCCCACTTGTCAAACCCAGGACAGGTACTCAGGTGGCCCAAGAATTTGGGCTCCCACAGAGGTGTAGCGTGTGATTTTGTTGTGCCAACCTATTTGCCTGTTGACTCTATGCTACAACTCAATTGTGCGCGCCGTGGGCCCAGTGAGGTTCAATTTTTGAGGATCCGTTTATAGTGCTCTGTTGTATCCTCCCCTTCCCATGAGACACCAGTCTGTGCAAAAGTTTGGGACGTCATGTCTCCTGAGTGCCCATCTATTGATCGCAACAAGATGGGATACTTGGTAATAATGCCTAATATCGGGTAATGCAATGCCCCCTTCATACCATCCCGCCGTAAATGTTGTCTAAGCAATCCGTGGCACCTGGCTATCCCACAGCAGGGCACGCACTGCACTGTCATGTTATTGAAATAGGAGTCAGGGATTTTATTGGGGTTGTTTTGGAACATGTAGAGGAAGCGCAGTAATGCCAGCATCTTAAAAAGTGCTGTGCGACCCAAGAGAGGTTAAGGGAGAGAACGCCATTGCCTAACAATGGTATGAAAGCGTGTCAGACGTTCAAGCAAGTTCACTTCGTAAAATAGAGCTGGGTCAGATGTGATGTATATGCCCTAGTATCTGAATCCCGCCAGAGCCACAGGGATGTCACACCCTCTTGGATTACATGGTGGTGTTCCCCATAGCATGTATAGTTGAGATTTGGTCCAATTGATTGTGTACCCAGAGTGAGTGCCAAACATGTGGAAGATATGAAGGACTCTGCGGAGGATCGATGACGGTGAGGCCATATATAAAAGGATATTATCCGCGTACAGCGAGATAGGGCTCCTGTGCTCCTCTGTCCATTTCAGCCCACAGATCATGGGATCCCCCTTACCCAGACCGCGAGTGGCTCCAGTACTAGGGCAAACATTAGGGGCAATAGGGGACACCCATGCCGGATGCCCCTTTGTAGTTGACACTGTCCAGAGTTATTCTTATTGTTGATTTTTTAATGTTTTAATCTTTTACTGTAAATGATTACTGCATGTGAATTATCACTTTTTGAACTAAAATATGTGTGCTTGGAGTCATTTTCCTTCCAAAAATCAGTCAAAATAAAAGCTTCTGAGTCAGAGGGAGAGTCCCTAAAAATGGCAATTTTGGTCTCTGTGAGGCATTAAAAAGTGTTTATTCAACTTGAGCTACGATCCAATTGACATTTTGAATCATTTTTTGTACAGTGCAAAATATCAATTTTCTAATGAAAAATGATGACCCCGGACCTGTTGATCTTTTCCAGATGGTCAGTAATGGTGATTTTTGAATGATTAATCTTTTGACTGTTAATGCCTATAGCATGTGAATTATCACTTTTGGAACTAAAATAATTGTGTTTAGAGTAATTTTTCTGCCAAGGTCGGTCAAAATAGAAGCTTCTGAGTTGGAGGGAAAGTCTGTAAAAATGGCAATTTTGGTCACTGTGAGGTTTCAAATAGTGTTTATTCAACATGAGGCACGATCCATTGACATTTTGAATCATTATTTGTACCATCCAAAAAATCAATTTTCAGATGAAAAACAATGACGCCGGACCTGTCAAACTTTATCCAGATGGTCAGTAATGGTGATTTTGAATGTTTAATCTTTTGACTATAAGTGACTATTGCCTGTGAATTATCACTTATGGAACGAAAATAAGTTTCAAAATAGAAGCTTCTGACTAGAGGAAAGGTCTGTAAAAATTAGGTAACTGTGAGACTATAAAAAAAGTGTTTATTCAACATGAGTCACGATCTAATTGAAATTTTGAATCATTTTTTGTACCATCCAAGACATTGATTTTCTGATGAAAAACGATGACCCTGGATCAGTTGAACTTCCTCTGGATGGTCAATAATGGTGATTTATTAATGCTTAAATTTTTGAATGTAAATGAATATTGCATGTGAATAATCACTTTTGGAACTAAAATAAGTGTGTTTAGAGATATTTTCCTGACAAAAACAGGTCAAAATAAAAGCTTCTGAGTCTGATCAAACATCTGCAAAAATGCCAATTTAGGTCACTGCGAATATTTAAAAAGAGGATATTCAACATGAGGCACGATCCAATTGACATTTTGAATAATTTTTTGTACAGTTCAAAAAATCAATTTTCTGATGAAAACCGATGACCCAGGACATGTCGAACTTTCTCCAGATGGTCAGTAAAGGTGATTTTTGAATGATTAATCTTTTGACTGTAAATGACTATTACCTGTGAATTATCACTTTTGGAACTCAAATATGTGTGTTTGGAGTCATATTCTTGCCCGAAATCGGTCAAAATAGAAGCTTCTGAATAGGAGGAATAATCAGTAAAAATTGCAATTTTGGTCACTGTGAGGATTTAACAAGTGTTTCTTCAACATGAGGCACGATCCAATTGACATTTTGAATCATTTTTTGTACAGTCCACAAAATTAATTTCCTGATGAAAACCGATGACCCTGGACCTGTTGATCTTTCTTCAGATGGTCATTAATGATGATTTTTTAAAGTTTCATCTTTTGAATGTAAATGACTATTGCATGTGAGTTATCACTTTTGGAACTAAGATAAGTGTGTTTACAGTCATTTTACTGCCAAAAAAGTACAAAATAGAAGCTTCTGAGTTAGAGGGAAAGTCTGTATAATGGGCGATTTTGGTCACATTGAGGCATCCAAAAGTGTTTATTCAACATGAGGCACGATCCAATTGACATTTTGAATCATTTTTTGTACAGTCCACAAAATTAATATCCTGATGAAAACCGATGACCCTGGACCTGTTGATCTTTCTTCAGATGGTCAGTAATGGTGATTTTTTTAAAGTTTCATCTTTTGAATGTAAATGACTATTGCATGTGAATTATCACTTTTGGAACTAAGATAAGTGTGTTTACAGTCATTTTACTGCCAAAAAAGGTCAAAATAGAAGCTTCTCAGTTAGAGGGAAAGTCTGTATAAATGGCAATTTTGGTCACAGTGAAGCTTCAAAAAGTGTTTATTCAACATGAGGCACGATCCAATTGACATTTTGAATCATTTTTTTGTACAGTCCAAAAAATAAATTTTGTGATGAAACTTTCTCCAGATGGTCAGTAATGGTGTGTTTTGAATGATTAATCTTTTGACTGTAAGTTACTATTACTTGTGAATTTTCACTTTTGGAACTAAAGTAAGTGTGTTTACAGTCATTTTCTTGCCCGAAATTGGTCAAAATAGAATCTTCTGAGTAGGAGGAAATAATTGTAAAAATTGCAATTTTGGTCACATTGAGGCTTTAAATAGTGGTTACTCAACATGAGGCATGACCCAATTGACATTTTGAATCAGTTTTTGTAAAGTCCAAAAAAAAAAATTTTCATATGAGAAACGATGACCCCGGACCTGTCAAACTTTCTCCAGATGGTCAGTAATAGTGACTTTTTAATGCTTAATCTTTTGACTGTAAACGACTATTGCATGTGAATTATCACTTTTGGAACTAAAATAAGTGTGTTTTTAGAGAACTTTTCCTGCCAATAATTGTCAAAATAGAAGCTTCTGAGTTGGAGAGATAGCCTGTAAAAATGGTAATTTGGGTAACTGTGAGGTTTTAAAAAGAGGTCTTTCAACATGAGGCATGATCCAATTGACATTTTGAATACATTTTTGTAAAGTCCCAAAAAATCAATTTTCTGATGAAAAACAAAGACCCCGGACCTGTCGAACATTCTCCATATGGTCAGTAATGGTGATTTTTTAATTTTTTTTATGTTTTTTAACTTTTTATTGATCAAAGTAAAACAGACAGAAAACAGCAGTACAGCAGTGCATTGTGGTCATGCTTTGGATTTAGACATGGATAACTGATCGACAATCAAGCAATAATATTGCATCTCCCACCTCAAGGTGGACTATCAATATCAGACACATTATCAAAATTCCTTCTTCCATGTTGTAGTTCAATTGTTGGCAACAGACATATGCCCCCCTGTAGTTTTTCCATTTACCCCACTTGCGGTCCCATTTCTTAGAGCAGCCCCTGATTTTGTCGACATATTTTTCAGCAATCATGGCTCTATCCATGTCAACTGCCCATTCTCGGACACCGGGAATAACACCCACCCCCAACTTCTGTGCTATGTTGCGGTTTGGAATGGCCCATTCCAGTAAGGCCCATGTTTTCTCTGTCTGTGTGAGGTCAGTGGCATCCCAGACATTTAGTAGGCAGAGTTTCAGGTAGGGCTTCAGAGTCTTGCCCCCGCCCTTTCCATTTGTGTGGTAATGGTGTCCCAGTATGATCGTACGGCTGGGCAGTTCCAGATTATATGGTAAAAGGTTCACTCATCACGGCATTGTCTAAGGCACATGGGGTCAATCCGTCTAACCATTTTGCCCAGAACACCCGCATCTAGGTACACTCGATGTAGGAACTTCAGCTGGATCAAATGTAATCTCAAGGGAATGGCCACCTCTTTGGGTGAGGCGAGAGCATCTCGCCAATCATCTTCCTCGAGCACACCTAAATCTGCTTCCCAGGGCTGCCGCACACGTGCTAAGGAATCCGGGTGATTGTTAATCAACTTTGATATGTGAGAGATATGGCTCTTTTGTGCATGGGATCGAGTAGCAACCTATCCTCTAGTGGAGAGGCCTCTGGGAGTCGATCACCTCTGGGCAACACTGCCTTGATTGCGTGGCTGATCTGCAATGATCCGTATGTGTCAGTCTGTGCGAGTTGATATTTATGCTGAAGAATTGTAAAAGTGGCCAGTCTCCCCGACTGCCATATGTCCCCCACAGTTGAAATGCCAATCAATTCCCACTTGTCAAACCCAGGACAGGTACTCAGGTGGCCCAAGAATTTGGGCTCCCAGAGAGGTGTAGCGTGTGATTTTGTTGTGCCAACCTATTTGCCTGTTGACTCTATGCTACAACTCAATTGTGCGCGCCGTGGGCCCAGTGAGGTTCAATTTTTGAGGATCCGTTTATAGTGCTCTGTTGTATCCTCCCCTTCCCATGAGACACCAGTCTGTGCAAAAGTTTGTGATGTCATGTCTCCTGAGTGCCCATCTATTGATCGCAACAAGATGGGATACTTGGTAATAATGCCTAATATCGGGTAATGCAATGCCCCCTTCATACCATCCCGCCGTAAATGTTGTCTAAGCAATCCGTGGCACCTGGCTATCCCACAGCAGGGCACGCACTGCACTGTCATGTTATTGAAATAGGAGTCAGGGATTTTATTGGGGTTGTTTTGGAACATGTAGAGGAAGCGCAGTAATGCCAGCATCTTAAAAAGTGCTGTGCGACCCAAGAGAGGTTAAGGGAGAGAACGCCATTGCCTAACAATGGTATGAAAGCGTGTCAGACGTTCAAGCAAGTTCACTTCGTAAAATAGAGCTGGGTCAGATGTGATGTATATGCCCTAGTATCTGAATCCCGCCAGAGCCACAGGGATGTCACACCCTCTTGGATTACATGGTGGTGTTCCCCATAGCATGTATAGTTGAGATTTGGTCCAATTGATTGTGTACCCAGAGTGAGTGCCAAACATGTGGAAGATATGAAGGACTCTGCGGAGGATCGATGACGGTGAGGCCATATATAAAAGGATATTATCCGCGTACAGCGAGATAGGGCTCCTGTGCTCCTCTGTCCATTTCAGCCCACAGATCATGGGATCCCCCTTACCCAGACCGCGAGTGGCTCCAGTACTAGGGCAAACATTAGGGGCAATAGGGGACACCCATGCCGGATGCCCCTTTGTAGTTGACACTGTCCAGAGTTATTCTTATTGTTGATTTTTTAATGTTTTAATCTTTTACTGTAAATGATTACTGCATGTGAATTATCACTTTTTGAACTAAAATATGTGTGCTTGGAGTCATTTTCCTTCCAAAAATCAGTCAAAATAAAAGCTTCTGAGTCAGAGGGAGAGTCCCTAAAAATGGCAATTTTGGTCTCTGTGAGGCATTAAATAGTGTTTATTCAACTTGAGCTACGATCCAATTGACATTTTGAATCATTTTTTGTACAGTGCAAAATATCAATTTTCTAATGAAAAATGATGACCCCGGACCTGTTGATCTTTTCCAGATGGTCAGTAATGGTGATTTTTGAATGATTAATCTTTTGACTGTTAATGCCTATAGCATGTGAATTATCACTTTTGGAACTAAAATAATTGTGTTTAGAGTAATTTTTCTGCCAAGGTCGGTCAAAATAGAAGCTTCTGAGTTGGAGGGAAAGTCTGTAAAAATGGCAATTTTGGTCACTGTGAGGTTTCAAATAGTGTTTATTCAACATGAGGCACGATCCATTGACATTTTGAATCATTATTTGTACCATCCAAAAAATCAATTTTCAGATGAAAAACAATGACGCCGGACCTGTCAAACTTTATCCAGATGGTCAGTAATGGTGATTTTGAATGTTTAATCTTTTGACTATAAGTGACTATTGCCTGTGAATTATCACTTATGGAACGAAAATAAGTTTCAAAATAGAAGCTTCTGACTAGAGGAAAGGTCTGTAAAAATTAGGTAACTGTGAGACTATAAAAAAAGTGTTTATTTAACATGAGTCACGATCTAATTGAAATTTTGAATCATTTTTTGTACCATCCAAGACATTGATTTTCTGATGAAAAACGATGACCCTGGATCAGTTGAACTTCCTCTGGATGGTCAATAATGGTGATTTATTAATGCTTAAATTTTTGAATGTAAATGAATATTGCATGTGAATAATCACTTTTGGAACTAAAATAAGTGTGTTTAGAGATATTTTCCTGACAAAAACAGGTCAAAATAAAAGCTTCTGAGTCTGATCAAACATCTGCAAAAATGCCAATTTAGGTCACTGCGAATATTTAAAAAGAGGATATTCAACATGAGGCACGATCCAATTGACATTTTGAATAATTTTTTGTACAGTTCAAAAAATCTGATGAAAACCGATGACCCAGGACATGTCGAACTTTCTCCAGATGGTCAGTAAAGGTGATTTTTGAATGATTAATCTTTTGACTGTAAATGACTATTACCTGTGAATTATCACTTTTGGAACTCAAATATGTGTGTTTGGAGTCATATTCTTGCCCGAAATCGGTCAAAATAGAAGCTTCTGAATAGGAGGAATAATCAGTAAAAATTGCAATTTTGGTCACTGTGAGGATTTAACAAGTGTTTCTTCAACATGAGGCACGATCCAATTGACATTTTGAATCATTTTTTGTACAGTCCACAAAATTAATTTCCTGATGAAAAACGATGACTCCGGGCCTTTTGAACTTTCTCCCGATAGTCAGAAATGGTCATTTTTTGATGTTTAATCTTTTGACTGTAAATGACTAATTAGAAGCTTCTGAGTAGGATGAAAAGTCTGTAAAAACGGCAATTTTGGTCAGTGTGAGGCTTTAAAAAGCGGTAATTCTACACAAGGCATGATCCAATTAACATTTTGAATAATTTTTTGTAAAGTCCAAAAAATCAATTTTCTGATGAAAAACGCTGACCCCAGACCTATCAAACTTTCTCCAGATGGTCAGGAATGGTGATTTGAATGTAAATTACTATCGCATGTGTATTATCATTTTTAGAACTAAAATAAGTGTGTTTAGAGTCCTTTTCCTGCAAAAAAACAGTCAAAATAGAAGATTCTGAGTTGGAGAGAGATCCTGTATAAATGGTAATTTGGATAACTGTGAGGTTTTAAAAAGAGGTTATTCAACATGAGTCACTATCCAATGGACATTTGAATATTTTTTGTAAAGTCCAAAAAATCAATTTTCTGATGAAAAATGCTGACCCCAGACCTGTCAAACTTTCTCCAGATTGTGAGAAATGGTGATTTTTTGATGCTTAGTCTTTTCACTGTAAATTACTATTGCAAGAAAATTATCACTTTTGAAACTAAAATAAGTGTGTTTAGAGTCATTTTCCTTCCTGAAACTGATCAAAATAGAAGCTTCTGACTAGGAGGAAAAGTCTGTAAAAATGGCAATTTTGGTCACTTTGAGGCTTTAAGAAGTAGTTATTCAACAAGAGGCATGATCCAATTGACATTTTGAAACATTTTTTTGTACAGTCCCAAAAAATATATTTTTTCCGATGAAAAACTGTGACCACAGGCCTGTCGAACTTTCTCCAGATGGTCAGAAATGGTGATTTTTGAATGTTTCATCTTTTGACTCTAAATGACTATTGCATGTGAATTATCACTTTTGGAACAAAAATAGGTGTGTTTAGAGTCATTTTCCTGCCTGAAATTGGTCAAATAGAGCTTCTAAGTTGGAGGGAAAGTCTGTAAAAATGGCAATTTTGGTCACTGTGAGGCTTCAAAAAGTGGTTATCCAACATGAGGCACAATCCAATTGACATTTTGAATCATTTTTTGTACAGTCCAAAAAATCAATTTTCTGATAAAAAACGATGGACCTGTCACACTTTCTCCAGATGGTCAGTAATGGTGAGTTTTATAATATTAATCTTTTGACTGTAAATGACAATTGCATGTGAATTATCACTTTTGAAACTAAAGCAAGTGTGTTTAGAGTCAATTTCCTGACCAAAATTGGTGAAGGTAGAGCTTCTGACTAGGAGGAAAAGTATTTAAAAATGGCAATGTTGGTCACTGTGAGGCTTTTCTACAGTCCAAAAAATCAATTTTCTGATGAAAAACGATGACCTCGGACCTGTCACACTTTCTCCATGTGGTCAGTAAAGGTGATTTTTGAATGTTTAATCTTTTGACTGTAATGACTATTGCATGTGAGTTATCTCTTTTGAAACTAAATTAAATGTGTTTAGAATCATTTTTTAATCATCCAAAAAATCAATTTTCTAATCAAAAACAATGACCCCGTACCAGTCAAACCTTCCCCAGGTGGTCAGTAATGGTGATTTTTTAATATTTAATCTTTTGACCAAAATGACTATTGCTTGTGAACTATCACTTTTGGAACTTCAATAAGTGTATTTAGGGTAACTTTGCTGTCCGAAATCGGTCAAAATAGAAGTTTCTGAGCTTGAGGGAAAGTCTGTAAAAATGGCAATTTTGGTCACTGTGAGACTTTAACAAGTGGGTATTCAACATGAGGCACTATCCAATTGACATTTTGAAACATTTTTTGCACAGTACAAAAAGAAAATTTCTCATGAAAAATTATGACCCGGACCTGTCGATCTTTCCCCAGATGGTCACTAATGGTGATTTTTTAATGTTTAATCTTTTGACTTTAAATGACTAATGCATGTGAATTATCACTTTTGGATCTAAAACCAGGGTGTTTTCAGTCATTTTTCTCTCCAAAATTGGTCAAAATATAAGCATCTTAGTATGAGGAAAGATCTGTAAAAATGGCAATTTTGGTCACTGTGGGGCTTTAAAAAGTGTTTATTTAACACGAGGCATGATCCAAATGACATTTTGAATTATTATTTGTACAGTGCAAAAAATTAATTTTCTTATGAAAAACGATGACCCTGGACCTGTCGAACTATCTCCAGATGGTCAGTAATGTTGATTTTGTAATGTTTCATCTTTTGACTGTAAATGACTATTGCATGTGAATTATCACTTTTGGAACTGAAATACGTTTTTAGAGTAATGTTGCTGCCTGAAATTGGACAAAATAGAAGCTTCTGAGTAGGAGGGAAAATCTGTAAAAATTGCAATTTTGGTCACTGTGGGGCTTTACAAAGTGGTTTGTCAACTAATGAGGCTTTTTGAATGTTTAATCTTTTGACTGTAAATTACTATTACACGTGAATTATTACTTTTGAAACTAAAGCAAGTGTCTTTAGAGTCATTTTCCTGACCAATCAGTCAAGATAGAAGCTTCTGAGTAAGAGGAAACATCTGTAAAAATGCCAATATAGGTCTGCGAGGCTTTAAATTTAGATTATTCAACATGAGACTAGATCCAATTGATATTTTGAATCATTTTTTAATATTTAATATTTTTACAAAAATGACTATTGCTTGTGAATTATCAGTTTTAGAACTAAAATAAGTGTATTTATGGTCACTTTCCTGCCCGAAATCTGTCAAAATGGAAGTTTCTGAGTTTTAGGGAAAGTCTGTAAAAATGGTAAAAATGGCAATTTTGGTCACTGTTAGGCTTTAAAAAGTGGTTATTCAACATGAGGCACGATCCAATTGACATTTTGAATCTTTTTTTGCAAAGTACAAAAAATTAATTTTCTCATGAAAATGTTGATCTTTCCCCAGATGCTCAGTAGTGGAATTTCTTTTAATGTTTAACATTTTGACTTTAAATGACTATTGCATGTGAATTATCACTTTTGGAACTAAAATAAGTGTGTTTAGAGTCAATTTCTTGACCAAAATTGGTGAAGGTAGAGCTTCTGACTAGGTGGAAAAGTATTTAAAAATGGCAATGTTGGTCACTGTGAGGCTTTAAAAAGTCGTTATTCAATATGAGGCATGATCCAATTGAAATTTTGAGACATTTTTTCTACAGTCCAAAAAATCAATTTTCTGATGAAAAACGATGACCTCGGACCTGTCACACTTTCTCCATGTGGTCAGTAAAGGTGATTTTTGAATGTTTAATCTTTTGACTGTAAGTGACTATTGCATGTGAGTTATCTCTTTTGAAACTAAATTAAATGCGTTTAGAGTCATTTTCCTGACCAAAATCAGTCAAGATAGAAGCTTCTGAGTATGAGGAAACATCTGTAAGGCGAGGCTTTAAAATTAGATTATTTATTATGAGGCTAGATCCAATTGACATTTTCAATCATTTTTTAATCATCCAAAAAATCAATTTTCTAATCAAAAACAATGACCCCGTACCAGTCAAACCTTCCCCAGGTGGTCAGTAATGGTGATTTTTTAATATTTAATCTTTTGACCAAAATAACTATTGCTTGTGAACTATCACTTTTGGAACTAAAATAAGTGTATTTAGGGTAACTTTGCTGCCCGAAATCAGTCAAAATAGAAGTTTCTGAGCTTGAGGGAAAGTCTGTAAAAATGGCAATTTTGGTCACTGTGAGACTTTAACAACTGGGTATTCAACATGAGACACTATCCAATTGACATTTTGAAACATTTTTTTGCACAGTACAAAAAGAAAATTTCTCATGAAAAATTATGACCCCGGACCTGTCGATCTTTCCCCAGATGGTCACTAATGGTGATTTTTTAATGTTTAATCATTTGACTTTAAATGACTAATGCATGTGAATTATCACTTTTGGAACTAAAATTAGGGTGTTTTAAGTCATTTTTCTCTCCAAAATTGGTCAAAATATAAGCATCTTAGTACGAGGAAAAATCTGTAAAAATGGCAATTTTGGTCACTGTGGGGCTTTAAAAAGTGTGTATTTAACATGAGGCACAATCCAATTGACATTTTGAATCATTATTTGTACCATCCAAAAAATCAATTTTCAGATGAAAAACAATGACGCCGGACCTGTCAAACTTTATCCAGATGGTCAGTAATGGTGATTTTGAATGTTTAATCTTTTGACTGTAAGTGACTATTGCATGTGAATTATCACTTATGGAATGAAAATAAGTTTCAAAATAGAAGCTTCTGACTAGAGGAAAGGTCTGTAAAAATTAGGTAACTGTGAGACTATAAAAAAAGTGTTTATTCAACATGAGTCACGATCTAATTGACATTTTGAATCATTTTTTGTACAATCCAAGACATTGATTTTCTGATGAAAAACGATGACCCTGGATCAGTTGAACTTCCTCTGGATGGTCAATAATGGTGATTATTAATGCTTACATTTTTGAATGTAAAAATCGGGCGTTTTTAATTGAACAATAAAGGCCTACAAATGTTATTTAATTCGATTTCTGGGGTGGAGAAAAACTTTTTAAGGCCTCAGAGTGAATAAATTGGCCATTTTAATTCACATTTACCCATTCCTCAAATCTTGTGTTTAGGGCCCCTGGAAGCTTGAAAATCACTTTAAACATCTCATTTTATCTTTAAAAGTGATTTTCCACGTACAAATGTGAATTGTAGTTAAAAGAGGCAACATTTGAAAACGGACCATTTTTTACGTTTCTGAAGCATGTCATAAGGGGGGGTGGTTATCTCTTTCGTCAAAAATCGGGCGTTTTCGCTTGAACAATAAAGGCCTACAAATGTTATTTAGTTCACTTCCCGTGGAGGAGAAACACTTTTTAAGGCCGCAGAGTGAGTAAATTGGCCATATTCATTCACTTTTACCCATTCCTCAAATCTTGTGTTTAAGGCCCCTGGAAGCATGAAAATCACTTTAAACATCTCATTTTATCTTTAAAAGTGATTTTCCACGTACAAATAAGAATTGTAGTTCAAAGAGGCAACATTTGAAAACAGACCATTTTTTTAGTTTCTGAAGCATGTCGTAAGGGGGGGTGGTTATCTCTTTCATCAAAAATCGGGTGTTTTTGATTGAACAATAAAGGCCTACAAATGTTATTTAATTCACTTTCTGGGGTGGAGAAAAACTTTTTAAGGCCTCAGAGTGAATAAATTGGCAATTGCCATTCACATTTACCCATTCCTCAAATCTTGTGTTTAGGGCCCCTGGAAGCTTAAAAATCACTTTAAACATCTAATTTTATCTCTAAAAGTGATTATCCACGTACAAATGTGAATTGTCGTTTAAAGACGCAGCATTTGAAAATGGACCATTTTTTCGTTTCTGAAGCATGTCGTAAGGGGGGGTGGTTATCTCTTTCACCAAAAAAAAGGCGTTTTTGATTGAACAATAAAGGCCTCCAAATTTTATTTTATTCACTTCCCGTGGAGGAGAAACACTTTTTAAGGCCGCAGAGTGAGTAAATTGGCCATTTTCATTCACTTTTACCCATTCCTCAAATCTCGTGTTTAAGGACCCTGGAAGCATGAAAATCACTTTAAACATCTCATTTTATCTTTAAAAGTGATTTTCCACGTACAAATGTGAATTGTAGTTCAAAGAGGCAACATTTGAAAACGGATCATTTTTTACATTTCTGAAGCATGTCGTAAGGGGGGGTGCTTAACTCTTTCGTCAAAAATCGAGCGTTTTTGCTTGAACAATAAAGGCCTACAAATGTTATTTAGTTCACTTCCCGTGGAGGAGAAACACTTTTTAAGGCCGCAGACTGAGTAAATTGGCCATATTCATTCACTTTTACCCATTCCTCAAATCTTGTGTTTAAGGCCCCTGGAAGTATGAAAATCACTTTAAACATCTCATTTTATCTTTAAAAGTGATTTTCCACGTACAAATGTGAATTGTAGTTCAAAGAGGCAACATTTGAAAACAGACCATTTTTTTAGTTTCTGAAGCATGTCGTAAGGGGGGGTGGTTATCTCTTTCATCAAAAATCGGACGTTTTTAATTGAACAATAAAGGCCTACAAATGTTATTTAATTCACTTTCTGGGGTGGAGAAAAACTTTTTGAGGCCTCAGAGTGAATAAATTGGCCATTTCCATTCACATTTACACAGTCCTCAAATCTTGTGTTTAGGGCCCCTGGAAGCTTGAAAATCACTTTAAACATCTAATTTTATCTCTAAAAGTGATTATCCACGTACAAATGTGAATTGTCGTTTAAAGACGCAACATTTGAAAATGGACCATTTTTTTCATTTCTGAAGCATGTCGTAAGGGGGGGTGGTTATCTCTTTCACCAAAAAAAAGGCATTTTTGATTGAACAATAAAGGCCTCCAAATTTTATTTTATTCACTTCCCGTGGAGGAGAAACACTTTTTAAGGCCACAGAGTGAGTAAATTGGCCATTTTCATTCACTTTTACCCATTCCTCAAATCTCGTGTTTAAGGACCCTGGAAGCATGAAAATCACATTAAACATCTCATTTTATCTTTAAAAGTGATTTTCCACGTACAAATGTGAATTGTAGTTCAAAGAGGCAACATTTGAAAACGGATCATTTTTTACATTTCTGAAGCATGTCGTAAGGGGGGGTGCTTAACTCTTTCGTCAAAAATCGGGCGTTTTTGCTTGAACAATAAAGGCCTACAAATGTTATTTAGTTCACTTCCCGTGGAGGAGAAACACTTTTTAAGGCCGCAGACTGAGTAAATTGACCATATTCATTCACTTTTACCCATTCCTCAAATCTTGTGTTTAAGGCCCCTGGAAGCATGAAAATCACTTTAAACATCTCATTTTATCTTTAAAAGTGATTTTCCACGTACAAATGTGAATTGTAGTTCAAAGAGGCAACATTTGAAAACAGACCATTTTTTTAGTTTCTGAAGCATGTCGTAAGGGGGGTGGTTATCTCTTTCATCAAAAATCGGACGTTTTTAATTGAACAATAAAGGCCTACAAATGTTATTTAATTCACTTTCTGGGGTGGAGAAAAACTTTTTGAGGCCTCAGAGTGAATAAATTGGCCATTTCCATTCACATTTACACAGTCCTCAAATCTTGTGTTTAGGGCCCCTGGAAGCTTGAAAATCACTTTAAACATCTAATTTTATCTCTAAAAGTGATTATCCACGTACAAATGTGAATTGTCGTTTAAAGACGCAACATTTGAAAATGGACCATTTTTTTAATTTCTGAAGCATGTCGTAAGGGGGGGTGGTTATCTCTTTCACCAAAAAAAAGGCATTTTTGATTGAACAATAAAGGCCTCCAAATTTTATTTTATTCACTTCCCGTGGAGGAGAAACACTTTTTAAGGCCGCAGAGTGAGTAAATTGGCCATTTTCATTCACTTTTACCCATTCCTCAAATCTCGTGTTTAAGGACCCTGGAAGCATGAAAATCACATTAAACATCTCATTTTATCTTTAAAAGTGATTTTCCACGTACAAATGTGAATTGTAGTTCAAAGAGGCAACATTTGAAAACAGACCATTTTTTTAGTTTCTGAAGCATGTCGTAAGGGGGGGTGGTTATCTCTTTCATCAAAAATCGGACGTTTTTGATTGAACAATAAAGGCCTACAAATGTTATTTAATTCACTTTCTGGGGTGGAGAAAAAATTTTTAAGGCCTCAGAGTGAATAAATTGGCCATTTTCATTCACATTTACCCATTCCTCAAATCTTGTGTTTAGGGCCCCTGGAAGCTTGAAAATCACTTTAAACATCTCATTTTATCTTTAAAAGTGATTTTCCACGTACAAATAAGAATTGTAGTTCAAAGAGGCAACATTTGAAAACAGACCATTTTTTTAGTTTCTGAAGCATGTCGTAAGGGGGGTGGTTATCTCTTTCATCAAAAATCGGACGTTTTTGATTGAACAATAAAGGCCTACAAATGTTATTTAATTCACTTTCTGGGGTGGAGAAAATTTTTTTAAGGCCTCAGAGTGAATAAATTGGCCATTTTCATTCACATTTACCCATTCCTCAGATCTTGTGTTTAGGGCCCCTGGAAGCTTGAAAATCACTTTAAACATCTAATTTTATCTCTAAAAGTGATTATCCACGTACAAATGTGAATTGTCGTTTAAAGACGCAACATTGGAAAATGGATTATTTTTTTCGTTTCTGAAGCATGTCGTAAGGGGGGGTGGTTATCTCTTTCCCCAACAAAAAGGCGTTTTTGATTGAACAATAAAGGCCTCCAAATGGTATTTTATTCACTTCCCGTGGAGGAGAAACACTTTTTAAGGCCGCACAGTGAGTAAATTGGCCATTTTCATTCACTTTTACCCATTCCTCAAATCTCGTGTTTAAGGCCCCTGGAAGCATGAAAATCACTTTAAACATCTCATTTTATCTTTAAAAGTGATTTTCCACGTACAAATGTGAATTGTAGTTCAAAGAGGCAACATTTGAAAACGGACCATTTTTTACGTTTCTGAAGCATGTCGTAAGGGGGGGTGGTTATCTCTTTCGTCAAAAATCGGGCGTTTTTAATTGAACAATAAAGGCCTACAAATGTTATTTAATTCACTTTCTGGGGTGGAGAAAAACTTTTTAAGGCCTCAGAGTGAATAAATTGGCAATTGCCATTCACATTTACCCATTCCTCAAATCTTGTGTTTAGGGCCCCTGGAAGCTTGAAAATCACTTTAAACATCTAATTTTGTCTCTAAAAGTGATTATCCACGTACAAATGTGAATTGTCGTTTAAAGACGCAGCATTTGAAAATGGACCATTTTTTTCGTTTCTGAAGCATGTCGTAAGGGGGGGGTGGTTATCTCTTTCACCAAAAAAAAGGCGTTTTTGATTGAACAATAAATGCCTCCAAATGTTATTTAGTTCACTTCCCGTGGAGGAGAAACACTTTTCAAGGCCGCAGACTGAGTAAATTGGCCATATTCATTCACTTTTACCCATTCCTCAAATCTTGTGTTTAAGGCCCCTGGAAGCATGAAAATCACTTTAAACATCTCATTTTATCTTTAAAAGTGATTTTCCACGTACAAATGTGAATTGTAGTTCAAAGAGGCAACATTTGAAAACAGACCATTTTCTTAGTTTCTGAAGCATGTCGTAAGGGGGGGTGGTTATCTCTTTCATCAAAAATCGGATGTTTTTGATTGAACAATAAAGGCCTACAAATGTTATTTAATTCACTTTCTGGGGTGGAGAAAAAAAATTTAAGGCCTCAGAGTGAATAAATTGGCCATTTTCATTCACATTTACCCATTCCTTAAGGCTTGTGTTTAGGGCCCCTGGAAGCTTGAAAATCACTTTAAACATCTAACTTTATCTCTAAAAGTGATTATCCACGTACAAATGTGAATTGTCGTTTAAAGACGCAACATTGGAAAATGGACCATTTTTTTTTTCTGAAGCATGTCGTAAGGGGGGGTGGTTATCCCTTTCACCAAAAAAAAGGCGTTTTTGATTGAACAATAAAGGCCTCCAAATGTTATTTTATTCACTTCCCGTGGAGGAGAAACACTTTTTAAGGCCGCAGAGTGAGTAAATTGGCCATTTTCATTCACTTTTACCCATTCCTCAAATCTCGTTTTTAAGGCCCCTGGAAGCATGAAAATCACTTTAAACATCTCATTTTATCTTTAAAAGGGATTTTCTACGTACAAATGTGAATTGTAGTTCAAAGAGGCAACATT
The DNA here is from genome assembly GCF_964204655.1 of Triturus cristatus. Lineage (NCBI taxonomy): Eukaryota > Metazoa > Chordata > Amphibia > Caudata > Salamandridae > Triturus > Triturus cristatus. Next base: position 1,208,765,951 of record NC_140590.1, read on the forward strand.
TGAAAATGGACCATTTTTTTCGTTTCTGAAGTATGTCGTAAGAGGGGGTTGTTATCTCTTTCATCAAAAATCGGACGTTATTAATTGAACAATAAAGGCCTACAAATGTTATTTAATTCACTTTCTGGGGTGGAGAAAAACTTTTTAAGGCCTCAGAGTGAATAAATTGGCAATTGCCATTCACATTTACCCATTCCTCAAATCTTGTGTTTAGGGCCCCTGGAAGCTTGAAAATCACTTTAAACATCTTATTTTATCTCTAAAAGTGATTATCCACGTACAAATGTGAATTGTCGTTTAAAGACGCAGCATTTGAAAATGGACCATTTTTTTCGTTTCTGAAGCATGTCGTAAGGGGGGGTGGCTATCTCTTTCACCAAAAAAAAGGCGTTTTTGATTGAACAATAAAGGCCTCCAAATTTTATTTTATTCACTTCCCGTGGAGGAGAAACACTTTTTAAGGCCGCAGAGTGAGTAAATTGGCCATTTTCATTCACTTTTACCCATTCCTCAAATCTCGTGTTTAAGGCCCCTGGAAGCATGAAAATCACTTTAAACATCTCATTTTATCTTTAAAAGTGATTTTCTACGTACAAATGTGAATTGTAGTTCAAAGAGGCAACATTTGAAAATTGACCATTTTTTTCGTTTCTGAAGCATGTCGTAAGGGGGGGTGGTTATCTATTTCACCAAAAAACAGGCGTTTTTGATTGAACAATAAAGGCCTCCAAATGTTATTTAATTCACTTCCCGTGGAGGAGAAACACTTTTTAAGGCCGCAGAGTGAGTAAATTGGCCATTTTCATTCACTTTTACCCATTTCTCAAATCTTGTGTTTGAGGCCCCTGGAAGCATGAAAATCACTTTAAACATCTCATTTTATCTTTAAAAGTGATTTTCCACGTACAAATGTGAATTGTAGTTCAAAGAGGCAACATTTGAAAACAGACAATTTTTTTAGTTTCTGAAGCATGTCGTAAGGGGGGGTGGTTATCTCTTTCATCAAAAATCGGACGTTTTTAATTGAACAATAAAGGCCTACAAATGTTATTTAATTCACTTTCTGGGGTGGAGAAAAACTTTTTAAGGCCTCAGAATGAATAAATTGGCAATTTCCATTCACATTTACCCATTCCTCAAATCTTGTGTTTAGGGCCCCTGGAAGCTTGAAAATCACTTTAAACATCTAATTTTATCTCTAAAAGTGATTATCCACGTACAAATGTGAATTGTCGTTTAAAGACGCAACATTTGAAAATGGACCATTTTTTTCGTTTCTGAAGCATGTGGTAAGGGGGGGGTGGTTATCTCTTTCACCAAAAAAAAGGCGTTTTTGATTGAACAATAAAGGCCTCCAAATGTTATTTTATTCACTTCCCGTGGAGGAGAAACACAATTTAAGGCCGCAGAGTGAGTAAATTGGCCATTTTCATTCACTTTTACCCATTCCTCAAATCTCGTGTTTAAGGACCCTGGAAGCATGAAAATCACTTAAAACATCTCATTTTATCTTTAAAAGTGATTTTCCACGTACAAATGTGAATTGTAGTTCAAAGAGGCAACATTTGAAAACGGACCATTTTTTACGTTTCTGAAGCATGTCGTAAGGGGGGGTGGTTATCTCTTTCATCAAAAATCGGATGTTTTTAATTGAACAATAAAGGCCTACAAATGTTATTTAATTCACTTTCTGGGGTGGAGAAAAACTTTTTAAGGCCTCAGAGTGAATAAATTGGCCATTTTCATTCACATTTACCCATTCCTCAAATCTTGTGTTTAGGGCCCCTGGAAGCTTGAAAATCACTTTAAACATCTCATTTTATCTTTAAAAGTGATTTTCCACGTACAAATGTGAATTGTAGTTCAAAGAGGCAACATTTGAAAATGGACCATTTTTTTCGTTTCTGAAGCATGTCGTAAGGGGGGGTGGTTATCTCTTTCACCAAAAAACAGGCGTTTTTGATTGAACAATAAAGGCCTCCAAATGTTATTTAATTCACTTCCCGTGGAGGAGAAACACTTTTTAAGGCCGCAGAGTGAGTAAATTGGCCATTTCCATTCACTTTTACCCATTCCTCAAATCTCGTGTTTAAGGCCCCTGGAAGCATGAAAATCACTTTAAACATCTCATTTTATCTTTAAAAGTGATTTTCCACGTACAAATGTGAATTGTAGTTAAAAGAGGCAACATTTGAAAACGGACCATTTTTTACGTTTCTGAAGCATGTCTTAAGGGGGGGCTGGTTATCTCTTTCGTCAAAAATCGGGCGTTTTCGCTTGAACAATAAAGGCCTCCAAATGTTATTTTATTCACTTCCCGTGGAGGAGAAACACTTTTTAAGGCCGCAGAGTGAGTAAATTGGCCATTTTCATTCACTTTTACCCATTCCTCAAATCTCGTTTTTAAGGCCCCTGGAAGCATGAAAATCACTTTAAACATCTCATTTTATCTTTAAAAGGGATTTTCTACGTACAAATGTGAATTGTAGTTCAAAGAGGCAACATTTGAAAATGGACCATTTTTTTCGTTTCTGAAGTATGTCGTAAGGGGGGGTGGTTATCTCTTTCATCAAAAATCGGACGTTATTAATTGAACAATAAAGGCCTACAAATGTTATTTAATTCACTTTCTGGGGTGGAGAAAAACTTTTTAAGGCCTCTGAGTGAATAAATTGGCAATTGCCATTCACATTTACCCATTCCTCAAATCTTGTGTTTAGGGCCCCTGGAAGCTTGAAAATCACTTTAAACATCTTATTTTATCTCTAAAAGTGATTATCCACGTACAAATGTGAATTGTCGTTTAAAGACGCAGCATTTGAAAATGGACCATTTTTTTCGTTTCTGAAGCATGTCGTAAGGGGGGGTGGTTATCTCTTTCACCAAAAAAAAGGCGTTTTTGATTGAACAATAAAGGCCTCCAAATTTTATTTTATTCACTTCCCGTGGAGGAGAAACACTTTTTAAGGCCGCAGAGTGAGTAAATTGGCCATTTTCATTCACTTTTACCCATTCCTCAAATCTCGTGTTTAAGGCCCCTGGAAGCATGAAAATCACTTTAAACATCTCATTTTATCTTTAAAAGTGATTTTCTACGTACAAATGTGAATTGTAGTTCAAAGAGGCAACATTTGAAAATTGACCATTTTTTTCGTTTCTGAAGCATGTCGTAAGGGGGGGTGGTTATCTCTTTCACCAAAAAACAGGCGTTTTTGATTGAACAATAAAGGCCTCCAAATGTTATTTAATTCACTTCCCGTGGAGGAGAAACACTTTTTAAGGCCGCAGAGTGAGTAAATTGGCCATTTTCATTCACTTTTACCCATTTCTCAAATCTTGTGTTTGAGGCCCCTGGAAGCATGAAAATCACTTTAAACATCTCATTTTATCTTTAAAAGTGATTTTCCACGTACAAATGTGAATTGTAGTTCAAAGAGGCAACATTTGAAAACAGACAATTTTTTTAGTTTCTGAAGCATGTCGTAAGGGGGGGTGGTTATCTCTTTCATCAAAAATCGGACGTTTTTAATTGAACAATAAAGGCCTACAAATGTTATTTAATTCACTTTCTGGGGTGGAGAAAAACTTTTTAAGGCCTCAGAGTGAATAAATTGGCAATTTCCATTCACATTTACCCATTCCTCAAATCTTGTGTTTAGGGCCCCTGGAAGCTTGAAAATCACTTTAAACATCTAATTTTATCTCTAAAAGTGATTATCCACGTACAAATGTGAATTGTCGTTTAAAGACGCAACATTTGAAAATGGACCATTTTTTTCGTTTCTGAAGCATGTCGTAAGGGGGTGGTGGTTATCTCTTTCACCAAAAAAAAGGCGTTTTTGATTGAACAATAAAGGCCTCCAAATGTTATTTTATTCACTTCCCGTGGAGGAGAAACACAATTTAAGGCCGCAGAGTGAGTAAATTGGCCATTTTCATTCACTTTTACCCATTCCTCAAATCTCGTGTTTAAGGACCCTGGAAGCATGAAAATCACTTAAAACATCTCATTTTATCTTTAAAAGTGATTTTCCACGTACAAATGTGAATTGTAGTTCAAAGAGGCAACATTTGAAAACGGACCATTTTTTACGTTTCTGAAGCATGTCGTAAGGGGGGGTGGTTATCTCTTTCATCAAAAATCGGATGTTTTTAATTGAACAATAAAGGCCTACAAATGTTATTTAATTCACTTTCTGGGGTGGAGAAAAACTTTTTAGGGCCTCAGAGTGAATAAATTGGCCATTTTCATTCACATTTACCCATTCCTCAAATCTTGTGTTTAGGGCCCCTGGAAGCTTGAAAATCACTTTAAACATCTCATTTTATCTTTAAAAGTGATTTTCCACGTACAAATGTGAATTGTAGTTCAAAGAGGCAACATTTGAAAATGGACCATTTTTTTCGTTTCTGAAGCATGTCGTAAGGGGGGGTGGTTATCTCTTTCACCAAAAAACAGGCGTTTTTGATTGAACAATAAAGGCCTCCAAATGTTATTTAATTCACTTCCCGTGGAGGAGAAACACTTTTTAAGGCCGCAGAGTGAGTAAATTGGCCATTTTCATTCACTTTTACCCATTTCTCAAATCTTGTGTTTGAGGCCCCTGGAAGCATGAAAATCACTTTAAACATCTCATTTTATCTTTAAAAGTGATTTTCCACGTACAAATGTGAATTGTAGTTCAAAGAGGCAACATTTGAAAACAGACCATTTTTTTAGTTTCTGAAGCATGTCGTAAGGGGGGGTGGTTATCTCTTTCATCAAAAATCGGACGTTTTTAATTGAACAATAAAGGCCTACAAATGTTATTTAATTCACTTTCTGGGGTGGAGAAAAACTTTTTAAGGCCTCAGAGTGAATAAATTGGCAATTTCCATTCACATTTACCCATTCCTCAAATCTTGTGTTTAGGGCCCCTGGAAGCTTGAAAATCACTTTAAACATCTAATTTTATCTCTAAAAGTGATTATCCACGTACAAATGTGAATTGTAGTTAAAAGAGGCAACATTTGAAAACGGACCATTTTTTACGTTTCTGAAGCATGTCTTAAGGGGGGGCTGGTTATCTCTTTCGTCAAAAATCGGGCGTTTTCGCTTGAACAATAAAGGCCTACAAATGTTATTTAGTTCACTTCCGGTGGAGGAGAAACACTTTTTAAGGCCGCAGAGTGAGTAAATTGGCCATATTCATTCACTTTTACCCATACCTCAAATCTTGTGTTTAAGGCCCCTGGAAGCATGAAAATCACTTTAAACATCTCATTTTATCTTTAAAAGTGATTTTCCACGTACAAATAAGAATTGTAGTTCAAAGAGGCAACATTTGAAAACAGACCATTTTTTTAGTTTCTGAAGCATGTCGTAAGGGGGGTGGTTATCTCTTTCATCAAAAATCGGACGTTTTTGATTGAACAATAAAGGCCCACAAATGTTATTTAATTCACTTTCTGGGGTGGAGAAAAACATTTTAAGGCCTCAAAGTGAATAAATTGACCATTTTCATTCACATTTACCCATTCCTTAAGGCTTGTGTTTAGGGCCCCTGGAAGCATGAAAATCACTTTAAACATCTCATTTTATCTTTAAAAGTGATTTTCCACGTACAAATGTGAATTGTAGTTCAAAGAGGCAACATTTGAAAACGGACCATTTTTTACGTTTCTGAAGCATGTCTTAAGGGGGGGGTGGTTATCTCTTTCGTCAAAAATCGGGCGTTTTCGCTTGAACAATAAAGGCCTACAAATGTTATTTAGTTCACTTCCCGTGGAGGAGAAACACTTTTTAAGGCCGCAGACTGAGTAAATTGGCCATATTCATTCACTTTTACCCATTCCTCAAATCTTGTGTTTAAGGCCCCTGGAAGCATGAAAATCACTTTAAACATCTCATTTTATCTTTAAAAGTGATTTTCCACGTACAAATGTGAATTGTAGTTCAAAGAGGCAACATTTGAAAACAGACCATTTTTTTAGTTTCTGAAGCATGTCGTAAGGGGGGGTGGTTATCTCTTTCATCAAAAATCGGACGTTTTTAATTGAACAATAAAGGCCTACAAATGTTATTTAATTCACTTTCTGGGGTGGAGAAAAACTTTTTAAGGCCTCAGAGTGAATAAATTGGCCATTTCCATTCACATTTACACAGTCCTCAAATCTTGTGTTTAGGGCCCCTGGAAGCTTGAAAATCACTTTAAACATCTAATTTTATCTCTAAAAGTGATTATCCACGTACAAATGTGAATTGTCGTTTAAAGACGCAACATTTGAAAATGGACCATTTTTTTCATTTCTGAAGCATGTCGTAAGGGGGGGTGGTTATCTCTTTCACCAAAAAAAAGTCATTTTTGATTGAACAATAAAGGCCTCCAAATTTTATTTTATTCACTTCCCGTGGAGGAGAAACACTTTTTAAGGCCGCAGAGTGAGTAAATTGGCCATTTTCATTCACTTTTACCCATTCCTCAAATCTCGTGTTTAAGGACCCTGGAAGAATGAAAATCACATTAAACATCTCATTTTATCTTTAAAAGTGATTTTCCACGTACAAATGTGAATTGTAGTTCAAAGAGGCAACATTTGAAAACAGACAATTTTTTTAGTTTCTGAAGCATGTCGTAAGGGGGGGTGGTTATCTCTTTCATCAAAAACCGGACGTTTTTAATTGAACAATAAAGGCCTACAAATGTTATTTAATTCACTTTCTGGGGTGGAGAAAAACTTTTTAAGGCCTCAGAGTGAATAAATTGGCCATTTTCATTCACATTTACCCATTCCTCAAATCTTGTGTTTAGGGCCCCTGGAAGCTTGAAAATCACTTTAAACATCTCATTTTATCTTTAAAAGTGATTTTCCACGTACAAATAAGAATTGTAGTTCAAAGAGGCAACATTTGAAAACAGACCATTTTTTTAGTTTCTGAAGCATGTCGTAAGGGGGGGTGGTTATCTCTTTCCCCAACAAAAAGGCGTTTTTGATTGAACAATAAAGGCCTCCAAATGGTATTTTATTCACTTCCCGTGGAGGAGAAACACTTTTTAAGGCCGCACAGTGAGTAAATTGGCCATTTTCATTCACTTTTACCCATTCCTCAAATCTCGTGTTTAAGGCCCCTGGAAGCATGAAAATCACTTTAAACATCTCATTTTATCTTTAAAAGTTATTTTCCACGTACAAATGTGAATTGTAGTTCAAAGAGGCAACATTTGAAAACGGACCATTTTTTACGTTTCTGAAGCATGTCGTAAGGGGGGGTGGTTATCTCTTTCGTCAAAAATCGGGCGTTTTTAATTGAACAATAAAGGCCTACAAATGTTATTTAATTCACTTTCTTGGGTGGAGAAAAACTTTTTAAGGCCTCAGAGTGAATAAATTGGCAATTGCCATTCACATTTACCCATTCCTCAAATCTTGTGTTTAGGGCCCCTGGAAGCTTGAAAATCACTTTAAACATCTAATTTTGTCTCTAAAAGTGATTATCCACGTACAAATGTGAATTGTCGTTTAAAGACGCAGCATTTGAAAATGGACCATTTTTTTCGTTTCTGAAGCATGTCGTAAGGGGGGGTGGTTATCTCTTTCACCAAAAAAAAGGCGTTTTTGATTGAACAATAAATGCCTCCAAATGTTATTTAGTTCACTTCCCGTGGAGGAGAAACACTTTTTAAGGCCGCAGACTGAGTAAATTGGCCATATTCATTCACTTTTACCCATTCCTCAAATCTTGTGTTTAAGGCCCCTGGAAGCATGAAAATCACTTTAAACATCTCATTTTATCTTTAAAAGTGATTTTCCACGTACAAATGTGAATTGTAGTTCAAAGAGGCAACATTTGAAAACAGACCATTTTTTTAGTTTCTGAAGCATGTCGTAAGGGGGGGTGGTTATCTCTTTCATCAAAAATCGGATGTTTTTGATTGAACAATAAAGGCCTACAAATGTTATTTAATTCACTTTCTGGGGTGGAGAAAAAAAATTTAAGGCCTCAGAGTGAATAAATTGGCCATTTTCATTCACATTTACCCATTCCTGAAGGCTTGTGTTTAGGGCCCCTGGAAGCTTGAAAATCACTTTAAACATCTAACTTTATCTCTAAAAGTGATTATCCACGTACAAATGTGAATTTTCGTTTAAAGACGCAACATTGTAAAATTGACCATTTTTTTTTTTCTGAAGCATGTCGTAAGGGGGGGTGGTTATCCCTTTCACCAAAAAAAAGGCGTTTTTGATTGAACAATAAAGGCCTCCAAATGTTATTTTATTCACTTCCCGTGGAGGAGAAACACTTTTTAAGGCCGCAGAGTGAGTAAATTGGCCATTTTCATTCACTTTTACCCATTCCTCAAATCTCGTTTTTAAGGCCCCTGGAAGCATGAAAATCACTTTAAACATCTCATTTTATCTTTAAAAGGGATTTTCCACGTACAAATGTGAATTGTAGTTCAAAGAGGCAACATTTGAAAACGGACCATTTTTTACGTTTCTGAAGCATGTCGTAAGGGGGGGTGGTTATCTCTTTCGTCAAAAATCGGGTGTTTTCGCTTGAACAATAAAGGCCTACAAATGTTATTTAGTTCACTTCCCGTGGAGGAGAAACACTTTTTAAGGCCGCAGAGTGAGTAAATTGGCCATATTCATTCACTTTTACCCATTCCTCAAATCTTGTGTTTAAGGCCCCTGGAAGCATGAAAATCACTTTAAACATCTCATTTTATCTTTAAAAGTGATTTTCCACGTACAAATGTGAATTGTAGTTCAAAGAGGCAACATTTGAAAACGGACCATTTTTTACGTTTCTGAAGCATGTCGTAAGGGGGGGTGGTTATCTCTTTCGTCAAAAATCGGGCGTTTTTAATTGAACAATAAAGGCCTACAAATGTTATTTAATTCACTTTCTGGGGTGGAGAAAAACTTTTTAAGGCCTCAGAGTGAATAAATTGGCCATTTTAATTCACATTTACCCATTCCTCAAATCTTGTGTTTAGGGCCCCTGGAAGCTTGAAAATCACTTTAAACATCTAATTTTATCTTTAAAAGTGATTTTCCACGTACAAATGTGAATTGTAGTTAAAAGAGGCAACATTTGAAAACGGACCATTTTTTACGTTTCTGAAGCATGTCATAAGGGGGGGTGGTTATCTCTTTCGTCAAAAATCGGGCGTTTTCGCTTGAACAATAAAGGCCTACAAATGTTATTTAGTTCACTTCCCGTGGAGGAGAAACACTTTTTAAGGCCGCAGACTGAGTAAATTGGCTATATTCATTCACTTTTACCCATTCCTCAAATCTTGTGTTTAAGGTCCCTGGAAGCATGAAAATCACTTTAAACATCTCATTTTATCTTTAAAAGTGATTTTCCACGTACAAATGTGAATTGTAGTTCAAAGAGGCAATATTTGAAAACAGACCATTTTTTTAGTTTCTGAAGCATGATCTTAAGGGGGGGTGGTTATCTCTTTCATCAAAAATCGGACGTTTTTAATTGAACAATAAAGGCCTACAAATGTTATTTAATTCACTTTCTGGGGTGGAGAAAAACTTTTTAAGGCCTCAGAGTGAATAAATTGGCCATTTCCATTCACATTTACACAGTCCTCAAATCTTGTGTTTAGGGCCCCTGGAAGCTTGAAAATCACTTTAAACATCTAATTTTATCTCTAAAAGTGATTATCCACGTACAAATGTGAATTGTCGTTTAAAGACGCAACATTTGAAAATGGACCATTTTTTTCATTTCTGAAGCATGTCGTAAGGGGGGTGGTTATCTCTTTCACCAAAAAAAAGTCATTTTTGATTGAACAATAAAGGCCTCCAAATTTTATTTTATTCACTTCCCGTGGAGGAGAAACACTTTTTAAGGCCGCAGAGTGAGTAAATTGGCCATTTTCATTCACTTTTACCCATTCCTCAAATCTCGTGTTTAAGGACCCTGGAAGAATGAAAATCACATTAAACATCTCATTTTATCTTTAAAAGTGATTTTCCACGTACAAATGTGAATTGTAGTTCAAAGAGGCAACATTTGAAAACAGACAATTTTTTTAGTTTCTGAAGCATGTCGTAAGGGGGGGTGGTTATCTCTTTCATCAAAAACCGGACGTTTTTTAATTGAACAATAAAGGCCTACAAATGTTATTTAATTCACTTTCTGGGGTGGAGAAAAACTTTTTAAGGCCTCAGAGTGAATAAATTGGCCATTTTCATTCACATTTACCCATTCCTCAAATCTTGTGTTTAGGGCCCCTGGAAGCTTGAAAATCACTTTAAACATCTCATTTTATCTTTAAAAGTGATTTTCCACGTACAAATAAGAATTGTAGTTCAAAGAGGCAACATTTGAAAACAGACCATTTTTTTAGTTTCTGAAGCATGTCGTAAGGGGGGGTGGTTATCTCTTTCATCAAAAATCAGACGTTTTTGATTGAACAATAAAGGCCTACAAATGTTATTTAATTCACTTTCTGGGGTGGAGAAAATTTTTTTAAGGCCTCAGAGTGAATAAATTGGCCATTTTCATTCACATTTACCCATTCCTCAAATCTTGTGTTTAGGGCCCCTGGAAGCTTGAAAATCACTGTAAACATCTAATTTTATCTCTAAAAGTGATTATCCACGTACAAATGTGAATTGTCGTTTAAAGACGCAACATTGGAAAATGGATTATTTTTTTAGTTTCTGAAGCATGTCGTAAGGGGGGGTGGTTATCTCTTTCCCCAACAAAAAGGCGTTTTTGATTGAACAATAAAGGCCTCCAAATGGTATTTTATTCACTTCCCGTGGAGGAGAAACACTTTTTAAGGCCGCACAGTGAGTAAATTGGCCATTTTCATTCACTTTTACCCATTCCTCAAATCTCGTGTTTAAGGCCCGTGGAAGCATGAAAATCACTTTAAACATCTCATTTTATCTTTAAAAGTGATTTTCCACGTACAAATGTGAATTGTAGTTCAAAGAGGCAACATTTGAAAACGGACCATTTTTTACGTTTCTGAAGCATGTCGTAAGGGGGGGGTGGTTATCTCTTTCGTCAAAAATCGGGCGTTTTTAATTGAACAATAAAGGCCTACAAATGTTATTTAATTCACTTTCTGGGGTGGAGAAAAACTTTTTAAGGCCTCAGAGTGAATAAATTGGCAATTGCCATTCACATTTACCCATTCCTCAAATCTTGTGTTTAGGGCCCCTGGAAGCTTGAAAATCACTTTAAACATCTAATTTTGTCTCTAAAAGTGATTATCCACGTACAAATGTGAATTGTCGTTTAAAGACGCAGCATTTGAAAATGGACCATTTTTTTCGTTTCTGAAGCATGTCGTAAGGGGGGGTGGTTATCTCTTTCACCAAAAAAAAGGCGTTTTTGATTGAACAATAAATGCCTCCAAATGTTATTTAGTTCACTTCCCGTGGAGGAGAAACACTTTTTAAGGCCGCAGACTGAGTAAATTGGCCATATTCATTCACTTTTACCCATTCCTCAAATCTTGTGTTTAAGGCCCCTGGAAGCATGAAAATCACTTTAAACATTTCATTTTATCTTTAAAAGTGATTTTCCACGTACAAATGTGAATTGTAGTTCAAAGAGGCAACATTTGAAAACAGACCATTTTTTTAGTTTCTGAAGCATGTCGTAAGGGGGGGTGGTTATCTCTTTCATCAAAAATCGGATGTTTTTGATTGAACAATAAAGGCCTACAAATGTTATTTAATTCACTTTCTGGGGTGGAGAAAAAAAATTTAAGGCCTCAGAGTGAATAAATTGGCCATTTTCATTCACATTTACCCATTCCTTAAGGCTTGTGTTTAGGGCCCCTGGAAGCTTGAAAATCACTTTAAACATCTAACTTTATCTCTAAAAGTGATTATCCACGTACAAATGTGAATTGTCGTTTAAAGACGCAACATTGGAAAATTGACCATTTTTTTTTTTCTGAAGCATGTCGTAAGGGGGGGGGGGTGGTTATCCCTTTCACCAAAAAAAAGGCGTTTTTGATTGAACAATAAAGGCCTCTAAATGTTATTTTATTCACTTCCCGTGGAGGAGAAACACTTTTTAAGGCCGCAGAGTGAGTAAATTGGCCATTTTCATTCACTTTTACCCATTCCTCAAATCTCGTTTTTAAGGCCCCTGGAAGCATGAAAATCACTTTAAACATCTCATTTTATCTTTAAAAGGGATTTTCTACGTACAAATGTGAATTGTAGTTCAAAGAGGCAACATTTGAAAATGGACCATTTTTTTCGTTTCTGAAATATGTCGTAAGGGGGGGTGGTTATCTCTTTCATCAAAAATCGGACGTTTTTAATTGAACAATAAAGGCCTACAAATGTTATTTAATTCACTTTCTGGGGTGGAGAAAAACTTTTTAACGCCTCAGAGTGAATAAATTGGCAATTGCCATTCACATTTACCCATTCCTCAAATCTTGTGTTTAGGGCCCCTGGAAGCTTGAAAATCACTTTAAACATCTCATTTTATCTTTAAAAGTGATTTTCCACGTACAAATGTGAATTGTAGTTCAAAGAGGCAACATTTGAAAACAGACCATTTTTTTAGTTTCTGAAGCATGTCGTAAGGGGGGGTGGTTATCTCTTTCATCAAAAATCGGATGTTTTTGATTGAACAATAAAGGCCTACAAATGTTATTTAATTCACTTTCTGGGGTGGAGAAAAAAAATTTAAGGCCTCAGAGTGAATAAATTGGCCATTTTCATTCACATTTACCCATTCCTTAAGGCTTGTGTTTAGGGCCCCTGGAAGCTTGAATATCACTTTAAACATCTAACTTTATCTCTAAAAGTGATTATCCACGTACAAATGTGAATTGTCGTTTAAAGACGCAACATTGGAAAATTGACCATTTTTTTTTTTCTGAAGCATGTCGTAAGGGGGGGTGGTTATCCCTTTCACCAAAAAAAAGGCGTTTTTGATTGAACAATAAAGGCCTCCAAATGTTATTTTATTCACTTCCCGTGGAGGAGAAACACTTTTTAAGGCCGCAGAGTGAGTAAATTGACCATTTTCATTCACTTTTACCCATTCCTCAAATCTCGTTTTTAAGGCCCCTGGAAGCATGAAAATCACTTTAAACATCTCATTTTATCTTTAAAAGGGATTTTCCACGTACAAATGTGAATTGTAGTTCAAAGAGGCATCATTTGAAAACGGACCATTTTTTACGTTTCTGAAGCATGTCGTAAGGGGGGGTGGTTATCTCTTTCGTCAAAAATCGGGCGTTTTTAATTGAACAATAAAGGCCTACAAATGTTATTTAATTCACTTTCTGGGGTGGAGAAAAACTTTTTAAGGCCTCAGAGTGAATAAATTGGCCATTTTAATTCACATTTACCCATTCCTCAAATCTTGTGTTTAGGGCCCCTGGAAGCTTGAAAATCACTTTAAACATCTCATTTTATCTTTAAAAGTGATTTTCCACGTACAAATGTGAATTGTAGTTCAAAGAGGCAACATTTGAAAACAGACCATTTTTTTAGTTTCTGAAGCATGTCGTAAGGGGGGGTGGTTATCTCTTTCATCAAAAATCGGACGTTTTTAATTGAACAATAAAGGCCTACAAATGTTATTTAATTCACTTTCTGGGGTGGAGAAAAACTTTTTAAGGCCTCAGAGTGAATAAATTGGCCATTTCCATTCACATTTACACAGTCCTCAAATCTTGTGTTTAGGGCCCCTGGAAGCTTGAAAATCACTTTAAACATCTAATTTTATCTCTAAAAGTGATTATCCACGTACAAATGTGAATTGTCGTTTAAAGACGCAACATTTGAAAATGGACCATTTTTTTCATTTCTGAAGCATGTCGTAAGGGGGGTGGTTATCTCTTTCACCAAAAAAAAGTCATTTTTGATTGAACAATAAAGGCCTCCAAATTTTATTTTATTCACTTCCCGTGGAGGAGAAACACTTTTTAAGGCCGCAGAGTGAGTAAATTGGCCATTTTCATTCACTTTTACCCATTCCTCAAATCTCGTGTTTAAGGACCCTGGAAGAATGAAAATCACATTAAACATCTCATTTTATCTTTAAAAGTGATTTTCCACGTACAAATGTGAATTGTAGTTCAAAGAGGCAACATTTGAAAACAGACAATTTTTTTAGATTCTGAAGCATGTCGTAAGGGGGGGTGGTTATCTCTTTCATCAAAAACCGGACGTTTTGAATTGAACAATAAAGGCCTACAAATGTTATTTAATTCACTTTCTGGGGTGGAGAAAAACTTTTTAAGGCCTCAGAGTGAAAAATTGGCCATTTTCATTCACATTTACCCATTCCTCAAATCTTGTGTTTAGGGCCCCTGGAAGCTTGAAAGTGATTTTCCACGTACAAATAAGAATTGTAGTTCAAAGAGGCAACATTTGAAAACAGACCATTTTTTTAGTTTCTGAAGCATGTCGTAAGGGGGGGTGGTTATCTCTTTCATCAAAAATCAGACGTTTTTGATTGAACAATAAAGGCCTACAAATGTTATTTAATTCACTTTCTGGGGTGGAGAAAATTTTTTTAAGGCCTCAGAGTGAATAAATTGGCCATTTTCATTCACATTTACCCATTCCTCAAATCTTGTGTTTAGGGCCCCTGGAAGCTTGAAAATCACTGTAAACATCTAATTTTATCTCTAAAAGTGATTATCCACGTACAAATGTGAATTGTCGTTTAAAGACGCAACATTGGAAAATGGATTATTTTTTTCGTTTCTGAAGCATGTCGTAAGGGGGGGTGGTTATCTCTTTCCCCAACAAAAAGGCGTTTTTGATTGAACAATAAAGGCCTCCAAATGGTATTTTATTCACTTCCCGTGGAGGAGAAACACTTTTTAAGGCCGCACAGTGAGTAAATTGGCCATTTTCATTCACTTTTACCCATTCCTCAAATCTCGTGTTTAAGGCCCCTGGAAGCATGAAAATCACTTTAAACATCTCATTTTATCTTTAAAAGTGATTTTCCACGTACAAATGTGAATTGTAGTTCAAAGAGGCAACATTTGAAAACGGACCATTTTTTACGTTTCTGAAGCATGTCGTAAGGGGGGGTGGTTATCTCTTTCGTCAAAAATCGGGCGTTTTTAATTGAACAATAAAGGCCTACAAATGTTATTTAATTCACTTTCTGGGGTGGAGAAAAACTTTTTAAGGCCTCAGAGTGAATAAATTGGCAATTGCCATTCACATTTACCCATTCCTCAAATCTTGTGTTTAGGGCCCCTGGAAGCTTGAAAATCACTTTAAACATCTAATTTTGTCTCTAAAAGTGATTATCCACGTACAAATGTGAATTGTCGTTTAAAGACGCAGCATTTGAAAATGGACCATTTTTTTCGTTTCTGAAGCATGTCGTAAGGGGGGGTGGTTATCTCTTTCACCAAAAAAAAGGCGTTTTTGATTGAACAATAAATGCCTCCAAATGTTATTTAGTTCACTTCCCGTGGAGGAGAAACACTTTTTAAGGCCGCAGACTGAGTAAATTGGCCATATTCATTCACTTTTACCCATTCCTCAAATCTTGTGTTTAAGGCCCCTGGAAGCATGAAAATCACTTTAAACATCTCATTTTATCTTTAAAAGTGATTTTCCACGTACAAATGTGAATTGTAGTTCAAAGAGGCAACATTTGAAAACAGACCATTTTTTTAGTTTCTGAAGCATGTCGTAAGGGGGGGTGGTTATCTCTTTCATCAAAAATCGGATGTTTTTGATTGAACAATAAAGGCCTACAAATGTTATTTAATTCACTTTCTGGGGTGGAGAAAAAAAATTTAAGGCCTCAGAGTGAATAAATTGGCCATTTTCATTCACATTTACCCATTCCTTAAGGCTTGTGTTTAGGGCCCCTGGAAGCTTGAAAATCACTTTAAACATCTAACTTTATCTCTAAAAGTGATTATCCACGTACAAATGTGAATTGTCGTTTAAAGACGCAACATTGGAAAATGGACCATTTTTTTTTTCTGAAGCATGTCGTAAGGGGGGGTGGTTATCTCTTTCACCAAAAAAAAGGCGTTTTTGATTGAACAATAAAGGCCTCCAAATGTTATTTTATTCACTTCCCGTGGAGGAGAAACACTTTTTAAGGCCGCAGAGTGAGTAAATTGGCCATTTTCATTCACTTTTACCCATTCCTCAAATCTCGTTTTTAAGGCCCCTGGAAGCATGAAAATCACTTTAAACATCTCATTTTATCTTTAAAAGGGATTTTCTACGTACAAATGTGAATTGTAGTTCAAAGAGGCAACATTTGAAAATGGACCATTTTTTTCGTTTCTGAAGTATGTCGTAAGGGGGGGTGGTTATCTCTTTCATCAAAAATCGGATGTTTTTAATTGAACAATAAAGGCCTACAAATGTTATTTAATTCACTTTCTGGGGTGGAGAAAAACTTTTTAAGGCCTCAGAGTGAATAAATTGGCAATTGCCTCTCACATTTACCCATTCCTCAAATCTTGTGTTTAGGGCCCCTGGAAGCTTGAAAATCACTTTAAACATCTTATTTTATCTCTAAAAGTGATTATCCATGTACAAATGTGAATTGTCGTTTAAAGACGCAGCATTTGAAAATGGACCATTTTTTTCGTTTCTGAAGCATGTCGTAAGGGGGGGTGGTTATCTCTTTCACCAAAAAAAAGGCGTTTTTGATTGAACAATAAAGGCCTCCAAATTTTATTTTATTCACTTCCCGTGGAGGAGAAACACTTTTTAAGGCCGCAGAGTGAGTAAATTGGCCATTTTCATTCACTTTTACCCATTCCTCAAATCTCGTGTTTAAGGCCCCTGGAAGCATGAAAATCACCTTAAACATCTCATTTTATCTTTAAAAGTGATTTTCTACGTACAAATGTGAATTGTAGTTCAAAGAGGCAACATTTGAAAATGGACCATTTTTTTCGTTTCTGAAGCATGTCGTAAGGGGGGGTGGTTATCTCTTTCACCAAAAAACAGGCGTTTTTGATTGAACAATAAAGGCCTCCAAATGTTATTTAATTCACTTCCCGTGGAGGAGAAACACTTTTTAAAGCCGCAGAGTGAGTAAATTGGCCATTTTCATTCACTTTTACCCATTTCTCAAATCTTGTGTTTGAGGCCCCTGGAAGCATGAAAATCACTTTAAACATCTCATTTTATCTTTAAAAGTGATTTTCCACGTACAAATGTGAATTGTAGTTCAAAGAGGCAACATTTGAAAACAGACCATTTTTTTAGTTTCTGAAGCATGTCGTAAGGGGGGGTGGTTATCTCTTTCATCAAAAATCAGACGTTTTTAATTGAACAATAAAGGCCTACAAATGTTATTTAACTCACTTTCTGGGGTGGAGAAAAACTTTTTAAGGCCTCAGAGTGAATAAATTGGCAATTTCCATTCACATTTACCCATTCCTCAAATCTTGTGTTTAGGGCCCCTGGAAGCTTGAAAATCACTTTAAACATCTAATTTTATCTCTAAAAGTGATTATCCACGTACAAATGTGAATTGTCGTTTAAAGACGCAACATTTGAAAATGGACCATTTTTTTCGTTTCTGAAGCATGTCGTAAGGGGGGGTGGTTATCTCTTTCACCAAAAAAAAAGCGTTTTTGATTGAACAATAAAGGCCTCCAAATGTATTTTATTCACTTCCCGTGGAGGAGAAACACAATTTAAGGCCGCAGAGTGAGTAAATTGGCCATTTTCATTCACTTTTACCCATTCCTCAAATCTCGTGTTTAAGGTCCCTGGAAGCATGAAAATCACTTAAAACATCTCATTTTATCTTTAAAAGTGATTTTCCACGTACAAATGTGAATTGTAGTTCAAAGAGGCAACATTTGAAAACAGACCATTTTTTTAGTTTCTGAAGCATGTCGTAAGGGGGGGTGGTTATCTCTTTCATCAAAAATCGGACGTTTTTAATTGAACAATAAAGGCCTACAAATGTTATTTAATTCACTTTCTGGGGTGGAGAAAAACTTTTTAAGGCCTCAGAGTGAATAAATTGGCCATTTCCATTCACATTTACACAGTCCTCAAATCTTGTGTTTAGGGCCCCTGGAAGCTTGAAAATCACTTTAAACATCTAATTTTATCTCTAAAAGTGATTATCCACGTACAAATGTGAATTGTCGTTTAAAGACGCAACATTTGAAAATGGACCATTTTTTTCATTTCTGAAGCATGTCGTAAGGGGGGTGGTTATCTCTTTCACCAAAAAAAAGTCATTTTTGATTGAACAATAAAGGCCTCCAAATTTTATTTTATTCACTTCCCGTGGAGGAGAAACACTTTTTAAGGCCGCAGAGTGAGTAAATTGGCCATTTTCATTCACTTTTACCCATTCCTCAAATCTCGTGTTTAAGGACCCTGGAAGAATGAAAATCACATTAAACATCTCATTTTATCTTTAAAAGTGATTTTCCACGTACAAATGTGAATTGTAGTTCAAAGAGGCAACATTTGAAAACAGACAATTTTTTTAGATTCTGAAGCATGTCGTAAGGGGGGGTGGTTATCTCTTTCATCAAAAACCGGACGTTTTGAATTGAACAATAAAGGCCTACAAATGTTATTTAATTCACTTCCCGTGGAGGAGAAACACTTTTTAAAGCCGCAGAGTGAGTAAATTGGCCATTTTCATTCACTTTTACCCATTTCTCAAATCTTGTGTTTGAGGCCCCTGGAAGCATGAAAATCACTTTAAACATCTCATTTTATCTTTAAAAGTGATTTTCCACGTACAATTGTGAATTGTAGTTCAAAGAGGCAACATTTGAAAACAGACCATTTTTTTAGTTTCTGAAGCATGTCGTAAGGGGGGGTGGTTATCTCTTTCATCAAAAATCAGACGTTTTTAATTGAACAATAAAGGCCTACAAATGTTATTTAACTCACTTTCTGGGGTGGAGAAAAACTTTTTAAGGCCTCAGAGTGAATAAATTGGCAATTTCCATTCACATTTACCCATTCCTCAAATCTTGTGTTTAGGGCCCCTGGAAGCTTGAAAATCACTTTAAACATCTAATTTTATCTCTAAAAGTGATTATCCACGTACAAATGTGAATTGTCGTTTAAAGACGCAACATTTGAAAATGGACCATTTTTTTCGTTTCTGAAGCATGTCGTAAGGGGGGGTGGTTATCTCTTTCACCAAAAAAAAAGCGTTTTTGATTGAACAATAAAGGCCTCCAAATGTATTTTATTCACTTCCCGTGGAGGAGAAACACAATTTAAGGCCGCAGAGTGAGTAAATTGGCCATTTTCATTCACTTTTACCCATTCCTCAAATCTCGTGTTTAAGGTCCCTGGAAGCATGAAAATCACTTAAAACATCTCATTTTATCTTTAAAAGTGATTTTCCACGTACAAATGTGAATTGTAGTTCAAAGAGGCAACATTTGAAAACAGACCATTTTTTTAGTTTCTGAAGCATGTCGTAAGGGGGGGTGGTTATCTCTTTCATCAAAAATCGGACGTTTTTAATTGAACAATAAAGGCCTACAAATGTTATTTAATTCACTTTCTGGGGTGGAGAAAAACTTTTTAAGGCCTCAGAGTGAATAAATTGGCCATTTCCATTCACATTTACACAGTCCTCAAATCTTGTGTTTAGGGCCCCTGGAAGCTTGAAAATCACTTTAAACATCTAATTTTATCTCTAAAAGTGATTATCCACGTACAAATGTGAATTGTCGTTTAAAGACGCAACATTTGAAAATGGACCATTTTTTTCATTTCTGAAGCATGTCGTAAGGGGGGTGGTTATCTCTTTCACCAAAAAAAGTCATTTTTGATTGAACAATAAAGGCCTCCAAATTTTATTTTATTCACTTCCCGTGGAGGAGAAACACTTTTTAAGGCCGCAGAGTGAGTAAATTGGCCATTTTCATTCACTTTTACCCATTCCTCAAATCTCGTGTTTAAGGACCCTGGAAGAATGAAAATCACATTAAACATCTCATTTTATCTTTAAAAGTGATTTTCCACGTACAAATGTGAATTGTAGTTCAAAGAGGCAACATTTGAAAACAGACAATTTTTTTAGATTCTGAAGCATGTCGTAAGGGGGGGTGGTTATCTCTTTCATCAAAAACCGGACGTTTTGAATTGAACAATAAAGGCCTACAAATGTTATTTAATTCACTTTCTGGGGTGGAGAAAAACTTTTTAAGGCCTCAGAGTGAATAAATTGGCCATTTTCATTCACATTTACCCATTCCTCAAATCTTGTGTTTAGGGCCCCTGGAAGCTTGAAAATCACTTTAAACATCTCATTTTATCTTTAAAAGTGATTTTCCACGTACAAATAAGAATTGTAGTTCAAAGAGGCAACATTTGAAAACAGACCATTTTTTTAGTTTCTGAAGCATGTCGTAAGGGGGGGTGGTTATCTCTTTCATCAAAAATCAGACGTTTTTGATTGAACAATAAAGGCCTACAAATGTTATTTAATTCACTTTCTGGGGTGGAGAAATTTTTTTTAAGGCCTCAGAGTGAATAAATTGGCCATTTTCATTCACATTTACCCATTCCTCAAATCTTGTGTTTAGGGCCCCTGGAAGCTTGAAAATCACTGTAAACATCTAATTTTATCTCTAAAAGTGATTATCCACGTACAAATGTGAATTGTCGTTTAAAGACGCAACATTGGAAAATGGATTATTTTTTTCGTTTCTGAAGCATGTCGTAAGGGGGGGTGGTTATCTCTTTCCCCAACAAAAAGGCGTTTTTGATTGAACAATAAAGGCCTCCAAATGGTATTTTATTCACTTCCCGTGGAGGAGAAACACTTTTTAAGGCCGCACAGTGAGTAAATTGGCCATTTTCATTCACTTTTACCCATTCCTCAAATCTCGTGTTTAAGGCCCCTGGAAGCATGAAAATCACTTTAAACATCTCATTTTATCTTTAAAAGTGATTTTCCACGTACAAATGTGAATTGTAGTTCAAAGAGGCAACATTTGAAAACGGACCATTTTTTACGTTTCTGAAGCATGTCGTAAGGGGGGGTGGTTATCTCTTTCGTCAAAAATCGGGCGTTTTTAATTGAACAATAAAGGCCTACAAATGTTATTTAATTCACTTTCTGGGGTGGAGAAAAACTTTTTAAGGCCTCAGAGTGAATAAATTGGCAATTGCCATTCACATTTACCCATTCCTCAAATCTTGTGTTTAGGGCCCCTGGAAGCTTGAAAATCACTTTAAACATCTAATTTTGTCTCTAAAAGTGATTATCCACGTACAAATGTGAATTGTCGTTTAAAGATGCAGCATTTGAAAATGGACCATTTTTTTCGTTTCTGAAGCATGTCGTAAGGGGGGGTGGTTATCTCTTTCACCAAAAAAAAGGCGTTTTTGATTGAACAATAAATGCCTCCAAATGTTATTTAGTTCACTTCCCGTGGAGGAGAAACACTTTTTAAGGCCACAGACTGAGTAAATTGGCCATATTCATTCACTTTTACCCATTCCTCAAATCTTGTGTTTAAGGCCCCTGGAAGCATGAAAATCACTTTAAACATCTCATTTTATCTTTAAAAGTGATTTTCCACGTACAAATGTGAATTGTAGTTCAAAGAGGCAACATTTGAAAACAGACCATTTTTTTAGTTTCTGAAGCATGTCGTAAGGGGGGGTGGTTATCTCTTTCATCAAAAATCGGATGTTTTTGATTGAACAATAAAGGCCTACAAATGTTATTTAATTCACTTTCTGGGGTGGAGAAAAAAAATTTAAGGCCTCAGAGTGAATAAATTGGCCATTTTCATTCACATTTACCCATTCCTTAAGGCTTGTGTTTAGGGCCCCTGGAAGCTTGAAAATCACTTTAAACATCTAACTTTATCTCTAAAAGTGATTATCCACGTACAAATGTGAATTGTCGTTTAAAGACGCAACATTGGAAAATGGACCATTTTTTTTTTTTCTGAAGCATGTCGTAAGGGGGGTGGTTATCTCTTTCACCAAAAAAAAGTCATTTTTGATTGAACAATAAAGGCCTCCAAATTTTATTTTATTCACTTCCCGTGGAGGAGAAACACTTTTTAAGGCCGCAGAGTGAGTAAATTGGCCATTTTCATTCACTTTTACCCATTCCTCAAATCTCGTGTTTAAGGACCCTGGAAGAATGAAAATCACATTAAACATCTCATTTTATCTTTAAAAGTGATTTTCCACGTACAAATGTGAATTGTAGTTCAAAGAGGCAACATTTGAAAACAGACAATTTTTTTAGATTCTGAAGCATGTCGTAAGGGGGGGTGGTTATCTCTTTCATCAAAAACCGGACGTTTTGAATTGAACAATAAAGGCCTACAAATGTTATTTAATTCACTTTCTGGGGTGGAGAAAAACTTTTTAAGGCCTCAGAGTGAATAAATTGGCCATTTTCATTCACATTTACCCATTCCTCAAATCTTGTGTTTAGGGCCCCTGGAAGCTTGAAAATCACTTTAAACATCTCATTTTATCTTTAAAAGTGATTTTCCACGTACAAATAAGAATTGTAGTTCAAAGAGGCAACATTTGAAAACAGACCATTTTTTTAGTTTCTGAAGCATGTCGTAAGGGGGGGTGGTTATCTCTTTCATCAAAAATCAGACGTTTTTGATTGAACAATAAAGGCCTACAAATGTTATTTAATTCACTTTCTGGGGTGGAGAAAATTTTTTTAAGGCCTCAGAGTGAATAAATTGGCCATTTTCATTCACATTTACCCATTCCTCAAATCTTGTGTTTAGGGCCCCTGGAAGCTTGAAAATCACTGTAAACATCTAATTTTATCTCTAAAAGTGATTATCCACGTACAAATGTGAATTGTCGTTTAAAGACGCAACATTGGAAAATGGATTATTTTTTTCGTTTCTGAAGCATGTCGTAAGGGGGGGTGGTTATCTCTTTCCCCAACAAAAAGGCGTTTTTGATTGAACAATAAAGGCCTCCAAATGGTATTTTATTCACTTCCCGTGGAGGAGAAACACTTTTTAAGGCCGCACAGTGAGTAAATTGGCCATTTTCATTCACTTTTACCCATTCCTCAAATCTCGTGTTTAAGGCCCCTGGAAGCATGAAAATCACTTTAAACATCTCATTTTATCTTTAAAAGTGATTTTCCACGTACAAATGTGAATTGTAGTTCAAAGAGGCAACATTTGAAAACGGACCATTTTTTACGTTTCTGAAGCATGTCGTAAGGGGGGGTGGTTATCTCTTTCGTCAAAAATCGGGCGTTTTTAATTGAACAATAAAGGCCTACAAATGTTATTTAATTCACTTTCTGGGGTGGAGAAAAACTTTTTAAGGCCTCAGAGTGAATAAATTGGCAATTGCCATTCACATTTACCCATTCCTCAAATCTTGTGTTTAGGGCCCCTGGAAGCTTGAAAATCACTTTAAACATCTAATTTTGTCTCTAAAAGTGATTATCCACGTACAAATGTGAATTGTCGTTTAAAGACGCAGCATTTGAAAATGGACCATTTTTTTCGTTTCTGAAGCATGTCGTAAGGGGGGGTGGTTATCTCTTTCACCAAAAAAAAGGCGTTTTTGATTGAACAATAAATGCCTCCAAATGTTATTTAGTTCACTTCCCGTGGAGGAGAAACACTTTTTAAGGCCACAGACTGAGTAAATTGGCCATATTCATTCACTTTTACCCATTCCTCAAATCTTGTGTTTAAGGCCCCTGGAAGCATGAAAATCACTTTAAACATCTCATTTTATCTTTAAAAGTGATTTTCCACGTACAAATGTGAATTGTAGTTCAAAGAGGCAACATTTGAAAACAGACCATTTTTTTAGTTTCTGAAGCATGTCGTAAGGGGGGGTGGTTATCTCTTTCATCAAAAATCGGATGTTTTTGATTGAACAATAAAGGCCTACAAATGTTATTTAATTCACTTTCTGGGGTGGAGAAAAAAAATTTAAGGCCTCAGAGTGAATAAATTGGCCATTTTCATTCACATTTACCCATTCCTTAAGGCTTGTGTTTAGGGCCCCTGGAAGCTTGAAAATCACTTTAAACATCTAACTTTATCTCTAAAAGTGATTATCCACGTACAAATGTGAATTGTCGTTTAAAGACGCAACATTGGAAAATGGACCATTTTTTTTTTTTCTGAAGCATGTCGTAAGGGGGGTGGTTATCTCTTTCACCAAAAAAAAGTCATTTTTGATTGAACAATAAAGGCCTCCAAATTTTATTTTATTCACTTCCCGTGGAGGAGAAACACTTTTTAAGGCCGCAGAGTGAGTAAATTGGCCATTTTCATTCACTTTTACCCATTCCTCAAATCTCGTGTTTAAGGACCCTGGAAGAATGAAAATCACATTAAACATCTCATTTTATCTTTAAAAGTGATTTTCCACGTACAAATGTGAATTGTAGTTCAAAGAGGCAACATTTGAAAACAGACAATTTTTTTAGATTCTGAAGCATGTCGTAAGGGGGGGTGGTTATCTCTTTCATCAAAAACCGGACGTTTTGAATTGAACAATAAAGGCCTACAAATGTTATTTAATTCACTTTCTGGGGTGGAGAAAAACTTTTTAAGGCCTCAGAGTGAATAAATTGGCCATTTTCATTCACATTTACCCATTCCTCAAATCTTGTGTTTAGGGCCCCTGGAAGCTTGAAAATCACTTTAAACATCTCATTTTATCTTTAAAAGTGATTTTCCACGTACAAATAAGAATTGTAGTTCAAAGAGGCAACATTTGAAAACAGACCATTTTTTTAGTTTCTGAAGCATGTCGTAAGGGGGGGTGGTTATCTCTTTCATCAAAAATCAGACGTTTTTGATTGAACAATAAAGGCCTACAAATGTTATTTAATTCACTTTCTGGGGTGGAGAAAATTTTTTTAAGGCCTCAGAGTGAATAAATTGGCCATTTTCATTCACATTTACCCATTCCTCAAATCTTGTGTTTAGGGCCCCTGGAAGCTTGAAAATCACTGTAAACATCTAATTTTATCTCTAAAAGTGATTATCCACGTACAAATGTGAATTGTCGTTTAAAGACGCAACATTGGAAAATGGATTATTTTTTTCGTTTCTGAAGCATGTCGTAAGGGGGGGTGGTTATCTCTTTCCCCAACAAAAAGGCGTTTTTGATTGAACAATAAAGGCCTCCAAATGGTATTTTATTCACTTCCCGTGGAGGAGAAACACTTTTTAAGGCCGCACAGTGAGTAAATTGGCCATTTTCATTCACTTTTACCCATTCCTCAAATCTCGTGTTTAAGGCCCCTGGAAGCATGAAAATCACTTTAAACATCTCATTTTATCTTTAAAAGTGATTTTCCACGTACAAATGTGAATTGTAGTTCAAAGAGGCAACATTTGAAAACGGACCATTTTTTACGTTTCTGAAGCATGTCGTAAGGGGGGGTGGTTATCTCTTTCGTCAAAAATCGGGCGTTTTTAATTGAACAATAAAGGCCTACAAATGTTATTTAATTCACTTTCTGGGGTGGAGAAAAACTTTTTAAGGCCTCAGAGTGAATAAATTGGCAATTGCCATTCACATTTACCCATTCCTCAAATCTTGTGTTTAGGGCCCCTGGAAGCTTGAAAATCACTTTAAACATCTAATTTTGTCTCTAAAAGTGATTATCCACGTACAAATGTGAATTGTCGTTTAAAGACGCAGCATTTGAAAATGGACCATTTTTTTCGTTTCTGAAGCATGTCGTAAGGGGGGGTGGTTATCTCTTTCACCAAAAAAAAGGCGTTTTTGATTGAACAATAAATGCCTCCAAATGTTATTTAGTTCACTTCCCGTGGAGGAGAAACACTTTTTAAGGCCGCAGACTGAGTAAATTGGCCATATTCATTCACTTTTACCCATTCCTCAAATCTTGTGTTTAAGGCCCCTGGAAGCATGAAAATCACTTTAAACATCTCATTTTATCTTTAAAAGTGATTTTCCACGTACAAATGTGAATTGTAGTTCAAAGAGGCAACATTTGAAAACAGACCATTTTTTTAGTTTCTGAAGCATGTCGTAAGGGGGGGTGGTTATCTCTTTCATCAAAAATCGGATGTTTTTGATTGAACAATAAAGGCCTACAAATGTTATTTAATTCACTTTCTGGGGTGGAGAAAAAAAATTTAAGGCCTCAGAGTGAATAAATTGGCCATTTTCATTCACATTTACCCATTCCTTAAGGCTTGTGTTTAGGGCCCCTGGAAGCTTGAAAATCACTTTAAACATCTAACTTTATCTCTAAAAGTGATTATCCACGTACAAATGTGAATTGTCGTTTAAAGACGCAACATTGGAAAATGGACCATTTTTTTTTTTTCTGAAGCATGTCGTAAGGGGGGGTGGTTATCTCTTTCACCAAAAAAAAGGCGTTTTTGATTGAACAATAAAGGCCTCCAAATGTTATTTTATTCACTTCCCGTGGAGGAGAAACACTTTTTAAGGCCGCAGAGTGAGTAAATTGGCCATTTTCATTCACTTTTACCCATTCCTCAAATCTCGTTTTTAAGGCCCCTGGAAGCATGAAAATCACTTTAAACATCTCATTTTATCTTTAAAAGGGATTTTCTACGTACAAATGTGAATTGTAGTTCAAAGAGGCAACATTTGAAAATGGACCATTTTTTTCGTTTCTGAAGTATGTCGTAAGGGGGGGTGGTTATCTCTTTCATCAAAAATCGGATGTTTTTAATTGAACAATAAAGGCCTACAAATGTTATTTAATTCACTTTCTGGGGTGGAGAAAAACTTTTTAAGGCCTCAGAGTGAATAAATTGGCAATTGCCTCTCACATTTACCCATTCCTCAAATCTTGTGTTTAGGGCCCCTGGAAGCTTGAAAATCACTTTAAACATCTTATTTTATCTCTAAAAGTGATTATCCATGTACAAATGTGAATTGTCGTTTAAAGACGCAGCATTTGAAAATGGACCATTTTTTTCGTTTCTGAAGCATGTCGTAAGGGGGGGTGGTTATCTCTTTCACCAAAAAAAAGGCGTTTTTGATTGAACAATAAAGGCCTCCAAATTTTATTTTATTCACTTCCCGTGGAGGAGAAACACTTTTTAAGGCCGCAGAGTGAGTAAATTGGCCATTTTCATTCACTTTTACCCATTCCTCAAATCTCGTGTTTAAGGCCCCTGGAAGCATGAAAATCACCTTAAACATCTCATTTTATCTTTAAAAGTGATTTTCCACGTACAAATGTGAATTGTAGTTCAAAGAGGCATCATTTGAAAACGGACCATGTTTTACGTTTCTGAAGCATGTCGTAAGGGGGGGTGGTTATCTCTTTCGTCAAAAATCGGGCGTTTTTAATTGAACAATAAAGGCCTACAAATGTTATTTAATTCACTTTCTGGGGTGGAGAAAAACTTTTTAAGGCCTCAGAGTGAATAAATTGGCCATTTTCATTCACATTTACCCATTCCTCAAATCTTGTGTTTAGGGCCCCTGGAAGCTTGAAAATCACTTTAAACATCTCATTTTATCTTTAAAAGTGATTTTCCACGTACAAATAAGAATTGTAGTTCAAAGAGGCAACATTTGAAAACAGACCATTTTTTTAGTTTCTGAAGCATGTCGTAAGGGGGGGTGGTTATCTCTTTCATCAAAAATCAGACGTTTTTGATTGAACAATAAAGGCCTACAAATGTTATTTAATTCACTTTCTGGGGTGGAGAAAATTTTTTTAAGGCCTCAGAGTGAATAAATTGGCCATTTTCATTCACATTTACCCATTCCTCAAATCTTGTGTTTAGGGCCCCTGGAAGCTTGAAAATCACTGTAAACATCTAATTTTATCTCTAAAAGTGATTATCCACGTACAAATGTGAATTGTCGTTTAAAGACGCAACATTGGAAAATGGATTATTTTTTTCGTTTCTGAAGCATGTCGTAAGGGGGGGTGGTTATCTCTTTCCCCAACAAAAAGGCGTTTTTGATTGAACAATAAAGGCCTCCAAATGGTATTTTATTCACTTCCCGTGGAGGAGAAACACTTTTTAAGGCCGCACAGTGAGTAAATTGGCCATTTTCATTCACTTTTACCCATTCCTCAAATCTCGTGTTTAAGGCCCCTGGAAGCATGAAAATCACTTTAAACATCTCATTTTATCTTTAAAAGTGATTTTCCACGTACAAATGTGAATTGTAGTTCAAAGAGGCAACATTTGAAAACGGACCATTTTTTACGTTTCTGAAGCATGTCGTAAGGGGGGGTGGTTATCTCTTTCGTCAAAAATCGGGCGTTTTTAATTGAACAATAAAGGCCTACAAATGTTATTTAATTCACTTTCTGGGGTGGAGAAAAACTTTTTAAGGCCTCAGAGTGAATAAATTGGCAATTGCCATTCACATTTACCCATTCCTCAAATCTTGTGTTTAGGGCCCCTGGAAGCTTGAAAATCACTTTAAACATCTAATTTTGTCTCTAAAAGTGATTATCCACGTACAAATGTGAATTGTCGTTTAAAGACGCAGCATTTGAAAATGGACCATTTTTTTCGTTTCTGAAGCATGTCGTAAGGGGGGGTGGTTATCTCTTTCACCAAAAAAAAGGCGTTTTTGATTGAACAATAAATGCCTCCAAATGTTATTTAGTTCACTTCCCGTGGAGGAGAAACACTTTTTAAGGCCGCAGACTGAGTAAATTGGCCATATTCATTCACTTTTACCCATTCCTCAAATCTTGTGTTTAAGGCCCCTGGAAGCATGAAAATCACTTTAAACATCTCATTTTATCTTTAAAAGTGATTTTCCACGTACAAATGTGAATTGTAGTTCAAAGAGGCAACATTTGAAAACAGACCATTTTTTTAGTTTCTGAAGCATGTCGTAAGGGGGGGTGGTTATCTCTTTCATCAAAAATCGGATGTTTTTGATTGAACAATAAAGGCCTACAAATGTTATTTAATTCACTTTCTGGGGTGGAGAAAAAAAATTTAAGGCCTCAGAGTGAATAAATTGGCCATTTTCATTCACATTTACCCATTCCTTAAGGCTTGTGTTTAGGGCCCCTGGAAGCTTGAAAATCACTTTAAACATCTAACTTTATCTCTAAAAGTGATTATCCACGTACAAATGTGAATTGTCGTTTAAAGACGCAACATTGGAAAATGGACCATTTTTTTTTTTTCTGAAGCATGTCGTAAGGGGGGGTGGTTATCTCTTTCACCAAAAAAAAGGCGTTTTTGATTGAACAATAAAGGCCTCCAAATGTTATTTTATTCACTTCCCGTGGAGGAGAAACACTTTTTAAGGCCGCAGAGTGAGTAAATTGGCCATTTTCATTCACTTTTACCCATTCCTCAAATCTCGTTTTTAAGGCCCCTGGAAGCATGAAAATCACTTTAAACATCTCATTTTATCTTTAAAAGGGATTTTCTACGTACAAATGTGAATTGTAGTTCAAAGAGGCAACATTTGAAAATGGACCATTTTTTTCGTTTCTGAAGTATGTCGTAAGGGGGGGTGGTTATCTCTTTCATCAAAAATCGGATGTTTTTAATTGAACAATAAAGGCCTACAAATGTTATTTAATTCACTTTCTGGGGTGGAGAAAAACTTTTTAAGGCCTCAGAGTGAATAAATTGGCAATTGCCTCTCACATTTACCCATTCCTCAAATCTTGTGTTTAGGGCCCCTGGAAGCTTGAAAATCACTTTAAACATCTTATTTTATCTCTAAAAGTGATTATCCATGTACAAATGTGAATTGTCGTTTAAAGACGCAGCATTTGAAAATGGACCATTTTTTTCGTTTCTGAAGCATGTCGTAAGGGGGGGTGGTTATCTCTTTCACCAAAAAAAAGGCGTTTTTGATTGAACAATAAAGGCCTCCAAATTTTATTTTATTCACTTCCCGTGGAGGAGAAACACTTTTTAAGGCCGCAGAGTGAGTAAATTGGCCATTTTCATTCACTTTTACCCATTCCTCAAATCTCGTGTTTAAGGCCCCTGGAAGCATGAAAATCACCTTAAACATCTCATTTTATCTTTAAAAGTGATTTTCTACGTACAAATGTGAATTGTAGTTCAAAGAGGCAACATTTGAAAATGGACCATTTTTTTCGTTTCTGAAGCATGTCGTAAGGGGGGGTGGTTATCTCTTTCACCAAAAAACAGGCGTTTTTGATTGAACAATAAAGGCCTCCAAATGTTATTTAATTCACTTCCCGTGGAGGAGAAACACTTTTTAAAGCCGCAGAGTGAGTAAATTGGCCATTTTCATTCACTTTTACCCATTTCTCAAATCTTGTGTTTGAGGCCCCTGGAAGCATGAAAATCACTTTAAACATCTCATTTTATCATTAAAAGTGATTTTCCACGTACAAATGTGAATTGTAGTTCAAAGAGGCAACATTTGAAAACAGACCATTTTTTTAGTTTCTGAAGCATGTCGTAAGGGGGGGTGGTTATCTCTTTCATCAAAAATCAGACGTTTTTAATTGAACAATAAAGGCCTACAAATGTTATTTAACTCACTTTCTGGGGTGGAGAAAAACTTTTTAAGGCCTCAGAGTGAATAAATTGGCAATTTCCATTCACATTTACCCATTCCTCAAATCTTGTGTTTAGGGCCCCTGGAAGCTTGAAAATCACTTTAAACATCTAATTTTATCTCTAAAAGTGATTATCCACGTACAAATGTGAATTGTCGTTTAAAGACGCAACATTTGAAAATGGACCATTTTTTTCGTTTCTGAAGCATGTCGTAAGGGGGGGTGGTTATCTCTTTCACCAAAAAAAAAGCGTTTTTGATTGAACAATAAAGGCCTCCAAATGTATTTTATTCACTTCCCGTGGAGGAGAAACACAATTTAAGGCCGCAGAGTGAGTAAATTGGCCATTTTCATTCACTTTTACCCATTCCTCAAATCTCGTGTTTAAGGTCCCTGGAAGCATGAAAATCACTTAAAACATCTCATTTTATCTTTAAAAGTGATTTTCCACGTACAAATGTGAATTGTAGTTCAAAGAGGCAACATTTGAAAACGGACCATTTTTTACGTTTCTGAAGCATGTCGTAAGGGGGGGGTGGTTATCTCTTTCATCAAAAATCGGATGTTTTTAATTGAACAATAAAGGCCTACAAATGGTATTTAATTCACTTTCTGGGGTGGAGAAAAACTTTTTAAGGCCTCAGAGTGAATACATTGGCCATTTTCATTCACATTTACCCATTCCTCAAATCTTGTGTTTAGGGCCCCTGGAAGCTTGAAAATCACTTTAAACATCTCATTTTATCTTTAAAAGTGATTTTCCACGTACAAATGTGAATTGTAGTTCAAAGAGGCAACATTTGAAAATGGACCATTTTTTTCGTTTCTGAAGCATGTCGTAAGGGGGGGTGGTTATCTCTTTCACCAAAAAACAGGCGTTTTTGATTGAACAATAAAGGCCTCCAAATGTTATTTAATTCACTTCCCGTGGAGGAGAAACACTTTTTAAGGCCGCAGAGTGAGTAAATTGGCCATTTTCATTCACTTTTACCCATTTCTCAAATCTTGTGTTTGAGGCCCCTGGAAGCATGAAAATCACTTTAAACATCTCATTTTATCTTTAAAAGTGATTTTCCACGTACAAATGTGAATTGTAGTTCAAAGAGGCAACATTTGAAAACGGACCATTTTTTACGTTTCTGAAGCTTGTCGTAAGGGGGGGTGGTTATCTCTTTCGTCAAAAATCGGGCGTTTTCGCTTGAACAATAAAGGCCTACAAATGTTATTTAGTTCACTTCCCGTGGAGGAGAAACACTTTTTAAGGCCGCAGAGTGAGTAAATTGGCCATATTCATTCACTTTTACCCATTCCTCAAATCTTGTGTTTAAGGCCCCTGGAAGCATGAAAATCACTTTAAACATCTCATTTTATCTTTAAAAGTGATTTTCCACGTACAAATAAGAATTGTAGTTCAAAGAGGCAACATTTGAAAACAGACCATTTTTTTAGTTTCTGAAGCATGTCGTAATGGGGGGTGGTTATCTCTTTCATCAAAAATCGGATGTTTTTGATTGAACAATAAAGGCCTACAAATGTTATTTAATTCACTTTCTGGGGTGGAGAAAAACTTTTTAAGGCCTCAGAGTGAATAAATTGGCAATTGCCATTCACATTTACCCATTCCTCAAATCTTGTGTTTAGGGCCCCTGGAAGCTTGAAAATCACTTTAAACATCTAACTTTATCTCTAAAAGTGATTATCCACGTACAAATGTGAATTGTCGTTTAAAGACGCAACATTGGAAAATGGACCATTTTTTTTTTTTCTGAAGCATGTCGTAAGGGGGGGTGGTTATCCCTTTCACCAAAAAAAAGGCGTTTTTGATTGAACAATAAAGGCCTCCAAATGTTATTTTATTCACTTCCCGTGGAGGAGAAACACTTTTTAAGGCCGCAGAGTGAGTAAATTGGCCATTTTCATTCACTTTTACCCATTCCTCAAATCTCGTTTTTAAGGCCCCTGGAAGCATGAAAATCACTTTAAACATCTCATTTTATCTTTAAAAGGGATTTTCTACGTACAAATGTGAATTGTAGTTCAAAGAGGCAACATTTGAAAATGGACCATTTTTTTCGTTTCTGAAGTATGTCGTAAGGGGGGGTGGTTATCTCTTTCACCAACAAAAAGGCGTTTTTAATTGAACAATAAAGGCCTACAAATGTTATTTAATTC
Source organism: Triturus cristatus (assembly GCF_964204655.1). Lineage (NCBI taxonomy): Eukaryota > Metazoa > Chordata > Amphibia > Caudata > Salamandridae > Triturus > Triturus cristatus. The sequence goes on from NC_140590.1 coordinate 1,208,798,586, forward strand.
ACTTTCTGGGGTGGAGAAAAACTTTTTAAGGCCTCAGAGTGAATAAATTGGCAATTGCCATTCACATTTACCCATTACTCAAATCTTGTGTTTAGGGCCCCTGGAAGCTTGAAAATCACTTTAAACATCTTATTTTATCTCTAAAAGTGATTATCCACGTACAAATGTGAATTGTCGTTTAAAGACGCAGCATTTGAAAATGGACCATTTTTTTCGTTTCTGAAGCATGTCGTAAGGGGGGGTGGTTATCTCTTTCACCAAAAAAAAGGCGTTTTTGATTGAACAATAAAGGCCTCCAAATGTTATTTAATTCACTTCCCGTGGAGGAGAAACACTTTTTAAGGCCGCAGAGTGAGTAAATTGGCCATTTTCATTCACTTTTACCCATTCCTCAAATCTCGTGTTTAAGGCCCCTGGAAGCATGAAAATCACTTTAAACATCTCATTTTATCTTTAAAAGTGATTTTCTACGTACAAATGTGAATTGTAGTTCAAAGAGGAAACATTTGAAAATGGACCATTTTTTTCGTTTCTGAAGCATGTCGTAAGGGGGGGTGGTTATCTCTTTCACCAAAAAACAGGCGTTTTTGATTGAACAATAAAGGCCTACAAATGTTATTTAATTCACTTTCTGGGGTGGAGAAAAACTTTTTAAGGCCTCAGAGTGAATAAATTGGCCATTTCCATTTACACAGTCCTCAAATCTTGTGTTTAGGGCCCCTGGAAGCTTGAAAATCACTTTAAACATCTAATGTTATCTCTAAAAGTGATTATCCACGTACAAATGTGAATTGTCGTTTAAAGACGCAACATTTGAAAATGGACCATTTTTTTCATTTCTGAAGCATGTCGTAAGGGGGGGTGGTTATCTCTTTCACCAAAAAAAAGGCATTTTTGATTGAACAATAAAGGCCTCCAAATTTTATTTTATTCACTTCCCGTGGAGGAGAAACACTTTTTAAGGCCGCAGAGTGAGTAAATTGGACATTTTCATTCACTTTTACCCATTCCTCAAATCTCGTGTTTAAGGCCCCTGGAAGCATGAAAATCACCTTAAACATCTCATTTTATCTTTAAAAGTGATTTTCTACGTACAAATGTGAATTGTAGTTCAAAGAGGCAACATTTGAAAATGGACCATTTTTTTCGTTTCTGAAGCATGTCGTAAGGGGGGGTGGTTATCTCTTTCACCAAAAAACAGGCGTTTTTGATTGAACAATAAAGGCCTCCAAATGGTATTTTATTCACTTCCCGTGGAGGAGAAACACTTTTTAAGGCCGCACAGTGAGTAAATTGGCCATTTTCATTCACTTTTACCCATTCCTCAAATCTCGTGTTTAAGGCCCCTGGAAGCATGAAAATCACTTTAAACATCTCATTTTATCTTTAAAAGTGATTTTCCACGTACAAATGTGAATTGTAGTTCAAAGAGGCAACATTTGAAAACGGACCATTTTTTACGTTTCTGAAGCATGTCGTAAGGGGGGGTGGTTATCTCTTTCGTCAAAAATTGGGCGTTTTTAATTGAACAATAAAGGCCTACAAATGTTATTTAATTCACTTTCTGGGGTGGAGAAAAACTTTATAAGGCCTCAGAGTGAATAAATTGGCAATTGCCATTCACATTTACCCATTCCTCAAATCTTGTGTTTAGGGCCCCTGGAAGCTTGAAAATCACTTTAAACATCTAATTTTGTCTCTAAAAGTGATTATCCACGTACAAATGTGAATTGTCGTTTAAAGACGCAGCATTTGAAAATGGACCTTTTTTTTCGTTTCTGAAGCATGTCGTAAGGGGGTTGGTTATCTCTTTCACCAAAAAACAGGCGTTTTTGATTGAACAATAAAGGCCTCCAAATGTTATTTAATTCACTTCCCGTGGAGGAGAAACACTTTTTAAGGCCGCAGAGTGAGTAAATTGGCCATTTTCATTCACTTTTACCCATTTCTCAAATCTTGTGTTTGAGGCCCCTGGAAGCATGAAAATCACTTTAAGCATCTCATTTTATCTTTAAAAGTGATTTTCCACGTACAAATGTGAATTGTAGTTCAAAGAGGCAACATTTGAAAACGGACCATTTTTTACGTTTCTGAAGCATGTCGTAAGGGGGGATGGTTATCTCTTTCATCAAAAATCGGATGTTTTTAATTGAACAATAAAGGCCTACAAATGTTATTTAATTCAGCATGAAAATCACTTTAAACATCTCATTTTATCTTTAAAAGTGATTTTCCACGTACAAATAAGAATTGTAGTTCAAAGAGGCAACATTTGAAAACAGACCATTTTTTACGTTTCTGAAGCATGTCGTAAGGGGGGGTGGTTATCTCTTTCATCAAAAATCGGACGTTTTTGATTGAACAATAAAGGCCCACAAATGTTATTTAATTCACTTTCTGGGGTGGAGAAAATTTTTTGAAGGCCTCAGAGTGAATAAATTGACCATTTTCATTCACATTTACCCATTCCTTAAGGCTTGTGTTTAGGGCCCATGGAAGCTTGAAAATCACTTTAAACATCTAATTTTATCTCTAAAAGTGATTATCCACGTACAAATGTGAACTGTAGTTCAAAGAGGCAACATTTGAAAATTGACCATTTTTTTCGTTTCTGAAGCATGTCGTAAGGGGGGGTGGTTATCTCTTTCACCAAAAAACAGGCGTTTTTGATTGAACAATAAAGGCCTCCAAATGTTATTTTATTCACTTCCCGTGGAGGAGAAACACTTTTTAAGGCCGCAGAGTGAGTAAATTGGCCATTTTCATTCACTTTTACCCATTTCTCAAATCTTGTGTTTAGGGCCCCTGGAAGCTTGAAAATCACTTTAAACATCTCATTTTATCTCTAAAAGTGATTATCCACGAACAATGTTAATTGTAGTTGAAAGACGCAACATTTGAAAACGGGCCATTTTATTCGTTTCTGAAGCATGTCGTAAGGGGGGGTGGTTATCTCTTTCACCAACAAAAAGGCGTTTTTAATTGAACAATAAAGGCCTACAAATGTTATTTAATTCACTTTCTGGGGTGGAGAAAAACTTTTTAAGGCCTCAGAGTGAATAAATTGGCAATTGCCATTCACATTTACCCATTACTCAAATCTTGTGTTTAGGGCCCCTGGAAGCTTGAAAATCACTTTAAACATCTTATTTTATCTCTAAAAGTGATTATCCACGTACAAATGTGAATTGTCGTTTAAAGACGCAGCATTTGAAAATGGACCATTTTTTTCGTTTCTGAAGCATGTCGTAAGGGGGGGTGGTTATCTCTTTCACCAAAAAAAAGGCGTTTTTGATTGAACAATAAAGGCCTCCAAATTTTATTTTAGTCACTTCCCGTGGAGGAGAAACACTTTTTAAGGCCGCAGAGTGAGTAAATTGGCCATTTTCATTCACTTTTACCCATTCCTCAAATCTCGTGTTTAAGGCCCCTGGAAGCATGAAAATCACTTTAAACATCTCATTTTATCTTTAAAAGTGATTTTCTACGTACAAATGTGAATTGTAGTTCAAAGAGGCAACATTTGAAAATGGACCATTTTTTTCGTTTCTGAAGCATGTCGTAAGGGGGGGTGGTTATCTCTTTCACCAAAAAACAGGCGTTTTTGATTGAACAATAAAGGCCTCCAAATGGTATTTAATTCACTTCCCGTGGAGGAGAAACACTTTTTAAGGCCGCAGAGTGAGTAAATTGGCCATTTTCATTCACTTTTACCCATTTCTCAAATCTTGTGTTTGAGGCCCCTGGAAGCATGAAAATCACTTTAAACATCTCATTTTATCTTTAAAAGTGATTTTCCATGTACAAATGTGAATTGTAGTTCAAAGAGGCAACATTTGAAAACAGACCATTTTTTTAGTTTCTGAAGCATGTCGTAAGGGGGGGTGGTTATCTCTTTCATCAAAAATCGGACGTTTTTAATTGAACAATAAAGGCCTACAAATGTTATTTAATTCACTTTCTGGGGTGGAGAAAAACTTTTTAAGGCCTCAGAGTGAATAAATTGGCAATTGCCATTCACATTTACCCATTCCTCAAATCTTGTGTTTAGGGCCCCTGGAAGCTTGAAAATCACTTTAAACATCTTATTTTATCTCTAAAAGTGATTATCCACGTACAAATGTGAATTGTCGTTTAAAGACGCAGCATTTGAAAATGGACCATTTTTTTCGTTTCTGAAGCATGTCGTAAGGGGGGGTGGTTATCTCTTTCACCAAAAAAAAGGCGTTTTTGATTGAACAATAAAGGCCTCCAAATTTTATTTTATTCACTTCCCGTGGAGGAGAAACACTTTTTAAGGCCGCAGAGTGAGTAAATTGGCCATTTTCATTCACTTTTACCCATTCCTCAAATCTCGTGTTTAAGGCCCCTGGAAGCATGAAAATCACTTTAAACATCTCATTTTATCTTTAAAAGTGATTTTCTACGTACAAATGTGAATTGTAGTTCAAAGAGGCAACATTTGAAAATGGACCATTTTTTTCGTTTCTGAAGCATGTCGTAAGGGGGGGTGGTTATCTCTTTCACCAAAAAACAGGCGTTTTTGATTGAACAATAAAGGCCTCCAAATGTTATTTAATTCACTTCCCGTGGAGGAGAAACACTTTTTAAGGCCGCAGAGTGAGTAAATTGGCCATTTTCATTCACTTTTACCCATTTCTCAAATCTTGTGTTTGAGGCCCCTGGAAGCATGAAAATCACTTTAAACATCTCATTTTATCTTTAAAAGTGATTTTCCACGTACAAATGTGAATTGTAGTTCAAAGAGGCAACATTTGAAAGCAGACCATTTTTTTAGTTTCTGAAGCATGTCGTAAGGGGGGGTGGTTATCTCTTTCATCAAAAATCGGACGTTTTTAATTGAACAATAAAGGCCTACAAATGTTATTTAATTCACTTTCTGGGGTGGAGAAAAACTTTTTAAGGCCTCAGAGTGAATAAATTGGCAATTTCCATTCACATTTACCCATTCCTCAAATCTTGTGTTTAGGGCCCCTGGAAGCTTGAAAATCACTTTAAACATCTAATTTTATCTCTAAAAGTGATTATCCACGTACAAATGTGAATTGTCGTTTAAAGACGCAGCATTTGAAAATGGACCATTTTTTTCGTTTCTGAAGCATGTCGTAAGGGGGGGTGGTTATCTCTTTCACCAAAAAAAAGGCGTTTTTGATTGAACAATAAAGGCCTCCAAATTTTATTTTATTCACTTCCCGTGGAGGAGAAACACTTTTTAAGGCCGCAGAGTGAGTAAATTGGCCATTTTCATTTACTTTTACCCATTCCTCAAATCTCGTGTTTAAGGACCCTGGAAGCATGAAAATCACTTTAAACATCTCATTTTATCTTTAAAAGTGATTTTCCACGTACAAATGTGAATTGTAGTTCAAAGAGGCAACATTTGAAAACGGATCATTTTTTACATTTCTGAAGCATGTCGTAAGGGGGGGTGCTTAACTCTTTCGTCAAAAATCGGGCGTTTTCGCTTGAACAATAAAGGCCTACAAATGTTATTTAGTTCACTTCCCTTGGAGGAGAAACACTTTTTAAGGCCGCAGACTGAGTAAATTGGCCATATTCATTCACTTTTACCCATTCCTCAAATCTTGTGTTTAAGGCCCCTGGAAGCATGAAAATCACTTTAAACATCTCATTTTATCTTTAAAAGTGATTTTCCACGTACAAATGTGAATTGTAGTTCAAAGAGGCAACATTTGAAAACAGACCATTTTTTTAGTTTCTGAAGCATGTCGTAAGGGGGGGTGGTTATCTCTTTCATCAAAAATCGGACGTTTTTAATTGAACAATAAAGGCCTACAAATGTTATTTAATTCACTTTCTGGGGTGGAGAAAAACTTTTTAAGGCCTCAGAGTGAATAAATTGGCCATTTCCATTCACATTTACACAGTCCTCAAATCTTGTGTTTAGGGCCCCTGGAAGCTTGAAAATCACTTTAAACATCTAATTTTATCTCTAAAAGTGATTATCCACGTACAAATGTGAATTGTTGTTTAAAGACGCAAAATTTGAAAATGGACCATTTTTTTCATTTCTGAAGCATGTCGTAAGGGGGGGTGGTTATCTCTTTCACCAAAAAAAAGGCATTTTTGATTGAACAATAAAGGCCTCCAAATTTTATTTTATTCACTTCCCGTGGAGGAGAAACACTTTTTAAGGCCGCAGAGTGAGTAAATTGGACATTTTCATTCACTTTTACCCATTCCTCAAATCTCGTGTTTAAGGACCCTGGAAGCATGAAAATCACATTAAACATCTCATTTTATCTTTAAAAGTGATTTTCCACGTACAAATAAGAATTGTAGTTCAAAGAGGCAACATTTGAAAACAGACCATTTTTTTAGTTTCTGAAGCATGTCGTAAGGGGGGGTGGTTATCTCTTTCATCAAAAATCGGACGTTTTTGATTGAACAATAAAGGCCTACAAATGTTATTTAATTCACTTTCTGGGGTGGAGAAAATTTTTTTAAGGCCTCAGAGTGAATAAATTGGCCATTTTCATTCACATTTACCCATTCCTCAAATCTTGTGTTTAGGGCCCCTGGAAGCTTGAAAATCACTTTAAACATCTAATTTTATCTCTAAAAGTGATTATCCACGTACAAATGTGAATTGTCGTTTAAAGACGCAACATTGGAAAATGGATTATTTTTTTCGTTTCTGAAGCATGTCGTAAGGGGGGGGGGGTGATCTCTTTCCCCAACAAAAAGGTGTTTTTGATTGAACAATAAAGGCCTCCAAATGGTATTTTATTCACTTCCCGTGGAGGAGAAACACTTTTTAAGGCCGCACAGTGAGTAAATTGGCCATTTTCATTCACTTTTACCCATTCCTCAAATCTCGTGTTTAAGGACCCTGGAAGCATGAAAATCACATTAAACATCTCATTTTATCTTTAAAAGTGATTTTCCACGTAAAAATGTGAATTGTAGTTCAAAGAGGCAACATTTGAAAACAGACCATTTTTTTAGTTTCTGAAGCATGTCGTAAGGGGGGGTGGTTATCTCTTTCATCAAAAACCGGACGTTTTTAATTGAACAATAAAGGCCTACAAATGTTATTTAATTCACTTTCTGGGGTGGAGAAAAACTTTTTAAGGCCTCAGAGTGAATAAATTGGCCATTTTCATTCACATTTACCCATTCCTCAAATCTTGTGTTTAGGGCCCCTGGAAGCTTGAAAATCACTTTAAACATCTAATTTTATCTCTAAAAGTGATTATCCACGTACAAATGTGAATTGTCGTTTAAAGACGCAACATTGGAAAATGGATTATTTTTTTCGTTTCTGAAGCATGTCGTAAGGGGGGGGGTTATCTCTTTCCCCAACAAAAAGGCGTTTTTGATTGAACAATAAAGGCCTCCAAATGGTATTTTATTCACTTCCCATGGAGGAGAAACACTTTTTAAGGCCGCACAGTGAGTAAATTGGCCATTTTCATTCACTTTTACCCATTCCTCAAATCTCGTGTTTAAGGCCCCTGGAAGCATGAAAATCACTTTAAACATCTCATTTTATCTTTAAAAGTGATTTTCCACGTACAAATGTGAATTGTAGTTCAAAGAGGCAACATTTGAAAACGGACCATTTTTTACGTTTCTGAAGCATGTCGTAAGGGGGGGTGGTTATCTCTTTCGTCAAAAATCGGGCGTTTTTAATTGAACAATAAAGGCCTACAAATGTTATTTAATTCACTTTCTGGGGTGGAGAAAAACTTTTTAAGGCCTCAGAGTGAATAAATTGGCAATTGCCATTCACATTTACCCATTCCTCAAATCTTGTGTTTAGGGCCCCTGGAAGCTTGAAAATCACTTTAAACATCTAATTTTTCTCTAAAAGTCATTATCCACGTACAAATGTGAATTGTCGTTTAAAGACGCAGCATTTGAAAATGGACCATTTTTTTCGTTTCTGAAGCATGTCGTAAGGGGGGGTGGTTATCTCTTTCACCAAAAAACAGGCGTTTTTGATTGAACAATAAAGGCCTCCAAATGTTATTTAATTCACTTCCCGTGGAGGAGAAACACTTTTTAAGGCCGCAGAGTGAGTAAATTGGCCATTTTCATTCACTTTTACCCATTTCTCAAATCTTGTGTTTGAGGCCCCTGGAAGCATGAAAATCACTTTAAACATCTCATTTTATCTTTAAAAGTGATTTTCCACGTACAAATGTGAATTGTAGTTCAAAGAGGCAACATTTGAAAACGGACCATTTTTTACGTTTCTGAAGCATGTCGTAAGGGGGGGTGGTTATCTCTTTCATCAAAAATCAGATGTTTTTAATTGAACAATAAAGGCCTACAAATGTTATTTAATTCAGCATGAAAATCACTTTAAACATCTAATTTTATCTTTAAAAGTGATTTTCCACGTACAAATAAGAATTGTAGTTCAAAGAGGCAACATTTGAAAACAGACCATTTTTACGTTTCTGAAGCATGTCGTAAGGGGGGGTGGTTATCTCTTTCATCAAAAATCGGACGTTTTTGATTGAACAATAAAGGCCCACAAATGGTATTTAATTCACTTTCTGGGGTGGAGAAAAAATTTTGAAGGCCTCAGAGTGAATAAATTGACCATTTTTATTCACATTTACCCATTCCTTAAGGCTTGTGTTTAGGGCCCATGGAAGCTTTAAAATCACTTTAAACATCTAATTTTATCTCTAAAAGGGATTATCCACGTACAAATGTGAACTGTAGTTCAAAGAGGCAACATTTGAAAATTGACCATTTTTTTCGTTTCTGAAGCATGTCGTAAGGGGGGGTGGTTATCTCTTTCACCAAAAAACAGGCGTTTTTGATTGAACAATAAAGGCCTCCAAATGTTATTTTATTCACTTCCCGTGGAGGAGAAACACTTTTTAAGGCCGCAGAGTGAGTAAATTGGCCATTTTCATTCACGTTTACCCATTTCTCAAATCTTGTGTTTAGGGCCCCTGGAAGCTTGAAAATCACTTTAAACATCTCATTTTATCTCTAAAAGTGATTATCCACGAACAATGTTAATTGTAGTTGAAAGACGCAACATTTGAAAACGGGCCATTTTTTTCGTTTCTGAAGCATGTCGTAAGGGGGGGTGGTTATCTCTTTCACCAACAAAAAGGCGTTTTTAATTGAACAATAAAGGCCTACAAATGTTATTTAATTCACTTTCTGGGGTGGAGAAAAACTTTTTAAGGCCTCAGAGTGAATAAATTGGCAATTGCCATTCACATTTACCCATTCCTCAAATCTTGTGTTTAGGGCCCCTGGAAGCTTGAAAATCACTTTAAACATCTTATTTTATCTCTAAAAGTGATTATCCACGTACAAATGTGAATTGTCGTTTAAAGACGCAGCATTTGAAAATGGACCATTTTTTTCGTTTCTGAAGCATGTCGTAAGGGGGGGTGGTTATCTCTTTCACCAAAAAAAAGGCGTTTTTGATTGAACAATAAAGGCCTCCAAATTTTATTTTATTCACTTCCCGTGGAGGAGAAACACTTTTTAAGGCCGCAGAGTGAGTAAATTGGCCATTTTCATTCACTTTTACCCATTCCTCAAATCTCGTGTTTAAGGCCCCTGGAAGCATGAAAATCACCTTAAACATCTCATTTTATCTTTAAAAGTGATTTTCTACGTACAAATGTGAATTGTAGTTCAAAGAGGCAACATTTGAAAATGGACCATTTTTTTCGTTTCTGAAGCATGTCGTAAGGGGGGGTGGTTATCTCTTTCACCAAAAAACAGGCGTTTTTGATTGAACAATAAAGGCCTCCAAATGTTATTTAATTCACTTCCCGTGGAGGAGAAACACTTTTTAAAGCCGCAGAGTGAGTAAATTGGCCATTTTCATTCACTTTTACCCATTTCTCAAATCTTGTGTTTGAGGCCCCTGGAAGCATGAAAATCACTTTAAACATCTCATTTTATCTTTAAAAGTGATTTTCCACGTACAAATGTGAATTGTAGTTCAAAGAGGCAACATTTGAAAACAGACCATTTTTTTCGTTTCTGAAGCATGTCGTAAGGGGGGGTGGTTATCTCTTTCACCAAAAAACAGGCGTTTTTGATTGAACAATAAAGGCCTCCAAATGTTATTTAATTCACTTCCCGTGGAGGAGAAACACTTTTTAAAGCCGCAGAGTGAGTAAATTGGCAATTTCCATTCACATTTACCCATTCCTCAAATCTTGTGTTTAGGGCCCCTGGAAGCTTGAAAATCACTTTAAACATCTAATTTTATCTCTAAAAGTGATTATCCACGTACAAATGTGAATTGTCGTTTAAAGACGCAACATTTGAAAATGGACCATTTTTTTCGTTTCTGAAGCATGTCGTAAGGGGGGGTGGTTATCTCTTTCACCAAAAAAAAAGCGTTTTTGATTGAACAATAAAGGCCTCCAAATGTATTTTATTCACTTCCCGTGGAGGAGAAACACAATTTAAGGCCGCAGAGTGAGTAAATTGGCCATTTTCATTCACTTTTACCCATTCCTCAAATCTCGTGTTTAAGGTCCCTGGAAGCATGAAAATCACTTAAAACATCTCATTTTATCTTTAAAAGTGATTTTCCACGTACAAATGTGAATTGTAGTTCAAAGAGGCAACATTTGAAAACAGACCATTTTTTTAGTTTCTGAAGCATGTCGTAAGGGGGGGTGGTTATCTCTCATCAAAAATCGGACGTTTTTAATTGAACAATAAAGGCCTACAAATGTTATTTAATTCACTTTCTGGGGTGGAGAAAAACTTTTTAAGGCCTCAGAGTGAATAAATTGGCAATTGCCATTCACATTTACCCATTACTCAAATCTTGTGTTTAGGGCCCCTGGAAGCTTGAAAATCACTTTAAACATCTAATTTTATCTCTAAAAGTGATTATCCACGTACAAATGTGAATTGTCGTTTAAAGACGCAACATTTGAAAATGGACCATTTTTTTCGTTTCTGAAGCATGTCGTAAGGGGGGGTGGTTATCTCTTTCACCAAAAAAAAGGCATTTTTGATTGAACAATAAAGGCCTCCAAATGTTATTTAATTCACTTCCCGTGGAGGAGAAACACTTTTTAAGGCCGCAGAGTGAGTAAATTGGCCATTTTCATTCACTTTTACCCATTCCTCAAATCTCGTGTTTAAGGACCCTGGAAGAATGAAAATCACATTAAACATCTCATTTTATCTTTAAAAGTGATTTTCCACGTACAAATGTGAATTGTAGTTCAAAGAGGCAACATTTGAAAACAGACAATTTTTTTAGATTCTGAAGCATGTCGTAAGGGGGGGTGGTTATCTCTTTCATCAAAAACCGGACGTTTTGAATTGAACAATAAAGGCCTACAAATGTTATTTAATTCACTTTCTGGGGTAGAGAAAAACTTTTTAAGGCCTCAGAGTGAATAAATTGGCCATTTCCATTTACACAGTCCTCAAATCTTGTGTTTAGGGCCCCTGGAAGCTTGAAAATCACTTTAAACATCTAATGTTATCTCTAAAAGTGATTATCCACGTACAAATGTGAATTGTCGTTTAAAGACGCAACATTTGAAAATGGACCATTTTTTTCATTTCTGAAGCATGTCGTAAGGGGGGGTGGTTATCTCTTTCACCAAAAAAAAGGCATTTTTGATTGAACAATAAAGGCCTCCAAATTTTATTTTATTCACTTCCCGTGGAGGAGAAACACTTTTTACGGCCGCAGAGTGAGTAAATTGGACATTTTCATTCACTTTTACCCATTCCTCAAATCTCGTGTTTAAGGACCCTGGAAGCATGAAAATCACATTAAACATCTCATTTTATCTTTAAAAGTGATTTTCCACGTACAAATAAGAATTGTAGTTCAAAGAGGCAACATTTGAAAACAGACCATTTTTTTAGTTTCTGAAGCATGTCGTAAGGGGGGGTGGTTATCTCTTTCATCAAAAATCGGACGTTTTTAATTGAACAATAAAGGCCTACAAATGTTATTTAATTCACTTTCTGGGGTGGAGAAAAACTTTTTAAGGCCTCAGAGTGAATAAATTGGCCATTTTCATTCACATTTACCCATTCCTCAAATCTTGTGTTTAGGGCCCCTGGAAGCTTGAAAATCACTTTAAACATCTAATTTTATCTCTAAAAGTGATTATCCACGTACAAATGTGAATTGTCGTTTAAAGACGCAACATTGGAAAATGGATTATTTTTTTCGTTTCTGAAGCATGTCGTAAGGGGGGGGGTTATCTCTTTCCCCAACAAAAAGGCGTTTTTGATTGAACAATAAAGGCCTCCAAATGGTATTTTATTCACTTCCCGTGGAGGAGAAACACTTTTTAAGGCCGCACAGTGAGTAAATTGGCCATTTTCATTCACTTTTACCCATTCCTCAAATCTCGTGTTTAAGGCCCCTGGAAGCATGAAAATCACTTTAAACATCTCATTTTATCTTTAAAAGTGATTTTCCACGTACAAATGTGAATTGTAGTTCAAAGAGGCAACATTTGAAAACGGACCATTTTTTACGTTTCTGAAGCATGTCGTAAGGGGGGGTGGTTATCTCTTTCGTCAAAAATTGGGCGTTTTTAATTGAACAATAAAGGCCTACAAATGTTATTTAATTCACTTTCTGGGGTGGAGAAAAACTTTTTAAGGCCTCAGAGTGAATAAATTGGCAATTGCCATTCACATTTACCCATTCCTCAAATCTTGTGTTTAGGGCCCCTGGAAGCTTGAAAATCACTTTAAACATCTAATTTTGTCTCTAAAAGTGATTATCCACGTACAAATGTGAATTGTCGTTTAAAGACGCAGCATTTGAAAATGGACCTTTTTTTTCGTTTCTGAAGCATGTCGTAAGGGGGTTGGTTATCTCTTTCACCAAAAAACAGGCGTTTTTGATTGAACAATAAAGGCCTCCAAATGTTATTTAATTCACTTCCCGTGGAGGAGAAACACTTTTTAAGGCCGCAGAGTGAGTAAATTGGCCATTTTCATTCACTTTTACCCATTTCTCAAATCTTGTGTTTGAGGCCCCTGGAAGCATGAAAATCACTTTAAGCATCTCATTTTATCTTTAAAAGTGATTTTCCACGTACAAATGTGAATTGTAGTTCAAAGAGGCAACATTTGAAAACGGACCATTTTTTACGTTTCTGAAGCATGTCGTAAGGGGGGGTGGTTATCTCTTTCATCAAAAATCGGATGTTTTTAATTGAACAATAAAGGCCTACAAATGTTATTTAATTCAGCATGAAAATCACTTTAAACATCTCATTTTATCTTTAAAAGTGATTTTCCACGTACAAATAAGAATTGTAGTTCAAAGAGGCAACATTTGAAAACAGACCATTTTTTACGTTTCTGAAGCATGTCGTAAGGGGGGGTGGTTATCTCTTTCATCAAAAATCGGACGTTTTTGATTGAACAATAAAGGCCCACAAATGTTATTTAATTCACTTTCTGGGGTGGAGAAAATTTTTTGAAGGCCTCAGAGTGAATAAATTGACCATTTTCATTCACATTTACCCATTCCTTAAGGCTTGTGTTTAGGGCCCATGGAAGCTTGAAAATCACTTTAAACATCTAATTTTATCTCTAAAAGTGATTATCCACGTACAAATGTGAACTGTAGTTCAAAGAGGCAACATTTGAAAATTGACCATTTTTTTCGTTTCTGAAGCATGTCGTAAGGGGGGGTGGTTATCTCTTTCACCAAAAAACAGGCGTTTTTGATTGAACAATAAAGGCCTCCAAATGTTATTTTATTCACTTCCCGTGGAGGAGAAACACTTTTTAAGGCCGCAGAGTGAGTAAATTGGCCATTTTCATTCACTTTTACCCATTTCTCAAATCTTGTGTTTAGGGCCCCTGGAAGCTTGAAAATCACTTTAAACATCTCATTTTATCTCTAAAAGTGATTATCCACGAACAATGTTAATTGTAGTTGAAAGACGCAACATTTGAAAACGGGCCATTTTATTCGTTTCTGAAGCATGTCGTAAGGGGGGGTGGTTATCTCTTTCACCAACAAAAAGGCGTTTTTAATTGAACAATAAAGGCCTACAAATGTTATTTAATTCACTTTCTGGGGTGGAGAAAAACTTTTTAAGGCCTCAGAGTGAATAAATTGGCAATTGCCATTCACATTTACCCATTACTCAAATCTTGTGTTTAGGGCCCCTGGAAGCTTGAAAATCACTTTAAACATCTTATTTTATCTCTAAAAGTGATTATCCACGTACAAATGTGAATTGTCGTTTAAAGACGCAGCATTTGAAAATGGACCATTTTTTTCGTTTCTGAAGCATGTCGTAAGGGGGGGTGGTTATCTCTTTCACCAAAAAAAAGGCGTTTTTGATTGAACAATAAAGGCCTCCAAATTTTATTTTAGTCACTTCCCGTGGAGGAGAAACACTTTTTAAGGCCGCAGAGTGAGTAAATTGGCCATTTTCATTCACTTTTACCCATTCCTCAAATCTCGTGTTTAAGGCCCCTGGAAGCATGAAAATCACTTTAAACACCTCATTTTATCTTTAAAAGTGATTTTCTACGTACAAATGTGAATTGTAGTTCAAAGAGGCAACATTTGAAAATGGACCATTTTTTTCGTTTCTGAAGCATGTCGTAAGGGGGGGCGGTTATCTCTTTCACCAAAAAACAGGCGTTTTTGATTGAACAATAAAGGCCTCCAAATGGTATTTAATTCACTTCCCGTGGAGGAGAAACACTTTTTAAGGCCGCAGAGTGAGTAAATTGGCCATTTTCATTCACTTTTACCCATTTCTCAAATCTTGTGTTTGAGGCCCCTGGAAGCATGAAAATCACTTTAAACATCTCATTTTATCTTTAAAAGTGATTTTCCACGTACAAATGTGAATTGTAGTTCAAAGAGGCAACATTTGAAAACAGACCATTTTTTTAGTTTCTGAAGCATGTCGTAAGGGGGGGTGGTTATCTCTTTCATCAAAAATCGGACGTTTTTAATTGAACAATAAAGGCCTACAAATGTTATTTAATTCACTTTCTGGGGTGGAGAAAAACTTTTTAAGGCCTCAGAGTGAATAAATTGGCAATTGCCATTCACATTTACCCATTCCTCAAATCTTGTGTTTAGGGCCCCTGGAAGCTTGAAAATCACTTTAAACATCTTATTTTATCTCTAAAAGTGATTATCCACGTACAAATGTGAATTGTCGTTTAAAGACGCAGCATTTGAAAATGGACCATTTTTTTCGTTTCTGAAGCATGTCGTAAGGGGGGGTGGTTATCTCTTTCACCAAAAAAAAGGCGTTTTTGATTGAACAATAAAGGCCTCCAAATTTTATTTTATTCACTTCCCGTGGAGGAGAAACACTTTTTAAGGCCGCAGAGTGAGTAAATTGGCCATTTTCATTCACTTTTACCCATTCCTCAAATCTCGTGTTTAAGGCCCCTGGAAGCATGAAAATCACTTTAAACATCTCATTTTATCTTTAAAAGTGATTTTCTACGTACAAATGTGAATTGTAGTTCAAAGAGGCAACATTTGAAAATGGACCATTTTTTTCGTTTCTGAAGCATGTCGTAAGGGGGGGTGGTTATCTCTTTCACCAAAAAACAGGCGTTTTTGATTGAACAATAAAGGCCTCCAAATGTTATTTAATTCACTTCCCGTGGAGGAGAAACACTTTTTAAGGCCGCAGAGTGAGTAAATTGGCCATTTTCATTCACTTTTACCCATTTCTCAAATCTTGTGTTTGAGGCCCCTGGAAGCATGAAAATCACTTTAAACATCTCATTTTATCTTTAAAAGTGATTTTCCACGTACAAATGTGAATTGTAGTTCAAAGAGGCAACATTTGAAAGCAGACCATTTTTTTAGTTTCTGAAGCATGTCGTAAGGGGGGGTGGTTATCTCTTTCATCAAAAATCGGACGTTTTTAATTGAACAATAAAGGCCTACAAATGTTATTTAATTCACTTTCTGGGGTGGAGAAAAACTTTTTAAGGCCTCAGAGTGAATAAATTGGCAATTTCCATTCACATTTACCCATTCCTCAAATCTTGTGTTTAGGGCCCCTGGAAGCTTGAAAATCACTTTAAACATCTAATTTTATCTCTAAAAGTGATTATCCACGTACAAATGTGAATTGTCGTTTAAAGACGCAACATTTGAAAATGGACCATTTTTTTCGTTTCTGAAGCATGTCGTAAGGGGGGGGGGTGGTTATCTCTTTCACCAAAAAAAAGGCGTTTTTGATTGAACAATAAAGGCCTCCAAATGTTATTTTATTCACTTCCCGTGGAGGAGAAACACAATTTAAGGCCGCAGAGTGAGTAAATTGGCCATTTTCATTCACTTTTACCCATTCCTCAAATCTCGTGTTTAAGGACCCTGGAAGCATGAAAATCACTTAAAACATCTCATTTTATCTTTAAAAGTGATTTTCCACGTACAAATGTGAATTGTAGTTCAAAGAGGCAACATTTGAAAACGGACCATTTTTTACGTTTCTGAAGCATGTCGTAAGGGGGGGTGGTTATCTCTTTCATCAAAAATCGGATGTTTTTAATTGAACAATAAAGGCCTACAAATGTTATTTAATTCACTTTCTGGGGTGGAGAAAAACTTTTTAAGGCCTCAGAGTGAATAAATTGGCCATTTTAATTCACTTTTACCCATTCCTCAAATCTTGTGTTTAGGCCCCTGGAAGCTTGAAAATCACTTTAAACATCTCATTTTATCTTTAAAAGTGATTTTCCACGTACAAATGTGAATTGTAGTTCAAAGAGGCAACATTTGAAAACGGACCATTTTTTACGTTTCTGAAGCTTGTCGTAAGGGGGGGTGGTTATCTCTTTCGTCAAAAATCGGGCGTTTTCGCTTGAACAATAAAGGCCTACAAATGTTATTTAGTTCACTTCCCGTGGAGGAGAAACACTTTTTAAGGCCGCAGAGTGAGTAAATTGGCCATATTCATTCACTTTTACCCATTCCTCAAATCTTGTGTTTAAGGCCCCTGGAAGCATGAAAATCACTTTAAACATCTCATTTTATCTTTAAAAGTGATTTTCCACGTACAAATAAGAATTGTAGTTCAAAGAGGCAACATTTGAAAACAGACCATTTTTTTAGTTTCTGAAGCATGTCGTAAGGGGGGTGGTTATCTCTTTCACCAAAAAACAGGCATTTTTGATTGAACAATAAAGGCCTCCAAATGTTATTTAATTCACTTCCCGTGGAGGAGAAACACTTTTTAAGGCCGCAGAGTGAGTAAATTGGCCATTTTCATTCACTTTTACCCATTTCTCAAATCTTGTGTTTGAGGCCCCTGGAAGCATGAAAATCACTTTAAACATCTCATTTTGGGCCTCGTGTAGGTAGCATACCAGTTACCACTTCTTAAATACCGAACGTTACCGAATCGGTATTTAAGAAGTGGTAACTCGTATGTAGGTAATGAGTCGGTAATTTTTACCGATTCGTTACAATTCGGTAATTACCGAATCGGTATTTACCGATTCGGTAATGAGGCATACCTTCCCATTGATGGGAAGGTATGCCTCATTACCGAATCGGTAAATACCGATTCGGTAATGGGGGGAACACTTGCAAGGGTGGCAGGGTGTCACATTGACACCCTGTTGCACCCCTGATTCGGCCATGTGTGCACATGTGGCACACATACATGCCCTAAGGGCATGTATGTCTGCCACATTGCACACTGCTAAGCGCTGAAAAATGCCTATACACATCCATTAATTATTTACCACCAACTATTAGTTGGTGGTAAATACCGACTCCTAAACACACCCACACACTCCCCCTACATCTCATTTTTGGATTCGGTAACATTACCGATTCGGTATTATTACCGATTCGGTAATTTTACCGATTCGGTAAATTCCGAATCCAAAAATTGTCCCCCTACATACCAATAGCCAAAATACCGGTCGGTAACTGTATAATTACCGAAAATCGGCCGTTACCGACCGGTATTTGGCTACCTACATGAGGCCCTTTATCTTTAAAAGTGATTTTCCACGTACAAATGTGAATTGTAGTTCAACGAGACAACATTTGAAAACAGACCATTTTTTTAGTTTCTGAAGCATGTCGTAAGGGGGGGTGGTTATCTCTTTCATCAAAAATCGGATGTTTTTGATTGAACAATAAAGGCCTACAAATGTTATTTAATTCACTTTCTGGGGTGGAGAAAAACTTTTTAAGGCCTCAGAGTGAATAAATTGGCAATTGCCATTCACATTTACCCATTCCTCAAATCTTGTGTTTAGGGCCCCTGGAAGCTTGAAAATCACTTTAAACATCTAATTTTATCTCTAAAAGTGATTATCCACGTACAAATGTGAATTGTCGTTTAAAGACGCAGCATTTGAAAATGGACCATTTTTTTCGTTTCTGAAGCATGTCGTAAGGGGGGGTGGTTATCTCTTTCACCAAAAAAAAGGCGTTTTTGATTGAACAATAAAGGCCTCCAAATTTTATTTTATTCACTTCCCGTGGAGGAGAAACACTTTTTAAGGCCGCAGAGTGAGTAAATTGGCCATTTTCATTTACTTTTACCCATTCCTCAAATCTCGTGTTTAAGGACCCTGGAAGCATGAAAATCACTTTAAACATCTCATTTTATCTTTAAAAGTGATTTTCCACGTACAAATGTGAATTGTAGTTCAAAGAGGCAACATTTGAAAACGGATCATTTTTTACATTTCTGAAGCATGTCGTAAGGGGGGGTGGTTATCTCTTTTGTCAAAAATCGGGTGTTTTCGCTTGAACAATAAAGGCCTACAAATGTTATTTAGTTCACTTCCCTTGGAGGAGAAACACTTTTTAAGGCCGCAGACTGAGTAAATTGGCCATATTCATTCACTTTTACCCATTCCTCAAATCTTGTGTTTAAGGCCCCTGGAAGCATGAAAATCACTTTAAACATCTCATTTTATCTTTAAAAGTGATTTTCCACGTACAAATGTGAATTGTAGTTCAAAGAGGCAACATTTGAAAACAGACCATTTTTTTAGTTTCTGAAGCATGTCGTAAGGGGGGGTGGTTATCTCTTTCATCAAAAATCGGACGTTTTTAATTGAACAATAAAGGCCTACAAATGTTATTTAATTCACTTTCTGGGGTGGAGAAAAACTTTTTAAGGCCTCAGAGTGAATAAATTGGCCATTTCCATTCACATTTACACAGTCCTCAAATCTTGTGTTTAGGGCCCCTGGAAGCTTGAAAATCACTTTAAACATCTAATTTTATCTCTAAAAGTGATTATCCACGTACAAATGTGAATTGTTGTTTAAAGACGCAACATTTGAAAATGGACCATTTTTTTCATTTCTGAAGCATGTCGTAAGGGGGGGTGGTTATCTCTTTCACCAAAAAAAAGGCATTTTTGATTGAACAATAAAGGCCTCCAAATTTTATTTTATTCACTTCCCGTGGAGGAGAAACACTTTTTAAGGCCGCAGAGTGAGTAAATTGGACATTTTCATTCACTTTTACCCATTCCTCAAATCTCGTGTTTAAGGACCCTGGAAGCATGAAAATCACATTAAACATCTCATTTTATCTTTAAAAGTGATTTTCCACGTACAAATAAGAATTGTAGTTCAAAGAGGCAACATTTGAAAACAGACCATTTTTTTAGTTTCTGAAGCATGTCGTAAGGGGGGGTGGTTATCTCTTTCATCAAAAATCGGACGTTTTTGATTGAACAATAAAGGCCTACAAATGTTATTTAATTCACTTTCTGGGGTGGAGAAAATTTTTTTAAGGCCTCAGAGTGAATAAATTGGCCATTTTCATTCACATTTACCCATTCCTCAAATCTTGTGTTTAGGGCCCCTGGAAGCTTGAAAATCACTTTAAACATCTAATTTTATCTCTAAAAGTGATTATCCACGTACAAATGTGAATTGTCGTTTAAAGACGCAACATTGGAAAATGGATTATTTTTTTCGTTTCTGAAGCATGTCGTAAGGGGGGGGGGTGATCTCTTTCCCCAACAAAAAGGTGTTTTTGATTGAACAATAAAGGCCTCCAAATGGTATTTTATTCACTTCCCGTGGAGGAGAAACACTTTTTAAGGCCGCACAGTGAGTAAATTGGCCATTTTCATTCACTTTTACCCATTCCTCAAATCTCGTGTTTAAGGACCCTGGAAGCATGAAAATCACATTAAACATCTCATTTTATCTTTAAAAGTGATTTTCCACGTACAAATGTGAATTGTAGTTCAAAGAGGCAACATTTGAAAACAGACCATTTTTTTAGTTTCTGAAGCATGTCGTAAGGGGGGGTGGTTATCTCTTTCATCAAAAACCGGACGTTTTTAATTGAACAATAAAGGCCTACAAATGTTATTTAATTCACTTTCTGGGGTGGAGAAAAACTTTTTAAGGCCTCAGAGTGAATAAATTGGCCATTTTCATTCACATTTACCCATTCCTCAAATCTTGTGTTTAGGGCCCCTGGAAGCTTGAAAATCACTTTAAACATCTAATTTTATCTCTAAAAGTGATTATCCACGTACAAATGTGAATTGTCGTTTAAAGACGCAACATTGGAAAATGGATTATTTTTTTCGTTTCTGAAGCATGTCGTAAGGGGGGGGGTTATCTCTTTCCCCAACAAAAAGGCGTTTTTGATTGAACAATAAAGGCCTCCAAATGGTATTTTATTCACTTCCCGTGGAGGAGAAACACTTTTTAAGGCCGCACAGTGAGTAAATTGGCCATTTTCATTCACTTTTACCCATTCCTCAAATCTCGTGTTTAAGGCCCCTGGAAGCATGAAAATCACTTTAAACATCTCATTTTATCTTTAAAAGTGATTTTCCACGTACAAATGTGAATTGTAGTTCAAAGAGGCAACATTTGAAAACGGACCATTTTTTACGTTTCTGAAGCATGTCGTAAGGGGGGGTGGTTATCTCTTTCGTCAAAAATCGGGCGTTTTTAATTGAACAATAAAGGCCTACAAATGTTATTTAATTCACTTTCTGGGGTGGAGAAAAACTTTTTAAGGCCTCAGAGTGAATAAATTGGCAATTGCCATTCACATTTACCCATTCCTCAAATCTTGTGTTTAGGGCCCCTGGAAGCTTGAAAATCACTTTAAACATCTAATTTTTCTCTAAAAGTGATTATCCACGTACAAATGTGAATTGTCGTTTAAAGACGCAGCATTTGAAAATGGACCATTTTTTTCGTTTCTGAAGCATGTCGTAAGGGGGGGTGGTTATCTCTTTCACCAAAAAACAGGCGTTTTTGATTGAACAATAAAGGCCTCCAAATGTTATTTAATTCACTTCCCGTGGAGGAGAAACACTTTTTAAGGCCGCAGAGTGAGTAAATTGGCCATTTTCATTCACTTTTACCCATTTCTCAAATCTTGTGTTTGAGGCCCCTGGAAGCATGAAAATCACTTTAAACATCTCATTTTATCTTTAACCCCTTCAGCGCTGCGGGAATTCCCCCGCGGTGCTGAAGAGTCAGAGCGCGGGCGGGGCCATGACGGAACGGTTCCGTCATGAGCACAGCGCAACCGATGCTCATGACGGAACCGTTCCGTCATGGGCATGGAAGGGGTTAAAAGTGATTTTCCACGTACAAATGTGAATTGTAGTTCAAAGAGGCAACATTTGAAAACGGACCATTTTTTACGTTTCTGAAGCATGTCGTAAGGGGGGGTGGTTATCTCTTTCATCAAAAATCGGATGTTTTTAATTGAACAATAAAGGCCTACAAATGTTATTTAATTCAGCATGAAAATCACTTTAAACATCTCATTTTATCTTTAAAAGTGATTTTCCACGTACAAATAAGAATTGTAGTTCAAAGAGGCAACATTTGAAAACAGACCATTTTTTACGTTTCTGAAGCATGTCGTAAGGGGGGGTGGTTATCTCTTTCATCAAAAATCGGACGTTTTTGATTGAACAATAAAGGCCCACAAATGTTATTTAATTCACTTTCTGGGGTGGAGAAAATTTTTTGAAGGCCTCAGAGTGAATAAATTGACCATTTTCATTCACATTTACCCATTCCTTAAGGCTTGTGTTTAGGGCCCATGGAAGCTTGAAAATCACTTTAAACATCTAATTTTATCTCTAAAAGTGATTATCCACGAACAATGTTAATTGTAGTTGAAAGACGCAACATTTGAAAACGGGCCATTTTATTCGTTTCTGAAGCATGTCGTAAGGGGGGGTGGTTATCTCTTTCACCAACAAAAAGGCGTTTTTAATTGAACAATAAAGGCCTACAAATGTTATTTAATTCACTTTCTGGGGTGGAGAAAAACTTTTTAAGGCCTCAGAGTGAATAAATTGGCAATTGCCATTCACATTTACCCATTCCTCAAATCTTGTGTTTAGGGCCCCTGGAAGCTTGAAAATCACTTTAAACATCTTATTTTATCTCTAAAAGTGATTATCCACGTACAAATGTGAATTGTCGTTTAAAGACGCAGCATTTGAAAATGGACCATTTTTTTCGTTTCTGAAGCATGTCGTAAGGGGGGGTGGTTATCTCTTTCACCAAAAAAAAGGCGTTTTTGATTGAACAATAAAGGCCTCCAAATGTTATTTAATTCACTTCCCGTGGAGGAGATACACTTTTTAAGGCCGCAGAGTGAATAAATTGGCCATTTTCATTCACTTTTACCCATTTCTCAAATCTTGTGTTTGAGGCCCCTGGAAGCATGAAAATCACTTTAAACATCTCATCTTATCTTTAAAAGTGATTTTCCACGTACAAATGTGAATTGTAGTTCAAAGAGGCAACATTTGAAAACAGACAATTTTTTTAGTTTCTGAAGCATGTCGTAAGGGGGGGTGGTTATCTCTTTCATCAAAAATCGGACGTTTTTAATTGAACAATAAAGGCCTACAAATGTTATTTAATTCACTTTCTGGGGTGGAGAAAAACTTTTTAAGGCCTCAGAGTGAATAAATTGGCAATTGCCATTCACATTTACCCATTCCTCAAATCTTGTGTTTAGGGCCCCTGGAAGCTTGAAAATCACTTTAAACATCTTATTTTATCTCTAAAAGTGATTATCCACGTACAAATGTGAATTGTCGTTTAAAGACGCAGCATTTGAAAATGGACCATTTTTTTCGTTTCTGAAGCATGTCGTAAGGGGGGGTGGTTATCTCTTTCACCAAAAAAAGGCGTTTTTGATTGAACAATAAAGGCCTCCAAATTTTATTTTATTCACTTCCCGTGGAGGAGAAACACTTTTTAAGGCCGCAGAGTGAGTAAATTGGCCATTTTCATTCACTTTTACCCATTCCTCAAATCTCGTGTTTAAGGCCCCTGGAAGCATGAAAATCACTTTAAACATCTCATTTTATCTTTAAAAGTGATTTTCTACGTACAAATGTGAATTGTAGTTCAAAGAGGCAACATTTGAAAATGGACCATTTTTTTCGTTTCTGAAGCATGTCGTAAGGGGGGGTGGTTATCTCTTTCACCAAAAAACAGGCGTTTTTGATTGAACAATAAAGGCCTCCAAATGTTATTTAATTCACTTCCCGTGGAGGAGAAACACTTTTTAAGGCTGCAGAGTGAGTAAATTGGCCATTTTCATTCACTTTTACCCATTTCTCAAATCTTGTGTTTGAGGCCCCTGGAAGCATGAAAATCACTTTAAACATCTCATTTTATCTTTAAAAGTGATTTTCCACGTACAAATGTGAATTGTAGTTCAAAGAGGCAACATTTGAAAACGGACCATTTTTTACGTTTCTGAAGCATGTCGTAAGGGGGGGTGGTTATCTCTTTCATCAAAAATCGGATGTTTTTAATTGAACAATAAAGGCCTACAAATGTTATTTAATTCACTTTCTGGGGTGGAGAAAAACTTTTTAAGGCCTCAGAGTGAATAAATTGGCCATTTTAATTCACTTTTACCCATTCCTCAAATCTTGTGTTTAGGCCCCTGGAAGCTTGAAAATCACTTTAAACATCTCATTTTATCTTTAAAAGTGATTTTCCACGTACAAATGTGAATTGTAGTTCAAAGAGGCAACATTTGAAAACGGACCATTTTTTACGTTTCTGAAGCTTGTCGTAAGGGGGGGTGGTTATCTCTTTCGTCAAAAATCGGGCGTTTTCGCTTGAACAATAAAGGCCTACAAATGTTATTTAGTTCACTTCCCGTGGAGGAGAAACACTTTTTAAGGCCGCAGAGTGAGTAAATTGGCCATATTCATTCACTTTTACCCATTCCTCAAATCTTGTGTTTAAGGCCCCTGGAAGCATGAAAATCACTTTAAACATCTCATTTTATCTTTAAAAGTGATTTTCCACGTACAAATAAGAATTGTAGTTCAAAGAGGCAACATTTGAAAACAGACCATTTTTTTAGTTTCTGAAGCATGTCGTAAGGGGGGGTGGTTATCTCTTTCATCAAAAATCGGATGTTTTTGATTGAACAATAAAGGCCTACAAATGTTATTTAATTCACTTTCTGGGGTGGAGAAAAACTTTTTAAGGCCTCAGAGTGAATAAATTGGCAATTGCCATTCACATTTACCCATTCCTCAAATCTTGTGTTTAGGGCCCCTGGAAGCTTGAAAATCACTTTAAACATCTAATTTTATCTCTAAAAGTGATTATCCACGTACAAATGTGATTTGTCGTTTAAAGACGCAGCATTTGAAAATGGACCATTTTTTTCGTTTCTGAAGCATGTCGTAAGGGGGGGTGGTTATCTCTTTCACCAAAAAAAAGGCGTTTTTGATTGAACAATAAAGGCCTCCAAATTTTATTTTATTCACTTCCCGTGGAGGAGAAACACTTTTTAAGGCCGCAGAGTGAGTAAATTGGCCATTTTCATTCACTTTTACCCATTCCTCAAATCTCGTGTTTAAGGACCCTGGAAGCATGAAAATCACTTTAAACATCTCATTTTATCTTTAAAAGTGATTTTCCACGTACAAATGTGAATTGTAGTTCAAAGAGGCAACATTTGAAAACGGATCATTTTTTACATTTCTGAAGCATGTCGTAAGGGGGAGTGCTTAACTCTTTCGTCAAAAATCGGGCGTTTTTGCTTGAACAATAAAGGCCTACAAATGTTATTTAGTTCACTTCCCGTGGAGGAGAAACACTTTTTAAGGCCGCAGACTGAGTAAATTGGCCATATTCATTCACTTTTGCCCATTCCTCAAATCTTGTGTTTAAGGCCCCTGGAAGCATGAAAATCACTTTAAACATCTCATTTTATCTTTAAAAGTGATTTTCCACGTACAAATGTGAATTGTAGTTCAAAGAGGCAACATTTGAAAACAGACCATTTTTTTAGTTTCTGAAGCATGTCGTAAGGGGGGGTGGTTATCTCTTTCATCAAAAACCGGACGTTTTTAATTGAACAATAAAGGCCTACAAATGTTATTTAATTCACTTTCTGGGGTGGAGAAAAACTTTTTAAGGCCTCAGAGTGAATAAATTGGCCATTTTCATTCACATTTACCCATTCCTCAAATCTTGTGTTTAGGGCCCCTGGAAGCTTGAAAATCACTTTAAACATCTCATTTTATCTTTAAAAGTGATTTTCCACGTACAAATAAGAATTGTAGTTCAAAGAGGCAACATTTGAAAACAGACCATTTTTTTAGTTTCTGAAGCATGTCGTAAGGGGGTTGGTTATCTCTTTCATCAAAAATCGGACGTTTTTGATTGAACAATAAAGGCCTACAAATGTTATTTAATTCACATTCTGGGGTGGAGAAAAAAATTTTAAGGCCTCAGAGTGAATAAATTGGCCATTTTCATTCACATTTACCCATTCCTCAAATCTTGTGTTTAGGGCCCCTGGAAGCTTGAAAATCACTTTAAACATCTAATTTTTCTCTAAAAGTGATTATCCACGTACAAATGTGAATTGTCGTTTAAAGACGCAGCATTTGAAAATGGACCATTTTTTTCGTTTCTGAAGCATGTCGTAAGGGGGGGTGGTTATCTCTTTCACCAAAAAACAGGCGTTTTTGATTGAACAATAAAGGCCTCCAAATGTTATTTAATTCACTTCCCGTGGAGGAGAAACACTTTTTAAGGCCGCAGAGTGAGTAAATTGGCCATTTTCATTCACTTTTACCCATTTCTCAAATCTTGTGTTTGAGGCCCCTGGAAGCATGAAAATCACTTTAAACATCTCATTTTATCTTTAACCCCTTCAGCGCTGCGGGAATTCCCCCGCGGTGCTGAAGAGTCAGAGCGCGGGCGGGGCCATGACGGAACGGTTCCGTCATGAGCACAGCGCAACCGATGCTCATGACGGAACCGTTCCGTCATGGGCATGGAAGGGGTTAAAAGTGATTTTCCACGTACAAATGTGAATTGTAGTTCAAAGAGGCAACATTTGAAAACGGACCATTTTTTACGTTTCTGAAGCATGTCGTAAGGGGGGGTGGTTATCTCTTTCATCAAAAATCGGATGTTTTTAATTGAACAATAAAGGCCTACAAATGTTATTTAATTCAGCATGAAAATCACTTTAAACATCTCATTTTATCTTTAAAAGTGATTTTCCACGTACAAATAAGAATTGTAGTTCAAAGAGGCAACATTTGAAAACAGACCATTTTTTACGTTTCTGAAGCATGTCGTAAGGGGGGGTGGTTATCTCTTTCATCAAAAATCGGACGTTTTTGATTGAACAATAAAGGCCCACAAATGTTATTTAATTCACTTTCTGGGGTGGAGAAAATTTTTTGAAGGCCTCAGAGTGAATAAATTGACCATTTTCATTCACATTTACCCATTCCTTAAGGCTTGTGTTTAGGGCCCATGGAAGCTTGAAAATCACTTTAAACATCTAATTTTATCTCTAAAAGTGATTATCCACGAACAATGTTAATTGTAGTTGAAAGACGCAACATTTGAAAACGGGCCATTTTATTCGTTTCTGAAGCATGTCGTAAGGGGGGGTGGTTATCTCTTTCACCAACAAAAAGGCGTTTTTAATTGAACAATAAAGGCCTACAAATGTTATTTAATTCACTTTCTGGGGTGGAGAAAAACTTTTTAAGGCCTCAGAGTGAATAAATTGGCAATTGCCATTCACATTTACCCATTCCTCAAATCTTGTGTTTAGGGCCCCTGGAAGCTTGAAAATCACTTTAAACATCTTATTTTATCTCTAAAAGTGATTATCCACGTACAAATGTGAATTGTCGTTTAAAGACGCAGCATTTGAAAATGGACCATTTTTTTCGTTTCTGAAGCATGTCGTAAGGGGGGGTGGTTATCTCTTTCACCAAAAAAAAGGCGTTTTTGATTGAACAATAAAGGCCTCCAAATGTTATTTAATTCACTTCCCGTGGAGGAGATACACTTTTTAAGGCCGCAGAGTGAATAAATTGGCCATTTTCATTCACTTTTACCCATTTCTCAAATCTTGTGTTTGAGGCCCCTGGAAGCATGAAAATCACTTTAAACATCTCATCTTATCTTTAAAAGTGATTTTCCACGTACAAATGTGAATTGTAGTTCAAAGAGGCAACATTTGAAAACAGACAATTTTTTTAGTTTCTGAAGCATGTCGTAAGGGGGGGTGGTTATCTCTTTCATCAAAAATCGGACGTTTTTAATTGAACAATAAAGGCCTACAAATGTTATTTAATTCACTTTCTGGGGTGGAGAAAAACTTTTTAAGGCCTCAGAGTGAATAAATTGGCAATTGCCATTCACATTTACCCATTCCTCAAATCTTGTGTTTAGGGCCCCTGGAAGCTTGAAAATCACTTTAAACATCTTATTTTATCTCTAAAAGTGATTATCCACGTACAAATGTGAATTGTCGTTTAAAGACGCAGCATTTGAAAATGGACCATTTTTTTCGTTTCTGAAGCATGTCGTAAGGGGGGGTGGTTATCTCTTTCACCAAAAAAAGGCGTTTTTGATTGAACAATAAAGGCCTCCAAATTTTATTTTATTCACTTCCCGTGGAGGAGAAACACTTTTTAAGGCCGCAGAGTGAGTAAATTGGCCATTTTCATTCACTTTTACCCATTCCTCAAATCTCGTGTTTAAGGCCCCTGGAAGCATGAAAATCACTTTAAACATCTCATTTTATCTTTAAAAGTGATTTTCTACGTACAAATGTGAATTGTAGTTCAAAGAGGCAACATTTGAAAATGGACCATTTTTTTCGTTTCTGAAGCATGTCGTAAGGGGGGGTGGTTATCTCTTTCACCAAAAAACAGGCGTTTTTGATTGAACAATAAAGGCCTCCAAATGTTATTTAATTCACTTCCCGTGGAGGAGAAACACTTTTTAAGGCTGCAGAGTGAGTAAATTGGCCATTTTCATTCACTTTTACCCATTTCTCAAATCTTGTGTTTGAGGCCCCTGGAAGCATGAAAATCACTTTAAACATCTCATTTTATCTTTAAAAGTGATTTTCCACGTACAAATGTGAATTGTAGTTCAAAGAGGCAACATTTGAAAACGGACCATTTTTTACGTTTCTGAAGCATGTCGTAAGGGGGGGTGGTTATCTCTTTCATCAAAAATCGGATGTTTTTAATTGAACAATAAAGGCCTACAAATGTTATTTAATTCACTTTCTGGGGTGGAGAAAAACTTTTTAAGGCCTCAGAGTGAATAAATTGGCCATTTTAATTCACTTTTACCCATTCCTCAAATCTTGTGTTTAGGCCCCTGGAAGCTTGAAAATCACTTTAAACATCTCATTTTATCTTTAAAAGTGATTTTCCACGTACAAATGTGAATTGTAGTTCAAAGAGGCAACATTTGAAAACGGACCATTTTTTACGTTTCTGAAGCTTGTCGTAAGGGGGGGTGGTTATCTCTTTCGTCAAAAATCGGGCGTTTTCGCTTGAACAATAAAGGCCTACAAATGTTATTTAGTTCACTTCCCGTGGAGGAGAAACACTTTTTAAGGCCGCAGAGTGAGTAAATTGGCCATATTCATTCACTTTTACCCATTCCTCAAATCTTGTGTTTAAGGCCCCTGGAAGCATGAAAATCACTTTAAACATCTCATTTTATCTTTAAAAGTGATTTTCCACGTACAAATAAGAATTGTAGTTCAAAGAGGCAACATTTGAAAACAGACCATTTTTTTAGTTTCTGAAGCATGTCGTAAGGGGGGGTGGTTATCTCTTTCATCAAAAATCGGATGTTTTTGATTGAACAATAAAGGCCTACAAATGTTATTTAATTCACTTTCTGGGGTGGAGAAAAACTTTTTAAGGCCTCAGAGTGAATAAATTGGCAATTGCCATTCACATTTACCCATTCCTCAAATCTTGTGTTTAGGGCCCCTGGAAGCTTGAAAATCACTTTAAACATCTAATTTTATCTCTAAAAGTGATTATCCACGTACAAATGTGATTTGTCGTTTAAAGACGCAGCATTTGAAAATGGACCATTTTTTTCGTTTCTGAAGCATGTCGTAAGGGGGGGTGGTTATCTCTTTCACCAAAAAAAAGGCGTTTTTGATTGAACAATAAAGGCCTCCAAATTTTATTTTATTCACTTCCCGTGGAGGAGAAACACTTTTTAAGGCCGCAGAGTGAGTAAATTGGCCATTTTCATTCACTTTTACCCATTCCTCAAATCTCGTGTTTAAGGACCCTGGAAGCATGAAAATCACTTTAAACATCTCATTTTATCTTTAAAAGTGATTTTCCACGTACAAATGTGAATTGTAGTTCAAAGAGGCAACATTTGAAAACGGATCATTTTTTACATTTCTGAAGCATGTCGTAAGGGGGAGTGCTTAACTCTTTCGTCAAAAATCGGGCGTTTTTGCTTGAACAATAAAGGCCTACAAATGTTATTTAGTTCACTTCCCGTGGAGGAGAAACACTTTTTAAGGCCGCAGACTGAGTAAATTGGCCATATTCATTCACTTTTGCCCATTCCTCAAATCTTGTGTTTAAGGCCCCTGGAAGCATGAAAATCACTTTAAACATCTCATTTTATCTTTAAAAGTGATTTTCCACGTACAAATGTGAATTGTAGTTCAAAGAGGCAACATTTGAAAACAGACCATTTTTTTAGTTTCTGAAGCATGTCGTAAGGGGGGGTGGTTATCTCTTTCATCAAAAACCGGACGTTTTTAATTGAACAATAAAGGCCTACAAATGTTATTTAATTCACTTTCTGGGGTGGAGAAAAACTTTTTAAGGCCTCAGAGTGAATAAATTGGCCATTTTCATTCACATTTACCCATTCCTCAAATCTTGTGTTTAGGGCCCCTGGAAGCTTGAAAATCACTTTAAACATCTCATTTTATCTTTAAAAGTGATTTTCCACGTACAAATAAGAATTGTAGTTCAAAGAGGCAACATTTGAAAACAGACCATTTTTTTAGTTTCTGAAGCATGTCGTAAGGGGGTTGGTTATCTCTTTCATCAAAAATCGGACGTTTTTGATTGAACAATAAAGGCCTACAAATGTTATTTAATTCACATTCTGGGGTGGAGAAAAAAATTTTAAGGCCTCAGAGTGAATAAATTGGCCATTTTCATTCACATTTACCCATTCCTCAAATCTTGTGTTTAGGGCCCCTGGAAGCTTGAAAATCACTTTAAACATCTAATTTTATCTCTAAAAGTGATTATCTACGTACAAATGTGAATTGTCGTTTAAAGACGCAACATTGGAAAATGGATTATTTTTTTCGTTTCTGAAGCATGTCGTAAGGGGGGGGGTTATCTCTTTCCCCAACAAAAAGGCGTTTTTGATTGAACAATAAAGGCCTCCAAATGGTATTTTATTCACTTCCCGTGGAGGAGAAACACTTTTTAAGGCCGCACAGTGAGTAAATTGGCCATTTTCATTCACTTTTACCCATTCCTCAAATCTCGTGTTTAAGGACCCTGGAAGCATGAAAATCACTTTAAACATCTCATTTTATCTTTAAAAGTGATTATCCACGTACAAATGTGAATTGTCGTTTAAAGACGCAACATTTGAAAATGGACCATTTTTTTCATTTCTGAAGCATGTCGTAAGGGGGGGTGGTTATCTCTTTCACCAAAAAAAAGGCATTTTTGATTGAACAATAAAGGCCTCCAAATTTTATTTTATTCACTTCCCGTGGAGGAGAAACACTTTTTAAGGCCGCAGAGTGAGTAAATTGGCCATTTTCATTCACTTTTACCCATTCCTCAAATCTCGTGTTTAAGGACCCTGGAAGCATGAAAATCACATTAAACATCTCATTTTATCTTTAAAAGTGATTTTCCACGTACAAATGTGAATTGTAGTTCAAAGAGGCAACATTTGAAAACAGACCATTTTTTTAGTTTCTGAAGCATGTCGTAAGGGGGGGTGGTTATCTCTTTCATCAAAAACCGGACGTTTTTAATTGAACAATAAAGGCCTACAAATGTTATTTAATTCACTTTCTGGGGTGGAGAAAAACTTTTTAAGGCCTCAGAGTGAATAAATTGGCCATTTTCATTCACATTTACCCATTCCTCAAATCTTGTGTTTAGGGCCCCTGGAAGCTTGAAAATCACTTTAAACATCTAATTTTATCTCTAAAAGTGATTATCCACGTACAAATGTGAATTGTCGTTTAAAGACGCAACATTGGAAAATGGATTATTTTTTTCGTTTCTGAAGCATGTCGTAAGGGGGGGGGTTATCTCTTTCCCCAACAAAAAGGCGTTTTTGATTGAACAATAAAGGCCTCCAAATGGTATTTTATTCACTTCCCGTGGAGGAGAAACACTTTTTAAGGCCGCACAGTGAGTAAATTGGCCATTTTCATTCACTTTTACCCATTCCTCAAATCTCGTGTTTAAGGCCCCTGGAAGCATGAAAATCACTTTAAACATCTCATTTTATCTTTAAAAGTGATTTTCCACGTACAAATGTGAATTGTAGTTCAAAGAGGCAACATTTGAAAACGGACCATTTTTTACGTTTCTGAAGCATGTCGTAAGGGGGGGTGGTTATCTCTTTCGTCAAAAATCGGGCGTTTTTAATTGAACAATAAAGGCCTACAAATGTTATTTAATTCACTTTCTGGGGTGGAGAAAAACTTTTTAAGGCCTCAGAGTGAATAAATTGGCAATTGCCATTCACATTTACCCATTCCTCAAATCTTGTGTTTAGGGCCCCTGGAAGCTTGAAAATCACTTTAAACATCTAATTTTGTCTCTAAAAGTGATTATCCACGTACAAATGTGAATTGTCGTTTAAAGACGCAGCATTTGAAAATGGACCATTTTTTTCGTTTCTGAAGCATGTCGTAAGGGGGGGTGGTTATCTCTTTCACCAAAAAACAGGCGTTTTTGATTGAACAATAAAGGCCTCCAAATGTTATTTAGTTCACTTCCCGTGGAGGAGAAACACTTTTTAAGGCCGCAGACTGAGTAAATTGGCCATATTCATTCACTTTTACCCATTCCTCAAATCTTGTGTTTAAGGCCCCTGGAAGCATGAAAATCACTTTAAACATCTCATTTTATCTTTAAAAGTGATTTTCCACGTACAAATGTGAATTGTAGTTCAAAGAGGCAACATTTGAAAACAGACCATTTTTTTAGTTTCTGAAGCATGTCGTAAGGGGGGGTGGTTATCTCTTTCATCAAAAATCGGATGTTTTTGATTGAACAATAAAGGCCTACAAATGTGATTTAATTCACTTTCTGGGGTGGAGAAAAAAAATGTAAGGCCTCAGAGTGAATAAATTGGCAATTTTCATTCACATTTACCCATTCCTTAAGGCTTGTGTTTAGGGCCCCTGGAAGCTTGAAAATCACTTTAAACATCTAACTTTATCTCTAAAAGTGATTATCCACGTACAAATGTGAATTGTCGTTTAAAGACGCAGCATTTGAAAATGGACCATTTTTTTCGTTTCTGAAGCATGTCGTAAGGGGGGGTGGTTATCTCTTTCACCAAAAAAAAGGCGTTTTTGATTGAACAATAAAGGCCTCCAAATTTTATTTTATTCACTTCCCGTGGAGGAGAAACACTTTTTAAGGCCGCAGAGTGAGTAAATTGGCCATTTTCATTCACTTTTACCCATTCCTCAAATCTCGTGTTTAAGGCCCCTGGAAGCATGAAAATCACTTTAAACATCTCATTTTATCTTTAAAAGTGATTTTCTACGTACAAATGTGAATTGTAGTTCAAAGAGGCAACATTTGAAAATGGACCATTTTTTTCGTTTCTGAAGCATGTCGTAAGGGGGGGTGGTTATCTCTTTCACCAAAAAACAGGCGTTTTTGATTGAACAATAAAGGCCTCCAAATGTTATTTAATTCACTTCCCGTGGAGGAGAAACACTTTTTAAGGCCGCAGAGTGAGTAAATTGGCCATTTTCATTCACTTTTACCCATTTCTCAAATCTTGTGTTTGAGGCCCCTGGAAGCATGAAAATCACTTTAAACATCTCATTTTATCTTTAAAAGTGATTTCCCACGTACAAATGTGAATTGTAGTTCAAAGAGGCAACATTTGAAAACGGACCATTTTTTACGTTTCTGAAGCATGTCGTAAGGGGGGGTGGTTATCTCTTTCATCAAAAATCAGATGTTTTTAATTGAACAATAAAGGCCTACAAATGTTATTTAATTCAGCATGAAAATCACTTTAAACATCTAATTTTATCTTTAAAAGTGATTTTCCACGTACAAATAAGAATTGTAGTTCAAAGAGGCAACATTTGAAAACAGACCATTTTTACGTTTCTGAAGCATGTCGTAAGGGGGGGTGGTTATCTCTTTCATCAAAAATCGGACGTTTTTGATTGAACAATAAAGGCCCACAAATGGTATTTAATTCACTTTCTGGGGTGGAGAAAAAATTTTGAAGGCCTCAGAGTGAATAAATTGACCATTTTTATTCACATTTACCCATTCCTTAAGGCTTGTGTTTAGGGCCCATGGAAGCTTTAAAATCACTTTAAACATCTAATTTTATCTCTAAAAGGGATTATCCACGTACAAATGTGAACTGTAGTTCAAAGAGGCAACATTTGAAAATTGACCATTTTTTTCGTTTCTGAAGCATGTCGTAAGGGGGGGTGGTTATCTCTTTCACCAAAAAACAGGCGTTTTTGATTGAACAATAAAGGCCTCCAAATGTTATTTTATTCACTTCCCGTGGAGGAGAAACACTTTTTAAGGCCGCAGAGTGAGTAAATTGGCCATTTTCATTCACGTTTACCCATTTCTCAAATCTTGTGTTTAGGGCCCCTGGAAGCTTGAAAATCACTTTAAACATCTCATTTTATCTCTAAAAGTGATTATCCACGAACAATGTTAATTGTAGTTGAAAGACGCAACATTTGAAAACGGGCCATTTTTTTCGTTTCTGAAGCATGTCGTAAGGGGGGGTGGTTATCTCTTTCACCAACAAAAAGGCGTTTTTAATTGAACAATAAAGGCCTACAAATGTTATTTAATTCACTTTCTGGGGTGGAGAAAAACTTTTTAAGGCCTCAGAGTGAATAAATTGGCAATTGCCATTCACATTTACCCATTCCTCAAATCTTGTGTTTAGGGCCCCTGGAAGCTTGAAAATCACTTTAAACATCTTATTTTATCTCTAAAAGTGATTATCCACGTACAAATGTGAATTGTCGTTTAAAGACGCAGCATTTGAAAATGGACCATTTTTTTCGTTTCTGAAGCATGTCGTAAGGGGGGGTGGTTATCTCTTTCACCAAAAAAAAGGCGTTTTTGATTGAACAATAAAGGCCTCCAAATTTTATTTTATTCACTTCCCGTGGAGGAGAAACACTTTTTAAGGCCGCAGAGTGAGTAAATTGGCCATTTTCATTCACTTTTACCCATTCCTCAAATCTCGTGTTTAAGGCCCCTGGAAGCATGAAAATCACTTTAAACATCTCATTTTATCTTTAAAAGTGATTTTCTACCTACAAATGTGAATTGTAGTTCAAAGAGGCAACATTTGAAAATGGACCATTTTTTTCGTTTCTGAAGCATGTCGTAAGGGGGGGTGGTTATCTCTTTCACCAAAAAACAGGCGTTTTTGATTGAACAATAAAGGCCTCCAAATGTTATTTAATTCACTTCCCGTGGAGGAGAAACACTTTTTAAGGCCGCAGAGTGAGTAAATTGGCCATTTTCATTCACTTTTACCCATTTCTCAAATCTTGTGTTTGAGGCCCCTGGAAGCATGAAAATCACTTTAAACATCTCATTTTATCTTTAAAAGTGATTTTCCACGTACAAATGTGAATTGTAGTTCAAAGAGGCAACATTTGAAAACAGACCATTTTTTTAGTTTCTGAAGCATGTCGTAAGGGGGGGTGGTTATCTCTTTCATCAAAAATCGGACGTTTTTAATTGAACAATAAAGGCCTACAAATGTTATTTAATTCACTTTCTGGGGTGGAGAAAAACTTTTTAAGGCCTCAGAGTGAATAAATTGGCAATTGCCATTCACATTTACCCATTCCTCAAATCTTGTGTTTAGGGCCCCTGGAAGCTTGAAAATCACTTTAAACATCTAATTTTGTCTCTAAAAGTGATTATCCACGTACAAATGTGAATTGTCGTTTAAAGACGCAGCATTTGAAAATGGACCATTTTTTTCGTTTCTGAAGCATGTCGTAAGGGGGGGTGGTTATCTCTTTCACCAAAAAACAGGCGTTTTTGATTGAACAATAAAGGCCTCCAAATGTTATTTAGTTCACTTCCCGTGGAGGAGAAACACTTTTTAAGGCCGCAGACTGAGTAAATTGGCCATATTCATTCACTTTTACCCATTCCTCAAATCTTGTGTTTAAGGCCCCTGGAAGCATGAAAATCACTTTAAACATCTCATTTTATCTTTAAAAGTGATTTTCCACGTACAAATGTGAATTGTAGTTCAAAGAGGCAACATTTGAAAACAGACCATTTTTTTAGTTTCTGAAGCATGTCGTAAGGGGGGGTGGTTATCTCTTTCATCAAAAATCGGATGTTTTTGATTGAACAATAAAGGCCTACAAATGTGACTTAATTCACTTTCTGGGGTGGAGAAAAAAAATGTAAGGCCTCAGAGTGAATAAATTGGCAATTTTCATTCACATTTACCCATTCCTTAAGGCTTGTGTTTAGGGCCCCTGGAAGCTTGAAAATCACTTTAAACATCTAACTTTATCTCTAAAAGTGATTATCCACGTACAAATGTGAATTGTCGTTTAAAGACGCAGCATTTGAAAATGGACCATTTTTTTCGTTTCTGAAGCATGTCGTAAGGGGGGGTGGTTATCTCTTTCACCAAAAAAAAGGCGTTTTTGATTGAACAATAAAGGCCTCCAAATTTTATTTTATTCACTTCCCGTGGAGGAGAAACACTTTTTAAGGCCGCAGAGTGAGTAAATTGGCCATTTTCATTCACTTTTACCCATTCCTCAAATCTCGTGTTTAAGGCCCCTGGAAGCATGAAAATCACTTTAAACATCTCATTTTATCTTTAAAAGTGATTTTCTACGTACAAATGTGAATTGTAGTTCAAAGAGGCAACATTTGAAAATGGACCATTTTTTTCGTTTCTGAAGCATGTCGTAAGGGGGGGTGGTTATCTCTTTCACCAAAAAACAGGCGTTTTTGATTGAACAATAAAGGCCTCCAAATGTTATTTAATTCACTTCCCGTGGAGGAGAAACACTTTTTAAGGCCGCAGAGTGAGTAAATTGGCCATTTTCATTCACTTTTACCCATTTCTCAAATCTTGTGTTTGAGGCCCCTGGAAGCATGAAAATCACTTTAAACATCTCATTTTATCTTTAAAAGTGATTTCCCACGTAC
Organism: Triturus cristatus; assembly: GCF_964204655.1. Taxonomy (NCBI): domain Eukaryota; kingdom Metazoa; phylum Chordata; class Amphibia; order Caudata; family Salamandridae; genus Triturus; species Triturus cristatus. The sequence goes on from NC_140590.1 coordinate 1,208,835,329, forward strand.
AAATGTGAATTGTAGTTCAAAGAGGCAACATTTGAAAACGGACCATTTTTTACGTTTCTGAAGCATGTCGTAAGGGGGGGTGGTTATCTCTTTCATCAAAAATCAGATGTTTTTAATTGAACAATAAAGGCCTACAAATGTTATTTAATTCAGCATGAAAATCACTTTAAACATCTAATTTTATCTTTAAAAGTGATTTTCCACGTACAAATAAGAATTGTAGTTCAAAGAGGCAACATTTGAAAACAGACCATTTTTACGTTTCTGAAGCATGTCGTAAGGGGGGGTGGTTATCTCTTTCATCAAAAATCGGACGTTTTTGATTGAACAATAAAGGCCCACAAATGGTATTTAATTCACTTTCTGGGGTGGAGAAAAAATTTTGAAGGCCTCAGAGTGAATAAATTGACCATTTTTATTCACATTTACCCATTCCTTAAGGCTTGTGTTTAGGGCCCATGGAAGCTTTAAAATCACTTTAAACATCTAATTTTATCTCTAAAAGGGATTATCCACGTACAAATGTGAACTGTAGTTCAAAGAGGCAACATTTGAAAATTGACCATTTTTTTCGTTTCTGAAGCATGTCGTAAGGGGGGGTGGTTATCTCTTTCACCAAAAAACAGGCGTTTTTGATTGAACAATAAAGGCCTCCAAATGTTATTTTATTCACTTCCCGTGGAGGAGAAACACTTTTTAAGGCCGCAGAGTGAGTAAATTGGCCATTTTCATTCACGTTTACCCATTTCTCAAATCTTGTGTTTAGGGCCCCTGGAAGCTTGAAAATCACTTTAAACATCTCATTTTATCTCTAAAAGTGATTATCCACGAACAATGTTAATTGTAGTTGAAAGACGCAACATTTGAAAACGGGCCATTTTTTTCGTTTCTGAAGCATGTCGTAAGGGGGGGTGGTTATCTCTTTCACCAACAAAAAGGCGTTTTTAATTGAACAATAAAGGCCTACAAATGTTATTTAATTCACTTTCTGGGGTGGAGAAAAACTTTTTAAGGCCTCAGAGTGAATAAATTGGCAATTGCCATTCACATTTACCCATTCCTCAAATCTTGTGTTTAGGGCCCCTGGAAGCTTGAAAATCACTTTAAACATCTTATTTTATCTCTAAAAGTGATTATCCACGTACAAATGTGAATTGTCGTTTAAAGACGCAGCATTTGAAAATGGACCATTTTTTTCGTTTCTGAAGCATGTCGTAAGGGGGGGTGGTTATCTCTTTCACCAAAAAAAAGGCGTTTTTGATTGAACAATAAAGGCCTCCAAATTTTATTTTATTCACTTCCCGTGGAGGAGAAACACTTTTTAAGGCCGCAGAGTGAGTAAATTGGCCATTTTCATTCACTTTTACCCATTCCTCAAATCTCGTGTTTAAGGCCCCTGGAAGCATGAAAATCACTTTAAACATCTCATTTTATCTTTAAAAGTGATTTTCTACCTACAAATGTGAATTGTAGTTCAAAGAGGCAACATTTGAAAATGGACCATTTTTTTCGTTTCTGAAGCATGTCGTAAGGGGGGGTGGTTATCTCTTTCACCAAAAAACAGGCGTTTTTGATTGAACAATAAAGGCCTCCAAATGTTATTTAATTCACTTCCCGTGGAGGAGAAACACTTTTTAAGGCCGCAGAGTGAGTAAATTGGCCATTTTCATTCACTTTTACCCATTTCTCAAATCTTGTGTTTGAGGCCCCTGGAAGCATGAAAATCACTTTAAACATCTCATTTTATCTTTAAAAGTGATTTTCCACGTACAAATGTGAATTGTAGTTCAAAGAGGCAACATTTGAAAACAGACCATTTTTTTAGTTTCTGAAGCATGTCGTAAGGGGGGGTGGTTATCTCTTTCATCAAAAACCGGACGTTTTTAATTGAACAATAAAGGCCTACAAATGTTATTTAATTCACTTTCTGGGGTGGAGAAAAACTTTTTAAGGCCTCAGAGTGAATAAATTGGCCATTTTCATTCACATTTACCCATTCCTCAAATCTTGTGTTTAGGGCCCCTGGAAGCTTGAAAATCACTTTAAACATCTCATTTTATCTTTAAAAGTGATTTTCCACGTACAAATAAGAATTGTAGTTCAAAGAGGCAACATTTGAAAACAGACCATTTTTTTAGTTTCTGAAGCATGTCGTAAGGGGGTTGGTTATCTCTTTCATCAAAAATCGGACGTTTTTGATTGAACAATAAAGGCCTACAAATGTTATTTAATTCACATTCTGGGGTGGAGAAAAAAATTTTAAGGCCTCAGAGTGAATAAATTGGCCATTTTCATTCACATTTACCCATTCCTCAAATCTTGTGTTTAGGGCCCCTGGAAGCTTGAAAATCACTTTAAACATCTAATTTTATCTCTAAAAGTGATTATCTACGTACAAATGTGAATTGTCGTTTAAAGACGCAACATTGGAAAATGGATTATTTTTTTCGTTTCTGAAGCATGTCGTAAGGGGGGGGGTTATCTCTTTCCCCAACAAAAAGGCGTTTTTGATTGAACAATAAAGGCCTCCAAATGGTATTTTATTCACTTCCCGTGGAGGAGAAACACTTTTTAAGGCCGCACAGTGAGTAAATTGGCCATTTTCATTCACTTTTACCCATTCCTCAAATCTCGTGTTTAAGGACCCTGGAAGCATGAAAATCACTTTAAACATCTCATTTTATCTTTAAAAGTGATTATCCACGTACAAATGTGAATTGTCGTTTAAAGACGCAACATTTGAAAATGGACCATTTTTTTCATTTCTGAAGCATGTCGTAAGGGGGGGTGGTTATCTCTTTCACCAAAAAAAAGGCATTTTTGATTGAACAATAAAGGCCTCCAAATTTTATTTTATTCACTTCCCGTGGAGGAGAAACACTTTTTAAGGCCGCAGAGTGAGTAAATTGGCCATTTTCATTCACTTTTACCCATTCCTCAAATCTCGTGTTTAAGGACCCTGGAAGCATGAAAATCACATTAAACATCTCATTTTATCTTTAAAAGTGATTTTCCACGTACAAATGTGAATTGTAGTTCAAAGAGGCAACATTTGAAAACAGACCATTTTTTTAGTTTCTGAAGCATGTCGTAAGGGGGGGTGGTTATCTCTTTCATCAAAAACCGGACGTTTTTAATTGAACAATAAAGGCCTACAAATGTTATTTAATTCACTTTCTGGGGTGGAGAAAAACTTTTTAAGGCCTCAGAGTGAATAAATTGGCCATTTTCATTCACATTTACCCATTCCTCAAATCTTGTGTTTAGGGCCCCTGGAAGCTTGAAAATCACTTTAAACATCTAATTTTATCTCTAAAAGTGATTATCCACGTACAAATGTGAATTGTCGTTTAAAGACGCAACATTGGAAAATGGATTATTTTTTTCGTTTCTGAAGCATGTCGTAAGGGGGGGGGTTATCTCTTTCCCCAACAAAAAGGCGTTTTTGATTGAACAATAAAGGCCTCCAAATGGTATTTTATTCACTTCCCGTGGAGGAGAAACACTTTTTAAGGCCGCACAGTGAGTAAATTGGCCATTTTCATTCACTTTTACCCATTCCTCAAATCTCGTGTTTAAGGCCCCTGGAAGCATGAAAATCACTTTAAACATCTCATTTTATCTTTAAAAGTGATTTTCCACGTACAAATGTGAATTGTAGTTCAAAGAGGCAACATTTGAAAACGGACCATTTTTTACGTTTCTGAAGCATGTCGTAAGGGGGGGTGGTTATCTCTTTCGTCAAAAATCGGGCGTTTTTAATTGAACAATAAAGGCCTACAAATGTTATTTAATTCACTTTCTGGGGTGGAGAAAAACTTTTTAAGGCCTCAGAGTGAATAAATTGGCAATTGCCATTCACATTTACCCATTCCTCAAATCTTGTGTTTAGGGCCCCTGGAAGCTTGAAAATCACTTTAAACATCTAATTTTGTCTCTAAAAGTGATTATCCACGTACAAATGTGAATTGTCGTTTAAAGACGCAGCATTTGAAAATGGACCATTTTTTTCGTTTCTGAAGCATGTCGTAAGGGGGGGTGGTTATCTCTTTCACCAAAAAACAGGCGTTTTTGATTGAACAATAAAGGCCTCCAAATGTTATTTAGTTCACTTCCCGTGGAGGAGAAACACTTTTTAAGGCCGCAGACTGAGTAAATTGGCCATATTCATTCACTTTTACCCATTCCTCAAATCTTGTGTTTAAGGCCCCTGGAAGCATGAAAATCACTTTAAACATCTCATTTTATCTTTAAAAGTGATTTTCCACGTACAAATGTGAATTGTAGTTCAAAGAGGCAACATTTGAAAACAGACCATTTTTTTAGTTTCTGAAGCATGTCGTAAGGGGGGGTGGTTATCTCTTTCATCAAAAATCGGATGTTTTTGATTGAACAATAAAGGCCTACAAATGTGATTTAATTCACTTTCTGGGGTGGAGAAAAAAAATGTAAGGCCTCAGAGTGAATAAATTGGCAATTTTCATTCACATTTACCCATTCCTTAAGGCTTGTGTTTAGGGCCCCTGGAAGCTTGAAAATCACTTTAAACATCTAACTTTATCTCTAAAAGTGATTATCCACGTACAAATGTGAATTGTCGTTTAAAGACGCAGCATTTGAAAATGGACCATTTTTTTCGTTTCTGAAGCATGTCGTAAGGGGGGGTGGTTATCTCTTTCACCAAAAAAAAGGCGTTTTTGATTGAACAATAAAGGCCTCCAAATTTTATTTTATTCACTTCCCGTGGAGGAGAAACACTTTTTAAGGCCGCAGAGTGAGTAAATTGGCCATTTTCATTCACTTTTACCCATTCCTCAAATCTCGTGTTTAAGGCCCCTGGAAGCATGAAAATCACTTTAAACATCTCATTTTATCTTTAAAAGTGATTTTCTACGTACAAATGTGAATTGTAGTTCAAAGAGGCAACATTTGAAAATGGACCATTTTTTTCGTTTCTGAAGCATGTCGTAAGGGGGGGTGGTTATCTCTTTCACCAAAAAACAGGCGTTTTTGATTGAACAATAAAGGCCTCCAAATGTTATTTAATTCACTTCCCGTGGAGGAGAAACACTTTTTAAGGCCGCAGAGTGAGTAAATTGGCCATTTTCATTCACTTTTACCCATTTCTCAAATCTTGTGTTTGAGGCCCCTGGAAGCATGAAAATCACTTTAAACATCTCATTTTATCTTTAAAAGTGATTTCCCACGTACAAATGTGAATTGTAGTTCAAAGAGGCAACATTTGAAAACGGACCATTTTTTACGTTTCTGAAGCATGTCGTAAGGGGGGGTGGTTATCTCTTTCATCAAAAATCAGATGTTTTTAATTGAACAATAAAGGCCTACAAATGTTATTTAATTCAGCATGAAAATCACTTTAAACATCTAATTTTATCTTTAAAAGTGATTTTCCACGTACAAATAAGAATTGTAGTTCAAAGAGGCAACATTTGAAAACAGACCATTTTTACGTTTCTGAAGCATGTCGTAAGGGGGGGTGGTTATCTCTTTCATCAAAAATCGGACGTTTTTGATTGAACAATAAAGGCCCACAAATGGTATTTAATTCACTTTCTGGGGTGGAGAAAAAATTTTGAAGGCCTCAGAGTGAATAAATTGACCATTTTTATTCACATTTACCCATTCCTTAAGGCTTGTGTTTAGGGCCCATGGAAGCTTTAAAATCACTTTAAACATCTAATTTTATCTCTAAAAGGGATTATCCACGTACAAATGTGAACTGTAGTTCAAAGAGGCAACATTTGAAAATTGACCATTTTTTTCGTTTCTGAAGCATGTCGTAAGGGGGGGTGGTTATCTCTTTCACCAAAAAACAGGCGTTTTTGATTGAACAATAAAGGCCTCCAAATGTTATTTTATTCACTTCCCGTGGAGGAGAAACACTTTTTAAGGCCGCAGAGTGAGTAAATTGGCCATTTTCATTCACGTTTACCCATTTCTCAAATCTTGTGTTTAGGGCCCCTGGAAGCTTGAAAATCACTTTAAACATCTCATTTTATCTCTAAAAGTGATTATCCACGAACAATGTTAATTGTAGTTGAAAGACGCAACATTTGAAAACGGGCCATTTTTTTCGTTTCTGAAGCATGTCGTAAGGGGGGGTGGTTATCTCTTTCACCAACAAAAAGGCGTTTTTAATTGAACAATAAAGGCCTACAAATGTTATTTAATTCACTTTCTGGGGTGGAGAAAAACTTTTTAAGGCCTCAGAGTGAATAAATTGGCAATTGCCATTCACATTTACCCATTCCTCAAATCTTGTGTTTAGGGCCCCTGGAAGCTTGAAAATCACTTTAAACATCTTATTTTATCTCTAAAAGTGATTATCCACGTACAAATGTGAATTGTCGTTTAAAGACGCAGCATTTGAAAATGGACCATTTTTTTCGTTTCTGAAGCATGTCGTAAGGGGGGGTGGTTATCTCTTTCACCAAAAAAAAGGCGTTTTTGATTGAACAATAAAGGCCTCCAAATTTTATTTTATTCACTTCCCGTGGAGGAGAAACACTTTTTAAGGCCGCAGAGTGAGTAAATTGGCCATTTTCATTCACTTTTACCCATTCCTCAAATCTCGTGTTTAAGGCCCCTGGAAGCATGAAAATCACTTTAAACATCTCATTTTATCTTTAAAAGTGATTTTCTACCTACAAATGTGAATTGTAGTTCAAAGAGGCAACATTTGAAAATGGACCATTTTTTTCGTTTCTGAAGCATGTCGTAAGGGGGGGTGGTTATCTCTTTCACCAAAAAACAGGCGTTTTTGATTGAACAATAAAGGCCTCCAAATGTTATTTAATTCACTTCCCGTGGAGGAGAAACACTTTTTAAGGCCGCAGAGTGAGTAAATTGGCCATTTTCATTCACTTTTACCCATTTCTCAAATCTTGTGTTTGAGGCCCCTGGAAGCATGAAAATCACTTTAAACATCTCATTTTATCTTTAAAAGTGATTTTCCACGTACAAATGTGAATTGTAGTTCAAAGAGGCAACATTTGAAAACAGACCATTTTTTTAGTTTCTGAAGCATGTCGTAAGGGGGGGTGGTTATCTCTTTCATCAAAAATCGGACGTTTTTAATTGAACAATAAAGGCCTACAAATGTTATTTAATTCACTTTCTGGGGTGGAGAAAAACTTTTTAAGGCCTCAGAGTGAATAAATTGGCAATTGCCATTCACATTTACCCATTCCTCAAATCTTGTGTTTAGGGCCCCTGGAAGCTTGAAAATCACTTTAAACATCTTATTTTATCTCTAAAAGTGATTATCCACTTACAAATGTGAATTGTCGTTTAAAGACGCAGCATTTGAAAATGGACCATTTTTTTCGTTTCTGAAGCATGTCGTAAGGGGGGGTGGTTATCTCTTTCACCAAAAAAAAGGCGTTTTTGATTGAACAATAAAGGCCTCCAAATTTTATTTTATTCACTTCCCGTGGAGGAGAAACACTTTTTAAGGCCGCAGAGTGAGTAAATTGGCCATTTTCATTCACTTTTACCCATTCCTCAAATCTCGTGTTTAAGGCCCCTGGAAGCATGAAAATCACTTTAAACATCTCATTTTATCTTTAAAAGTGATTTTCTACGTACAAATGTGAATTGTAGTTCAAAGAGGCAACATTTGAAAATGGACCATTTTTTTCGTTTCTGAAGCATGTCGTAAGGGGGGGTGGTTATCTCTTTCATCAAAAATCGGACGTTTTTAATTGAACAATAAAGGCCTACAAATGTTATTTAATTCACTTTCTGAGGTGGAGAAAAACTTTTTAAGGCCTCAGAGTGAATAAATTGGCAATTGCCATTCACATTTACCCATTCCTCAAATCTTGTGTTTAGGGCCCCTGGAAGCTTGAAAATCACTTTAAACATCTTATTTTATCTCTAAAAGTGATTATCCACGTACAAATGTGAATTGTCGTTTAAAGACGCAGCATTTGAAAATGGACCATTTTTTTCGTTTCTGAAGCATGTCGTAAGGGGGGGTGGTTATCTCTTTCACCAAAAAAAAGTGTTTTTGATTGAACAATAAAGGCCTCCAAATTTTATTTTATTCACTTCCCGTGGAGGAGAAACACTTTTTAAGGCCGCAGAGTGAGTAAATTGGCCATTTTCATTCACTTTTACCCATTCCTCAAATCTCGTGTTTAAGGCCCCTGGAAGCATGAAAATCACTTTAAACATCTCATTTTATCTTTAAAAGTGATTTTCTACGTACAAATGTGAATTGTAGTTCAAAGAGGCAACATTTGAAAATGGACCATTTTTTTCGTTTCTGAAGCATGTCGTAAGGGGGGGTGGTTATCTCTTTCACCAAAAAACAGGCGTTTTTGATTGAACAATAAAGGCCTCCAAATGTTATTTAATTCACTTCCCGTGGAGGAGAAACACTTTTTAAGGCCGCAGAGTGAGTAAATTGGCCATTTTCATTCACTTTTACCCATTTCTCAAATCTTGTGTTTGAGGCCCCTGGAAGCATGAAAATCACTTTAAACATCTCATTTTATCTTTAAAAGTGATTTTCCACGTACAAATGTGAATTGTAGTTCAAAGAGGCAACATTTGAAAACAGACCATTTTTTTAGTTTCTGAAGCATGTCGTAAGGGGGGGTGGTTATCTCTTTCATCAAAAATCGGACGTTTTTAATTGAACAATAAAGGCCTACAAATGTTATTTAATTCACTTTCTGGGGTGGAGAAAAACTTTTTAAGGCCTCAGAGTGAATAAATTGGCAATTGCCATTCACATTTACCCATTCCTCAAATCTTGTGTTTAGGGCCCCTGGAAGCTTGAAAATCACTTTAAACATCTTATTTTATCTCTAAAAGTGATTATCCACTTACAAATGTGAATTGTCGTTTAAAGACGCAGCATTTGAAAATGGACCATTTTTTTCGTTTCTGAAGCATGTCGTAAGGGGGGGTGGTTATCTCTTTCACCAAAAAAAAGGCGTTTTTGATTGAACAATAAAGGCCTCCAAATTTTATTTTATTCACTTCCCGTGGAGGAGAAACACTTTTTAAGGCCGCAGAGTGAGTAAATTGGCCATTTTCATTCACTTTTACCCATTCCTCAAATCTCGTGTTTAAGGCCCCTGGAAGCATGAAAATCACTTTAAACATCTCATTTTATCTTTAAAAGTGATTTTCTACCTACAAATGTGAATTGTAGTTCAAAGAGGCAACATTTGAAAATGGACCATTTTTTTCGTTTCTGAAGCATGTCGTAAGGGGGGGTGGTTATCTCTTTCACCAAAAAACAGGCGTTTTTGATTGAACAATAAAGGCCTCCAAATGTTATTTAATTCACTTCCCGTGGAGGAGAAACACTTTTTAAGGCCGCAGAGTGAGTAAATTGGCCATTTTCATTCACTTTTACCCATTTCTCAAATCTTGTGTTTGAGGCCCCTGGAAGCATGAAAATCACTTTAAACATCTCATTTTATCTTTAAAAGTGATTTTCCACGTACAAATGTGAATTGTAGTTCAAAGAGGCAACATTTGAAAACAGACCATTTTTTTAGTTTCTGAAGCATGTCGTAAGGGGGGGTGGTTATCTCTTTCATCAAAAATCGGACGTTTTTAATTGAACAATAAAGGCCTACAAATGTTATTTAATTCACTTTCTGGGGTGGAGAAAAACTTTTTAAGGCCTCAGAGTGAATAAATTGGCAATTGCCATTCACATTTACCCATTCCTCAAATCTTGTGTTTAGGGCCCCTGGAAGCTTGAAAATCACTTTAAACATCTTATTTTATCTCTAAAAGTGATTATCCACGTACAAATGTGAATTGTCGTTTAAAGACGCAGCATTTGAAAATGGACCATTTTTTTCGTTTCTGAAGCATGTCGTAAGGGGGGGTGGTTATCTCTTTCACCAAAAAAAAGGCGTTTTTGATTGAACAATAAAGGCCTCCAAATTTTATTTTATTCACTTCCCGTGGAGGAGAAACACTTTTTAAGGCCGCAGAGTGAGTAAATTGGCCATTTTCATTCACTTTTACCCATTCCTCAAATCTCGTGTTTAAGGCCCCTGGAAGCATGAAAATCACTTTAAACATCTCATTTTATCTTTAAAAGTGGTTTTCTACGTACAAATGTGAATTGTAGTTCAAAGAGGCAACATTTGAAAATGGACCATTTTTTTCGTTTCTGAAGCATGTCGTAAGGGGGGGTGGTTATCTCTTTCATCAAAAATCGGACGTTTTTAATTGAACAATAAAGGCCTACAAATGTTATTTAATTCACTTTCTGGGGTGGAGAAAAACTTTTTAAGGCCTCAGAGTGAATAAATTGGCAATTGCCATTCACATTTACCCATTCCTCAAATCTTGTGTTTAGGGCCCCTGGAAGCTTGAAAATCACTTTAAACATCTTATTTTATCTCTAAAAGTGATTATCCACGTACAAATGTGAATTGTCGTTTAAAGACGCAGCATTTGAAAATGGACCATTTTTTTCGTTTCTGAAGCATGTCGTAAGGGGGGGTGGTTATCTCTTTCACCAAAAAAAAGGCGTTTTTGATTGAACAATAAAGGCCTCCAAATTTTATTTTATTCACTTCCCGTGGAGGAGAAACACTTTTTAAGGCCGCAGAGTGAGTAAATTGGCCATTTTCATTCACTTTTACCCATTCCTCAAATCTCGTGTTTAAGGCCCCTGGAAGCATGAAAATCACTTTAAACATCTCATTTTATCTTTAAAAGTGATTTTCTACATACAAATGTGAATTGTAGTTCAAAGAGGCAACATTTGAAAATGGACCATTTTTTTCGTTTCTGAAGCATGTCGTAAGGGGGGGTGGTTATCTCTTTCACCAACAAAAAGGCGTTTTTAATTGAACAATAAAGGCCTACAAATGTTATTTAATTCACTTTCTGGGGTGGAGAAAAACTTTTTAAGGCCTCAGAGTGAATAAATTGGCAATTGCCATTCACATTTACCCATTCCTCAAATCTTGTGTTTAGGGCCCCTGGAAGCTTGAAAATCACTTTAAACATCTTATTTATCTCTAAAAGTGATTATCCACGTACAAATGTGAATTGTCGTTTAAAGACGCAGCATTTGAAAATGGACCATTTTTTTCGTTTCTGAAGCATGTCGTAAGGGGGGGTGGTTATCTCTTTCACCAAAAAAAAGGCGTTTTTGATTGAACAATAAAGGCCTCCAAATGTTATTTAATTCACTTCCCGTGGAGGAGAAACACTTTTTAAGGCCGCAGAGTGAATAAATTGGCCATTTTCATTCACTTTTACCCATTTCTCAAATCTTGTGTTTGAGGCCCCTGGAAGCATGAAAATCACTTTAAACATCTCATCTTATCTTTAAAAGTGATTTTCCACGTACAAATGTGAATTGTAGTTCAAAGAGGCAACATTTGAAAACAGACAATTTTTTTAGTTTCTGAAGCATGTCGTAAGGGGGGGTGGTTATCTCTTTCATCAAAAATCGGACGTTTTTAATTGAACAATAAAGGCCTACAAATGTTATTTAATTCACTTTCTGGGGTGGAGAAAAACTTTTTAAGGCCTCAGAGTGAATAAATTGGCAATTGCCATTCACATTTACCCATTCCTCAAATCTTGTGTTTAGGGCCCCTGGAAGCTTGAAAATCACTTTAAACATCTTATTTTATCTCTAAAAGTGATTATCCACGTACAAATGTGAATTGTCGTTTAAAGACGCAGCATTTGAAAATGGACCATTTTTTTCGTTTCTGAAGCATGTCGTAAGGGGGGGTGGTTATCTCTTTCACCAAAAAAAGGCGTTTTTGATTGAACAATAAAGGCCTCCAAATTTTATTTTATTCACTTCCCGTGGAGGAGAAACACTTTTTAAGGCCGCAGAGTGAGTAAATTGGCCATTTTCATTCACTTTTACCCATTCCTCAAATCTCGTGTTTAAGGCCCCTGGAAGCATGAAAATCACTTTAAACATCTCATTTTATCTTTAAAAGTGATTTTCTACGTACAAATGTGAATTGTAGTTCAAAGAGGCAACATTTGAAAATGGACCATTTTTTTCGTTTCTGAAGCATGTCGTAAGGGGGGGTGGTTATCTCTTTCACCAAAAAACAGGCGTTTTTGATTGAACAATAAAGGCCTCCAAATGTTATTTAATTCACTTCCCGTGGAGGAGAAACACTTTTTAAGGCTGCAGAGTGAGTAAATTGGCCATTTTCATTCACTTTTACCCATTTCTCAAATCTTGTGTTTGAGGCCCCTGGAAGCATGAAAATCACTTTAAACATCTCATTTTATCTTTAAAAGTGATTTTCCACGTACAAATGTGAATTGTAGTTCAAAGAGGCAACATTTGAAAACGGACCATTTTTTACGTTTCTGAAGCATGTCGTAAGGGGGGGTGGTTATCTCTTTCATCAAAAATCGGATGTTTTTAATTGAACAATAAAGGCCTACAAATGTTATTTAATTCACTTTCTGGGGTGGAGAAAAACTTTTTAAGGCCTCAGAGTGAATAAATTGGCCATTTTAATTCACTTTTACCCATTCCTCAAATCTTGTGTTTAGGCCCCTGGAAGCTTGAAAATCACTTTAAACATCTCATTTTATCTTTAAAAGTGATTTTCCACGTACAAATGTGAATTGTAGTTCAAAGAGGCAACATTTGAAAACGGACCATTTTTTACGTTTCTGAAGCTTGTCGTAAGGGGGGGTGGTTATCTCTTTCGTCAAAAATCGGGCGTTTTCGCTTGAACAATAAAGGCCTACAAATGTTATTTAGTTCACTTCCCGTGGAGGAGAAACACTTTTTAAGGCCGCAGAGTGAGTAAATTGGCCATATTCATTCACTTTTACCCATTCCTCAAATCTTGTGTTTAAGGCCCCTGGAAGCATGAAAATCACTTTAAACATCTCATTTTATCTTTAAAAGTGATTTTCCACGTACAAATAAGAATTGTAGTTCAAAGAGGCAACATTTGAAAACAGACCATTTTTTTAGTTTCTGAAGCATGTCGTAAGGGGGGGTGGTTATCTCTTTCATCAAAAATCGGATGTTTTTGATTGAACAATAAAGGCCTACAAATGTTATTTAATTCACTTTCTGGGGTGGAGAAAAACTTTTTAAGGCCTCAGAGTGAATAAATTGGCAATTGCCATTCACATTTACCCATTCCTCAAATCTTGTGTTTAGGGCCCCTGGAAGCTTGAAAATCACTTTAAACATCTAATTTTATCTCTAAAAGTGATTATCCACGTACAAATGTGATTTGTCGTTTAAAGACGCAGCATTTGAAAATGGACCATTTTTTTCGTTTCTGAAGCATGTCGTAAGGGGGGGTGGTTATCTCTTTCACCAAAAAAAAGGCGTTTTTGATTGAACAATAAAGGCCTCCAAATTTTATTTTATTCACTTCCCGTGGAGGAGAAACACTTTTTAAGGCCGCAGAGTGAGTAAATTGGCCATTTTCATTCACTTTTACCCATTCCTCAAATCTCGTGTTTAAGGACCCTGGAAGCATGAAAATCACTTTAAACATCTCATTTTATCTTTAAAAGTGATTTTCTACGTACAAATGTGAATTGTAGTTCAAAGAGGCAACATTTGAAAATGGACCATTTTTTTCGTTTCTGAAGCATGTCGTAAGGGGGGGTGGTTATCTCTTTCACCAACAAAAAGGCGTTTTTAATTGAACAATAAAGGCCTACAAATGTTATTTAATTCACTTTCTGGGGTGGAGAAAAACTTTTTAAGGCCTCAGAGTGAATAAATTGGCCATTTTCATTCACATTTACCCATTCCTCAAATCTTGTGTTTAGGGCCCCTGGAAGCTTGAAAATCACTTTAAACATCTCATTTTATCTTTAAAAGTGATTTTCCACGTACAAATAAGAATTGTAGTTCAAAGAGGCAACATTTGAAAACAGACCATTTTTTTAGTTTCTGAAGCATGTCGTAAGGGGGTTGGTTATCTCTTTCATCAAAAATCGGACGTTTTTGATTGAACAATAAAGGCCTACAAATGTTATTTAATTCACATTCTGGGGTGGAGAAAAAAATTTTAAGGCCTCAGAGTGAATAAATTGGCCATTTTCATTCACATTTACCCATTCCTCAAATCTTGTGTTTAGGGCCCCTGGAAGCTTGAAAATCACTTTAAACATCTAATTTTATCTCTAAAAGTGATTATCTACGTACAAATGTGAATTGTCGTTTAAAGACGCAACATTGGAAAATGGATTATTTTTTTCGTTTCTGAAGCATGTCGTAAGGGGGGGGGTTATCTCTTTCCCCAACAAAAAGGCGTTTTTGATTGAACAATAAAGGCCTCCAAATGGTATTTTATTCACTTCCCGTGGAGGAGAAACACTTTTTAAGGCCGCACAGTGAGTAAATTGGCCATTTTCATTCACTTTTACCCATTCCTCAAATCTCGTGTTTAAGGACCCTGGAAGCATGAAAATCACTTTAAACATCTCATTTTATCTTTAAAAGTGATTATCCACGTACAAATGTGAATTGTCGTTTAAAGACGCAACATTTGAAAATGGACCATTTTTTTCATTTCTGAAGCATGTCGTAAGGGGGGGTGGTTATCTCTTTCACCAAAAAAAAGGCATTTTTGATTGAACAATAAAGGCCTCCAAATTTTATTTTATTCACTTCCCGTGGAGGAGAAACACTTTTTAAGGCCGCAGAGTGAGTAAATTGGCCATTTTCATTCACTTTTACCCATTCCTCAAATCTCGTGTTTAAGGACCCTGGAAGCATGAAAATCACATTAAACATCTCATTTTATCTTTAAAAGTGATTTTCCACGTACAAATGTGAATTGTAGTTCAAAGAGGCAACATTTGAAAACAGACCATTTTTTTAGTTTCTGAAGCATGTCGTAAGGGGGGGTGGTTATCTCTTTCATCAAAAACCGGACGTTTTTAATTGAACAATAAAGGCCTCCAAATGTTATTTAATTCACTTTCTGGGGTGGAGAAAAACTTTTTAAGGCCTCAGAGTGAATAAATTGGCCATTTTCATTCACATTTACCCATTCCTCAAATCTTGTGTTTAGGGCCCCTGGAAGCTTGAAAATCACTTTAAACATCTAATTTTATCTCTAAAAGTGATTATCCACGTACAAATGTGAATTGTCGTTTAAAGACGCAACATTGGAAAATGGATTATTTTTTTCGTTTCTGAAGCATGTCGTAAGGGGGGGGGTTATCTCTTTCCCCAACAAAAAGGCGTTTTTGATTGAACAATAAAGGCCTCCAAATGGTATTTTATTCACTTCCCGTGGAGGAGAAACACTTTTTAAGGCCGCACAGTGAGTAAATTGGCCATTTTCATTCACTTTTACCCATTCCTCAAATCTCGTGTTTAAGGCCCCTGGAAGCATGAAAATCACTTTAAACATCTCATTTTATCTTTAAAAGTGATTTTCCACGTACAAATGTGAATTGTAGTTCAAAGAGGCAACATTTGAAAACGGACCATTTTTTACGTTTCTGAAGCATGTCGTAAGGGGGGGTGGTTATCTCTTTCGTCAAAAATCGGGCGTTTTTAATTGAACAATAAAGGCCTACAAATGTTATTTAATTCACTTTCTGGGGTGGAGAAAAACTTTTTAAGGCCTCAGAGTGAATAAATTGGCAATTGCCATTCACATTTACCCATTCCTCAAATCTTGTGTTTAGGGCCCCTGGAAGCTTGAAAATCACTTTAAACATCTAATTTTGTCTCTAAAAGTGATTATCCACGTACAAATGTGAATTGTCGTTTAAAGACGCAGCATTTGAAAATGGACCATTTTTTTCGTTTCTGAAGCATGTCGTAAGGGGGGGTGGTTATCTCTTTCACCAAAAAACAGGCGTTTTTGATTGAACAATAAAGGCCTCCAAATGTTATTTAGTTCACTTCCCGTGGAGGAGAAACACTTTTTAAGGCCGCAGACTGAGTAAATTGGCCATATTCATTCACTTTTACCCATTCCTCAAATCTTGTGTTTAAGGCCCCTGGAAGCATGAAAATCACTTTAAACATCTCATTTTATCTTTAAAAGTGATTTTCCACGTACAAATGTGAATTGTAGTTCAAAGAGGCAACATTTGAAAACAGACCATTTTTTTAGTTTCTGAAGCATGTCGTAAGGGGGGGTGGTTATCTCTTTCATCAAAAATCGGATGTTTTTGATTGAACAATAAAGGCCTACAAATGTGATTTAATTCACTTTCTGGGGTGGAGAAAAAAAATGTAAGGCCTCAGAGTGAATAAATTGGCAATTTTCATTCACATTTACCCATTCCTTAAGGCTTGTGTTTAGGGCCCCTGGAAGCTTGAAAATCACTTTAAACATCTAACTTTATCTCTGAAAGTGATTATCCACGTACAAATGTGAATTGTCGTTTAAAGACGCAGCATTTGAAAATGGACCATTTTTTTCGTTTCTGAAGCATGTCGTAAGGGGGGGTGGTTATCTCTTTCACCAAAAAAAAGGCGTTTTTGATTGAACAATAAAGGCCTCCAAATTTTATTTTATTCACTTCCCGTGGAGGAGAAACACTTTTTAAGGCCGCAGAGTGAGTAAATTGGCCATTTTCATTCACTTTTACCCATTCCTCAAATCTCGTGTTTAAGGCCCCTGGAAGCATGAAAATCACTTTAAACATCTCATTTTATCTTTAAAAGTGATTTTCTACGTACAAATGTGAATTGTAGTTCAAAGAGGCAACATTTGAAAATGGACCATTTTTTTCGTTTCTGAAGCATGTCGTAAGGGGGGGTGGTTATCTCTTTCACCAAAAAACAGGCGTTTTTGATTGAACAATAAAGGCCTCCAAATGTTATTTAATTCACTTCCCGTGGAGGAGAAACACTTTTTAAGGCCGCAGAGTGAGTAAATTGGCCATTTTCATTCACTTTTACCCATTTCTCAAATCTTGTGTTTGAGGCCCCTGGAAGCATGAAAATCACTTTAAACATCTCATTTTATCTTTAAAAGTGATTTCCCACGTACAAATGTGAATTGTAGTTCAAAGAGGCAACATTTGAAAACGGACCATTTTTTACGTTTCTGAAGCATGTCGTAAGGGGGGGTGGTTATCTCTTTCATCAAAAATCGGATGTTTTTAATTGAACAATAAAGGCCTACAAATGTTATTTAATTCAGCATGAAAATCACTTTAAACATCTAATTTTATCTTTAAAAGTGATTTTCCACGTACAAATAAGAATTGTAGTTCAAAGAGGCAACATTTGAAAACAGACCATTTTTTACGTTTCTGAAGCATGTCGTAAGGGGGGGTGGTTATCTCTTTCATCAAAAATCGGACGTTTTTGATTGAACAATAAAGGCCCACAAATGGTATTTAATTCACTTTCTGGGGTGGAGAAAAAATTTTGAAGGCCTCAGAGTGAATAAATTGACCATTTTCATTCACATTTACCCATTCCTTAAGGCTTGTGTTTAGGGCCCATGGAAGCTTTAAAATCACTTTAAACATCTAATTTTATCTCTAAAAGGGATTATCCACGTACAAATGTGAACTGTAGTTCAAAGAGGCAACATTTGAAAATTGACCATTTTTTTCGTTTCTGAAGCATGTCGTAAGGGGGGGGTGGTTATCTCTTTCACCAAAAAACAGGCGTTTTTGATTGAACAATAAAGGCCTCCAAATGTTATTTTATTCACTTCCCGTGGAGGAGAAACACTTTTTAAGGCCGCAGAGTGAGTAAATTGGCCATTTTCATTCACGTTTACCCATTTCTCAAATCTTGTGTTTAGGGCCCCTGGAAGCTTGAAAATCACTTTAAACATCTCATTTTATCTCTAAAAGTGATTATCCACGAACAATGTTAATTGTAGTTGAAAGACGCAACATTTGAAAACGGGCCATTTTTTTCGTTTCTGAAGCATGTCGTAAGGGGGGGTGGTTATCTCTTTCACCAACAAAAAGGCGTTTTTAATTGAACAATAAAGGCCTACAAATGTTATTTAATTCACTTTCTGGGGTGGAGAAAAACTTTTTAAGGCCTCAGAGTGAATAAATTGGCAATTGCCATTCACATTTACCCATTCCTCAAATCTTGTGTTTAGGGCCCCTGGAAGCTTGAAAATCACTTTAAACATCTTATTTTATCTCTAAAAGTGATTATCCACGTACAAATGTGAATTGTCGTTTAAAGACGCAGCATTTGAAAATGGACCATTTTTTTCGTTTCTGAAGCATGTCGTAAGGGGGGGTGGTTATCTCTTTCACCAAAAAAAAGGGGTTTTTGATTGAACAATAAAGGCCTCCAAATTTTATTTTATTCACTTCCCGTGGAGGAGAAACACTTTTTAAGGCCGCAGAGTGAGTAAATTGGCCATTTTCATTCACTTTTACCCATTCCTCAAATCTCGTGTTTAAGGCCCCTGGAAGCATGAAAATCACTTTAAACATCTCATTTTATCTTTAAAAGTGATTTTCTACCTACAAATGTGAATTGTAGTTCAAAGAGGCAACATTTGAAAATGGACCATTTTTTTCGTTTCTGAAGCATGTCGTAAGGGGGGGTGGTTATCTCTTTCACCAAAAAACAGGCGTTTTTGATTGAACAATAAAGGCCTCCAAATGTTATTTAATTCACTTCCCGTGGAGGAGAAACACTTTTTAAGGCCGCAGAGTGAGTAAATTGGCCATTTTCATTCACTTTTACCCATTTCTCAAATCTTGTGTTTGAGGCCCCTGGAAGCATGAAAATCACTTTAAACATCTCATTTTATCTTTAAAAGTGATTTTCCACGTACAAATGTGAATTGTAGTTCAAAGAGGCAACATTTGAAAACAGACCATTTTTTTAGTTTCTGAAGCATGTCGTAAGGGGGGGTGGTTATCTCTTTCATCAAAAATCGGACGTTTTTAATTGAACAATAAAGGCCTACAAATGTTATTTAATTCACTTTCTGGGGTGGAGAAAAACTTTTTAAGGCCTCAGAGTGAATAAATTGGCAATTGCCATTCACATTTACCCATTCCTCAAATCTTGTGTTTAGGGCCCCTGGAAGCTTGAAAATCACTTTAAACATCTTATTTTATCTCTAAAAGTGATTATCCACGTACAAATGTGAATTGTCGTTTAAAGACGGAGCATTTGAAAATGGACCATTTTTTTCGTTTCTGAAGCATGTCGTAAGGGGGGGTGGTTATCTCTTTCACCAAAAAAAAGGCGTTTTTGATTGAACAATAAAGGCCTCCAAATTTTATTTTATTCACTTCCCGTGGAGGAGAAACACTTTTTAAGGCCGCAGAGTGAGTAAATTGGCCATTTTCATTCACTTTTACCCATTCCTCAAATCTCGTGTTTAAGGCCCCTGGAAGCATGAAAATCACTTTAAACATCTCATTTTATCTTTAAAAGTGATTTTCTACGTACAAATGTGAATTGTAGTTCAAAGAGGCAACATTTGAAAATGGACCATTTTTTTCGTTTCTGAAGCATGTCGTAAGGGGGGGTGGTTATCTCTTTCATCAAAAATCGGACGTTTTTAATTGAACAATAAAGGCCTACAAATGTTATTTAATTCACTTTCTGGGGTGGAGAAAAACTTTTTAAGGCCTCAGAGTGAATAAATGGCAATTGCCATTCACATTTACCCATTCCTCAAATCTTGTGTTTAGGGCCCCTGGAAGCTTGAAAATCACTTTAAACATCTTATTTTATCTCTAAAAGTGATTATCCACGTACAAATGTGAATTGTCGTTTAAAGACGCAGCATTTGAAAATGGACCATTTTTTTCGTTTCTGAAGCATGTCGTAAGGGGGGGTGGTTATCTCTTTCACCAAAAAAAAGGTGTTTTTGATTGAACAATAAAGGCCTCCAAATTTTATTTTATTCACTTCCCGTGGAGGAGAAACACTTTTTAAGGCCGCAGAGTGAGTAAATTGGCCATTTTCATTCACTTTTACCCATTCCTCAAATCTCGTGTTTAAGGCCCCTGGAAGCATGAAAATCACTTTAAACATCTCATTTTATCTTTAAAAGTGATTTTCTACCTACAAATGTGAATTGTAGTTCAAAGAGGCAACATTTGAAAATGGACCATTTTTTTCGTTTCTGAAGCATGTCGTAAGGGGGGGTGGTTATCTCTTTCACCAAAAAACAGGCGTTTTTGATTGAACAATAAAGGCCTCCAAATGTTATTTAATTCACTTCCCGTGGAGGAGAAACACTTTTTAAGGCCGCAGAGTGAGTAAATTGGCCATTTTCATTCACTTTTACCCATTTCTCAAATCTTGTGTTTGAGGCCCCTGGAAGCATGAAAATCACTTTAAACATCTCATTTTATCTTTAAAAGTGATTTTCCACGTACAAATGTGAATTGTAGTTCAAAGAGGCAACATTTGAAAACAGACCATTTTTTTAGTTTCTGAAGCATGTCGTAAGGGGGGGTGGTTATCTCTTTCATCAAAAATCGGACGTTTTTAATTGAACAATAAAGGCCTACAAATGTTATTTAATTCACTTTCTGGGGTGGAGAAAAACTTTTTAAGGCCTCAGAGTGAATAAATTGGCAATTGCCATTCACATTTACCCATTCCTCAAATCTTGTGTTTAGGGCCCCTGGAAGCTTGAAAATCACTTTAAACATCTTATTTTATCTCTAAAAGTGATTATCCACGTACAAATGTGAATTGTCGTTTAAAGACGCAGCATTTGAAAATGGACCATTTTTTTCGTTTCTGAAGCATGTCGTAAGGGGGGGTGGTTATCTCTTTCACCAAAAAAAAGGCGTTTTTGATTGAACAATAAAGGCCTCCAAATTTTATTTTATTCACTTCCCGTGGAGGAGAAACACTTTTTAAGGCCGCAGAGTGAGTAAATTGGCCATTTTCATTCACTTTTACCCATTCCTCAAATCTCGTGTTTAAGGCCCCTGGAAGCATGAAAATCACTTTAAACATCTCATTTTATCTTTAAAAGTGGTTTTCTACGTACAAATGTGAATTGTAGTTCAAAGAGGCAACATTTGAAAATGGACCATTTTTTTCGTTTCTGAAGCATGTCGTAAGGGGGGGTGGTTATCTCTTTCATCAAAAATCGGACGTTTTTAATTGAACAATAAAGGCCTACAAATGTTATTTAATTCACTTTCTGGGGTGGAGAAAAACTTTTTAAGGCCTCAGAGTGAATAAATTGGCAATTGCCATTCACATTTACCCATTCCTCAAATCTTGTGTTTAGGGCCCCTGGAAGCTTGAAAATCACTTTAAACATCTTATTTTATCTCTAAAAGTGATTATCCACGTACAAATGTGAATTGTCGTTTAAAGACGCAGCATTTGAAAATG
This sequence comes from Triturus cristatus, assembly GCF_964204655.1. Lineage (NCBI taxonomy): Eukaryota > Metazoa > Chordata > Amphibia > Caudata > Salamandridae > Triturus > Triturus cristatus. The sequence goes on from NC_140590.1 coordinate 1,208,856,636, forward strand.
GACCATTTTTTTCGTTTCTGAAGCATGTCGTAAGGGGGGGTGGTTATCTCTTTCACCAAAAAAAAGGCGTTTTTGATTGAACAATAAAGGCCTCCAAATTTTATTTTATTCACTTCCCGTGGAGGAGAAACACTTTTTAAGGCCGCAGAGTGAGTAAATTGGCCATTTTCATTCACTTTTACCCATTCCTCAAATCTCGTGTTTAAGGCCCCTGGAAGCATGAAAATCACTTTAAACATCTCATTTTATCTTTAAAAGTGATTTTCTACGTACAAATGTGAATTGTAGTTCAAAGAGGCAACATTTGAAAATGGACCATTTTTTTCGTTTCTGAAGCATGTCGTAAGGGGGGGTGGTTATCTCTTTCACCAAAAAACAGGCGTTTTTGATTGAACAATAAAGGCCTCCAAATGTTATTTAATTCACTTCCCGTGGAGGAGAAACACTTTTTAAGGCCGCAGAGTGAGTAAATTGGCCATTTTCATTCACTTTTACCCATTTCTCAAATCTTGTGTTTGAGGCCCCTGGAAGCATGAAAATCACTTTAGACATCTCATTTGATCTTTAAAAGTGATTTTCCACGTACAAATGTGAATTGTAGTTCAAAGAGGCAACATTTGAAAACAGACCATTTTTTTAGTTTCTGAAGCATGTCGTAAGGGGGGGTGGTTATCTCTTTCATCAAAAATCGGATGTTTTTGATTGAACAATAAAGGCCTACAAATGTGATTTAATTCACTTTCTGGGGTGGAGAAAAAAAATTTAAGGCCTCAGAGTGAATAAATTGGCAATTTTCATTCACATTTACCCATTCCTTAAGGCTTGTGTTTAGGGCCCCTGGAAGCTTGAAAATCACTTTAAACATCTAACTTTATCTCTAAAAGTGATTATCCACGTACAAATGTGAATTGTCGTTTAAAGACGCAGCATTTGAAAATGGACCATTTTTTTCGTTTCTGAAGCATGTCGTAAGGGGGGGTGGTTATCTCTTTCACCAAAAAAAGGCGTTTTTGATTGAACAATAAAGGCCTCCAAATTTTATTTTATTCACTTCCCGTGGAGGAGAAACACTTTTTAAGGCCGCAGAGTGAGTAAATTGGCCATTTTCATTCACTTTTACCCATTCCTCAAATCTCGTGTTTAAGGCCCCTGGAAGCATGAAAATCACTTTAAACATCTCATTTTATCTTTAAAAGTGATTTTCTACGTACAAATGTGAATTGTAGTTCAAAGAGGCAACATTTGAAAATGGACCATTTTTTTCGTTTCTGAAGCATGTCGTAAGGGGGGGTGGTTATCTCTTTCACCAAAAAACAGGCGTTTTTGATTGAACAATAAAGGCCTCCAAATGTTATTTAATTCACTTCCCGTGGAGGAGAAACACTTTTTAAGGCCGCAGAGTGAGTAAATTGGCCATTTTCATTCACTTTTACCCATTTCTCAAATCTTGTGTTTGAGGCCCCTGGAAGCATGAAAATCATTTTAAACATCTCATTTTATCTTTAAAAGTGATTTCCCACGTACAAATGTGAATTGTAGTTCAAAGAGGCAACATTTGAAAACGGACCATTTTTTACGTTTCTGAAGCATGTCGTAAGGGGGGGTGGTTATCTCTTTCATCAAAAATCGGATGTTTTTAATTGAACAATAAAGGCCTACAAATGTTATTTAATTCAGCATGAAAATCACTTTAAACATCTCATTTTATCTTTAAAAGTGATTTTCCACGTACAAATAAGAATTGTAGTTCAAAGAGGCAACATTTGAAAACAGACCATTTTTTACGTTTCTGAAGCATGTCGTAAGGGGGGGTGGTTATCTCTTTCATCAAAAATCGGACGTTTTTGATTGAACAATAAAGGCCCACAAATGGTATTTAATTCACTTTCTGGGGTGGAGAAAAAATTTTGAAGGCCTCAGAGTGAATAAATTGACCATTTTCATTCACATTTACCCATTCCTTAAGGCTTGTGTTTAGGGCCCATGGAAGCTTGAAAATCACTTTAAACATCTAATTTTATCTCTAAAAGTGATTATCCACGTACAAATGTGAACTGTAGTTCAAAGAGGCAACATTTGAAAATTGACCATTTTTTTCGTTTCTGAAGCATGTCGTAAGGGGGGGTGGTTATCTCTTTCACCAAAAAACAGGCGTTTTTGATTGAACAATAAAGGCCTCCAAATGTTATTTTATTCACTTCCCGTGGAGGAGAAACACTTTTTAAGGCCGCAGAGTGAGTAAATTGGCCATTTTCATTCACGTTTACCCATTTCTCAAATCTTGTGTTTAGGGCCCCTGGAAGCTTGAAAATCACTTTAAACATCTCATTTTATCTCTAAAAGTGATTATCTACGAACAATGTTAATTGTAGTTGAAAGACGCAACATTTGAAAACGGGCCATTTTTTTCGTTTCTGAAGCATGTCGTAAGGGGGGGTGGTTATCTCTTTCACCAACAAAAAGGCGTTTTTAATTGAACAATAAAGGCCTACAAATGTTATTTAATTCACTTTCTGGGGTGGAGAAAAACTTTTTAAGGCCTCAGAGTGAATAAATTGGCAATTGCCATTCACATTTACCCATTCCTCAAATCTTGTGTTTAGGGCCCCTGGAAGCTTGAAAATCACTTTAAACATCTTATTTTATCTCTAAAAGTGATTATCCACGTACAAATGTGAATTGTCGTTTAAAGACGCAGCATTTGAAAATGGACCATTTTTTTCGTTTCTGAAGCATGTCGTAAGGGGGGGTGGTTATCTCTTTCACCAAAAAAAAGGCGTTTTTGATTGAACAATAAAGGCCTCCAAATTTTATTTTATTCACTTCCCGTGGAGGAGAAACACTTTTTAAGGCCGCAGAGTGAGTAAATTGGCCATTTTCATTCACTTTTACCCATTCCTCAAATCTCGTGTTTAAGGCCCCTGGAAGCATGAAAATCACTTTAAACATCTCATTTTATCTTTAAAAGTGATTTTCTACGTACAAATGTGAATTGTAGTTCAAAGAGGCAACATTTGAAAATGGACCATTTTTTTCGTTTCTGAAGCATGTCGTAAGGGGGGGTGGTTATCTCTTTCACCAAAAAACAGGCGTTTTTGATTGAACAATAAAGGCCTCCAAATGTTATTTAATTCACTTCCCGTGGAGGAGAAACACTTTTTAAGGCCGCAGAGTGAGTAAATTGGCCATTTTCATTCACTTTTACCCATTTCTCAAATCTTGTGTTTGAGGCCCCTGGAAGCATGAAAATCACTTTAAACATCTCATTTTATCTTTAAAAGTGATTTTCCACGTACAAATGTGAATTGTAGTTCAAAGAGGCAACATTTGAAAACAGACCATTTTTTTAGTTTCTGAAGCATGTCGTAAGGGGGGGTGGTTATCTCTTTCATCAAAAATCGGACGTTTTTAATTGAACAATAAAGGCCTACAAATGTTATTTAATTCACTTTCTGGGGTGGAGAAAAACTTTTTAAGGCCTCAGAGTGAATAAATTGGCAATTGCCATTCACATTTACCCATTCCTCAAATCTTGTGTTTAGGGCCCCTGGAAGCTTGAAAATCACTTTAAACATCTTATTTTATCTCTAAAAGTGATTATCCACGTACAAATGTGAATTGTCGTTTAAAGACGCAGCATTTGAAAATGGACCATTTTTTTCGTTTCTGAAGCATGTCGTAAGGGGGGGTGGTTATCTCTTTCACCAAAAAAAAGGTGTTTTTGATTGAACAATAAAGGCCTCCAAATTTTATTTTATTCACTTCCCGTGGAGGAGAAACACTTTTTAAGGCCGCAGAGTGAGTAAATTGGCCATTTTCATTCACTTTTACCCATTCCTCAAATCTCGTGTTTAAGGCCCCTGGAAGCATGAAAATCACTTTAAACATCTCATTTTATCTTTAAAAGTGATTTTCTACGTACAAATGTGAATTGTAGTTCAAAGAGGCAACATTTGAAAATGGACCATTTTTTTCGTTTCTGAAGCATGTCGTAAGGGGGGGTGGTTATCTCTTTCACCAAAAAACAGGCGTTTTTGATTGAACAATAAAGGCCTCCAAATGTTATTTAATTCACTTCCCGTGGAGGAGAAACACTTTTTAAGGCCGCAGAGTGAGTAAATTGGCCATTTTCATTCACTTTTACCCATTTCTCAAATCTTGTGTTTGAGGCCCCTGGAAGCATGAAAATCACTTTAAACATCTCATTTTATCTTTAAAAGTGATTTTCCACGTACAAATGTGAATTGTAGTTCAAAGAGGCAACATTTGAAAACAGACCATTTTTTTAGTTTCTGAAGCATGTCGTAAGGGGGGGTGGTTATCTCTTTCATCAAAAATCGGACGTTTTTAATTGAACAATAAAGGCCTACAAATGTTATTTAATTCACTTTCTGGGGTGGAGAAAAACTTTTTAAGGCCTCAGAGTGAATAAATTGGCAATTGCCATTCACATTTACCCATTCCTCAAATCTTGTGTTTAGGGCCCCTGGAAGCTTGAAAATCACTTTAAACATCTTATTTTATCTCTAAAAGTGATTATCCACGTACAAATGTGAATTGTCGTTTAAAGACGCAGCATTTGAAAATGGACCATTTTTTTCGTTTCTGAAGCATGTCGTAAGGGGGGGTGGTTATCTCTTTCACCAAAAAAAAGGCGTTTTTGATTGAACAATAAAGGCCTCCAAATTTTATTTTATTCACTTCCCGTGGAGGAGAAACACTTTTTAAGGCCGCAGAGTGAGTAAATTGGCCATTTTCATTCACTTTTACCCATTCCTCAAATCTCGTGTTTAAGGACCCTGGAAGCATGAAAATCACTTAAAACATCTCATTTTATCTTTAAAAGTGATTTTCCACGTACAAATGTGAATTGTAGTTCAAAGAGGCAACATTTGAAAACGGACCATTTTTTACGTTTCTGAAGCATGTCGTAAGGGGGGGTGGTTATCTCTTTCATCAAAAATCGGATGTTTTTAATTGAACAATAAAGGCCTACAAATGTTATTTAATTCACTTTCTGGGGTGGAGAAAAACTTTTTAAGGCCTCAGAGTGAATAAATTGGCCATTTTCATTCACATTTACCCATTCCTCAAATCTTGTGTTTAGGGCCCCTGGAAGCTTGAAAATCACTTTAAACATCTCATTTTATCTTTAAAAGTGATTTTCCACGTACAAATGTGAATTGTAGTTAAAAGAGGCAACATTTGAAAACGGACCATTTTTTACGTTTCTGAAGCATGTCTTAAGGGGGGGCTGGTTATCTCTTTCGTCAAAAATCGGGCGTTTTCGCTTGAACAATAAAGGCCTACAAATGTTATTTAGTTCACTTCCGGTGGAGGAGAAACACTTTTTAAGGCCGCAGAGTGAGTAAATTGGCCATATTCATTCACTTTTACCCATTCCTCAAATCTTGTGTTTAAGGCCCCTGGAAGCATGAAAATCACTTTAAACATCTAATTTTATCTTTAAAAGTGATTTTCCACGTACAAATAAGAATTGTAGTTCAAAGAGGCAACATTTGAAAACAGACCATTTTTTTAGTTTCTCAAGCATGTCGTAAGGGGGGGTGGTTATCTCTTTCATCAAAAATCGGATGTTTTTGATTGAACAATAAAGGCTCACAAATGTTATTTAATTCACTTTCTGGGGTGGAGAAAAACTTTTTAAGGCCTCAGAGTGAATAAATTGGCCATTTTCATTCACATTTACCCATTCCTCAAATCTTGTGTTTAGGGCCCCTGGAAGCTTGAAAATCACTTTAAACATCTTATTTTATCTCTAAAAGTGATTATCCACGTACAAATGTGAATTGTCGTTTAAAGACGCAGCATTTGAAAATGGACCATTTTTTTTCGTTTCTGAAGCATGTCGTAAGGGGGGGTGGTTATCTCTTTCACCAAAAAAAAGGTGTTTTTGATTGAACAATAAAGGCCTCCAAATTTTATTTTATTCACTTCCCGTGGAGGAGAAACACTTTTTAAGGCCGCAGAGTGAGTAAATTGGCCATTTTCATTCACTTTTACCCATTCCTCAAATCTTGTGTTTGAGGCCCCTGGAAGCATGAAAATCACTTTAAACATCTCATTTTATCTTTAAAAGTGATTTTCCACGTACAAATGTGAATTGTAGTTCAAAGAGGCAACATTTGAAAACAGACCATTTTTTTAGTTTCTGAAGCATGTCGTAAGGGGGGGTGGTTATCTCTTTCATCAAAAATCGGACGTTTTTAATTGAACAATAAAGGCCTACAAATGTTATTTAATTCACTTTCTGGGGTGGAGAAAAACTTTTTAAGGCCTCAGAGTGAATAAATTGGCAATTTCCATTCACATTTACCCATTCCTCAAATATTGTGTTTAGGGCCCCTGGAAGCTTGAAAATCACTTTAAACATCTAATTTTATCTCTAAAAGTGATTATCCACGTACAAATGTGAATTGTCGTTTAAAGACGCAACATTTGAAAATGGACCATTTTTTTCGTTTCTGAAGCATGTCGTAAGGGGGGGGGGTGGTTATCTCTTTCACCAAAAAAAAGGCGTTTTTGATTGAACAATAAAGGCCTCCAAATGTTATTTTATTCACTTCCCGTGGAGGAGAAACACTTTTTAAGGCCGCAGAGTGAGTAAATTGGCCATTTTCATTCACTTTTACCCATTCCTCAAATCTCGTGTTTAAGGACCCTGGAAGCATGAAAATCACATTAAACATCTCATTTTATCTTTAAAAGTGATTTTCCACGTACAAATGTGAATTGTAGTTCAAGGAGGCAACATTTGAAAACAGACCATTTTTTTAGTTTCTGAAGCATGTCGTAAGGGGGGGTGGTTATCTCTTTCATCAAAAACCGGACGTTTTTAATTGAACAATAAAGGCCTACAAATGTTATTTAATTCACTTTCTGGGGTGGAGAAAAACTTTTTAAGGCCTCAGAGTGAATAAATTGGCCATTTTCATTCACATTTATCCATTCCTCAAATCTTGTGTTTAGGGCCCCTGGAAGCTTGAAAATCACTTTAAACATCTCATTTTATCTTTAAAAGTGATTTTCCACGTACAAATAAGAATTGTAGTTCAAAGAGGCAACATTTGAAAACAGACCATTTTTTTAGTTTCTGAAGCATGTCGTAAGGGGGGGTGGTTATCTCTTTCATCAAAAATCGGACGTTTTTGATTGAACAATAAAGGCCTACAAATGTTATTTAATTCACTTTCTGGGGTGGAGAAAATTTTTTTAAGGCCTCAGAGTGAATAAATTGGCCATTTTCATTCACATTTACCCATTCCTCAAATCTTGTGTTTAGGGCCCCTGGAAGCTTGAAAATCACTTTAAACATCTAATTTTATCTCTAAAAGTGATTATCCACGTACAAATGTGAATTGTCGTTTAAAGACGCAACATTGGAAAATTGATTATTTTTTTCGTTTCTGAAGCATGTCGTAAGGGGGGGGGTTATCTCTTTCCCCAACAAAAAGGCGTTTTTGATTGAACAATAAAGGCCTCCAAATGGTATTTTATTCACTTCCCGTGGAGGAGAAACACTTTTTAAGGCCGCACAGTGAGTAAATTGGCCATTTTCATTCACTTTTACCCATTCCTCAAATCTCGTGTTTAAGGCCCCTGGAAGCATGAAAATCACTTTAAACATCTCATTTTATCTTTAAAAGTGATTTTCCACGTACAAATGTGAATTGTAGTTCAAAGAGGCAACATTTGAAAACGGACCATTTTTTACGTTTCTGAAGCATGTCGTAAGGGGGGGTGGTTATCTCTTTCGTCAAAAATCGGGCGTTTTTAATTGAACAATAAAGGCCTACAAATGTTATTTAATTCACTTTCTGGGGTGGAGAAAAACTTTTTAAGGCCTCAGAGTGAATAAATTGGCAATTGCCATTCACATTTACCCATTCCTCAAATCTTGTGTTTAGGGCCCCTGGAAGCTTGAAAATCACTTTAAACATCTAATTTTGTCTCTAAAAGTGATTATCCACGTACAAATGTGAATTGTCGTTTAAAGACGCAGCATTTGAAAATGGACCATTTTTTTCGTTTCTGAAGCATGTCGTAAGGTGGGGTGGTTATCTCTTTCACCAAAAAAAAGGCGTTTTTGATTGAACAATAAATGCCTCCAAATGTTATTTAGTTCACTTCCCGTGGAAGAGAAACACTTTTTAAGGCCGCAGACTGAGTAAATTGGCCATTTTCATTCACATTTACCCATTCCTTAAGGCTTGTGTTTAGGGCCCCTGGAAGCTTGAAAATCACTTTAAACATCTAACTTTATCTCTAAAAGTGATTATCCACGTACAAATGTGAATTGTCGTTTAAAGACGCAGCATTTGAAAATGGACCATTTTTTTCGTTTCTGAAGCATGTCGTAAGGGGGGGTGGTTATCTCTTTCACCAAAAAAAAGGCGTTTTTGATTGAACAATAAAGGCCTCCAAATTTTATTTTATTCACTTCCCGTGGAGGAGAAACACTTTTTAAGGCCGCAGAGTGAGTAAATTGGCCATTTTCATTCACTTTTACCCATTCCTCAAATCTCGTGTTTAAGGCCCCTGGAAGCATGAAAATCACTTTAAACATCTCATTTTATCTTTAAAAGTGATTTTCCACGTACAAATGTGAATTGTAGTTCAAAGAGGCAACATTTGAAAACGGACCATTTTTTACGTTTCTGAAGCATGTCGTAAGGGGGGGTGGTTATCTCTTTCATCAAAAATCGGATGTTTTTAATTGAACAATAAAGGCCTACAAATGTTATTTAATTCAGCATGAAAATCACTTTAAACATCTCATTTTATCTTTAAAAGTGATTTTCCACGTACAAATAAGAATTGTAGTTCAAAGAGGCAACATTTGAAAATTGACCATTTTTTTCGTTTCTGAAGCATGTCGTAAGGGGGGGTGGTTATCTCTTTCACCAAAAAACAGGCGTTTTTGATTGAACAATAAAGGCCCACAAATGTTATTTAATTCACTTTCTGGGGTGGAGAAAAATTTTTGAAGGCCTCAGAGTGAATACATTGACCATTTTCATTCACATTTACCCATTCCTTAAGGCTTGTGTTTAGGGCCCATGGAAGCTTGAAAATCACTTTAAACATCTAATTTTATCTCTAAAAGTGATTATCCACGAACAATGTTAATTGTAGTTGAAAGACGCAACATTTGAAAACGGGCCATTTTTTTCGTTTCTGAAGCATGTCGTAAGGGGGGGTGGTTATCTCTTTCACCAACAAAAAGGCGTTTTTAATTGAACAATAACGGCCTACAAATGTTATTTAATTCACTTTCTGGTGTGGAGAAAAACTTTTTAAGGCCTCAGAGTGAATAAATTGGCAATTGCCATTCACATTTACCCATTCCTCAAATCTTGTGTTTAGGGCCCCTGGAAGCTTGAAAATCACTTTAAACATCTTATTTTATCTCTAAAAGTGATTATCCACGTACAAATGTGAATTGTCGTTTAAAGACGCAGCATTTGAAAATGGACCATTTTTTTCGTTTCTGAAGCATGTCGTAAGGGGGGGTGGTTATCTCTTTCACCAAAAAAAAGGCGTTTTTGATTGAACAATAAAGGCCTCCAAATTTTATTTTATTCACTTCCCGTGGAGGAGAAACACTTTTTAAGGCCGCAGAGTGAGTAAATTGGCCATTTTCATTCACTTTTACCCATTCCTCAAATCTCGTGTTTAAAGCTATGGAAGCATGAAAATCACTTTAAACATCTCATTTTATCTTTAAAAGTGATTTTCTACGTACAAATGTGAATTGTAGTTCAAAGAGGCAACATTTGAAAATGGACCATTTTTTTCGTTTCTGAAGCATGTCGTAAGGGGGGCTGGTTATCTCTTTCACCAAAAAACAGGCGTTTTTGATTGAACAATAAAGGCCTCCAAATGTTATTTAATTCACTTCCCGTGGAGGAGAAACACTTTTTAAGGCCGCAGAGTGAGTAAATTGGCCATTTTCATTCACTTTTACCCATTCCTCAAATCTCGTGTTTAAGGACCCTGGAAGCATGAAAATCACTTAAAACATCTCATTTTATCTTTAAAAGTGATTTTCCACATACAAATGTGAATTGTAGTTCAAAGAGGCAACATTTGAAAACGGACCATTTTTTACGTTTCTGAAGCATGTCGTAAGGGGGGGTGGTTATCTCTTTCATCAAAAATCGGATGTTTTTAATTGAACAATAAACGCCTACAAATGTTATTTAATTCACTTTCTGGGGTGGAGAAAAACTTTTTAAGGCCTCAGAGTGAATAAATTGGCCATTTTCATTCACATTTACCCATTCCTCAAATCTTGTGTTTAGGGCCCCTGGAAGCTTGAAAATCACTTTAAACATCTCATTTTATCTTTAAAAGTGATTTTCCACGTACAAATGTGAATTGTAGTTAAAAGAGGCAACATTTGAAAACGGACCATTTTTTACGTTTCTGAAGCATGTCTTAAGGGGGGGCTGGTTATCTCTTTCGTCAAAAATCGGGCGTTTTCGCTTGAACAATAAAGGCCTACAAATGTTATTTAGTTCACTTCCGGTGGAGGAGAAACACTTTTTAAGGCCGCAGAGTGAGTAAATTGGCCATATTCATTCACTTTTACCCATTCCTCAAATCTTGTGTTTAAGGCCCCTGGAAGCATGAAAATCACTTTAAACATCTAATTTTATCTTTAAAAGTGATTTTCCACGTACAAATAAGAATTGTAGTTCAAAGAGGCAACATTTGAAAACAGACCATTTTTTTAGTTTCTCAAGCATGTCGTAAGGGGGGGTGGTTATCTCTTTCATCAAAAATCGGATGTTTTTGATTGAACAATAAAGGCTCACAAATGTTATTTAATTCACTTTCTGGGGTGGAGAAAAAAATTTTAAGGCCTCAGAGTGAATAAATTGACCATTTTCATTCACATTTACCCATTCCTTAAGGCTTGTGTTTAGGGCCCCTGGAAGCTTGAAAATCACTTTAAACATCTAATTTTATCTCTAAAAGTGATTATCCACGTACAAATGTGAATTGTCGTTTAAAGACGCAACATTGGAAAATGGACCATTTTTTTCGTTTCTGAAGCATGTCGTAAGGGGGGGTGGTTATCTCTTTCACCAACAAAAAGGCGTTTTTGATTGAACAATAAAGGCCTCCATATGGTTTTTTATTCACTTCCCGTGGAGGAGAAACACTTTTTAAGGCCGCACAGTGAGTAAATGGGCCATTTTCATTCACTTTTACCCATTCCTCAAATCTCGTGTTTAAGGCCCCTGGAAGCATGAAAATCACTTTAAACATCTCATTTTATCTTTAAAAGTGATTTTCCACGTACAAATGTGAATTGTAGTTCAAAGAGGCAACATTTGAAAACGGACCATTTTTTACGTTTCTGAAGCATGTCGTAAGGGGGGGTGGTTATCTCTTTCATCAAAAATCGGATGTTTTTAATTGAACAATAAAGGCCTACAAATGTTATTTAATTCAGCATGAAAATCACTTTAAACATCTCATTTTATCTTTAAAAGTGATTTTCCACGTACAAATAAGAATTGTAGTTCAAAGAGGCAACATTTGAAAATTGACCATTTTTTTCGTTTCTGAAGCATGTCGTAAGGGGGGGTGGTTATCTCTTTCACCAAAAAACAGGCGTTTTTGATTGAACAATAAAGGCCCACAAATGTTATTTAATTCACTTTCTGGGGTGGAGAAAAATTTTTGAAGGCCTCAGAGTGAATACATTGACCATTTTCATTCACATTTACCCATTCCTTAAGGCTTGTGTTTAGGGCCCATGGAAGCTTGAAAATCACTTTAAACATCTAATTTTATCTCTAAAAGTGATTATCCACGAACAATGTTAATTGTAGTTGAAAGACGCAACATTTGAAAACGGGCCATTTTTTTCGTTTCTGAAGCATGTCGTAAGGGGGGGTGGTTATCTCTTTCACCAACAAAAAGGCGTTTTTAATTGAACAATAACGGCCTACAAATGTTATTTAATTCACTTTCTGGTGTGGAGAAAAACTTTTTAAGGCCTCAGAGTGAATAAATTGGCAATTGCCATTCACATTTACCCATTCCTCAAATCTTGTGTTTAGGGCCCCTGGAAGCTTGAAAATCACTTTAAACATCTTATTTTATCTCTAAAAGTGATTATCCACGTACAAATGTGAATTGTCGTTTAAAGACGCAGCATTTGAAAATGGACCATTTTTTTCGTTTCTGAAGCATGTCGTAAGGGGGGGTGGTTATCTCTTTCACCAAAAAAAAGGCGTTTTTGATTGAACAATAAAGGCCTCCAAATTTTATTTTATTCACTTCCCGTGGAGGAGAAACACTTTTTAAGGCCGCAGAGTGAGTAAATTGGCCATTTTCATTCACTTTTACCCATTCCTCAAATCTCGTGTTTAAAGCTATGGAAGCATGAAAATCACTTTAAACATCTCATTTTATCTTTAAAAGTGATTTTCTACGTACAAATGTGAATTGTAGTTCAAAGAGGCAACATTTGAAAATGGACCATTTTTTTCGTTTCTGAAGCATGTCGTAAGGGGGGCTGGTTATCTCTTTCACCAAAAAACAGGCGTTTTTGATTGAACAATAAAGGCCTCCAAATGTTATTTAATTCACTTCCCGTGGAGGAGAAACACTTTTTAAGGCCGCAGAGTGAGTAAATTGGCCATTTTCATTCACTTTTACCCATTCCTCAAATCTCGTGTTTAAGGACCCTGGAAGCATGAAAATCACTTAAAACATCTCATTTTATCTTTAAAAGTGATTTTCCACATACAAATGTGAATTGTAGTTCAAAGAGGCAACATTTGAAAACGGACCATTTTTTACGTTTCTGAAGCATGTCGTAAGGGGGGGTGGTTATCTCTTTCATCAAAAATCGGATGTTTTTAATTGAACAATAAACGCCTACAAATGTTATTTAATTCACTTTCTGGGGTGGAGAAAAACTTTTTAAGGCCTCAGAGTGAATAAATTGGCCATTTTCATTCACATTTACCCATTCCTCAAATCTTGTGTTTAGGGCCCCTGGAAGCTTGAAAATCACTTTAAACATCTCATTTTATCTTTAAAAGTGATTTTCCACGTACAAATGTGAATTGTAGTTAAAAGAGGCAACATTTGAAAACGGACCATTTTTTACGTTTCTGAAGCATGTCTTAAGGGGGGGCTGGTTATCTCTTTCGTCAAAAATCGGGCGTTTTCGCTTGAACAATAAAGGCCTACAAATGTTATTTAGTTCACTTCCGGTGGAGGAGAAACACTTTTTAAGGCCGCAGAGTGAGTAAATTGGCCATATTCATTCACTTTTACCCATTCCTCAAATCTTGTGTTTAAGGCCCCTGGAAGCATGAAAATCACTTTAAACATCTAATTTTATCTTTAAAAGTGATTTTCCACGTACAAATAAGAATTGTAGTTCAAAGAGGCAACATTTGAAAACAGACCATTTTTTTAGTTTCTCAAGCATGTCGTAAGGGGGGGTGGTTATCTCTTTCATCAAAAATCGGATGTTTTTGATTGAACAATAAAGGCTCACAAATGTTATTTAATTCACTTTCTGGGGTGGAGAAAAAAATTTTAAGGCCTCAGAGTGAATAAATTGACCATTTTCATTCACATTTACCCATTCCTTAAGGCTTGTGTTTAGGGCCCCTGGAAGCTTGAAAATCACTTTAAACATCTAATTTTATCTCTAAAAGTGATTATCCACGTACAAATGTGAATTGTCGTTTAAAGACGCAACATTGGAAAATGGACCATTTTTTTCGTTTCTGAAGCATGTCGTAAGGGGGGGTGGTTATCTCTTTCACCAACAAAAAGGCGTTTTTGATTGAACAATAAAGGCCTCCATATGGTTTTTTATTCACTTCCCGTGGAGGAGAAACACTTTTTAAGGCCGCACAGTGAGTAAATGGGCCATTTTCATTCACTTTTACCCATTCCTCAAATCTCGTGTTTAAGGCCCCTGGAAGCATGAAAATCACTTTAAACATCTCATTTTATCTTTAAAAGTGATTTTCCACGTACAAATGTGAATTGTAGTTCAAAGAGGCATCATTTGAAAACGGACCATTTTTTACGTTTCTGAAGCATGTCGTAAGGGGGGATGGTTATCTCTTTCGTCAAAAATCGGGCGTTTTTAATTGAACAATAAAGGCCTACAAATGTTATTTAATTCACTTTCTGGGGTGGAGAAAAACTTTTTAAGGCCTCAGAGTGAATAAATTGGCCATTTTAATTCACATTTACCCATTCCTCAAATCTTGAGTTTAGGGCCCCTGGAAGCTTGAAAATCACTTTAAACATCTCATTTTATCTTTAAAAGTGATTTTCCACGTACAAATGTGAATTGTTGTTAAAAGAGGCAACATTTGAAAACGGACCATTTTTTACGTTTCTGAAGCATGTCATAAGGGGGGGTGGTTATCTCTTTCGTCAAAAATCGGGCGTTTTCGCTTGAACAATAAAGGCCTACAAATGTTATTTAGTTCACTTCCCGTGGAGGAGAAACACTTTTTAAGGCCGCAGAGTGAGTAAATTGGCCATATTCATTCAGTTTTACCCATTCCTCAAATCTTGTGTTTAAGGCCCCTGGAAGCATGAAAATCACTTTAAACATCTCATTTTATCTTTAAAAGTGATTTTCCACGTACAAATGTGAATTATAGTTCAAAGAGGCAACATTTGAAAACAGACCATTTTTTTAGTTTCTGAAGCATATTGTTAGGGGGGGTGGTTATCTCTTTCATCAAAAATCGGACGTTTTTGATTGAACACTAAAGACCTCCAAATGTTATTTAATTCAGCATGAAAATCACTTTAAACATCTCATTTTATCTTTAAAAGTGATTTTCCACGTACAAATAAGAATTGTAGTTCAAAGAGGCAACATTTGAAAATTGACCATTTTTTTCGTTTCTGAAGCATGTCGTAAGGGGGGGTGGTTATCTCTTTCACCAAAAAACAGGCGTTTTTGATTGAACAATAAAGGCCCACAAATGTTATTTAATTCACTTTCTGGGGTGGAGAAAAATTTTTGAAGGCCTCAGAGTGAATAAATTGACCATTTTCATTCACATTTACCCATTCCTTAAGGCTTGTGTTTAGGGCCCATGGAAGCTTGAAAATCACTTTAAACATCTAATTTTATCTCTAAAAGTGATTATCCACGAACAATGTTAATTGTAGTTGAAAGACGCAACATTTGAAAACGGGCCATTTTTTTCGTTTCTGAAGCATGTCGTAAGGGGGGGTGGTTATCTCTTTCACCAACAAAAAGGCGTTTTTAATTGAACAATAACGGCCTACAAATGTTATTTAATTCACTTTCTGGTGTGGAGAAAAACTTTTTAAGGCCTCAGAGTGAATAAATTGGCAATTGCCATTCACATTTACCCATTCCTCAAATCTTGTGTTTAGGGCCCCTGGAAGCTTGAAAATCACTTTAAACATCTTATTTTATCTCTAAAAGTGATTATCCACGTACAAATGTGAATTGTCGTTTAAAGACGCAGCATTTGAAAATGGACCATTTTTTTCGTTTCTGAAGCATGTCGTAAGGGGGGGTGGTTATCTCTTTCACCAAAAAAAAGGCGTTTTTGATTGAACAATAAAGGCCTCCAAATTTTATTTTATTCACTTCCCGTGGAGGAGAAACACTTTTTAAGGCCACAGAGTGAGTAAATTGGCCATTTTCATTCACTTTTACCCATTTCTCAAATCTTGTGTTTGAGGCCCCTGGAAGCATGAAAATCACTTTAAACATCTCATTTTATCTTGAAAAGTGATTTTCCACATACAAATGTGAATTGTAGTTCAAAGAGGCAACATTTGAAAACAGACCATTTTTTTAGTTTCTGAAGCATGTCGTAAGGGGGGGTGGTTATCTCTTTCATCAAAAATCGGACGTTTTTAATTGAACAATAAAGGCCTACAAATGTTATTTAATTCACTTTCTGGGGTGGAGAAAAACTTTTTAAGGCCTCAGAGTGAATAAATTGTCAATTTCCATTCACATTTACCCATTCCTCAAATCTTGTGTTTAGGGCCCCTGGAAGCTTGAAAATCACTTTAAACATCTCATTTTATCTCTAAAAGTGATTATCCACGTACAAATGTGAATTGTCGTTTAAAGACGCAACATTTGAAAATGGACCATTTTTTTCGTTTCTGAAGCATGTCGTAAGGGGGGGTGGTTATCTCTTTCACCAAAAAAAAGGCGTTTTTGATTGAACAATAAAGGCCTCCAAATGTTATTTTATTCACTTCCCGTGGAGGAGAAACACAATTTAAGGCCGCAGAGTGAGTAAATTGGCAATTTTCATTCACTTTTACCCATTCCTCAAATCTCGTGTTTAAGGACCCTGGAAGCATGAAAATCACTTAAAACATCTCATTTTATCTTTAAAAGTGATTTTCCACGTACAAATGTGAATTGTAGTTCAAAGAGGCAACATTTGAAAACGGACCATTTTTTACGTTTCTGAAGCATGTCGTAAGGGGGGGTGGTTATCTCTTTCATCAAAAATCGGATGTTTTTAATTGAACAATAAACGCCTACAAATGTTATTTAATTCACTTTCTGGGGTGGAGAAAAACTTTTTAAGGCCTCAGAGTGAATAAATTGGCCATTTTCATTCACATTTACCCATTCCTCAAATCTTGTGTTTAGAGCCCCTGGAAGCTTGAAAATCACTTTAAACATCTCATTTTATCTTTAAAAGTGATTTTCCACGTACAAATGTGAATTGTAGTTAAAAGAGGCAACATTTGAAAACGGACCATTTTTTACGTTTCTGAAGCATGTCTTAAGGGGGGGCTGGTTATCTCTTTCGTCAAAAATCGGGCGTTTTCGCTTGAACAATAAAGGCCTACAAATGTTATTTAGTTCACTTCCGGTGGAGGAGAAACACTTTTTAAGGCCGCAGAGTGAGTAAATTGGCCATATTCATTCACTTTTACCCATTCCTCAAATCTTGTGTTTAAGGCCCCTGGAAGCATGAAAATCACTTTAAACATCTAATTGTATCTTTAAAAGTGATTTTCCACGTACAAATAAGAATTGTAGTTCAAAGAGGCAACATTTGAAAACAGACCATTTTTTTAGTTTCTCAAGCATGTCGTAAGGGGGGGTGGTTATCTCTTTCATCAAAAATCGGACGTTTTTGATTGAACAATAAAGGCTCACAAATGTTATTTAATTCACTTTCTGGGGTGGAGAAAAAAATTTTAAGGCCTCAGAGTGAATAAATTGACCATTTTCATTCACATTTACCCATTCCTTAAGGCTTGTGTTTAGGGCCCCTGGAAGCTTGAAAATCACTTTAAACATCTAATTTTATCTCTAAAAGTGATTATCCACGTACAAATGTGAATTGTCGTTTAAAGACGCAACATTGGAAAATGGACCATTTTTTTCGTTTCTGAAGCATGTCGTAAGGGGGGGTGGTTATCTCTTTCACCAACAAAAAGGCGTTTTTGATTGAACAATAAAGGCCTCCAAATGGTTTTTTATTCACTTCCCGTGGAGGAGAAACACTTTTTAAGGCCGCACAGTGAGTAAATGGGCCATTTTCATTCACTTTTACCCATTCCTCAAATCTCGTGTTTAAGGCCCCTGGAAGCATGAAAATCACTTTAAACATCTCATTTTATCTTTAAAAGTGATTTTCCACGTACAAATGTGAATTGTAGTTCAAAGAGGCATCATTTGAAAACGGACCATTTTTTACGTTTCTGAAGCATGTCGTAAGGGGGGGTGGTTATCTCTTTCGTCAAAAATCGGGCGTTTTTAATTGAACAATAAAGGCCTACAAATGTTATTTAATTCACTTTCTGGGGTGGAGAAAAACTTTTTAAGGCCTCAGAGTGAATAAATTGGCCATTTTAATTCACATTTACCCATTCCTCAAATCTTGAGTTTAGGGCCCCTGGAAGCTTGAAAATCACTTTAAACATCTCATTTTATCTTTAAAAGTGATTTTCCACGTACAAATGTGAATTGTAGTTAAAAGAGGGAACATTTGAAAACGGACCATTTTTTACGTTTCTGAAGCATGTCATAAGGGGGGGTGGTTATCTCTTTCGTCAAAAATCGGGCGTTTTCGCTTGAACAATAAAGGCCTACAAATGTTATTTAGTTCACTTCCCGTGGAGGAGAAACACTTTTTAAGGCCGCAGAGTGAGTAAATTGGCCATATTCATTCACTTTTACCCATTCCTCAAATCTTGTGTTTAAGGCCCCTGGAAGCATGAAAATCACTTTAAACATCTCATTTTATCTTTAAAAGTGATTTTCCACGTACAAATGTGAATTGTAGTTCAAAGAGGCATCATTTGAAAACGGACCATGTTTTACGTTTCTGAAGCATGTCGTAAGGGGGGGTGGTTATCTCTTTCGTCAAAAATCGGGCGTTTTTAATTGAACAATAAAGGCCTACAAATGTTATTTAATTCACTTTCTGGGGTGGAGAAAAACTTTTTAAGGCCTCAGAGTGAATAAATTGGCCATTTAAATTCACATTTACCCATTCCTCAAATCTCGTGTTTAGGGCCCCTGGAAGCTTGAAAATCACTTTAAACATCTCATTTTATCTTTAAAAGTGATTTTCCACGTACAAATGTGAATTGTAGTTCAAAGAGGCAACATTTGAAAACGGATCATTTTTTACATTTCTGAAGCATGTCGTAAGGGGGGGGTGCTTAACTCTTTCGTCAAAAATCGGGCGTTTTCGCTTGAACAATAAAGGCCTACAAATGTTATTTAGTTCACTTCCCGTGGAGGAGAAACACTTTTTAAGGCCGCAGACTGAGTAAATTGGCCATATTCATTCACTTTTACCCATTCCTCAAATCTTGTGTTTAAGGCCCCTGGAAGCATGAAAATCACTTTAAACATCTCATTTTATCTTTAAAAGTGATTTTCCACGTACAAATGTGAATTGTAGTTCAAAGAGGCAACATTTGAAAACAGACCATTTTTTTAGTTTCTGAAGCATGTCGTAAGGGGGGGTGGTTATCTCTTTCATCAAAAATCGGATGTTTTTGATTGAACAATAAAGGCCTACAAATGTTATTTAATTCACTTTCTGGGGTGGAGAAAAAAAATGTAAGGCCTCAGAGTGAATAAATTGGCCATTTTCATTCACGTTTACCCATTCCTTAAGGCTTGTGTTTAGGGCCCCTGGAAGCTTGAAAATCACTTTAAACATCTAACTTTATCTCTAAAAGTGATTATCCACGTACAAATGTGAATTGTCGTTTAAAGACGCAACATTTGAAAATGGACCATTTTTTTCATTTCTGAAGCATGTCGTAAGGGGGGGTGGTTATCTCTTTCACCAAAAAAAAGGCATTTTTGATTGAACAATAAAGGCCTCCAAATTTTATTTTATTCACTTCCCGTGGAGGAGAAACACTTTTTAAGGCCGCAGAGTGAGTAAATTGGCCATTTTCATTCACTTTTACCCATTCCTCAAATCTCGTGTTTAAGGACCCTGGAAGAATGAAAATCACTTTAAACATCTCATTTTATCTTTAAAAGTGATTTTCCACGTACAAATGTGAATTGTAGTTCAAAGAGGCAACATTTGAAAACAGACCATTATTTTAGTTTCTGAAGCATGTCGTAAGGGGGGGTGGTTATCTCTTTCATCAAAAACCGGACGTTTTTACTTGAACAATAAAGGCCTACAAATGTTATTTAATTCACTTTCTGGGGTGGAGAAAAACTTTTTAAGGCCTCAGAGTGAATAAATTGGCCATTTTCATTCACATTTACCCATTCCTCAAATCTTGTGTTTAGGGCCCCTGGAAGCTTGAAAATCACTTTAAACATCCCATTTTATCTTTAAAAGTGATTTTCCACGTACAAATAAGAATTGTAGTTCAAAGAGGCAACATTTGAAAACAGACCATTTTTTTAGTTTCTGAAGCATGTCGTAAGGGGGGGTGGTTATCTCTTTCATCAAAAATCGGACGTTTTTGATTGAACAATAAAGGCCTACAAATGTTATTTAATTCACTTTCTGGGGTGGAGAAAAATTTTTTAAGGCCTCAGAGTGAATAAATTGGCCATTTTCATTCACATTTACCCATTCCTTAAGGCTTGTGTTTAGGGCCCCTGGAAGCTTGAAAATCACTTTAAACATCTAATTTTATCTCTAAAAGTGATTATCCACGTACAAATGTGAATTGTCGTTTAAAGACGCAACATTTGAAAATGGACCATTTTTTTCATTTCTGAAGCATGTCGTAAGGGGGGGGTGGTTATCTCTTTCACCAAAAAAAAGGCGTTTTTGATTGAACAATAAAGGCCTCCAAATTTTATTTTATTCACTTCCCGTGGAGGAGAAACACTTTTTAAGGCCGCAGAGTGAGTAAATTGGCCATTTTTATTCACTTTTACCCATTCCTCAAGGCTTGTGTTTAGGGCCCATGGAAGCTTGAAAATCACTTTAAACATCTAATTTTATCTCTAAAAGTGATTATCCACGAACAATGTTAATTGTAGTTGAAAGACGCAACATTTGAAAACGGGCCATTTTTTTCGTTTCTGAAGCATGTCGTAAGGGGGGGTGGTTATCTCTTTCACCAACAAAAAGGCGTTTTTAATTGAACAATAACGGCCTACAAATGTTATTTAATTCACTTTCTGGTGTGGAGAAAAACTTTTTAAGGCCTCAGAGTGAATAAATTGGCAATTGCCATTCACATTTACCCATTCCTCAAATCTTGTGTTTAGGGCCCCTGGAAGCTTGAAAATCACTTTAAACATCTTATTTTATCTCTAAAAGTGATTATCCACGTACAAATGTGAATTGTCGTTTAAAGACGCAGCATTTGAAAATGGACCATTTTTTTCGTTTCTGAAGCATGTCGTAAGGGGGGGTGGTTATCTCTTTCACCAAAAAAAAGGCGTTTTTGATTGAACAATAAAGGCCTCCAAATTTTATGTTATTCACTTCCCGTGGAGGAGAAACACTTTTTAAGGCCGCAGAGTGAGTAAATTGGCCATTTTCATTCACTTTTACCCATTCCTCAAATCTCGTGTTTAAAGCTATGGAAGCATGAAAATCACTTTAAACATCTCATTTTATCTTTAAAAGTGATTTTCTACGTACAAATGTGAATTGTAGTTCAAAGAGGCAACATTTGAAAATGGACCATTTTTTTCGTTTCTGAAGCATGTCGTAAGGGGGGCTGGTTATCTCTTTCACCAAAAAACAGGCGTTTTTGATTGAACAATAAAGGCCTCCAAATGTTATTTAATTCACTTCCCGTGGAGGAGAAACACTTTTTAAGGCCGCAGAGTGAGTAAATTGGCCATTTTCATTCACTTTTACCCATTCCTCAAATCTCGTGTTTAAGGACCCTGGAAGCATGAAAATCACTTAAAACATCTCATTTTATCTTTAAAAGTGATTTTCCACATACAAATGTGAATTGTAGTTCAAAGAGGCAACATTTGAAAACGGACCATTTTTTACGGTTCTGAAGCATGTCGTAAGGGGGGGTGGTTATCTCTTTCATCAAAAATCGGATGTTTTTAATTGAACAATAAACGCCTACAAATGTTATTTAATTCACTTTCTGGGGTGGAGAAAAACTTTTTAAGGCCTCAGAGTGAATAAATTGGCCATTTTCATTCACATTTACCCATTCCTCAAATCTTGTGTTTAGGGCCCCTGGAAGCTTGAAAATCACTTTAAACATCTCATTTTATCTTTAAAAGTGATTTTCCACGTACAAATGTGAATTGTAGTTAAAAGAGGCAACATTTGAAAACGGACCATTTTTTACGTTTCTGAAGCATGTCTTAAGGGGGGGCTGGTTATCTCTTTCGTCAAAAATCGGGCGTTTTCGCTTGAACAATAAAGGCCTACAAATGTTATTTAGTTCACTTCCGGTGGAGGAGAAACACTTTTTAAGGCCGCAGAGTGAGTAAATTGGCCATATTCATTCACTTTTACCCATTCCTCAAATCTTGTGTTTAAGGCCCCTGGAAGCATGAAAATCACTTTAAACATCTAATTTTATCTTTAAAAGTGATTTTCCACGTACAAATAAGAATTGTAGTTCAAAGAGGCAACATTTGAAAACAGACCATTTTTTTAGTTTCTCAAGCATGTCGTAAGGGGGGGTGGTTATCTCTTTCATCAAAAATCGGACGTTTTTGATTGAACAATAAAGGCTCACAAATGTTATTTAATTCACTTTCTGGGGTGGAGAAAAAAATTTTAAGGCCTCAGAGTGAATAAATTGACCATTTTCATTCACATTTACCCATTCCTTAAGGCTTGTGTTTAGGGCCCCTGGAAGCTTGAAAATCACTTTAAACATCTAATTTTATCTCTAAAAGTGACTATCCACGTACAAATGTGAATTGTCGTTTAAAGACGCAACATTGGAAAATGGACCATTTTTTTCGTTTCTGAAGCATGTCGTAAGGGGGGGTGGTTATCTCTTTCACCAACAAAAAGGCGTTTTTGATTGAACAATAAAGGCCTCCATATGGTTTTTTATTCACTTCCCGTGGAGGAGAAACACTTTTTAAGGCCGCACAGTGAGTAAATGGGCCATTTTCATTCACTTTTACCCATTCCTCAAATCTCGTGTTTCAGGCCCCTGGAAGCATGAAAATCACTTTAAACATCTCATTTTATCTTTAAAAGTGATTTTCCACGTACAAATGTGAATTGTAGTTCAAAGAGGCAACATTTGAAAACAGACCATTATTTTAGTTTCTGAAGCATGTCGTAAGGGGGGGTGGTTATCTCTTTCATCAAAAACCGGACGTTTTTACTTGAACAATAAAGGCCTACAAATGTTATTTAATTCACTTTCTGGGGTGGAGAAAAACTTTTTAAGGCCTCAGAGTGAATAAATTGGCCATTTTCATTCACATTTACCCATTCCTCAAATCTTGTGTTTAGGGCCCCTGGAAGCTTGAAAATCACTTTAAACATCCCATTTTATCTTTAAAAGTGATTTTCCACGTACAAATAAGAATTGTAGTTCAAAGAGGCAACATTTGAAAACAGACCATTTTTTTAGTTTCTGAAGCATGTCGTAAGGGGGGGTGGTTATCTCTTTCATCAAAAATCGGACGTTTTTGATTGAACAATAAAGGCCTACAAATGTTATTTAATTCACTTTCTGGGGTGGAGAAAAATTTTTTAAGGCCTCAGAGTGAATAAATTGGCCATTTTCATTCACATTTACCCATTCCTTAAGGCTTGTGTTTAGGGCCCCTGGAAGCTTGAAAATCACTTTAAACATCTAATTTTATCTCTAAAAGTGATTATCCACGTACAAATGTGAATTGTCGTTTAAAGACGCAACATTTGAAAATGGACCATTTTTTTCATTTCTGAAGCATGTCGTAAGGGGGGGGTGGTTATCTCTTTCACCAAAAAAAAGGCGTTTTTGATTGAACAATAAAGGCCTCCAAATTTTATTTTATTCACTTCCCGTGGAGGAGAAACACTTTTTAAGGCCGCAGAGTGAGTAAATTGGCCATTTTTATTCACTTTTACCCATTCCTCAAGTCTTGTGTTTAGGGCCCATGGAAGCTTGAAAATCACTTTAAACATCTAATTTTATCTCTAAAAGTGATTATCCACGAACAATGTTAATTGTAGTTGAAAGACGCAACATTTGAAAACGGGCCATTTTTTTCGTTTCTGAAGCATGTCGTAAGGGGGGGTGGTTATCTCTTTCACCAACAAAAAGGCGTTTTTAATTGAACAATAACGGCCTACAAATGTTATTTAATTCACTTTCTGGTGTGGAGAAAAACTTTTTAAGGCCTCAGAGTGAATAAATTGGCAATTGCCATTCACATTTACCCATTCCTCAAATCTTGTGTTTAGGGCCCCTGGAAGCTTGAAAATCACTTTAAACATCTTATTTTATCTCTAAAAGTGATTATCCACGTACAAATGTGAATTGTCGTTTAAAGACGCAGCATTTGAAAATGGACCATTTTTTTCGTTTCTGAAGCATGTCGTAAGGGGGGGTGGTTATCTCTTTCACCAAAAAAAAGGCGTTTTTGATTGAACAATAAAGGCCTCCAAATTTTATTTTATTCACTTCCCGTGGAGGAGAAACACTTTTTAAGGCCGCAGAGTGAGTAAATTGGCCATTTTCATTCACTTTTACCCATTCCTCAAATCTCGTGTTTAAAGCTATGGAAGCATGAAAATCACTTTAAACATCTCATTTTATCTTTAAAAGTGATTTTCTACGTACAAATGTGAATTGTAGTTCAAAGAGGCAACATTTGAAAATGGACCATTTTTTTCGTTTCTGAAGCATGTCGTAAGGGGGGCTGGTTATCTCTTTCACCAAAAAACAGGCGTTTTTGATTGAACAATAAAGGCCTCCAAATGTTATTTAATTCACTTCCCGTGGAGGAGAAACACTTTTTAAGGCCGCAGAGTGAGTAAATTGGCCATTTTCATTCACTTTTACCCATTCCTCAAATCTCGTGTTTAAGGACCCTGGAAGCATGAAAATCACTTAAAACATCTCATTTTATCTTTAAAAGTGATTTTCCACATACAAATGTGAATTGTAGTTCAAAGAGGCAACATTTGAAAACGGACCATTTTTTACGGTTCTGAAGCATGTCGTAAGGGGGGGTGGTTATCTCTTTCATCAAAAATCGGATGTTTTTAATTGAACAATAAACGCCTACAAATGTTATTTAATTCACTTTCTGGGGTGGAGAAAAACTTTTTAAGGCCTCAGAGTGAATAAATTGGCCATTTTCATTCACATTTACCCATTCCTCAAATCTTGTGTTTAGGGCCCCTGGAAGCTTGAAAATCACTTTAAACATCTCATTTTATCTTTAAAAGTGATTTTCCACGTACAAATGTGAATTGTAGTTAAAAGAGGCAACATTTGAAAACGGACCATTTTTTACGTTTCTGAAGCATGTCTTAAGGGGGGGCTGGTTATCTCTTTCGTCAAAAATCGGGCGTTTTCGCTTGAACAATAAAGGCCTACAAATGTTATTTAGTTCACTTCCGGTGGAGGAGAAACACTTTTTAAGGCCGCAGAGTGAGTAAATTGGCCATATTCATTCACTTTTACCCATTCCTCAAATCTTGTGTTTAAGGCCCCTGGAAGCATGAAAATCACTTTAAACATCTAATTTTATCTTTAAAAGTGATTTTCCACGTACAAATAAGAATTGTAGTTCAAAGAGGCAACATTTGAAAACAGACCATTTTTTTAGTTTCTCAAGCATGTCGTAAGGGGGGGTGGTTATCTCTTTCATCAAAAATCGGACGTTTTTGATTGAACAATAAAGGCTCACAAATGTTATTTAATTCACTTTCTGGGGTGGAGAAAAAAATTTTAAGGCCTCAGAGTGAATAAATTGACCATTTTCATTCACATTTACCCATTCCTTAAGGCTTGTGTTTAGGGCCCCTGGAAGCTTGAAAATCACTTTAAACATCTAATTTTATCTCTAAAAGTGACTATCCACGTACAAATGTGAATTGTCGTTTAAAGACGCAACATTGGAAAATGGACCATTTTTTTCGTTTCTGAAGCATGTCGTAAGGGGGGGTGGTTATCTCTTTCACCAACAAAAAGGCGTTTTTGATTGAACAATAAAGGCCTCCATATGGTTTTTTATTCACTTCCCGTGGAGGAGAAACACTTTTTAAGGCCGCACAGTGAGTAAATGGGCCATTTTCATTCACTTTTACCCATTCCTCAAATCTCGTGTTTCAGGCCCCTGGAAGCATGAAAATCACTTTAAACATCTCATTTTATCTTTAAAAGTGATTTTCCACGTACAAATGTGAATTGTAGTTCAAAGAGGCATCATTTGAAAACGGACCATTTTTTACGTTTCTGAAGCATGTCGTAAGGGGGGATGGTTATCTCTTTCGTCAAAAATCGGGCGTTTTTAATTGAACAATAAAGGCCTACAAATGTTATTTAATTCACTTTCTGGGGTGGAGAAAAACTTTTTAAGGCCTCAGAGTGAATAAATTGGCCATTTTAATTCACATTTACCCATTCCTCAAATCTTGAGTTTAGGGCCCCTGGAAGCTTGAAAATCACTTTAAACATCTCATTTTATCTTTAAAAGTGATTTTCCACGTACAAATGTGAATTGTTGTTAAAAGAGGCAACATTTGAAAACGGACCATTTTTTACGTTTCTGAAGCATGTCATAAGGGGGGGTGGTTATCTCTTTCGTCAAAAATCGGGCGTTTTCGCTTGAACAATAAAGGCCTACAAATGTTATTTAGTTCACTTCCCGTGGAGGAGAAACACTTTTTAAGGCCGCAGAGTGAGTAAATTGGCCATATTCATTCACTTTTACCCATTCCTCAAATCTTGTGTTTAAGGCCCCTGGAAGCATGAAAATCACTTTAAACATCTCATTTTATCTTTAAAAGTGATTTTCCACGTACAAATGTGAATTGTAGTTCAAAGAGGCAACATTTGAAAACAGACCATTTTTTTAGTTTCTGAAGCATGTTGTTAGGGGGGGTGGTTATCTCTTTCATCAAAAATCGGACGTTTTTGATTGAACAATAAAGACCTCCAAATGTTATTTAATTCAGCATGAAAATCACTTTAAACATCTCATTTTATCTTTAAAAGTGATTTTCCACGTACAAATAAGAATTGTAGTTCAAAGAGGCAACATTTGAAAATTGACCATTTTTTTCGTTTCTGAAGCATGTCGTAAGGGGGGGTGGTTATCTCTTTCACCAAAAACAGGCGTTTTTGATTGAACAATAAAGGCCCACAAATGTTATTTAATTCACTTTCTGGGGTGGAGAAAAATTTTTGAAGGCCTCAGAGTGAATAAATTGACCATTTTCATTCACATTTACCCATTCCTCAAATCTTGTGTTTAGGGCCCCTGGAAGCTTGAAAATCACTTTAAACATCTTATTTTATCTCTAAAAGTGATTATCCACGTACAAATGTGAATTGTCGTTTAAAGACGCAGCATTTGAAAATGGACCATTTTTTTCGTTTCTGAAGCATGTCGTAAGGGGGGGTGGTTATCTCTTTCACCAAAAAAAAGGCGTTTTTGATTGAACAATAAAGGCCTCCAAATGTTATTTAATTCACTTCCCGTGGAGGAGAAACACTTTTTAAGGCCGCAGAGTGAGTAAATTGGCCATTTTCATTCACTTTTACCCATTTCTCAAATCTTGTGTTTGAGGCCCCTGGAAGCATGAAAATCACTTTAAACATCTCATTTTATCTTGAAAAGTGATTTTCCACATACAAATGTGAATTGTAGTTCAAAGAGGCAACATTTGAAAACAGACCATTTTTTTAGTTTCTGAAGCATGTCGTAAGGGGGGGTGGTTATCTCTTTCATCAAAAATCGGACGTTTTTAATTGAACAATAAAGGCCTACAAATGTTATTTAATTCACTTTCTGGGGTGGAGAAAAACTTTTTAAGGCCTCAGAGTGAATAAATTGTCAATTTCCATTCACATTTACCCATTCCTCAAATCTTGTGTTTAGGGCCCCTGGAAGCTTGAAAATCACTTTAAACATCTCATTTTATCTCTAAAAGTGATTATCCACGTACAAATGTGAATTGTCGTTTAAAGACGCAACATTTGAAAATGGACCATTTTTTTCGTTTCTGAAGCATGTCGTAAGGGGGGGTGGTTATCTCTTTCACCAAAAAAAAGGCGTTTTTGATTGAACAATAAAGGCCTCCAAATGTTATTTTATTCACTTCCCGTGGAGGAGAAACACAATTTAAGGCCGCAGAGTGAGTAAATTGGCAATTTTCATTCACTTTTACCCATTCCTCAAATCTCGTGTTTAAGGACCCTGGAAGCATGAAAATCACTTAAAACATCTCATTTTATCTTTAAAAGTGATTTTCCACGTACAAATGTGAATTGTAGTTCAAAGAGGCAACATTTGAAAACGGACCATTTTTTACGTTTCTGAAGCATGTCGTAAGGGGGGGTGGTTATCTCTTTCATCAAAAATCGGATGTTTTTAATTGAACAATAAACGCCTACAAATGTTATTTAATTCACTTTCTGGGGTGGAGAAAAACTTTTTAAGGCCTCAGAGTGAATAAATTGGCCATTTTCATTCACATTTACCCATTCCTCAAATCTTGTGTTTAGGGCCCCTGGAAGCTTCAAAATCACTTTAAACATCTCATTTTATCTTTAAAAGTGATTTTCCACGTACAAATGTGAATTGTAGTTAAAAGAGGCAACATTTGAAAACGGACCATTTTTTACGTTTCTGAAGCATGTCTTAAGGGGGGGCTGGTTATCTCTTTCGTCAAAAATCGGGCGTTTTCGCTTGAACAATAAAGGCCTACAAATGTTATTTAGTTCACTTCCGGTGGAGGAGAACCACTTTTTAAGGCCGCAGAGTGAGTAAATTGGCCATATTCATTCACTTTTACCCATTCCTCAAATCTTGTGTTTAAGGCCCCTGGAAGCATGAAAATCACTTTAAACATCTAATTTTATCTTTAAAAGTGATTTTCCACGTACAAATAAGAATTGTAGTTCAAAGAGGCAACATTTGAAAACAGACCATTTTTTTAGTTTCTCAAGCATGTCGTAAGGGGGGGTGGTTATCTCTTTCATCAAAAATCGGACGTTTTTGATTGAACAATAAAGGCTCACAAATGTTATTTAATTCACTTTCTGGGGTGGAGAAAAAATTTTTAAGGCCTCAGAGTGAATAAATTGACCATTTTCATTCACATTTACCCATTCCTTAAGGCTTGTGTTTAGGGCCCCTGGAAGCTTGAAAATCACTTTAAACATCTAATTTTATCTCTAAAAGTGATTATCCACGTACAAATGTGAATTGTCGTTTAAAGACGCAACATTGGAAAATGGACCATTTTTTTCGTTTCTGAAGCATGTCGTAAGGGGGGGTGGTTATCTCTTTCACCAACAAAAAGGCGTTTTTGATTGAACAATAAAGGCCTCCAAATGGTTTTTTATTCACTTCCCGTGGAGGAGAAACACTTTTTAAGGCCGCACAGTGAGTAAATGGGCCATTTTCATTCACTTTTACCCATTCCTCAAATCTCGTGTTTAAGGCCCCTGGAAGCATGAAAATCACTTTAAACATCTCATTTTATCTTTAAAAGTGATTTTCCACGTACAAATGTGAATTGTAGTTCAAAGAGGCATCATTTGAAAACGGACCATTTTTTACGTTTCTGAAGCATGTCGTAAGGGGGGGTGGTTATCTCTTTCGTCAAAAATCGGGCGTTTTTAATTGAACAATAAAGGCCTACAAATGTTATTTAATTCACTTTCTGGGGTGGAGAAAAACTTTTTAAGGCCTCAGAGTGAATAAATTGGCCATTTTAATTCACATTTACCCATTCCTCAAATCTTGAGTTTAGGGCCCCTGGAAGCTTGAAAATCACTTTAAACATCTCATTTTATCTTTAAAAGTGATTTTCCACGTACAAATGTGAATTGTAGTTAAAAGAGGGAACATTTGAAAACGGACCATTTTTTACGTTTCTGAAGCATGTCATAAGGGGGGGTGGTTATCTCTTTCGTCAAAAATCGGGCGTTTTCGCTTGAACAATAAAGGCCTACAAATGTTATTTAGTTCACTTCCCGTGGAGGAGAAACACTTTTTAAGGCCGCAGAGTGAGTAAATTGGCCATATTCATTCACTTTTACCCATTCCTCAAATCTTGTGTTTAAGGCCCCTGGAAGCATGAAAATCACTTTAAACATCTCATTTTATCTTTAAAAGTGATTTTCCACGTACAAATGTGAATTGTAGTTCAAAGAGGCATCATTTGAAAACGGACCATGTTTTACGTTTCTGAAGCATGTCGTAAGGGGGGGTGGTTATCTCTTTCGTCAAAAATCGGGCGTTTTTAATTGAACAATAAAGGCCTACAAATGTTATTTAATTCACTTTCTGGGGTGGAGAAAAACTTTTTAAGGCCTCAGAGTGAATAAATTGGCCATTTAAATTCACATTTACCCATTCCTCAAATCTCGTGTTTAGGGCCCCTGGAAGCTTGAAAATCACTTTAAACATCTCATTTTATCTTTAAAAGTGATTTTCCACGTACAAATGTGAATTGTAGTTCAAAGAGGCAACATTTGAAAACGGATCATTTTTTACATTTCTGAAGCATGTCGTAAGGGGGGGGTGCTTAACTCTTTCGTCAAAAATCGGGCGTTTTCGCTTGAACAATAAAGGCCTACAAATGTTATTTAGTTCACTTCCCGTGGAGGAGAAACACTTTTTAAGGCCGCAGACTGAGTAAATTGGCCATATTCATTCACTTTTACCCATTCCTCAAATCTTGTGTTTAAGGCCCCTGGAAGCATGAAAATCACTTTAAACATCTCATTTTATCTTTAAAAGTGATTTTCCACGTACAAATGTGAATTGTAGTTCAAAGAGGCAACATTTGAAAACAGACCATTTTTTTAGTTTCTGAAGCATGTCGTAAGGGGGGGTGGTTATCTCTTTCATCAAAAATCGGATGTTTTTGATTGAACAATAAAGGCCTACAAATGTTATTTAATTCACTTTCTGGGGTGGAGAAAAAAAATGTAAGGCCTCAGAGTGAATAAATTGGCCATTTTCATTCACGTTTACCCATTCCTTAAGGCTTGTGTTTAGGGCCCCTGGAAGCTTGAAAATCACTTTAAACATCTAACTTTATCTCTAAAAGTGATTATCCACGTACAAATGTGAATTGTCGTTTAAAGACGCAACATTTGAAAATGGACCATTTTTTTCATTTCTGAAGCATGTCGTAAGGGGGGGTGGTTATCTCTTTCACCAAAAAAAAGGCATTTTTGATTGAACAATAAAGGCCTCCAAATTTTATTTTATTCACTTCCCGTGGAGGAGAAACACTTTTTAAGGCCGCAGAGTGAGTAAATTGGCCATTTTCATTCACTTTTACCCATTCCTCAAATCTCGTGTTTAAGGACCCTGGAAGAATGAAAATCACTTTAAACATCTCATTTTATCTTTAAAAGTGATTTTCCACGTACAAATGTGAATTGTAGTTCAAAGAGGCAACATTTGAAAACAGACCATTATTTTAGTTTCTGAAGCATGTCGTAAGGGGGGGTGGTTATCTCTTTCATCAAAAACCGGACGTTTTTACTTGAACAATAAAGGCCTACAAATGTTATTTAATTCACTTTCTGGGGTGGAGAAAAACTTTTTAAGGCCTCAGAGTGAATAAATTGGCCATTTTCATTCACATTTACCCATTCCTCAAATCTTGTGTTTAGGGCCCCTGGAAGCTTGAAAATCACTTTAAACATCCCATTTTATCTTTAAAAGTGATTTTCCACGTACAAATAAGAATTGTAGTTCAAAGAGGCAACATTTGAAAACAGACCATTTTTTTAGTTTCTGAAGCATGTCGTAAGGGGGGGTGGTTATCTCTTTCATCAAAAATCGGACGTTTTTGATTGAACAATAAAGGCCTACAAATGTTATTTAATTCACTTTCTGGGGTGGAGAAATATTTTTTAAGGCCTCAGAGTGAATAAATTGGCCATTTTCATTCACATTTACCCATTCCTTAAGGCTTGTGTTTAGGGCCCCTGGAAGCTTGAAAATCACTTTAAACATCTAATTTTATCTCTAAAAGTGATTATCCACGTACAAATGTGAATTGTCGTTTAAAGACGCAACATTTGAAAATGGACCATTTTTTTCATTTCTGAAGCATGTCGTAAGGGGGGGGTGGTTATCTCTTTCACCAAAAAAAAGGCGTTTTTGATTGAACAATAAAGGCCTCCAAATTTTATTTTATTCACTTCCCGTGGAGGAGAAACACTTTTTAAGGCCGCAGAGTGAGTAAATTGGCCATTTTTATTCACTTTTACCCATTCCTCAAATCTCGTGTTTAAGGACCCTGGAAGCATGAAAATCACTTTAAACATCTCATTTTATCTTTAAAAGTGATTTTCCACGTACAAATGTGAATTGTAGTTCAAAGAGGCATCATTTGAAAACGGACCATTTTTTACGTTTCTGAAGCATGTCGTAAGGGGGGGTGGTTATCTCTTTCGTCAAAAATCGGGCGTTTTTAATTGAACAATAAAGGCCTACAAATGTTATTTAATTCACTTTCTGGGGTGGAGAAAAACTTTTTAAGGCCTCAGAGTGAATAAATTGGCCATTTTAATTCACATTTACCCATTCCTCAAATCTTGAGTTTAGGGCCCCTGGAAGCTTGAAAATCACTTTAAACATCTCATTTTATCTTTAAAAGTGATTTTCCACGTACAAATGTGAATTGTAGTTAAAAGAGGCAACATTTGAAAACGGACCATTTTTTACGTTTCTGAAGCATGTCATAAGGGGGGGTGGTTATCTCTTTCGTCAAAAATCGGGCGTTTTCGCTTGAACAATAAAGGCCTACAAATGTTATTTAGTTCACTTCCCGTGGAGGAGAAACACTTTTTAAGGCCGCAGAGTGAGTAAATTGGCCATATTCATTCACTTTTACCCATTCCTCAAATCTTGTGTTTAAGGCCCCTGGAAGCATGAAAATCACTTTAAACATCTCATTTTATCTTTAAAAGTGATTTTCCACGTACAAATGTGAATTGTAGTTCAAAGAGGCATCATTTGAAAACGGACCATGTTTTACGTTTCTGAAGCATGTCGTAAGGGGGGGTGGTTATCTCTTTCGTCAAAAATCGGGCGTTTTTAATTGAACAATAAAGGCCTACAAATGTTATTTAATTCACTTTCTGGGGTGGAGAAAAACTTTTTAAGGCCTCAGAGTGAATAAATTGGCCATTTAAATTCACATTTACCCATTCCTCAAATCTCGTGTTTAGGGCCCCTGGAAGCTTGAAAATCACTTTAAACATCTCATTTTATCTTTAAAAGTGATTTTCCACGTACAAATGTGAATTGTAGTTCAAAGAGGCAACATTTGAAAACGGATCATTTTTTACATTTCTGAAGCATGTCGTAAGGGGGGGGTGCTTAACTCTTTCGTCAAAAATCGGGCGTTTTCGCTTGAACAATAAAGGCCTACAAATGTTATTTAGTTCACTTCCCGTGGAGGAGAAACACTTTTTAAGGCCGCAGACTGAGTAAATTGGCCATATTCATTCACTTTTACCCATTCCTCAAATCTTGTGTTTAAGGCCCCTGGAAGCATGAAAATCACTTTAAACATCTCATTTTATCTTTAAAAGTGATTTTCCACGTACAAATGTGAATTGTAGTTCAAAGAGGCAACATTTGAAAACAGACCATTTTTTTAGTTTCTGAAGCATGTCGTAAGGGGGGGTGGTTATCTCTTTCATCAAAAATCGGATGTTTTTGATTGAACAATAAAGGCCTACAAATGTTATTTAATTCACTTTCTGGGGTGGAGAAAAAAAATGTAAGGCCTCAGAGTGAATAAATTGGCCATTTTCATTCACATTTACCCATTCCTTAAGGCTTGTGTTTAGGGCCCCTGGAAGCTTGAAAATCACTTTAAACATCTAACTTTATCTCTAAAAGTGATTATCCACGTACAAATGTGAATTGTCGTTTAAAGACGCAACATTTGAAAATGGACCATTTTTTTCATTTCTGAAGCATGTCGTAAGGGGGGGTGGTTATCTCTTTCACCAAAAAAAAGGCATTTTTGATTGAACAATAAAGGCCTCCAAATTTTATTTTATTCACTTCCCGTGGAGGAGAAACACTTTTTAAGGCCGCAGAGTGAGTAAATTGGCCATTTTCATTCACTTTTACCCATTCCTCAAATCTCGTGTTTAAGGACCCTGGAAGAATGAAAATCACTTTAAACATCTCATTTTATCTTTAAAAGTGATTTTCCACGTACAAATGTGAATTGTAGTTCAAAGAGGCAACATTTGAAAACAGACCATTATTTTAGTTTCTGAAGCATGTCGTAAGGGGGGGTGGTTATCTCTTTCATCAAAAACCGGACGTTTTTAATTGAACAATAAAGGCCTACAAATGTTATTTAATTCACTTTCTGGGGTGGAGAAAAACTTTTTAAGGCCTCAGAGTGAATAAATTGGCCATTTTCATTCACATTTACCCATTCCTCAAATCTTGTGTTTAGGGCCCCTGGAAGCTTGAAAATCACTTTAAACATCCCATTTTATCTTTAAAAGTGAATTTCCACGTACAAATAAGAATTGTAGTTCAAAGAGGCAACATTTGAAAACAGACCATTTTTTTAGTTTCTGAAGCATGTCGTAAGGGGGGTGGTTATCTCTTTCATCAAAAATCGGACGTTTTTGATTGAACAATAAAGGCCTACAAATGTTATTTAATTCACTTTCTGGGGTGGAGAAAATTTTTTTAAGGCCTCAGAGTGAATAAATTGGCCATTTTCATTCACATTTACCCATTCCTTAAGGCTTGTGTTTAGGGCCCCTGGAAGCTTGAAAATCACTTTAAACATCTAATTTTATCTCTAAAAGTGATTATCCACGTACAAATGTGAATTGTCGTTTAAAGACGCAACATTTGAAAATGGACCATTTTTTTCATTTCTGAAGCATGTCGTAAGGGGGGGGTGGTTATCTCTTTCACCAAAAAAAAGGCGTTTTTGATTGAACAATAAAGGCCTCCAAATTTTATTTTATTCACTTCCCGTGGAGGAGAAACACTTTTTAAGGCCGCAGAGTGAGTAAATTGGCCATTTTTATTCACTTTTACCCATTTCTCAAATCTTGTGTTTAAGGCCCCTGAAAGCATGAAAATCACTTTAAACATCTCATTTTATCTTTAAAAGTGATTTTCCACGTACAAATGTGAATTGTAGTTCAAAGAGGCAACATTTGAAAACAGACCATTTTTTTAGTTTCTGAAGCATGTCGTAAGGGGGGGTGGTTATCTCTTTCATCAAAAATCGGACGTTTTTATTTGAACAATAAAGGCCTACAAATGTTATTTAATTCACTTTCTGGGGTGGAGAAAAACTTTTTAAGGCCTCAGAGTGAATAAATTGGCCATTTCCATTCACATTTACCCAGTCCTCAAATCTTGTGTTTAGGACCCCTGGGAGCTTGAAAATCACTTTAAACATCTAATTTTATCTCTAAAAGTGATTATCCACGTACAAATGTGAATTGTCGTTTAAAGACGCAACATTTGAAAATGGACCATTTTTTTCATTTCTGAAGCATGTCGTAAGGGTGGGTGGTTATCTCTTTCACCAAAAAAAAGGCGTTTTTGATTGAACAATAAAGGCCTCCAAATGTTATTTTATTCACTTCCCGTGGAGGAGAAACACTTTTTAAGGCCGCAGAGTGAGTAAATTGGCCATTTTCATTCACTTTTACCCATTCCTCAAATCTTGTGTTTAAGGACCCTGGAAGCATGAAAATCACTTAAAACATCTCATTTTATCTATAAAAGTGATTTTCCACGTACAAATGTGAATTGTAGTTCAAAGAGGCAACATTTGAAAACGGACCATTTTTTACGTTTCTGAAGCATGTCGTAAGGGGGGGTGGTTATCTCTTTCATCAAAAATCGGACGTTTTTAATTGAACAATAAAGGCCTACAAATGTTATTTAATTCACTTTCTGAGGTGGAGAAAAACTTTTTAAGGCCTCAGAGTGAATAAATTGGCCAGATTCATTCACTTTTACCCATTCCTCAAATTTTGTGTTTAGGGCCCCTGGAAGCTTGAAAATCACTTTAAACATCTCATTTTATCTTTAAAAGTGATTTTCCATGTACAAATGTGAATTTTAGTTAAAAGAGGCAACATTTGAAAACGGACCTTTTTTTACGTTTCTGAAGCATGTTGTAAGGGGGGGTGGTTATCTCTTTCGTCAAAAATCGGGCGTTTTCGCTTGAACAATAAAGGCCTACAAATGTTATTGAGTTCACTTCCCGTGGTGGAGAAACACTTTTTAAGGCCGCAGAGTGAGTAAATTGGCCATATTCATTCACTTTTACCCATTCCTCAACTCCTTTTGTTTAAGGCCCCTGGAAGCATGAAAATCACTTTAAACATGTCATTTTATCTTTAAAAGTGATTTTCCACGTACAAATAAGAATTGTAGTTCAAAGAGGCAACATTTGAAAACAGACCATTTTTTTAGTTTCTGAAGCATGTCGTAAGGGGGGGTGGTTATCTCTTTCATCAAAAATCGGATGTTTTTGATTGAACAATAAAGGCCTACAAATGTTATTTAATTCACTTTCTGGGGTGGAGAAAACATTTTTAAGGCCTCAGAGTGAATAAATTGGCCATTTTCATTCACATTTACCCATTCCTCAAATCTTGTGTTTAGGGCCCCTGGAAGCTTGAAAATCACTTTAAACATCTCATTTTATCTTTAAAAGTGATTTTCCACGTACAAATGTGAATTTTAGTTAAAAGAGGCAACATTTGAAAACGGACCTTTTTTTACGTTTCTGAAGCATGTTGTAAGGGGGGGTGGTTATCTCTTTCGTCAAAAACTCGGGCGTTTTCGCTTGAACAATAAAGGCCTACAAATGTTATTTAGTTCACTTCCCGTGGAGGAGAAACACTTTTTAAGGCCGCAGAGTGAGTAAATTGGCCATATTCATTCACTTTTACCCATTCCTCAACTCCTTTTGTTTAAGGCCCCTGGAAGCATGAAAATCACTTTAAACATGTCATTTTATCTTTAAAAGTGATTTTCCACGTACAAATAAGAATTGTAGTTCAAAGAGGCAACATTTGAAAACAGACCATTTTTTTAGTTTCTGAAGCATGTCGTAAGGGGGGGTGGTTATCTCTTTCATCAAAAATCGGATGTTTTTGATTGAACAATAAAGGCCTACAAATGTTATTTAATTCACTTTCTGGGGTGGAGAAAACATTTTTAAGGCCTCAGAGTGAATAAATTGACCATTTTCATTCACATTTACCCATTCCTTAAGGCTTGTGTTTAGGGCCCCTGGAAGCTTGAAAATCACTTTAAACATCTAATTTTATCTCTAAAAGTGATTATCCACGTACAAATGTGAATTGTCGTTTAAAGACGCAACATTGGAAAATGGACCATTTTTTTTGTTTCTGAAGCATGTCGTAAGGGGGGGTGGTTATCTCTTTCACCAAAAAAAAGGCGTTTTTGATTGAACAATAAAGGCCTCCAAATGTTATTTTATTCACTTCCCGTGGAGGAGAAACACTTTTTAAGGCTGCACAGTGAGTAAATTGGCCATTTTCATTCACTTTTACCCATTCCTCAAATCTCGTGTTTAATGCCCCTGGAAGCATGAAAATCACTTTAAACATCTCATTTTATCTTTAAACGTGATTTTCCACGTACAAATGTGAATTGTAGTTCAAAGAGGCAACATTTGAAAATGGACCATTTTTTTCGTTTCTGAAGCATGTCGTAAGGGGGGGTGGTTATCTCTTTCACCAAAAAACAGGCGTTTTTGATTGAACAATAAAGGCCTCCTAATGTTATTTAATTCACTTCCCGTGGAGGAGAAACACTTTTTAAGGCCGCAGAGTGAGTAAATTGGCCATTTTCATTCACTTTTACCCATTTCTCAAATCTTGTGTTTGAGGCCCCTGGAAGCATGAAAATCTCTTTAAACATCTCATTTTATCTTTAAAAGTGATTTTCCACGTACAAATGTGAATTGTAGTTCAAAGAGGCAACATTTGAAAACAGACCATTTTTTTAGTTTCTGAAGCATGTCGTAAGGGGGGGTGGTTATCTCTTTCATCAAAAATCGGACGTTTTTAATTGAACAATAAAGGCCTACAAATGTTATTTAATTCACTTTCTGGGGTGGAGAAAAACTTTTTAAGGCCTCAGAGTGAATAAATTGGCAATTGCCATTCACATTTACCCATTCCTCAAATCTTGTGTTTAGGGCCCCTGGA
The DNA here is from genome assembly GCF_964204655.1 of Triturus cristatus. Lineage (NCBI taxonomy): Eukaryota > Metazoa > Chordata > Amphibia > Caudata > Salamandridae > Triturus > Triturus cristatus. Next base: position 1,208,894,520 of record NC_140590.1, read on the forward strand.
AGCTTGAAAATCACTTTAAACATCTAATTTTGTCTCTAAAAGTGATTATCCACGTACAAATGTGAATTGTCGTTTAAAGACGCAGCATTTGAAAATGGACCATTTTTTTCGTTTCTGAAGCATGTCGTAAGGGGGGGTGGTTATCTCTTTCACCAAAAAAAGGCATTTTTGATTGAACAATAAAGGCCTCCAAATGTTATTTTATTCACTTCCCGTGGAGGAGAAACACTTTTTAAGGCCGCAGAGTGAGTAAATTGGCCATTTTCATTCACATTTACCCATTCCTCAAATCTTGTGTTTAGGGCCCCTGGAAGCTTGAAAATCACTTTAAACATCTCATTTTATCTTTAAAAGTGATTTTCCACGTACAAATGTGAATTGTAGTTCAAAGAGGCAACATTTGAAAACGGATCATTTTTTACATTTCTGAAGCATGTCGTAAGGGGGGGGTGGTTAACTCTTTCGTCAAAAATCGGGCGTTTTCGCTTGAACAATAAAGGCCTACAAATGTTATTTAGTTCACTTCCCGTGGAGGAGAAACACTTTTTAAGGCCGCAGAGTGAGTAAATTGGCCATTTTCATTCACTTTTACCCATTCCTCAAATCTTGTGTTTAAGGCCCCTGGAAGCATGAAAATCACTTTAAACATCTCATTTTATATCTAAAAGTGATTATCCACGTACAAATGTGAATTGTCGTTTAAAGACGCAACATTTGAAAATGGACCATTTTTTTCGTTTCTGAAGCATGTCGTAAGGGGGGGTGGTTATCTCTTTCACCAAAAAAAAGGCGTTTTTGATTGAACAATAAAGGCCTCCAAATGTTATTTTATTCACTTCCCGTGGAGGAGAAACACAATTTAAGGCCGCAGAGTGAGTAAATTGGCAATTTTCATTCACTTTTACCCATTCCTCAAATCTCGTGTTTAAGGACCCTGGAAGCATGAAAATCACTTAAAACATCTCATTTTATCTTTAAAAGTGATTTTCCACGTACAAATGTGAATTGTAGTTCAAAGAGGCAACATTTGAAAACGGACCATTTTTTACGTTTCTGAAGCATGTCGTAAGGGGGGGTGGTTATCTCTTTCATCAAAAATCGGACGTTTTTAATTGAACAATAAAGGCCTACAAATGTTATTTATTTCACTTTCTGGGGTGGAGAAAAACTTTTTAAGGCCTCAGAGTGAATAAATTGGCCATTTCCATTCACATTTACCCAGTCCTCAAATCTTGTGTTTAGGGCCCCTGGAAGCTTGAAAATCACTTTAAACATCTAATTTTATCTCTAAAAGTGATTATCCACGTACAAATGTGAATTGTCGTTTAAAGACGCAACATTTGAAAATGGACCATTTTTTTCATTTCTGAAGCATGTCGTAAGGGGGGGGGTGGTTATCTCTTTCACCAAAAAAAAGGCGTTTTTGATTGAACAATAAAGGCCTCCAAATTTTATTTTATTCACTTCCCGTGGAGGAGAAACACTTTTTAAGGCCGCAGAGTGAGTAAATTGGCCATTTTCATTCACTTTTACCCATTCCTCAAATCTTGTGTTTAAGGACCCTGGAAGCATGAAAATCACTTAAAACATCTCATTTTATCTATAAAAGTGATTTTCCACGTACAAATGTGAATTGTAGTTCAAAGAGGCAACATTTGAAAACGGACCATTTTTTACGTTTCTGAAGCATGTCGTAAGGGGGGGTGGTTATCTCTTTCATCAAAAATCGGACGTTTTTAATTGAACAATAAAGGCCTACAAATGTTATTTAATTCACTTTCTGAGGTGGAGAAAAACTTTTTAAGGCCTCAGAGTGAATAAATTGGCCAGATTCATTCACTTTTACCCATTCCTCAAATTTTGTGTTTAGGGCCCCTGGAAGCTTGAAAATCACTTTAAACATCTCATTTTATCTTTAAAAGTGATTTTCCACGTACAAATGTGAATTTTAGTTAAAAGAGGCAACATTTGAAAACGGACCTTTTTTTACGTTTCTGAAGCATGTTGTAAGGGGGGGTGGTTATCTCTTTCGTCAAAAATCGGGCGTTTTCGCTTGAACAATAAAGGCCTACAAATGTTATTTAGTTCACTTCCCGTGGTGGAGAAACACTTTTTAAGGCCGCAGAGTGAGTAAATTGGCCATATTCATTCACTTTTACCCATTCCTCAACTCCTTTTGTTTAAGGCCCCTGGAAGCATGAAAATCACTTTAAACATGTCATTTTATCTTTAAAAGTGATTTTCCACGTACAAATAAGAATTGTAGTTCAAAGAGGCAACATTTGAAAACAGACCATTTTTTTAGTTTCTGAAGCATGTCGTAAGGGGGGGTGGTTATCTCTTTCATCAAAAATCGGATGTTTTTGATTGAACAATAAAGGCCTACAAATGTTATTTAATTCACTTTCTGGGGTGGAGAAAACATTTTTAAGGCCTCAGAGTGAATAAATTGGCCATTTTCATTCACATTTACCCATTCCTCAAATCTTGTGTTTAGGGCCCCTGGAAGCTTGAAAATCACTTTAAACATCTCATTTTATCTTTAAAAGTGATTTTCCACGTACAAATGTGAATTTTAGTTAAAAGAGGCAACATTTGAAAACGGACCTTTTTTTACGTTTCTGAAGCATGTTGTAAGGGGGGGTGGTTATCTCTTTCGTCAAAAACTCGGGCGTTTTCGCTTGAACAATAAAGGCCTACAAATGTTATTTAGTTCACTTCCCGTGGAGGAGAAACACTTTTTAAGGCCGCAGAGTGAGTAAATTGGCCATATTCATTCACTTTTACCCATTCCTCAACTCCTTTTGTTTAAGGCCCCTGGAAGCATGAAAATCACTTTAAACATGTCATTTTATCTTTAAAAGTGATTTTCCACGTACAAATAAGAATTGTAGTTCAAAGAGGCAACATTTGAAAACAGACCATTTTTTTAGTTTCTGAAGCATGTCGTAAGGGGGGGTGGTTATCTCTTTCATCAAAAATCGGATGTTTTTGATTGAACAATAAAGGCCTACAAATGTTATTTAATTCACTTTCTGGGGTGGAGAAAACATTTTTAAGGCCTCAGAGTGAATAAATTGACCATTTTCATTCACATTTACCCATTCCTTAAGGCTTGTGTTTAGGGCCCCTGGAAGCTTGAAAATCACTTTAAACATCTAATTTTATCTCTAAAAGTGATTATCCACGTACAAATGTGAATTGTCGTTTAAAGACGCAACATTGGAAAATGGACCATTTTTTTTGTTTCTGAAGCATGTCGTAAGGGGGGGTGGTTATCTCTTTCACCAAAAAAAAGGCGTTTTTGATTGAACAATAAAGGCCTCCAAATGTTATTTTATTCACTTCCCGTGGAGGAGAAACACTTTTTAAGGCTGCACAGTGAGTAAATTGGCCATTTTCATTCACTTTTACCCATTCCTCAAATCTCGTGTTTAATGCCCCTGGAAGCATGAAAATCACTTTAAACATCTCATTTTATCTTTAAACGTGATTTTCCACGTACAAATGTGAATTGTAGTTCAAAGAGGCAACATTTGAAAATGGACCATTTTTTTCGTTTCTGAAGCATGTCGTAAGGGGGGGTGGTTATCTCTTTCACCAAAAAACAGGCGTTTTTGATTGAACAATAAAGGCCTCCTAATGTTATTTAATTCACTTCCCGTGGAGGAGAAACACTTTTTAAGGCCGCAGAGTGAGTAAATTGGCCATTTTCATTCACTTTTACCCATTTCTCAAATCTTGAGTTTGAGGCCCCTGGAAGCATGAAAATCTCTTTAAACATCTCATTTTATCTTTAAAAGTGATTTTCCACGTACAAATGTGAATTGTAGTTCAAAGAGGCAACATTTGAAAACAGACCATTTTTTTAGTTTCTGAAGCATGTCGTAAGGGGGGGTGGTTATCTCTTTCATCAAAAATCGGACGTTTTTAATTGAACAATAAAGGCCTACAAATGTTATTTAATTCACTTTCTGGGGTGGAGAAAAACTTTTTAAGGCCTCAGAGTGAATAAATTGGCAATTGCCATTCACATTTACCCATTCCTCAAATCTTGTGTTTAGGGCCCCTGGAAGCTTGAAAATCACTTTAAACATCTAATTTTGTCTCTAAAAGTGATTATCCACGTACAAATGTGAATTGTCGTTTAAAGACGCAGCATTTGAAAATGGACCATTTTTTTCGTTTCTGAAGCATGTCGTAAGGGGGGGTGGTTATCTCTTTCACCAAAAAAAAGGCGTTTTTGATTGAACAATAAAGGCCTCCAAATGTTATTTTATTCACTTCCCGTGGAGGAGAAACACAATTTAAGGCCGCAGAGTGAGTAAATTGGCAATTTTCATTCACTTTTACCCATTCCTCAAATCTCGTGTTTAAGGACCCTGGAAGCATGAAAATCACTTAAAACATCTCATTTTATCTTTAAAAGTGATTTTCCACGTACAAATGTGAATTGTAGTTCAAAGAGGCAACATTTGAAAACGGACCATTTTTTACGTTTCTGAAGCATGTCGTAAGGGGGGGTGGTTATCTCTTTCATCAAAAATCGGACGTTTTTAATTGAACAATAAAGGCCTACAAATGTTATTTATTTCACTTTCTGGGGTGGAGAAAAACTTTTTAAGGCCTCAGAGTGAATAAATTGGCCATTTCCATTCACATTTACCCAGTCCTCAAATCTTGTGTTTAGGGCCCCTGGAAGCTTGAAAATCACTTTAAACATCTAATTTTATCTCTAAAAGTGATTATCCACGTACAAATGTGAATTGTCGTTTAAAGACGCAACATTTGAAAATGGACCATTTTTTTCATTTCTGAAGCATGTCGTAAGGGGGGGGGTGGTTATCTCTTTCACCAAAAAAAAGGCGTTTTTGATTGAACAATAAAGGCCTCCAAATTTTATTTTATTCACTTCCCGTGGAGGAGAAACACTTTTTAAGGCCGCAGAGTGAGTAAATTGGCCATTTTCATTCACTTTTACCCATTCCTCAAATCTCGTGTTTAAGGACCCTGGAAGCATGAAAATCACTTTAAACATCTCATTTTATCTTTAAAAGTGATTTTCCACGTACAAATGTGAATTGTAGTTCAAAGAGGCAACATTTGAAAATGGACCATTTTTTTCATTTCTGAAGCATGTCGTAAGGGTGGGTGGTTATCTCTTTCACCAAAAAAAAGGCGTTTTTGATTGAACAATAAAGGCCTCCAAATGTTATTTTATTCACTTCCCGTGGAGGAGAAACACTTTTTAAGGCCGCAGAGTGAGTAAATTGGCCATTTTCATTCACTTTTACCCATTCCTCAAATCTTGTGTTTAAGGACCCTGGAAGCATGAAAATCACTTTAAACATCTCATTTTATCTATAAAAGTGATTTTCCACGTACAAATGTGAATTGTAGTTCAAAGAGGCAACATTTGAAAACGGACCATTTTTTACGTTTCTGAAGCATGTCGTAAGGGGGGGTGGTTATCTCTTTCATCAAAAATCGGACGTTTTTAATTGAACAATAAAGGCCTACAAATGTTATTTAATTCACTTTCTGAGGTGGAGAAAAACTTTTTAAGGCCTCAGAGTGAATAAATTGGCCAGATTCATTCACTTTTACCCATTCCTCAAATTTTGTGTTTAGGGCCCCTGGAAGCTTGAAAATCACTTTAAACATCTCATTTTATCTTTAAAAGTGATTTTCCACGTACAAATGTGAATTTTAGTTAAAAGAGGCAACATTTGAAAACGGACCTTTTTTTACGTTTCTGAAGCATGTTGTAAGGGGGGGTGGTTATCTCTTTCATCAAAAATCGGATGTTTTTGATTGAACAATAAAGGCCTACAAATGTTATTTAATTCACTTTCTGGGGTGGAGAAAACATTTTTAAGGCCTCAGAGTGAATAAATTGGCCATTTTCATTCACATTTACCCATTCCTCAAATCTTGTGTTTAGGGCCCCTGGAAGCTTGAAAATCACTTTAAACATCTCATTTTATCTTTAAAAGTGATTTTCCACGTACAAATGTGAATTTTAGTTAAAAGAGGCAACATTTGAAAACGGACCTTTTTTTACGTTTCTGAAGCATGTTGTAAGGGGGGGTGGTTATCTCTTTCGTCAAAAACTCGGGCGTTTTCGCTTGAACAATAAAGGCCTACAAATGTTATTTAGTTCACTTCCCGTGGAGGAGAAACACTTTTTAAGGCCGCAGAGTGAGTAAATTGGCCATATTCATTCACTTTTACCCATTCCTCAACTCCTTTTGTTTAAGGCCCCTGGAAGCATGAAAATCACTTTAAACATGTCATTTTATCTTTAAAAGTGATTTTCCACGTACAAATAAGAATTGTAGTTCAAAGAGGCAACATTTGAAAACAGACCATTTTTTTAGTTTCTGAAGCATGTCGTAAGGGGGGGTGGTTATCTCTTTCATCAAAAATCGGATGTTTTTGATTGAACAATAAAGGCCTACAAATGTTATTTAATTCACTTTCTGGGGTGGAGAAAACATTTTTAAGGCCTCAGAGTGAATAAATTGACCATTTTCATTCACATTTACCCATTCCTTAAGGCTTGTGTTTAGGGCCCCTGGAAGCTTGAAAATCACTTTAAACATCTAATTTTATCTCTAAAAGTGATTATCCACGTACAAATGTGAATTGTCGTTTAAAGACGCAACATTGGAAAATGGACCATTTTTTTTGTTTCTGAAGCATGTCGTAAGGGGGGGTGGTTATCTCTTTCACCAAAAAAAAGGCGTTTTTGATTGAACAATAAAGGCCTCCAAATGTTATTTTATTCACTTCCCGTGGAGGAGAAACACTTTTTAAGGCTGCACAGTGAGTAAATTGGCCATTTTCATTCACTTTTACCCATTCCTCAAATCTCGTGTTTAATGCCCCTGGAAGCATGAAAATCACTTTAAACATCTCATTTTATCTTTAAACGTGATTTTCCACGTACAAATGTGAATTGTAGTTCAAAGAGGCAACATTTGAAAATGGACCATTTTTTTCGTTTCTGAAGCATGTCGTAAGGGGGGGTGGTTATCTCTTTCACCAAAAAACAGGCGTTTTTGATTGAACAATAAAGGCCTCCTAATGTTATTTAATTCACTTCCCGTGGAGGAGAAACACTTTTTAAGGCCGCAGAGTGAGTAAATTGGCCATTTTCATTCACTTTTACCCATTTCTCAAATCTTGTGTTTGAGGCCCCTGGAAGCATGAAAATCTCTTTAAACATCTCATTTTATCTTTAAAAGTGATTTTCCACGTACAAATGTGAATTGTAGTTCAAAGAGGCAACATTTGAAAACAGACCATTTTTTTAGTTTCTGAAGCATGTCGTAAGGGGGGGTGGTTATCTCTTTCATCAAAAATCGGACGTTTTTAATTGAACAATAAAGGCCTACAAATGTTATTTAATTCACTTTCTGGGGTGGAGAAAAACTTTTTAAGGCCTCAGAGTGAATAAATTGGCAATTGCCATTCACATTTACCCATTCCTCAAATCTTGTGTTTAGGGCCCCTGGAAGCTTGAAAATCACTTTAAACATCTAATTTTGTCTCTAAAAGTGATTATCCACGTACAAATGTGAATTGTCGTTTAAAGACGCAGCATTTGAAAATGGACCATTTTTTTCGTTTCTGAAGCATGTCGTAAGGGGGGGTGGTTATCTCTTTCACCAAAAAAAGGCATTTTTGATTGAACAATAAAGGCCTCCAAATGTTATTTTATTCACTTCCCGTGGAGGAGAAACACTTTTTAAGGCCGCAGAGTGAGTAAATTGGCCATTTTCATTCACATTTACCCATTCCTCAAATCTTGTGTTTAGGGCCCCTGGAAGCTTGAAAATCACTTTAAACATCTCATTTTATCTTTAAAAGTGATTTTCCACGTACAAATGTGAATTGTAGTTCAAAGAGGCAACATTTGAAAACGGATCATTTTTTACATTTCTGAAGCATGTCGTAAGGGGGGGTGGTTAACTCTTTCGTCAAAAATCGGGCGTTTTCGCTTGAACAATAAAGGCCTACAAATGTTATTTAGTTCACTTCCCGTGGAGGAGAAACACTTTTTAAGGCCGCAGAGTGAGTAAATTGGCCATTTTCATTCACTTTTACCCATTCCTCAAATCTTGTGTTTAAGGCCCCTGGAAGCATGAAAATCACTTTAAACATCTCATTTTATATCTAAAAGTGATTATCCACGTACAAATGTGAATTGTAGTTCAAAGAGGCAACATTTGAAAACGGACCATTTTTTACGTTTCTGAAGCATGTCGTAAGGGGGGGTGGTTATCTCTTTCATCAAAAATCGGATGTTTTTAATTGAACAATAAACGCCTACAAATGTTATTTAATTCACTTTCTGGGGTGGAGAAAAACTTTTTAAGGCCTCAGAGTGAATAAATTGGCCATTTTCATTCACATTTACCCATTCCTCAAATCTTGTGTTTAGGGCCCCTGGAAGCTTGAAAATCACTTTAAACATCTCATTTTATCTTTAAAAGTGATTTTCCACGTACAAATGTGAATTGTAGTTAAAAGAGGCAACATTTGAAAACGGACCATTTTTTACGTTTCTGAAGCATGTCTTAAGGGGGGGCTGGTTATCTCTTTCGTCAAAAATCGGGCGTTTTCGCTTGAACAATAAAGGCCTACAAATGTTATTTAGTTCACTTCCGGTGGAGGAGAAACACTTTTTAAGGCCGCAGAGTGAGTAAATTGGCCATATTCATTCACTTTTACCCATTCCTCAAATCTTGTGTTTAAGGCCCCTGGAAGCATGAAAATCACTTTAAACATCTAATTTTATCTTTAAAAGTGATTTTCCACGTACAAATAAGAATTGTAGTTCAAAGAGGCAACATTTGAAAACAGACCATTTTTTTAGTTTCTCAAGCATGTCGTAAGGGGGGGTGGTTATCTCTTTCATCAAAAATCGGACGTTTTTGATTGAACAATAAAGGCTCACAAATGTTATTTAATTCACTTTCTGGGGTGGAGAAAAAAATTTTAAGGCCTCAGAGTGAATAAATTGACCATTTTCATTCACATTTACCCATTCCTTAAGGCTTGTGTTTAGGGCCCCTGGAAGCTTGAAAATCACTTTAAACATCTAATTTTATCTCTAAAAGTGATTATCCACGTACAAATGTGAATTGTCGTTTAAAGACGCAACATTGGAAAATGGACCATTTTTTTCGTTTCTGAAGCATGTCGTAAGGGGGGGTGGTTATCTCTTTCACCAACAAAAAGGCGTTTTTGATTGAACAATAAAGGCCTCCAAATGGTTTTTTATTCACTTCCCGTGGAGGAGAAACACTTTTTAAGGCCGCACAGTGAGTAAATGGGCCATTTTCATTCACTTTTACCCATTCCTCAAATCTCGTGTTTAAGGCCCCTGGAAGCATGAAAATCACTTTAAACATCTCATTTTATCTTTAAAAGTGATTTTCCACGTACAAATGTGAATTGTAGTTCAAAGAGGCATCATTTGAAAACGGACCATTTTTTACGTTTCTGAAGCATGTCGTAAGGGGGGGTGGTTATCTCTTTCGTCAAAAATCGGGCGTTTTTAATTGAACAATAAAGGCCTACAAATGTTATTTAATTCACTTTCTGGGGTGGAGAAAAACTTTTTAAGGCCTCAGAGTGAATAAATTGGCCATTTTAATTCACATTTACCCATTCCTCAAATCTTGAGTTTAGGGCCCCTGGAAGCTTGAAAATCACTTTAAACATCTCATTTTATCTTTAAAAGTGATTTTCCACGTACAAATGTGAATTGTAGTTAAAAGAGGCAACATTTGAAAACGGACCATTTTTTACGTTTCTGAAGCATGTCATAAGGGGGGGTGGTTATCTCTTTCGTCAAAAATCGGGCGTTTTCGCTTGAACAATAAAGGCCTACAAATGTTATTTAGTTCACTTCCCGTGGAGGAGAAACACTTTTTAAGGCCGCAGAGTGAGTAAATTGGCCATATTCATTCACTTTTACCCATTCCTCAAATCTTGTGTTTAAGGCCCCTGGAAGCATGAAAATCACTTTAAACATCTCATTTTATCTTTAAAAGTGATTTTCCACGTACAAATGTGAATTGTAGTTCAAAGAGGCATCATTTGAAAACGGACCATGTTTTACGTTTCTGAAGCATGTCGTAAGGGGGGGTGGTTATCTCTTTCGTCAAAAATCGGGCGTTTTTAATTGAACAATAAAGGCCTACAAATGTTATTTAATTCACTTTCTGGGGTGGAGAAAAACTTTTTAAGGCCTCAGAGTGAATAAATTGGCCATTTAAATTCACATTTACCCATTCCTCAAATCTCGTGTTTAGGGCCCCTGGAAGCTTGAAAATCACTTTAAACATCTCATTTTATCTTTAAAAGTGATTTTCCACATACAAATGTGAATTGTAGTTCAAAGAGGCAACATTTGAAAACGGATCATTTTTTACATTTCTGAAGCATGTCGTAAGGGGGGGGTGCTTAACTCTTTCGTCAAAAATCGGGCGTTTTCGCTTGAACAATAAAGGCCTACAAATGTTATTTAGTTCACTTCCCGTGGAGGAGAAACACTTTTTAAGGCCGCAGACTGAGTAAATTGGCCATATTCATTCACTTTTACCCATTCCTCAAATCTTGTGTTTAAGGCCCCTGGAAGCATGAAAATCACTTTAAACATCTCATTTTATCTTTAAAAGTGATTTTCCACGTACAAATGTGAATTGTAGTTCAAAGAGGCAACATTTGAAAACAGACCATTTTTTTAGTTTCTGAAGCATGTCGTAAGGGGGGGTGGTTATCTCTTTCATCAAAAATCGGATGTTTTTGATTGAACAATAAAGGCCTACAAATGTTATTTAATTCACTTTCTGGGGTGGAGAAAAAAAATGTAGGGCCTCAGAGTGAATAAATTGGCCATTTTCATTCACATTTACCCATTCCTTAAGGCTTGTGTTTAGGGCCCCTGGAAGCTTGAAAATCACTTTAAACATCTAACTTTATCTCTAAAAGTGATTATCCACGTACAAATGTGAATTGTCGTTTAAAGACGCAACATTTGAAAATGGACCATTTTTTTCATTTCTGAAGCATGTCGTAAGGGGGGGTGGTTATCTCTTTCACCAAAAAAAAGGCATTTTTGATTGAACAATAAAGGCCTCCAAATTTTATTTTTTTCACTTCCCGTGGAGGAGAAACACTTTTTAAGGCCGCAGAGTGAGTAAATTGGCCATTTTCATTCACTTTTACCCATTCCTCAAATCTCGTGTTTAAGGACCCTGGAAGAATGAAAATCACTTTAAACATCTCATTTTATCTTTAAAAGTGATTTTCCACGTACAAATGTGAATTGTAGTTCAAAGAGGCAACATTTGAAAACAGACCATTATTTTAGTTTCTGAAGCATGTCGTAAGGGGGGGTGGTTATCTCTTTCATCAAAAACCGGACGTTTTTAATTGAACAATAAAGGCCTACAAATGTTATTTAATTCACTTTCTGGGGTGGAGAAAAACTTTTTAAGGCCTCAGAGTGAATAAATTGGCCATTTTCATTCACATTTACCCATTCCTCAAATCTTGTGTTTAGGGCCCCTGGAAGCTTGAAAATCACTTTAAACATCCCATTTTATCTTTAAAAGTGATTTTCCACGTACAAATAAGAATTGTAGTTCAAAGAGGCAACATTTGAAAACAGACCATTTTTTTAGTTTCTGAAGCATGTCGTAAGGGGGGGTGGTTATCTCTTTCATCAAAAATCGGACGTTTTTGATTGAACAATAAAGGCCTACAAATGTTATTTAATTCACTTTCTGGGGTGGAGAAAAAATTTTTAAGGCCTCAGAGTGAATAAATTGGCCATTTTCATTCACATTTACCCATTCCTTAAGGCTTGTGTTTAGGGCCCCTGGAAGCTTGAAAATCACTTTAAACATCTAATTTTATCTCTAAAAGTGATTATCCACGTACAAATGTGAATTGTCGTTTAAAGACGCAACATTTGAAAATGGACCATTTTTTTCATTTCTGAAGCATGTCGTAAGGGGGGGTGGTTATCTCTTTCACCAAAAAAAAGGCGTTTTTGATTGAACAATAAAGGCCTCCAAATTTTATTTTATTCACTTCCCGTGGAGGAGAAACACTTTTTAAGGCCGCAGAGTGAGTAAATTGGCCATTTTCATTCACTTTTACCCATTCCTCAAATCTCGTGTTTAAGGACCCTGGAAGCATGAAAATCACTTTAAACATCTCATTTTATCTTTAAAAGTGATTTTCCATGTACAAATGTGAATTGTAGTTCAAAGAGGCAACATTTGAAAATGGACAATTTTTTTCGTTTCTGAAGCATGTCGTAAGGGGGGGTGGTTATCTCTTTCACCAAAAAACAGGCGTTTTTGATTGAACAATAAAGGCCTCCAAATGTTATTTAATTCACTTCCCGTGGAGGAGAAACACTTTTTAAGGCCGCAGAGTGAGTAAATTGGCCATTTTCATTCACTTTTACCCATTTCTCAAATCTTGTGTTTAAGGCCCCTGGAAGCATGAAAATCACTTTAAACATCTCATTTTATCTTTAAAAGTGATTTTCCACGTACAAATGTGAATTGTAGTTCAAAGAGGCAACATTTGAAAACAGACCATTTTTTTAGTTTCTGAAGCATGTCGTAAGGGGGGGTGGTTATCTCTTTCATCAAAAATCGGACGTTTTTAATTGAACAATAAAGGCCTACAAATGTTATTTAATTCACTTTCTGGGGTGGAGAAAAACTTTTTAAGGCCTCAGAGTGAATAAATTGGCCATTTCCATTCACATTTACCCAGTCCTCAAATCTTGTGTTTAGGGCCCCTGGAAGCTTGAAAATCACTTTAAACATCTAATTTTATCTCTAAAAGTGATTTTCCACGTACAAATGTGGATTGTAGTTAAAAGAGGCAACATTTGAAAACGGACCATTTTTTACGTTTCTGAAGCATGTCGTAAGGGGGGGTGGTTATCTCTTTTGTCAAAAATCGGGCGTTTTCGCTTGAAAAATAAAGGCCTACAAATGTTATTTAGTTCACTTCCCGTGGAGGAGAAACACTTTTTAAGGCCGCAGAGTGAGTAAATTGGCCAGATTCATTCACTTTTACCCATTCCTCAAATTTTGTGTTTAGGGCCCCTGGAAGCTTGAAAATCACTTTAAACATCTCATTTTATCTTTAAAAGTGATTTTCCACGTACAAATGTGAATTTTAGTTAAAAGAGGCAACATTTGAAAACTGACCTTTTTTTACGTTTCTGAAGCATGTTGTAAGGGGGGGTGGTTATCTCTTTCGTCAAAAATCGGGCGTTTTCGCTTGAACAATAAAGGCCTACAAATGTTATTTAGTTCACTTCCCGTGGTGGAGAAACACTTTTTAAGGCCGCAGAGTGAGTAAATTGGCCATATTCATTCACTTTTACCCATTCCTCAACTCCTTTTGTTTAAGGCCCCTGGAAGCATGAAAATCACTTTAAACATGTCATTTTATCTTTAAAAGTGATTTTCCACGTACAAATAAGAATTGTAGTTCAAAGAGGCAACATTTGAAAACAGACCATTTTTTTAGTTTCTGAAGCATGTCGTAAGGGGGGATGGTTATCTCTTTCATCAAAAATCGGATGTTTTTGATTGAACAATAAAGGCCTACAAATGTTATTTAATTCACTTTCTGGGGTGGAGAAAACATTTTTAAGGCCTCAGAGTGAATAAATTGGCCATTTTCATTCACATTTACCCATTCCTCAAATCTTGTGTTTAGGGCCCCTGGAAGCTTGAAAATCACTTTAAACATCTCATTTTATCTTTAAAAGTGATTTTCCACGTACAAATGTGAATTTTAGTTAAAAGAGGCAACATTTGAAAACGGACCTTTTTTTACGTTTCTGAAGCATGTTGTAAGGGGGGGTGGTTATCTCTTTCGTCAAAAACTCGGGCGTTTTCGCTTGAACAATAAAGGCCTACAAATGTTATTTAGTTCACTTCCCGTGGAGGAGAAACACTTTTTAAGGCCGCAGAGTGAGTAAATTGGCCATATTCATTCACTTTTACCCATTCCTCAACTCCTTTTGTTTAAGGCCCCTGGAAGCATGAAAATCACTTTAAACATGTCATTTTATCTTTAAAAGTGATTTTCCACGTACAAATAAGAATTGGAGTTCAAAGAGGCAACATTTGAAAACAGACCATTTTTTTAGTTTCTGAAGCATGTTGTAAGGGGGGGTGGTTATCTCTTTCGTCAAAAACTCGGGCGTTTTCGCTTGAACAATAAAGGCCTACAAATGTTATTTAGTTCACTTCCCGTGGAGGAGAAACACTTTTTAAGGCCGCAGAGTGAGTAAATTGGCCATATTCATTCACTTTTACCCATTCCTCAACTCCTTTTGTTTAAGGCCCCTGGAAGCATGAAAATCACTTTAAACATCCCATTTTATCTTTAAAAGTGATTTTCCACGTACAAATAAGAATTGTAGTTCAAAGAGGCAACATTTGAAAACAGACCATTTTTTTAGTTTCTGAAGCATGTCGTAAGGGGGGGTGGTTATCTCTTTCATCAAAAATCGGACGTTTTTGATTGAACAATAAAGGCCTACAAATGTTATTTAATTCACTTTCTGGGGTGGAGAAAATTTTTTTAAGGCCTCAGAGTGAATAAATTGGCCATTTTCATTCACATTTACCCATTCCTTAAGGCTTGTGTTTAGGGCCCCTGGAAGCTTGAAAATCACTTTAAACATATAATTTTATCTCTAAAAGTGATTATCCACGTACAAATGTGAATTGTCGTTTAAAGACGCAACATTTGAAAATGGACCATTTTTTTCATTTCTGAAGCATGTCGTAAGGGGGGGGTGGTTATCTCTTTCACCAAAAAAAAGGCGTTTTTGATTGAACAATAAAGGCCTCCAAATTTTATTTTATTCACTTCCCGTGGAGGAGAAACACTTTTTAAGGCCGCAGAGTGAGTAAATTGGCCATTTTTATTCACTTTTACCCATTCCTCAAATCTCGTGTTTAAGGACCCTGGAAGCATGAAAATCACTTTAAACATCTCATTTTATCTTTAAAAGTGATTTTCCACGTACAAATGTGAATTGTAGTTCAAAGAGGCATCATTTGAAAACGGACCATTTTTTACGTTTCTGAAGCATGTCGTAAGGGGGGGTGGTTATCTCTTTCGTCAAAAATCGGGCGTTTTTAATTGAACAATAAAGGCCTACAAATGTTATTTAATTCACTTTCTGGGGTGGAGAAAAACTTTTTAAGGCCTCAGAGTGAATAAATTGGCCATTTTAATTCACATTTACCCATTCCTCAAATCTTGAGTTTAGGGCCCCTGGAAGCTTGAAAATCACTTTAAACATCTCATTTTATCTTTAAAAGTGATTTTCCACGTACAAATGTGAATTGTAGTTAAAAGAGGCAACATTTGAAAACGGACCATTTTTTACGTTTCTGAAGCATGTCATAAGGGGGGGTGGTTATCTCTTTCGTCAAAAATCGGGCGTTTTCGCTTGAACAATAAAGGCCTACAAATGTTATTTAGTTCACTTCCCGTGGAGGAGAAACACTTTTTAAGGCCGCAGAGTGAGTAAATTGGCCATATTCATTCACTTTTACCCATTCCTCAAATCTTGTGTTTAAGGCCCCTGGAAGCATGAAAATCACTTTAAACATCTCATTTTATCTTTAAAAGTGATTTTCCACGTACAAATGTGAATTGTAGTTCAAAGAGGCATCATTTGAAAACGGACCATGTTTTACGTTTCTGAAGCATGTCGTAAGGGGGGGTGGTTATCTCTTTCGTCAAAAATCGGGCGTTTTTAATTGAACAATAAAGGCCTACAAATGTTATTTAATTCACTTTCTGGGGTGGAGAAAAACTTTTTAAAGCCTCAGAGTGAATAAATTGGCCATTTAAATTCACATTTACCCATTCCTCAAATCTCGTGTTTAGGGCCCCTGGAAGCTTGAAAATCACTTTAAACATCTCATTTTATCTTTAAAAGTGATTTTCCACATACAAATGTGAATTGTAGTTCAAAGAGGCAACATTTGAAAACGGATCATTTTTTACATTTCTGAAGCATGTCGTAAGGGGGGGGGTGCTTAACTCTTTCATCAAAAATCGGATGTTTTTGATTGAACAATAAAGGCCTACAAATGTTATTTAATTCACTTTCTGGGGTGGAGAAAACATTTTTAAGGCCTCAGAGTGAATAAATTGACCATTTTCATTCACATTTACCCATTCCTTAAGGCTTGTGTTTAGGGCCCCTGGAAGCTTGAAAATCACTTTAAACATCTAACTTTATCTCTAAAAGTGATTATCCACGTACAAATGTGAATTGTCGTTTAAAGACGCAACATTGTAAAATGGCCCATTTTTTTTTTTTCTGAAGCATGTCGTAAGGGGGGGTGGTTATCTCTTTCACCAAAAAACAGGCGTTTTTGATTGAACAATAAAGGCCTCCTAATGTTATTTAATTCACTTCCCGTGGAGGAGAAACACTTTTTAAGGCCGCAGAGTGAGTAAATTGGCCATTTTCATTCACTTTTACCCATTTCTCAAATCTTGTGTTTGAGGCCCCTGGAAGCATGAAAATCTCTTTAAACATCTCATTTTATCTTTAAAAGTGATTTTCCACGTACAAATGTGAATTGTAGTTCAAAGAGGCAACATTTGAAAACGGATCATTTTTTACATTTCTGAAGCATGTCGTAAGGGGGGGGTGCTTAACTCTTTCGTCAAAAATCGGGCGTTTTCGCTTGAACAATAAAGGCCTACAAATGTTATTTAGTTCACTTCCCGTGGAGGAGAAACACTTTTTAAGGCCGCAGACTGAGTAAATTGGCCATATTCATTCACTTTTACCCATTCCTCAAATCTTGTGTTTAAGGCCCCTGGAAGCATGAAAATCACTTTAAACATCTCATTTTATCTTTAAAAGTGATTTTCCACGTACAAATGTGAATTGTAGTTCAAAGAGGCAACATTTGAAAACAGACCATTTTTTTAGTTTCTGAAGCATGTCGTAAGGGGGGGTGGTTATCTCTTTCATCAAAAATCGGATGTTTTTGATTGAACAATAAAGGCCTACAAATGTTATTTAATTCACTTTCTGGGGTGGAGAAAAAAAATGTAAGGCCTCAGAGTGAATAAATTGGCCATTTTCATTCACATTTACCCATTCCTTAAGGCTTGTGTTTAGGGCCCCTGGAAGCTTGAAAATCACTTTAAACATCTAACTTTATCTCTAAAAGTGATTATCCACGTACAAATGTGAATTGTCGTTTAAAGACGCAACATTTGAAAATGGACCATTTTTTTCATTTCTGAAGCATGTCGTAAGGGGGGGTGGTTATCTCTTTCACCAAAAAAAAGGCATTTTTGATTGAACAATAAAGGCCTCCAAATTTTATTTTTTTCACTTCCCGTGGAGGAGAAACACTTTTTAAGGCCGCAGAGTGAGTAAATTGGCCATTTTCATTCACTTTTACCCATTCCTCAAATCTCGTGTTTAAGGACCCTGGAAGAATGAAAATCACTTTAAACATCTCATTTTATCTTTAAAAGTGATTTTCCACGTACAAATGTGAATTGTAGTTCAAAGAGGCAACATTTGAAAACAGACCATTATTTTAGTTTCTGAAGCATGTCGTAAGGGGGGGTGGTTATCTCTTTCATCAAAAACCGGACGTTTTTACTTGAACAATAAAGGCCTACAAATGTTATTTAATTCACTTTCTGGGGTGGAGAAAAACTTTTTAAGGCCTCAGAGTGAATAAATTGGCCATTTTCATTCACATTTACCCATTCCTCAAATCTTGTGTTTAGGGCCCCTGGAAGCTTGAAAATCACTTTAAACATCCCATTTTATCTTTAAAAGTGATTTTCCACGTACAAATAAGAATTGTAGTTCAAAGAGGCAACATTTGAAAACAGACCATTTTTTTTGTTTCTGAAGCATGTCGTAAGGGGGGGTGGTTATCTCTTTCATCAAAAATCGGACGTTTTTGATTGAACAATAAAGGCCTACAAATGTTATTTAATTCACTTTCTGGGGTGGAGAAAAATTTTTTAAGGCCTCAGAGTGAATAAATTGGCCATTTTCATTCACATTTACCCATTCCTTAAGGCTTGTGTTTAGGGCCCCTGGAAGCTTGAAAATCACTTTAAACATCTAATTTTATCTCTAAAAGTGATTATCCACGTACAAATGTGAATTGTCGTTTAAAGACGCAACATTTGAAAATGGACCATTTTTTTCATTTCTGAAGCATGTCGTAAGGGGGGGGGTGGTTATCTCTTTCACCAAAAAAAAGGCGTTTTTGATTGAACAATAAAGGCCTCCAAATTTTATTTTATTCACTTCCCGTGGAGGAGAAACACTTTTTAAGGCCGCAGAGTGAGTAAATTGGCCATTTTTATTCACTTTTACCCATTCCTCAAATCTCGTGTTTAAGGACCCTGGAAGCATGAAAATCACTTTAAACATCTCATTTTATCTTTAAAAGTGATTTTCCACGTACAAATGTGAATTGTAGTTCAAAGAGGCATCATTTGAAAACGGACCATTTTTTACGTTTCTGAAGCATGTCGTAAGGGGGGGTGGTTATCTCTTTCGTCAAAAATCGGGCGTTTTTAATTGAACAATAAAGGCCTACAAATGTTATTTAATTCACTTTCTGGGGTGGAGAAAAACTTTTTAAGGCCTCAGAGTGAATAAATTGGCCATTTTAATTCACATTTACCCATTCCTCAAATCTTGAGTTTAGGGCCCCTGGAAGCTTGAAAATCACTTTAAACATCTCATTTTATCTTTAAAAGTGATTTTCCACGTACAAATGTGAATTGTAGTTAAAAGAGGCAACATTTGAAAACGGACCATTTTTTACGTTTCTGAAGCATGTCATAAGGGGGGGTCGTTATCTCTTTCGTCAAAAATCGGGCGTTTTCGCTTGAACAATAAAGGCCTACAAATGTTATTTAGTTCACTTCCCGTGGAGGAGAAACACTTTTTAAGGCCGCAGAGTGAGTAAATTGGCCATATTCATTCACTTTTACCCATTCCTCAAATCTTGTGTTTAAGGCCCCTGGAAGCATGAAAATCACTTTAAACATCTCATTTTATCTTTAAAAGTGATTTTCCACGTACAAATGTGAATTGTAGTTCAAAGAGGCATCATTTGAAAACGGACCATGTTTTACGTTTCTGAAGCATGTCGTAAGGGGGGGTGGTTATCTCTTTCGTCAAAAATCGGGCGTTTTTAATTGAACAATAAAGGCCTACAAATGTTATTTAATTCACTTTCTGGGGTGGAGAAAAACTTTTTAAGGCCTCAGAGTGAATAAATTGGCCATTTAAATTCACATTTACCCATTCCTCAAATCTCGTGTTTAGGGCCCCTGGAAGCTTGAAAATCACTTTAAACATCTCATTTTATCTTTAAAAGTGATTTTCCATGTACAAATGTGAATTGTAGTTCAAAGAGGCAACATTTGAAAACGGATCATTTTTTACATTTCTGAAGCATGTCGTAAGGGGGGGGTGCTTAACTCTTTCGTCAAAAATCGGGCGTTTTCGCTTGAACAATAAAGGCCTACAAATGTTATTTAGTTCACTTCCCGTGGAGGAGAAACACTTTTTAAGGCCGCAGACTGAGTAAATTGGCCATATTCATTCACTTTTACCCATTCCTCAAATCTTGTGTTTAAGGCCCCTGGAAGCATGAAAATCACTTTAAACATCTCATTTTATCTTTAAAAGTGATTTTCCACGTACAAATGTGAATTGTAGTTCAAAGAGGCAACATTTGAAAACAGACCATTTTTTTAGTTTCTGAAGCATGTCGTAAGGGGGGGTGGTTATCTCTTTCATCAAAAATCGGATGTTTTTGATTGAACAATAAAGGCCTACAAATGTTATTTAATTCACTTTCTGGGGTGGAGAAAAAAAATGTAAGGCCTCAGAGTGAATAAATTGGCCATTTTCATTCACATTTACCCATTCCTTAAGGCTTGTGTTTAGGGCCCCTGGAAGCTTGAAAATCACTTTAAACATCTAACTTTATCTCTAAAAGTGATTATCCACGTACAAATGTGAATTGTCGTTTAAAGACGCAACATTTGAAAATGGACCATTTTTTTCATTTCTGAAGCATGTCGTAAGGGGGGGTGGTTATCTCTTTCACCAAAAAAAAGGCATTTTTGATTGAACAATAAAGGCCTCCAAATTTTATTTTATTCACTTCCCGTGGAGGAGAAACACTTTTTAAGGCCGCAGAGTGAGTAAATTGGCCATTTTCATTCACTTTTACCCATTCCTCAAATCTCGTGTTTAAGGACCCTGGAAGAATGAAAATCACTTTAAACATCTCATTTTATCTTTAAAAGTGATTTTCCACGTACAAATGTGAATTGTAGTTCAAAGAGGCAACATTTGAAAACAGACCATTATTTTAGTTTCTGAAGCATGTCGTAAGGGGGGGTGGTTATCTCTTTCATCAAAAACCGGACGTTTTTAATTGAACAATAAAGGCCTACAAATGTTATTTAATTCACTTTCTGGGGTGGAGAAAAACTTTTTAAGGCCTCAGAGTGAATAAATTGGCCATTTTCATTCACATTTACCCATTCCTCAAATCTTGTGTTTAGGGCCCCTGGAAGCTTGAAAATCACTTTAAACATCCCATTTTATCTTTAAAAGTGAATTTCCACGTACAAATAAGAATTGTAGTTCAAAGAGGCAACATTTGAAAACAGACCATTTTTTTAGTTTCTGAAGCATGTCGTAAGGGGGGTGGTTATCTCTTTCATCAAAAATCGGACGTTTTTGATTGAACAATAAAGGCCTACAAATGTTATTTAATTCACTTTCTGGGGTGGAGAAAATTTTTTTAAGGCCTCAGAGTGAATAAATTGGCCATTTTCATTCACATTTACCCATTCCTTAAGGCTTGTGTTTAGGGCCCCTGGAAGCTTGAAAATCACTTTAAACATCTAATTTTATCTCTAAAAGTGATTATCCACGTACAAATGTGAATTGTCGTTTAAAGACGCAACATTTGAAAATGGACCATTTTTTTCATTTCTGAAGCATGTCGTAAGGGGGGGTGGTTATCTCTTTCACCAAAAAAAAGGCGTTTTTGATTGAACAATAAAGGCCTCCAAATTTTATTTTATTCACTTCCCGTGGAGGAGAAACACTTTTTAAGGCCGCAGAGTGAGTAAATTGGCCATTTTTATTCACTTTTACCCATTCCTCAAATCTCGTGTTTAAGGACCCTGGAAGCATGAAAATCACTTTAAACATCTCATTTTATCTTTAAAAGTGATTTTCCATGTACAAATGTGAATTGTAGTTCAAGGAGGCAACATTTGAAAATGGACAATTTTTTTCGTTTCTGAAGCATGTCGTAAGGGGGGGTGGTTATCTCTTTCACCAAAAAACAGGCGTTTTTGATTGAACAATAAAGGCCTCCAAATGTTATTTAATTCACTTCCCGTGGAGGAGAAACACTTTTTAAGGCCGCAGAGTGAGTAAATTGGCCATTTTCATTCACTTTTACCCATTTCTCAAATCTTGTGTTTAAGGCCCCTGAAAGCATGAAAATCACTTTAAACATCTCATTTTATCTTTAAAAGTGATTTTCCACGTACAAATGTGAATTGTAGTTCAAAGAGGCAACATTTGAAAACAGACCATTTTTTTAGTTTCTGAAGCATGTCGTAAGGGGGGGTGGTTATCTCTTTCATCAAAAATCGGACGTTTTTATTTGAACAATAAAGGCCTACAAATGTTATTTAATTCACTTTCTGGGGTGGAGAAAAACTTTTTAAGGCCTCAGAGTGAATAAATTGGCCATTTCCATTCACATTTACCCAGTCCTCAAATCTTGTGTTTAGGACCCCTGGGAGCTTGAAAATCACTTTAAACATCTAATTTTATCTCTAAAAGTGATTATCCACGTACAAATGTGAATTGTCGTTTAAAGACGCAACATTTGAAAATGGACCATTTTTTTCATTTCTGAAGCATGTCGTAAGGGTGGGTGGTTATCTCTTTCACCAAAAAAAAGGCGTTTTTGATTGAACAATAAAGGCCTCCAAATGTTATTTTATTCACTTCCCGTGGAGGAGAAACACTTTTTAAGGCCGCAGAGTGAGTAAATTGGCCATTTTCATTCACTTTTACCCATTCCTCAAATCTTGTGTTTAAGGACCCTGGAAGCATGAAAATCACTTAAAACATCTCATTTTATCTATAAAAGTGATTTTCCACGTACAAATGTGAATTTTAGTTAAAAGAGGCAACATTTGAAAACGGACCTTTTTTTTAGTTTCTGAAGCATGTCGTAAGGGGGGGTGGTTATCTCTTTCATCAAAAATCGGACGTTTTTAATTGAACAATAAAGGCCTACAAATGTTATTTAATTCACTTTCTGAGGTGGAGAAAAACTTTTTAAGGCCTCAGAGTGAATAAATTGGCCAGATTCATTCACTTTTACCCATTCCTCAAATTTTGTGTTTAGGGCCCCTGGAAGCTTGAAAATCACTTTAAACATCTCATTTTATCTTTAAAAGTGATTTTCCACGTACAAATGTGAATTTTAGTTAAAAGAGGCAACATTTGAAAACGGACCTTTTTTTACGTTTCTGAAGCATGTTGTAAGGGGGGGTGGTTATCTCTTTCGTCAAAAATCGGGCGTTTTCGCTTGAACAATAAAGGCCTACAAATGTTATTTAGTTCACTTCCCGTGGTGGAGAAACACTTTTTAAGGCCGCAGAGTGAGTAAATTGGCCATATTCATTCACTTTTACCCATTCCTCAACTCCTTTTGTTTAAGGCCCCTGGAAGCATGAAAATCACTTTAAACATGTCATTTTATCTTTAAAAGTGATTTTCCACGTACAAATAAGAATTGTAGTTCAAAGAGGCAACATTTGAAAACAGACCATTTTTTTAGTTTCTGAAGCATGTCGTAAGGGGGGGTGGTTATCTCTTTCATCAAAAATCGGATGTTTTTGATTGAACAATAAAGGCCTACAAATGTTATTTAATTCACTTTCTGGGGTGGAGAAAACATTTTTAAGGCCTCAGAGTGAATAAATTGGCCATTTTCATTCACATTTACCCATTCCTCAAATCTTGTGTTTAGGGCCCCTGGAAGCTTGAAAATCACTTTAAACATCTCATTTTATCTTTAAAAGTGATTTTCCACGTACAAATGTGAATTTTAGTTAAAAGAGGCAACATTTGAAAACGGACCTTTTTTTACGTTTCTGAAGCATGTTGTAAGGGGGGGTGGTTATCTCTTTCGTCAAAAACTCGGGCGTTTTCGCTTGAACAATAAAGGCCTACAAATGTTATTTAGTTCACTTCCCGTGGAGGAGAAACACTTTTTAAGGCCGCAGAGTGAGTAAATTGGCCATATTCATTCACTTTTACCCATTCCTCAACTCCTTTTGTTTAAGGCCCCTGGAAGCATGAAAATCACTTTAAACATGTCATTTTATCTTTAAAAGTGATTTTCCACGTACAAATAAGAATTGTAGTTCAAAGAGGCAACATTTGAAAACAGACCATTTTTTTAGTTTCTGAAGCATGTCGTAAGGGGGGGTGGTTATCTCTTTCATCAAAAATCGGATGTTTTTGATTGAACAATAAAGGCCTACAAATGTTATTTAATTCACTTTCTGGGGTGGAGAAAACATTTTTAAGGCCTCAGAGTGAATAAATTGACCATTTTCATTCACATTTACCCATTCCTTAAGGCTTGTGTTTAGGGCCCCTGGAAGCTTGAAAATCACTTTAAACATCTAATTTTATCTCTAAAAGTGATTATCCACGTACAAATGTGAATTGTCGTTTAAAGACTCAACATTGGAAAATGGACCATTTTTTTTGTTTCTGAAGCATGTCGTAAGGGGGGGTGGTTATCTCTTTCACCAAAAAAAAGGCGTTTTTGATTGAACAATAAAGGCCTCCAAATGTTATTTTATTCACTTCCCGTGGAGGAGAAACACTTTTTAAGGCTGCACAGTGAGTAAATTGGCCATTTTCATTCACTTTTACCCATTCCTCAAATCTCGTGTTTAATGCCCCTGGAAGCATGAAAATCACTTTAAACATCTAATTTTATCTCTAAAAGTGATTATCCACGTACAAATGTGAATTGTCGTTTAAAGACGCAACATTTGAAAATGGACCATTTTTTTCATTTCTGAAGCATGTCGTAAGGGTGGGTGGTTATCTCTTTCACCAAAAAAAAGGCGTTTTTGATTGAACAATAAAGGCCTCCAAATGTTATTTTATTCACTTCCCGTGGAGGAGAAACACTTTTTAAGGCCGCAGAGTGAGTAAATTTGCCATTTTCATTCACTTTTACCCATTCCTCAAATCTTGTGTTTAAGGACCCTGGAAGCATGAAAATCACTTAAAACATCTCATTTTATCTATAAAAGTGATTTTCCACGTACAAATGTGAATTGTAGTTCAAAGAGGCAACATTTGAAAACGGACCATTTTTTACGTTTTTGAAGCATGTCGTAAGGGGGGGTGGTTATCTCTTTCATCAAAAATCGGACGTTTTTAATTGAACAATAAAGGCCTACAAATGTTATTTAATTCACTTTCTGAGGTGGAGAAAAACTTTTTAAGGCCTCAGAGTGAATAAATTGGCCATTTTCATTCACATTTACCCATTCCTCAAATCTTGTGTTTAGGGCCCCTGGAAGCTTGAAAATCACTTTAAACATCTCATTATATCTTTAAAAGTGATTTTCCACGTACAAATGTGGATTGTAGTTAAAAGAGGCAACATTTGAAAACGGACCATTTTTTACGTTTCTGAAGCATGTCGTAAGGGGGGGTGGTTATCTCTTTTGTCAAAAATCGGGCGTTTTCGCTTGAACAATAAAGGCCTACAAATGTTATTTAGTTCACTTCCCGTGGAGGAGAAACACTTTTTAAGGCCGCAGAGTGAGTAAATTGGCCAGATTCATTCACTTTTACCCATTCCTCAAATTTTGTGTTTAGGGCCCCTGGAAGCTTGAAAATCACTTTAAACATCTCATTTTATCTTTAAAAGTGATTTTCCACGTACAAATGTGAATTTTAGTTAAAAGAGGCAACATTTGAAAACGGACCTTTTTTTACGTTTCTGAAGCATGTTGTAAGGGGGGGTGGTTATCTCTTTCGTCAAAAATCGGGCGTTTTCGCTTGAACAATAAAGGCCTACAAATGTTATTTAGTTCACTTCCCGTGGTGGAGAAACACTTTTTAAGGCCGCAGAGTGAGTAAATTGGCCATATTCATTCACTTTTACCCATTCCTCAACTCCTTTTGTTTAAGGCCCCTGGAAGCATGAAAATCACTTTAAACATGTCATTTTATCTTTAAAAGTGATTTTCCACGTACAAATAAGAATTGTAGTTCAAAGAGGCAACATTTGAAAACAGACCATTTTTTTAGTTTCTGAAGCATGTCGTAAGGGGGGGTGGTTATCTCTTTCATCAAAAATCGGATGTTTTTGATTGAACAATAAAGGCCTACAAATGTTATTTAATTCACTTTCTGGGGTGGAGAAAACATTTTTAAGGCCTCAGAGTGAATAAATTGGCCATTTTCATTCACATTTACCCATTCCTCAAATCTTGTGTTTAGGGCCCCTGGAAGCTTGAAAATCACTTTAAACATCTCATTTTATCTTTAAAAGTGATTTTCCACGTACAAATGTGAATTTTAGTTAAAAGAGGCAACATTTGAAAACGGACCTTTTTTTACGTTTCTGAAGCATGTTGTAAGGGGGGGTGGTTATCTCTTTCGTCAAAAACTCGGGCGTTTTCGCTTGAACAATAAAGGCCTACAAATGTTATTTAGTTCACTTCCCGTGGAGGAGAAACACTTTTTAAGGCCGCAGAGTGAGTAAATTGGCCATATTCATTCACTTTTACCCATTCCTCAACTCCTTTTGTTTAAGGCCCCTGGAAGCATGAAAATCACTTTAAACATGTCATTTTATCTTTAAAAGTGATTTTCCACGTACAAATAAGAATTGGAGTTCAAAGAGGCAACATTTGAAAACAGACCATTTTTTTAGTTTCTGAAGCATGTCGTAAGGGGGGGGGGTTATCTCTTTCATCAAAAATCGGATGTTTTTGATTGAACAATAAAGGCCTACAAATGTTATTTAATTCACTTTCTGGGGTGGAGAAAACATTTTTAAGGCCTCAGAGTGAATAAATTGACCATTTTCATTCACATTTACCCATTCCTTAAGGCTTGTGTTTAGGGCCCCTGGAAGCTTGAAAATCACTTTAAACATCTAACTTTATCTCTAAAAGTGATTATCCACGTACAAATGTGAATTGTCGTTTAAAGACGCAACATTGTAAAATGGCCCATTTTTTTTTTTTCTGAAGCATGTCGTAAGGGGGGGTGGTTATCTCTTTCACCAAAAAAAAGGCGTTTTTGATTGAACAATAAAGGCCTCCAAATGTTATTTTATTCACTTCCCGTGGAGGAGAAACACTTTTTAAGGCTGCACAGTGAGTAAATTGGCCATTTTCATTCACTTTTACCCATTCCTCAAATCTCGTGTTTAATGCCCCTGGAAGCATGAAAATCACTTTAAACATCTCATTTGATCTTTAAACGTGATTTTCCACGTACAAATGTGAATTGTAGTTCAAAGAGGCAACATTTGAAAATGGACAATTTTTTTCGTTTCTGAAGCATGTCGTAAGGGGGGGTGGTTATCTCTTTCACCAAAAAACAGGCGTTTTTGATTGAACAATAAAGGCCTCCAAATGTTATTTAATTCACTTCCCGTGGAGGAGAAACACTTTTTAAGGCCGCAGAGTGAGTAAATTGGCCATTTTCATTCACTTTTACCCATTTCTCAAATCTTGTGTTTAAGGCCCCTGGAAGCATGAAAATCACTTTAAACATCTCATTTTATCTTTAAAAGTGATTTTCCACGTACAAATGTGAATTGTAGTTCAAAGAGGCAACATTTGAAAACAGACCATTTTTTTAGTTTCTGAAGCATGTCGTAAGGGGGGGTGGTTATCTCTTTCATCAAAAATCGGACGTTTTTAATTGAACAATAAAGGCCTACAAATGTTATTTAATTCACTTTCTGGGGTGGAGAAAAACTTTTTAAGGCCTCAGAGTGAATAAATTGGCCATTTCCATTCACATTTACCCAGTCCTCAAATCTTGTGTTTAGGACCCCTGGGAGCTTGAAAATCACTTTAAACATCTAATTTTATCTCTAAAAGTGATTATCCACGTACAAATGTGAATTGTCGTTTAAAGACGCAACATTTGAAAATGGACCATTTTTTTCATTTCTGAAGCATGTCGTAAGGGGGGGTGGTTATCTCTTTCACCAAAAAAAAGGCATTTTTGATTGAACAATAAAGGCCTCCAAATTTTATTTTTTTCACTTCCCGTGGAGGAGAAACACTTTTTAAGGCCGCAGAGTGAGTAAATTGGCCATTTTCATTCACTTTTACCCATTCCTCAAATCTTGTGTTTAAGGACCCTGGAAGCATGAAAATCACTTAAAACATCTCATTTTATCTATAAAAGTGATTTTCCACGTACAAATGTGAATTGTAGTTCAAAGAGGCAACATTTGAAAACGAACCATTTTTTACGTTTTTGAAGCATGTCGTAAGGGGGGGTGGTTATCTCTTTCATCAAAAATCGGACGTTTTTAATTGAACAATAAAGGCCTACAAATGTTATTTAATTCACTTTCTGAGGTGGAGAAAAACTTTTTAAGGCCTCAGAGTGAATAAATTGGCCATTTTCATTCACATTTACCCATTCCTCAAATCTTGTGTTTAGGGCCCCTGGAAGCTTGAAAATCACTTTAAACATCTCATTATATCTTTAAAAGTGATTTTCCACGTACAAATGTGGATTGTAGTTAAAAGAGGCAACATTTGAAAACGGACCATTTTTTACGTTTCTGAAGCATGTCGTAAGGGGGGGTGGTTATCTCTTTTGTCAAAAATCGGGCGTTTTCGCTTGAACAATAAAGGCCTACAAATGTTATTTAGTTCACTTCCCGTGGAGGAGAAACACTTTTTAAGGCCGCAGAGTGAGTAAATTGGCCAGATTCATTCACTTTTACCCATTCCTCAAATTTTGTGTTTAGGGCCCCTGGAAGCTTGAAAATCACTTTAAACATCTCATTTTATCTTTAAAAGTGATTTTCCACGTACAAATGTGAATTTTAGTTAAAAGAGGCAACATTTGAAAACGGACCTTTTTTTACGTTTCTGAAGCATGTTGTAAGGGGGGGTGGTTATCTCTTTCGTCAAAAATCGGGCGTTTTCGCTTGAACAATAAAGGCCTACAAATGTTATTTAGTTCACTTCCCGTGGTGGAGAAACACTTTTTAAGGCCGCAGAGTGAGTAAATTGGCCATATTCATTCACTTTTACCCATTCCTCAACCTCTTTTGTTTAAGGCCCCTGGAAGCATGAAAATCACTTTAAACATGTCATTTTATCTTTAAAAGTGATTTTCCACGTACAAATAAGAAATGTAGTTCAAAGAGGCAACATTTGAAAACAGACCATTTTTTTAGTTTCTGAAGCATGTCGTAAGGGGGGGTGGTTATCTCTTTCATCAAAAATCGGATGTTTTTGATTGAACAATAAAGGCCTACAAATGTTATTTAATTCACTTTCTGGGGTGGAGAAAACATTTTTAAGGCCTCAGAGTGAATAAATTGGCCATTTTCATTCACATTTACCCATTCCTCAAATCTTGTGTTTAGGGCCCCTGGAAGCTTGAAAATCACTTTAAACATCTCATTTTATCTTTAAAAGTGATTTTCCACGTACAAATGTGAATTTTAGTTAAAAGAGGCAACATTTGAAAACGGACCTTTTTTTACGTTTCTGAAGCATGTTGTAAGGGGGGGTGGTTATCTCTTTCGTCAAAAACTCGGGCGTTTTCGCTTGAACAATAAAGGCCTACAAATGTTATTTAGTTCACTTCCCATGGAGGAGAAACACTTTTTAAGGCCGCAGAGTGAGTAAATTGGCCATATTCATTCACTTTTACCCATTCCTCAACTCCTTTTGTTTAAGGCCCCTGGAAGCATGAAAATCACTTTAAACATGTCATTTTATCTTTAAAAGTGATTTTCCACGTACAAATAAGAATTGGAGTTCAAAGAGGCAACATTTGAAAACAGACCATTTTTTAGTTTCTGAAGCATGTCGTAAGGGGGGG
The DNA here is from genome assembly GCF_964204655.1 of Triturus cristatus. Taxonomy (NCBI): domain Eukaryota; kingdom Metazoa; phylum Chordata; class Amphibia; order Caudata; family Salamandridae; genus Triturus; species Triturus cristatus. Next base: position 1,208,923,795 of record NC_140590.1, read on the forward strand.
GGGGTTATCTCTTTCATCAAAAATCGGATGTTTTTGATTGAACAATAAAGGCCTACAAATGTTATTTAATTCACTTTCTGGGGTAGAGAAAACATTTTTAAGGCCTCAGAGTGAATAAATTGACCATTTTCATTCACATTTACCCATTCCTTAAGGCTTGTGTTTAGGGCCCCTGGAAGCTTGAAAATCACTTTAAACATCTAACTTTATCTCTAAAAGTGATTATCCACGTACAAATGTGAATTGTCGTTTAAAGACGCAACATTGTAAAATGGCCCATTTTTTTTTTTTCTGAAGCATGTCGTAAGGGGGGGTGGTTATCTCTTTCACCAAAAAAAAGGCGTTTTTGATTGAACAATAAAGGCCTCCAAATGTTATTTTATTCACTTCCCGTGGAGGAGAAACACTTTTTAAGGCTGCACAGTGAGTAAATTGGCCATTTTCATTCACTTTTACCCATTCCTCAAATCTCGTGTTTAATGCCCCTGGAAGCATGAAAATCACTTTAAACATCTCATTTGATCTTTAAACGTGATTTTCCACGTACAAATGTGAATTGTAGTTCAAAGAGGCAACATTTGAAAATGGACCATTTTTTTCGTTTCTGAAGCATGTCGTAAGGGGGGGTGGTTATCTCTTTCACCAAAAAACAGGCGTTTTTGATTGAACAATAAAGGCCTCCTAATGTTATTTAATTCACTTCCCGTGGAGGAGAAACACTTTTTAAGGCCGCAGAGTGAGTAAATTGGCCATTTTCATTCACTTTTACCCATTTCTCAAATCTTGTGTTTGAGGCCCCTGGAAGCATGAAAATCTCTTTAAACATCTCATTTTATCTTTAAAAGTGATTTTCCACGTACAAATGTGAATTGTAGTTCAAAGAGGCAACATTTGAAAACAGACCATTTTTTTAGTTTCTGAAGCATGTCGTAAGGGGGGGTGGTTATCTCTTTCATCAAAAATCGGACGTTTTTAATTGAACAATAAAGGCCTACAAATGTTATTTAATTCACTTTCTGGGGTGGAGAAAAACTTTTTAAGGCCTCAGAGTGAATAAATTGGCAATTGCCATTCACATTTACCCATTCCTCAAATCTTGTGTTTAGGGCCCCTGGAAGCTTGAAAATCACTTTAAACATCTAATTTTGTCTCTAAAAGTGATTATCCACGTACAAATGTGAATTGTCGTTTAAAGACGCAGCATTTGAAAATGGACCATTTTTTTCGTTTCTGAAGCATGTCGTAAGGGGGGGTGGTTATCTCTTTCACCAAAAAAAGGCATTTTTGATTGAACAATAAAGGCCTCCAAATGTTATTTTATTCACTTCCCGTGGAGGAGAAACACTTTTTAAGGCCGCAGAGTGAGTAAATTGGCCATTTTCATTCACATTTACCCATTCCTCAAATCTTGTGTTTAGGGCCCCTGGAAGCTTGAAAATCACTTTAAACATCTCATTTTATCTTTAAAAGTGATTTTCCACGTACAAATGTGAATTGTAGTTCAAAGAGGCAACATTTGAAAACGGATCATTTTTTACATTTCTGAAGCATGTCGTAAGGGGGGGGTGGTTAACTCTTTCGTCAAAAATCGGGCGTTTTCGCTTGAACAATAAAGGCCTACAAATGTTATTTAGTTCACTTCCCGTGGAGGAGAAACACTTTTTAAGGCCGCAGAGTGAGTAAATTGGCCATTTTCATTCACTTTTACCCATTCCTCAAATCTTGTGTTTAAGGCCCCTGGAAGCATGAAAATCACTTTAAACATCTCATTTTATCTTTAAAAGTGATTTTCCACGTACAAATGTGAATTGTAGTTCAAAGAGGCAACATTTGAAAACAGACCATTTTTTTAGTTTCTGAAGCATGTCGTAAGGGGGGGGGTTATCTCTTTCGTCAAAAATCGGGCGTTTTTGCTTGAACAATAAAGGCCTACAAATGTTATTTAGTTCACTTCCCGTGGAGGAGAAACACTTTTTAAGGCCGCAGATTGAGTAAATTGGCCATATTCATTCACTTTTACCCATTCCTCAAATCTCGTGTTTAAGGCCCCTGGAAGCATGAAAATCCCTTTAAACATCTCATTTTATCTTTAAAAGTGATTTTCCACGTACAAATGTGAATTGTAGTTCAAAGAGGCATCATTTGAAAACGGACCATTTTTTACGTTTCTGAAGCATGTCGTAAGGGGGGGTGGTTATCTCTTTCGTCAAAAATCGGGCGTTTTTAATTGAACAATAAAGGCCTACAAATGTTATTTAATTCACTTTCTGGGGTGGAGAAAAACCTTTTAAGGCCTCAGAGTGAATAAATTGGCAATTTCCATTCACATTTACCCATTCCTCAAATCTTGTGTTTAGGGCCCCTGGAAGCTTGAAAATCACTTTAAACATCTCATTTTATCTTTAAAAGTGATTTTCCACGTACAAATAAGAATTGTAGTTCAAAGAGGCAACATTTGAAAACAGACCATTTTTTTCGTTTCTGAAGCATGTCGTAAGGGGGGGTGGTTATCTCTTTCATCAAAAATCGGATGTTTTTGATTGAACAATAAAGGCCTACAAATGTTATTTAATTCACTTTATGGGGTGGAGAAAAAAAATTTAAGGCCTCAGAGTGAATAAATTGGCCATTTTCATTCACATTTACCCATTACTTAAGGCTTGTGTTTAGGGCCCCTGGAAGCTTGAAAATCACTTTAAACATCTAACTTTATCTCTAAAAGTGATTATCAACGTACAAATGTGAATTGTCGTTTAAAGACGCAACATTGGAAAATGGACCATTTTTTTTTTTCTGAAGCATGTCGTAAGGGGGGGTGGTTATCCCTTTCACCAAAAAAAAGGCGTTTTTGATTGAACAATAAAGGCCTCCAAATGTTATTTTATTCACTTCCCGTGGAGGAGAAACACTTTTTAAGGCCGCAGAGTGAGTAAATTGGCCATTTTCATTCACTTTTACCCATTCCTCAAATCTCGTTTTTAAGGCCCCTGGAAGCATGAAAATCACTTTAAACATCTCATTTTATCTTTAAAAGTGATTTTCCACGTACAAATAAGAATTGTAGTTCAAAGAGGCAACATTTGAAAACAGACCATTTTTTTAGTTTCTGAAGCATGTCGTAAGGGGGGGTGGTTATCTCTTTCATCAAAAATCGGACGTTTTTGATTGAACAATAAAGGCCCACAAATGTTATTTAATTCACTTTCTGGGGTGGAGAAAAAAATTTTAAGGCCTCAGAGTGAATAAATTGACCATTTTCATTCACATTTACCCATTCCTTAAGGCTTGTGTTTAGGGCCCCTGGAAGCTTGAAAATCACTTTAAACATCTAATTTTATCTCTAAAAGTGATTATCCACGTACAAATGTGAATTGTCGTTTAAAGACGCAACATTGGAAAATGGACCATTTTTTTCGTTTCTGAAGCATGTCGTAAGGGGGGGTGGTTATCTCTTTCACCAAAAAAAAGGCGTTTTTGATTGAACAATAAAGGCCTCCAAATGTTATTTTATTCACTTCCCGTGGAGGAGAAACACTTTTTAAGGCCGCACAGTGAGTAAATTGGCCATTTTCATTCACTTTTACCCATTCCTCAAATCTCGTGTTTAAGGCCCCTGGAAGCATGAAAATCACTTTAAACATCTCATTTTATCTTTAAAAGTGATTTTCCACGTACAAATGTGAATTGTAGTTCAAAGAGGCATCATTTGAAAACGGACCATTTTTTACGTTTCTGAAGCATGTCGTAAGGGGGGGTGGTTATCTCTTTCGTCAAAAATCGGGCGTTTTTAATTGAACAATAAAGGCCTACAAATGTTATTTAATTCACTTTCTGGGGTGGAGAAAAACCTTTTAAGGCCTCAGAGTGAATAAATTGGCAATTTCCATTCACATTTACCCATTCCTCAAATCTTGTGTTTAGGGCCCCTGGAAGCTTGAAAATCACTTTAAACATCTCATTTTATCTTTAAAAGTGATTTTCCACGTACAAATGTGATGTGTAGTTAAAAGAGGCAACATTTGAAAACGGACCATTTTTTACGTTTCTGAAGCATGTCGTAAGGGGGGGTGGTTATCTCTTTCGTCAAAAATCGGGCGTTTTCGCTTGAACAATAAAGGCCTACAAATGTTATTTAGTTCACTTCCCGTGGAGGAGAAACACTTTTTAAGGCCGCAGAGTGAGTAAATTGGCCATATTCATTCACTTTTACCCATTCCTCAAATCTTGTGTTTAAGGCCCCTGGAAGCATGAAAATCACTTTAAACATCTCATTTTATCTTTAAAAGTGATTTTCCACGTACAAATAAGAATTGTAGTTCATAGAGGCAACATTTGAAAACAGACCATTTTTTTCGTTTCTGAAGCATGTCGTAAGGGGGGGTGGTTATCTCTTTCATCAAAAATCGGATGTTTTTGATTGAACAATAAAGGCCTACAAATGTTATTTAATTCTCTTTCTGGGGTGGAGAAAACATTTTTAAGGCCTCAGAGTGAATAAATTGACCATTTTCATTGACATTTACCCATTCCTTAAGGCTTGTGTTTAGGGCCCCTGGAAGCTTGAAAATCACTTTAAACATCTAATTTTATCTCTAAAAGTGATTATCCACGTACAAATGTGAATTGTCGTTTAAAGACGCAACATTGGAAAATGGACCATTTTTTTTGTTTCTGAAGCATGTCGTAAGGGGGGGTGGTTATCTCTTTCACCAAAAAAAAGGCGTTTTTGATTGAACAATAAAGGCCTCCAAATGTTATTTTATTCACTTCCCGTGGAGGAGAAACACTTTTTAAGGCCACACAGTGAGTAAATTGGCCATTTTCATTCACTTTTACCCATTCCTCAAATCTCGTGTTTAAGGCCCCTGGAAGCATGAAAATCACTTTAAACATCTCATTTTATCTTTAAAAGTGATTTTCCACGTACAAATGTGAATTGTAGTTCAAAGAGGCAACATTTGAAAATGGACCATTTTTTTCGTTTCTGAAGCATGTCGTAAGGGGGGGTGGTTATCTCTTTCACCAAAAAACAGGCGTTTTTGATTGAACAATAAAGGCCTCCAAATGTTATTTAATTCACTTCCCGTGGAGGAGAAACTCTTTTTAAGGCCGCAGAGTGAGTAAATTGGCCATTTTCATTCACTTTTACCCATTTCTCAAATCTTGTGTTTGAGGCCCCTGGAAGCATGAAAATCTCTTTAAACATCTCATTTTATCTTTAAAAGTGATTTTCCACGTACAAATGTGAATTGTAGTTCAAAGAGGCAACATTTGAAAACAGACCATTTTTTTAGTTTCTGAAGCATGTCGTAAGGGGGGTGGTTATCTCTTTCATCAAAAATCGGACGTTTTTAACTGAACAATAAAGGCCTACAAATGTTATTTAATTCACTTTCTGGGGTGGAGAAAAACTTTTTAAGGCCTCAGAGTGAATAAATTGGCAATTGCCATTCACATTTACCCATTCCTCAAATCTTGTGTTTAGGGCCCCTGGAAGCTTGAAAATCACTTTAAACATCTAACTTTATCTCTAAAAGTGATTATCCACGTACAAATGTGAATTGTCGTTTAAAGACGCAACATTGTAAAATGGCCCATTTTTTTTTTCTGAAGCATGTCGTAAGGGGGGGTGGTTATCCCTTTCACCAAAAAAAAGGCGTTTTTGATTGAACAATAAAGGCCTCCAAATGTTATTTTATTCACTTCCCGTGGAGGAGAAACACTTTTTAAGGCCGCAGAGTGAGTAAATTGGCCATTTTCATTCACTTTTACCCATTCCTCAAATCTCGTTTTTAAGGCCCCTGGAAGCATGAAAACACTTTAAACATCTAATTTTATCTTTAAAAGTGATTTTCCACGTACCAATGTGAATTGTAGTTCAAAGAGGCAACATTTGAAAATGGACCATTTTTTTCGTTTCTGAATTATGTCGTAAGGCTGGGTGGTTATCTCTTTCATCAAAAATCGGACGTTTTTAATTGAACCATAAAGGCCTACAAATGTTATTTAATTCACTTTCTGGGGTGGAGAAAAAAAATTTAAGGCCTCAGAGTGAATAAATTGGCCATTTTCATTCACATTTACCCATTCCTTAAGGCTTGTGTTTAGGGCCCCTGGAAGCTTGAAAATCACTTTAAACATCTAACTTTATCTCTAAAAGTGATTATCCACGTACAAATGTGAATTGTCGTTTAAAGACGCAACATTAGAAAATGGACCAATTTTTTTTTTTTCTGAAGCATGTCGTAAGGGGGGGTGGTTATCCCTTTCACCAAAAAAAAGGCGTTTTTGATTGAACAATAAAGGCCTCCAAATGTTATTTTATTCACTTCCCGTGGAGGAGAAACACTTTTTAAGGCCGCAGAGTGAGTAAACTGGCCATTTTCATTCACTTTTACCCATTCCTCAAATCTCGTTTTTAAGGCCCCTGGAAGCATGAAAATCACTTTAAACATCTCATTTTATCTTTAAAAGTGATTTTCCACGTACAAATGTGAATTGTAGTTTAAAGAGGCAACATTTGAAAATGGACCATTTTTTTCGTTTCTGAAGTATGTCGTAAGGGGGGGTGGTTATCTCTTTCACCAAAAAACAGGCGTCTTTGATTGAACAATAAAGGCCTCCAAATGTTATTTAATTCACTTCCCGTGGAGGAGAAACACTTTTTAAGGCCGCAGAGTGAGTAAATTGGCCATTTTCATTCACTTTCACCCATTTCTCAAATCTTGTGTTTAAGGCCCCTGGAAGCATGAAAATCACTTTAAACATCTCATTTTATCTTTAAAAGTGATTTTCCACGTACAAATGTGAATTGTGGTTCAAAGAGGCAACATTTGAAAACGGACCATTTTTTACGTTTCTGAAGCATGTCGTAAGGGGGGGTGGTTATCTCTTTCATCAAAAATCGGACGTTTTTAATTGAACAATAAAGGCCTACAAATGTTATTTATTTCACTTTCTGGGGTGGAGAAAAACTTTTTAAGGCCTCAGAGTGAATAAATTGGCCATTTCCATTCACATTTACCCAGTCCTCAAATCTTGTGTTTAGGGCCCCTGGAAGCTTGAAAATCACTTTAAACATCTAATTTTATCTCTAAAAGTGATTATCCACGTACAAATGTGAATTGTCGTTTAAAGACGCAACATTTGAAAATGGACCATTTTTTTCCTTTCTGAAGCATGTCGTAAGGGGGGGGTGGTTATCTCTTTCACCAAAAAAAAGGCGTTTTTGATTGAACAATAAAGGCCTCCAAATTTTATTTTATTCACTTCCCGTGGAGGAGAAACACTTTTTAAGGCCGCAGAGTGAGTAAATTGGCCATTTTCATTCACTTTTACCCATTCCTCAAATCTCGTGTTTAAGGACCCTGGAAGCATGAAAATCACTTTAAACATCTCATTTTATCTTTAAAAGTGATTTTCCACGTACAAATGTGAATTGTAGTTCAAAGAGGCAACATTTGAAAATGGACCATTTTTTTTGTTTCTGAAGCATGTCGTAAGGGGGGGTGGTTATCTCTTTCACCAAAAAACAGGCGTTTTTGATTGAACAATAAAGGCCTCCAAATGTTATTTAATTCACTTCCCGTGGAGGAGAAACACTTTTTAAGGCCGCAGAGTGAGTAAATTGGCCATTTTCATTCACTTTTACCCATTTCTCAAATCTTGTGTTTAAGGCCCCTGGAAGCATGAAAATCACTTTAAACATGTCATTTTATCTTTAAAAGTGATTTTCCACGTACAAATGTGAATTGTAGTTCAAAGAGGCAACATTTGAAAATGGACCATTTTTTACGTTTCTGAAGCATGTCGTAAGGGGGGGTGGTTATCTCTTTCATCAAAAATCGGACGTTTTTAATTGAACAATAAAGGCCTACAAATGTTATTTAATTCACTTTCTGGGGTGGAGAAAAACTTTTTAAGGCCTCAGAGTGAATAAATTGGCCATTTCCATTCACATTTACCCAGTCCTCAAATCTTGTGTTTAGGGCCCCTGGAAGCTTGAAAATCACTTTAAACATCTAATTTTATCTCTAAAAGTGATTATCCACGTACAAATGTGAATTGTCGTTTAAAGACGCCACATTTGAAAATGGACCATTTTTTTCATTTCTGAAGCATGTCGTAAGGGGGGGTGGTTATCTCTTTCACCAAAAAAAAGGCGTTTTTGATTGAACAATAAAGGCCTCCAAATTATATTTTATTCACTTCCCGTGGAGGAGAAACACTTTTTAAGGCCGCAGAGTGAGTAAATTGGCTATTTTCATTCACTTTTACCCATTTCTCAAATCTTGTGTTTAAGGCCCCTGGAAGCATGAAAATCACTTTAAACATCTCATTTTATCTTTAAAAGTGATTTTCCACGTACAAATGTGAATTGTAGTTCAAAGAGGCAACATTTGAAAACAGACCATTTTTTACGTTTCTGAAGCATGTCGTAAGGGGGGGTGGTTATCTCTTTCATCAAAAATCGGACGTTTTTAATTGAACAATAAAGGCCTACAAATGTTATTTAATTCACTTTCTGGGGTGGAGAAAAACTTTTTAAGGCCTCAGAGTGAATAAATTGGCCATTTCCATTCACATTTACACAGTCCTCAAATCTTGTGTTTAGGGCCCCTGGAAGCTTGAAAATCACTTTAAACATCTAATTTTATCTCTAAAAGTGATTATCCACGTACAAATGTGAATTGTCGTTTAAAGACGCAACATTTGAAAATGGACCATTTTTTTCATTTCTGAAGCATGTCGTAAGGGGGGGGTGGTTATCTCTTTCACCAAAAAAAAGGCATTTTTGATTGAACAATAAAGGCCTCCAAATTTTATTTTATTCACTTCCCGTGGAGGAGAAACACTTTTTAAGGCCACAGAGTGAGTAAATTGGCCATTTTCATTCACTTTTACCCATTCCTCAAATCTCGTGTTTAAGGACCCTGGAAGCATGAAAATCACTTTAAACATCTCATTTTATCTTTAAAAGTGATTTTCCACGTACAAATGTGAATTGTAGTTCAAAGAGGCAACATTTGAAAATGGACCATTTTTTTTGTTTCTGAAGCATGTCGTAAGGGGGGGTGGTTATCTCTTTCACCAAAAAACAGGCGTTTTTGATTGAACAATAAAGGCCTCCAAATGTTATTTAATTCACTTCCCGTGGAGGAGAAACACTTTTTAAGGCCGCAGAGTGAGTAAATTGGCCATTTTCATTCACTTTTACCCATTTCTCAAATCTTGTGTTTAAGGCCCCTGGAAGCATGAAAATCACTTTAAACATGTCATTTTATCTTTAAAAGTGATTTTCCACGTACAAATGTGAATTGTAGTTCAAAGAGGCAACATTTGAAAATGGACCATTTTTTACGTTTCTGAAGCATGTCGTAAGGGGGGGTGGTTATCTCTTTCATCAAAAATCGGACGTTTTTAATTGAACAATAAAGGCCTACAAATGTTATTTAATTCACTTTCTGGGGTGGAGAAAAACTTTTTAAGGCCTCAGAGTGAATAAATTGGCCATTTCCATTCACATTTACCCAGTCCTCAAATCTTGTGTTTAGGGCCCCTGGAAGCTTGAAAATCACTTTAAACATCTAATTTTATCTCTAAAAGTGATTATCCACGTACAAATGTGAATTGTCGTTTAAAGACGCCACATTTGAAAATGGACCATTTTTTTCATTTCTGAAGCATGTCGTAAGGGGGGGTGGTTATCTCTTTCACCAAAAAAAAGGCGTTTTTGATTGAACAATAAAGGCCTCCAAATTATATTTTATTCACTTCCCGTGGAGGAGAAACACTTTTTAAGGCCGCAGAGTGAGTAAATTGGCTATTTTCATTCACTTTTACCCATTTCTCAAATCTTGTGTTTAAGGCCCCTGGAAGCATGAAAATCACTTTAAACATCTCATTTTATCTTTAAAAGTGATTTTCCACGTACAAATGTGAATTGTAGTTCAAAGAGGCAACATTTGAAAACAGACCATTTTTTACGTTTCTGAAGCATGTCGTAAGGGGGGGTGGTTATCTCTTTCATCAAAAATCGGACGTTTTTAATTGAACAATAAAGGCCTACAAATGTTATTTAATTCACTTTCTGGGGTGGAGAAAAACTTTTTAAGGCCTCAGAGTGAATAAATTGGCCATTTCCATTCACATTTACACAGTCCTCAAATCTTGTGTTTAGGGCCCCTGGAAGCTTGAAAATCACTTTAAACATCTAATTTTATCTCTAAAAGTGATTATCCACGTACAAATGTGAATTGTCGTTTAAAGACGCAACATTTGAAAATGGACCATTTTTTTCATTTCTGAAGCATGTCGTAAGGGGGGGGTGGTTATCTCTTTCACCAAAAAAAAGGCATTTTTGATTGAACAATAAAGGCCTCCAAATTTTATTTTATTCACTTCCCGTGGAGGAGAAACACTTTTTAAGGCCGCAGAGTGAGTAAATTGGCCATTTTCATTCACTTTTACCCATTCCTCAAATCTCGTGTTTAAGGACCCTGGAAGCATGAAAATCACTTTAAACATCTCATTTTATCTTTAAAAGTGATTTTCCACGTACAAATGTGAATTGTAGTTCAAAGAGGCAACATTTGAAAACAGACCATTTTTTTAGTTTCTGAAGCATGTCGTAAGGGGGGGTGGTTATCTCTTTCATCAAAAACCGGACGTTTTTGATTGAACAATAAAGGCCTACAAATGTTATTTAATTCACTTTCTGGGGTGGAGAAACATTTTTTAAGGCCTCAGAGTGAATAAATTGGCCATTTTCATTCACATTTACCCATTTCTTAAGGCTTGTGTTTAGGGCCCCTGGAAGCTTGAAAATCACTTTAAACATCTAATTTTATCTCTAAAAGTGATTATCCACTTACAAATGTGAATTGTCGTTTAAAGACGCAACATTGGAAAATGGATTATTTTTTTCGTTTCTGAAGCATGTCGTAAGGGGGGGTGGTTATCTCTTTCATCAAAAATCGGACGTTTTTAATTGAACAATAAAGGCCTACAAATGTTAATTAATTCACTTTCTGGGGTGGAGAAAAACTTTTTAAGGCCTCAGAGTGAATAAATTGGCAATTTCCATTCACATTTACCCATTCCTCAAATCTTGTGTTTAGGGCCCCTGGAAGCTTGAAAATCACTTTAAACATCTAATTTTATCTCTAAAAGTGATTATCCACGTACAAATGTGAATTGTAGTTTAAAGACACAACATTTGAAAATGGACCATTTTTTTCGTTTCTGAAGCATGTCGTAAGGGGGGGGTGGTTATCTCTTTCACCAAAAAAAAGGCGTTTTTGATTGAACAATAAAGGCCTCCAAATGTTATTTTATTCACTTCCCGTGGAGGAGAAACACTTTTTAAGGCCGCAGAGTGAGTAAATTGGCCATTTTCATTCACTTTTACCCATTCCTCAAATCTCGTGTTTAAGGCCCCTGGAAGCATGAAAATCACTTTAAACATCTCATTTTATCTTTAAAAGTGATTTTCCACGTACAAATGTGAATTGTAGTTCAAAGAGGCAACATTTGAAAATGGACCATTTTTTTCGTTTCTGAAGCATGTCGTAAGGGGGGGTGGTTATCTCTTTCACCAAAAAACAGGCGTTTTTGATTGAACAATAAAGGCCTCCAAATGTTATTTAATTCACTTCCCGTGGAGGAGAAACTCTTTTTAAGGCCGCAGAGTGAGTAAATTGGCCATTTTCATTCACTTTTACCCATTTCTCAAATCTTGTGTTTGAGGCCCCTGGAAGCATGAAAATCTCTTTAAACATCTCATTTTATCTTTAAAAGTGATTTTCCACGTACAAATGTGAATTGTAGTTCAAAGAGGCAACATTTGAAAACAGACCATTTTTTTAGTTTCTGAAGCATGTCGTAAGGTGGGGTGGTTATCTCTTTCATCAAAAATCGGACGTTTTTAACTGAACAATAAAGGCCTACAAATGTTATTTAATTCACTTTCTGGGGTGGAGAAAAACGTTTTAAGGCCTCAGAGTGAATAAATTGGCAATTGCCATTCACATTTACCCATTCCTCAAATCTTGTGTTTAGGGCCCCTGGAAGCTTGAAAATCACTTTAAACATCTAACTTTATCTCTAAAAGTGATTATCCACGTACAAATGTGAATTGTCGTTTAAAGACGCAACATTGTAAAATGGCCCATTTTTTTTTTTCTGAAGCATGTCGTAAGGGGGGGTGGTTATCCCTTTCACCAAAAAAAAGGCGTTTTTGATTGAACAATAAAGGCCTCCAAATGTTATTTTATTCACTTCCCGTGGAGGAGAAACACTTTTTAAGGCCGCAGAGTGAGTAAATTGGCCATTTTCATTCACTTTTACCCATTCCTCAAATCTCGTTTTTAAGGCCCCTGGAAGCATGAAAATCACTTTAAACATCTAATTTTATCTTTAAAAGTGATTTTCCACGTACCAATGTGAATTGTAGTTCAAAGAGGCAACATTTGAAAATGGACCATTTTTTTCGTTTCTGAATTATGTCGTAAGGCTGGGTGGTTATCTCTTTCATCAAAAATCGGACGTTTTTAATTGAACCATAAAGGCCTACAAATGTTATTTAATTCACTTTCTGGGGTGGAGAAAAACTTTTTAAGGCCTCAGAGTGAATAAATTGGCAATTGCCATTCACATTTACCCATTCCTCAAATCTTGTGTTTAGGGCCCCTGGAAGCTTGAAAATCACTTTAAACATCTAATTTTATCTCTAAAAGTGATTATCCACGTACAAATGTGAATTGTCGTTTAAAGACGCAGCATTTGAAAATGGACCATTTTTTTCGTTTCTGAAGCATGTCGTAAGGGGGGGTGGTTATCTCTTTCACCAAAAAAAAGGCGTTTTTGATTGAACAATAAAGGCCTCCAAATTTTATTTTATTCACTTCCCGTGGAGTAGAAACACTTTTTAAGGCCGCAGACTGAGTAAATTGGCCATATTCATTCACTTTTTCCCATTCCTCAAATCTTGTGTTTAAGGCCCCTGGAAGCATAAAAATCACTTTAAACATCTCATTTTATCTTTAAAAGTGATTTTCCACGTACAAATGTGAATTGTAGTTCAAAGAGGCAACATTTGAAAACAGACCATTTTTTTAGTTTCTGAAGCATGTCGTAAGGGGGGGTGGTTATCTCTTTCATCAAAAATCGGACGTCTTTGATTGAACAATAAAGGCCTACAAATGTTATTTAATTCACTTTCTGGGGTGGAGAAAAAAAATTTAAGGCCTCAGAGTGAATAAATTGGCCATTTTCATTCACATTTACCCATTCCTTAAGGCTTGTGTTTAGGGCCCCTGGAAGCTTGAAAATCACTTTAAACATCTAACTTTATCTCTAAAAGTGATTATCCACGTACAAATGTGAATTGTCGTTTAAAGACGCAACATTAGAAAATGGACCAATTTTTTTTTTTTCTGAAGCATGTCGTAAGGGGGGGTGGTTATCCCTTTCACCAAAAAAAAGGCGTTTTTGATTGAACAATAAAGGCCTCCAAATGTTATTTTATTCACTTCCCGTGGAGGAGAAACACTTTTTAAGGCCGCAGAGTGAGTAAATTGGCCATTTTCATTCACTTTTACCCATTCCTCAAATCTCGTTTTTAAGGCCCCTGGAAGCATGAAAATCACTTTAAACATCTAATTTTATCTTTAAAAGTGATTTTCCACGTACCAATGTGAATTGTAGTTCAAAGAGGCAACATTTGAAAATGGACCATTTTTTTCGTTTCTGAATTATGTCGTAAGGCTGGGTGGTTATCTCTTTCATCAAAAATCGGACGTTTTTAATTGAACCATAAAGGCCTACAAATGTTATTTAATTCACTTTCTGGGGTGGAGAAAAACCTTTTAAGGCCTCAGAGTGAATAAATTGGCAATTGCCATTCACATTTACCCATTCCTCAAATCTTGTGTTTAGGGCCCCTGGAAGCTTGAAAATCACTTTAAACATCTAATTTTATCTCTAAAAGTGATTATCCACGTACAAATGTGAATTGTCGTTTAAAGACGCAGCATTTGAAAATGGACCATTTTTTTCGTTTCTGAATCATGTCGTAAGGGGGGGTGGTTATCTCTTTCACCAAAAAAAAGGCGTTTTTGATTGAACAATAAAGGCCTCCAAATTTTATTTTATTCACTTCCCGTGGAGTAGAAACACTTTTTAAGGCCGCAGACTGAGTAAATTGGCCATATTCATTCACTTTTTCCCATTCCTCAAATCTTGTGTTTAAGGCCCCTGGAAGCATGAAAATCACTTTAAACATCTCATTTTATCTTTAAAAGTGATTTTCCACGTACAAATGTGAATTGTAGTTCAAAGAGGCAACATTTGAAAACAGACCATTTTTTTAGTTTCTGAAGCATGTCGTAAGGGGGGGTGGTTATCTCTTTCATCAAAAATCGGACGTCTTTGATTGAACAATAAAGGCCTACAAATGTTATTTAATTCACTTTCTGGGGTGGAGAAAAAAAATTTAAGGCCTCAGAGTGAATAAATTGGCCATTTTCATTCACATTTACCCATTCCTTAAGGCTTGTGTTTAGGGCCCCTGGAAGCTTGAAAATCACTTTAAACATCTAACTTTATCTCTAAAAGTGATTATCCACGTACAAATGTGAATTGTCGTTTAAAGACGCAACATTAGAAAATGGACCAATTTTTTTTTTTTCTGAAGCATGTCGTAAGGGGGGGTGGTTATCCCTTTCACCAAAAAAAAGGCGTTTTTGATTGAACAATAAAGGCCTCCAAATGTTATTTTATTCACTTCCCGTGGAGGAGAAACACTTTTTAAGGCCGCAGAGTGAGTAAACTGGCCATTTTCATTCACTTTTACCCATTCCTCAAATCTCGTTTTTAAGGCCCCTGGAAGTATGAAAATCACTTTAAACATCTCATTTTATCTTTAAAAGTGATTTTCCACGTACAAATGTGAATTGTAGTTTAAAGAGGCAACATTTGAAAATGGACCATTTTTTTCGTTTCTGAAGTATGTCGTAAGGGGGGGTGGTTATCTCTTTCACCAAAAAACAGGCGTCTTTGATTGAACAATAAAGGCCTCCAAATGTTATTTAATTCACTTCCCGTGGAGGAGAAACACTTTTTAAGGCCGCAGAGTGAGTAAATTGGCCATTTTCATTCACTTTCACCCATTTCTCAAATCTTGTGTTTAAGGCCCCTGGAAGCATGAAAATCACTTTAAACATCTCATTTTATCTTTAAAAGTGATTTTCCACGTACAAATGTGAATTGTGGTTCAAAGAGGCAACATTTGAAAACGGACCATTTTTTACGTTTCTGAAGCATGTCGTAAGGGGGGGTGGTTATCTCTTTCATCAAAAATCGGACGTTTTTAATTGAACAATAAAGGCCTACAAATGTTATTTATTTCACTTTCTGGGGTGGAGAAAAACTTTTTAAGGCCTCAGAGTGAATAAATTGGCCATTTCCATTCACATTTACCCAGTCCTCAAATCTTGTGTTTAGGGCCCCTGGAAGCTTGAAAATCACTTTAAACATCTAATTTTATCTCTAAAAGTGATTATCCACGTACAAATGTGAATTGTCGTTTAAAGACGCAACATTTGAAAATGGACCATTTTTTTCATTTCTGAAGCATGTCGTAAGGGGGGGGTGGTTATCTCTTTCACCAAAAAAAAGGCGTTTTTGATTGAACAATAAAGGCCTCCAAATTTTATTTTATTCACTTCCCGTGGAGGAGAAACACTTTTTAAGGCCGCAGAGTGAGTAAATTGGCCATTTTCATTCACTTTTACCCATTCCTCAAATCTCGTGTTTAAGGACCCTGGAAGCATGAAAATCACTTTAAACATCTCATTTTATCTTTAAAAGTGATTTTCCACGTACAAATGTGAATTGTAGTTCAAAGAGGCAACATTTGAAAATGGACCATTTTTTTTGTTTCTGAAGCATGTCGTAAGGGGGGTGGTTATCTCTTTCACCAAAAAACAGGCGTTTTTGATTGAACAATAAAGGCCTCCAAATGTTATTTAATTCACTTCCCGTGGAGGAGAAACACTTTTTAAGGCCGCAGAGTGAGTAAATTGGCCATTTTCATTCACTTTTACCCATTTCTCAAATCTTGTGTTTAAGGCCCCTGGAAGCATGAAAATCACTTTAAACATCTAATTTTATCTTTAAAAGTGATTTTCCACGTACCAATGTGAATTGTAGTTCAAAGAGGCAACATTTGAAAATGGACCATTTTTTTCGTTTCTGAATTATGTCGTAAGGCTGGGTGGTTATCTCTTTCATCAAAAATCGGACGTTTTTAATTGAACCATAAAGGCCTACAAATGTTATTTAATTCACTTTCTGGGGTGGAGAAAAACTTTTTAAGGCCTCAGAGTGAATAAATTGGCAATTGCCATTCACATTTACCCATTCCTCAAATCTTGTGTTTAGGGCCCCTGGAAGCTTGAAAATCACTTTAAACATCTAATTTTATCTCTAAAAGTGATTATCCACGTACAAATGTGAATTGTCGTTTAAAGACGCAGCATTTGAAAATGGACCATTTTTTTCGTTTCTGAAGCATGTCGTAAGGGGGGGTGGTTATCTCTTTCACCAAAAAAAAGGCGTTTTTGATTGAACAATAAAGGCCTCCAAATTTTATTTTATTCACTTCCCGTGGAGTAGAAACACTTTTTAAGGCCGCAGACTGAGTAAATTGGCCATATTCATTCACTTTTTCCCATTCCTCAAATCTTGTGTTTAAGGCCCCTGGAAGCATGAAAATCACTTTAAACATCTCATTTTATCTTTAAAAGTGATTTTCCACGTACAAATGTGAATTGTAGTTCAAAGAGGCAACATTTGAAAACAGACCATTTTTTTAGTTTCTGAAGCATGTCGTAAGGGGGGGAGGTTATCTCTTTCATCAAAAATCGGACGTCTTTGATTGAACAATAAAGGCCTACAAATGTTATTTAATTCACTTTCTGGGGTGGAGAAAAAAAATTTAAGGCCTCAGAGTGAATAAATTGGCCATTTTCATTCACATTTACCCATTCCTTAAGGCTTGTGTTTAGGGCTCCTGGAAGCTTGAAAATCACTTTAAACATCTAACTTTATCTCTAAAAGTGATTATCCACGTACAAATGTGAATTGTCGTTTAAAGACGCAACATTAGAAAATGGACCAATTTTTTTTTTTTCTGAAGCATGTCGTAAGGGGGGGTGGTTATCCCTTTCACCAAAAAAAAGGCGTTTTTGATTGAACAATAAAGGCCTCCAAATGTTATTTTATTCACTTCCCGTGGAGGAGAAACACTTTTTAAGGCCGCAGAGTGAGTAAACTGGCCATTTTCATTCACTTTTACCCATTCCTCAAATCTCGTTTTTAAGGCCCCTGGAAGTATGAAAATCACTTTAAACATCTCATTTTATCTTTAAAAGTGATTTTCCACGTACAAATGTGAATTGTAGTTTAAAGAGGCAACATTTGAAAATGGACCATTTTTTTCGTTTCTGAAGTATGTCGTAAGGGGGGGTGGTTATCTCTTTCACCAAAAAACAGGCGTCTTTGATTGAACAATAAAGGCCTCCAAATGTTATTTAATTCACTTCCCGTGGAGGAGAAACACTTTTTAAGGCCGCAGAGTGAGTAAATTGGCCATTTTCATTCACTTTCACCCATTTCTCAAATCTCGTTTTTAAGGCCCCTGGAAGTATGAAAATCACTTTAAACATCTCATTTTATCTTTAAAAGTGATTTTCCACGTACAAATGTGAATTGTGGTTCAAAGAGGCAACATTTGAAAACGGACCATTTTTTACGTTTCTGAAGCATGTCGTAAGGGGGGGTGGTTATCTCTTTCATCAAAAATCTGACGTTTTTAATTGAACAATAAAGGCCTACAAATGTTATTTATTTCACTTTCTGGGGTGGAGAAAAACTTTTTAAGGCCTCAGAGTGAATAAATTGGCCATTTCCATTCACATTTACCCAGTCCTCAAATCTTGTGTTTAGGGCCCCTGGAAGCTTGAAAATCACTTTAAACATCTAATTTTATCTCTAAAAGTGATTATCCACGTACAAATGTGAATTGTCGTTTAAAGACGCAACATTTGAAAATGGACCATTTTTTTCATTTCTGAAGCATGTCGTAAGGGGGGGGTGGTTATCTCTTTCACCAAAAAAAAGGCGTTTTTGATTGAACAATAAAGGCCTCCAAATTTTATTTTATTCACTTCCCGTGGAGGAGAAACACTTTTTAAGGCCGCAGAGTGAGTAAATTGGCCATTTTCATTCACTTTTACCCATTCCTCAAATCTCGTGTTTAAGGACCCTGGAAGCATGAAAATCACTTTAAACATCTCATTTTATCTTTAAAAGTGATTTTCCACGTACAAATGTGAATTGTAGTTCAAAGAGGCAACATTTGAAAATGGACCATTTTTTTTGTTTCTGAAGCATGTCGTAAGGGGGGGTGGTTATCTCTTTCACCAAAAAACAGGCGTTTTTGATTGAACAATAAAGGCCTCCAAATGTTATTTAATTCACTTCCCGTGGAGGAGAAACACTTTTTAAGGCCGCAGAGTGAGTAAATTGGCCATTTTCATTCACTTTTACCCATTTCTCAAATCTTGTGTTTAAGGCCCCTGGAAGCATGAAAATCACTTTAAACATGTCATTTTATCTTTAAAAGTGATTTTCCACGTACAAATGTGAATTGTAGTTCAAAGAGGCAACATTTGAAAATGGACCATTTTTTACGTTTCTGAAGCATGTCGTAAGGGGGGGTGGTTATCTCTTTCATCAAAAATCGGACGTTTTTAATTGAACAATAAAGGCCTACAAATGTTATTTAATTCACTTTCTGGGGTGGAGAAAAACTTTTTAAGGCCTCAGAGTGAATAAATTGGCCATTTCCATTCACATTTACCCAGTCCTCAAATCTTGTGTTTAGGGCCCCTGGAAGCTTGAAAATCACTTTAAACATCTAATTTTATCTCTAAAAGTGATTATCCACGTACAAATGTGAATTGTCGTTTAAAGATGCCACATTTGAAAATGAACAATTTTTTTCATTTCTGAAGCATGTTGTAAGGGGGGGTGGTTATCTCTTTCACCAAAAAAAAGGCGTTTTTGATTGAACAATAAAGGCCTCCAAATTATATTTTATTCACTTCCCGTGGAGGAGAAACACTTTTTAAGGCCGCAGAGTGAGTAAATTGGCTATTTTCATTCACTTTTACCCATTTCTCAAATCTTGTGTTTAAGGCCCCTGGAAGCATGAAAATCACTTTAAACATCTCATTTTATCTTTAAAAGTGATTTTCCACGTACAAATGTGAATTGTAGTTCAAAGAGGCAACATTTGAAAACAGACCATTTTTTACGTTTCTGAAGCATGTCGTAAGGGGGGGTGGTTATCTCTTTCATCAAAAATCGGACGTTTTTAATTGAACAATAAAGGCCTACAAATGTTATTTAATTCACTTTCTGGGGTGGAGAAAAACTTTTTAAGGCCTCAGAGTGAATAAATTGGCCATTTCCATTCACATTTACACAGTCCTCAAATCTTGTGTTTAGGGCCCCTGGAAGCTTGAAAATCACTTTAAACATCTAATTTTATCTCTAAAAGTGATTATCCACGTACAAATGTGAATTGTCGTTTAAAGACGCAACATTTGAAAATGGACCATTTTTTTCATTTCTGAAGCATGTCGTAAGGGGGGGTGGTTATCTCTTTCACCAAAAAAAAGGCATTTTTGATTGAACAATAAAGGCCTCCAAATTTTATTTTATTCACTTCCCGTGGAGGAGAAACACTTTTTAAGGCCGCAGAGTGAGTAAATTGGCCATTTTCATTCACTTTTACCCATTCCTCAAATCTCGTGTTTAAGGACCCTGGAAGCATGAAAATCACTTTAAACATCTCATTTTATCTTTAAAAGTGATTTTCCACGTACAAATGTGAATTGTAGTTCAAAGAGGCAACATTTGAAAACAGACCATTTTTTTAGTTTCTGAAGCATGTCGTAAGGGGGGGTGGTTATCTCTTTCATCAAAAACCGGACGTTTTTAATTGAACAATAAAGGCCTACAAATGTTATTTAATTCACTTTCTGGGGTGGAGAAAAACTTTTTAAGGCCTCAGAGTGAATAAATTGGCCATTTTCATTCACATTTACCCATTCCTCAAATCTTGTGTTTAGGGCCCCTGGAAGCTTGAAAATCACTTTAAACATCTCATTTTATCTTTAAAAGTGATTTTCCACGTACAAATAAGAATTGTAGTTCAAAGAGGCAACATTTGAAAACAGACCATTTTTTTAGTTTCTGAAGCATGTCGTAAGGGGGGGTGGTTATCTCTTTCATCAAAAATCGGACGTTTTGGATTGAACAATAAAGGCCTACAAATGTTATTTAATTCACTTTCTGGGGTGGAGAAACATTTTTTAAGGCCTCAGAGTGAATAAATTGGCCATTTTCATTCACATTTACCCATTTCTTAAGGCTTGTGTTTAGGGCCCCTGGAAGCTTGAAAATCACTTTAAACATCTAATTTTATCTCTAAAAGTGATTATCCACTTACAAATGTGAATTGTCGTTTAAAGACGCAACATTGGAAAATGGATTATTTTTTTCGTTTCTGAAGCATGTCGTAAGGGGGGGTGGTTATCTCTTTCATCAAAAATCGGACGTTTTTAGTTGAACAATAAAGGCCTACAAATGTTAATTAATTCACTTTCTGGGGTGGAGAAAAACTTTTTAAGGCCTCAGAGTGAATAAATTGGCAATTTCCATTCACATTTACCCATTCCTCAAATCTTGTGTTTAGGGCCCCTGGAAGCTTGAAAATCACTTTAAACATCTAATTTTATCTCTAAAAGTGATTATCCACGTACAAATGTGAATTGTAGTTTAAAGACACAACATTTGAAAATGGACCATTTTTTTCGTTTCTGAAGCATGTCGTAAGGGGGGGGTGGTTATCTCTTTCACCAAAAAAAAGGCGTTTTTGATTGAACAATAAAGGCCTCCAAATGTTATTTTATTCACTTCCCGTGGAGGAGAAACACTTTTTAAGGCCGCAGAGTGAGTAAATTGGCCATTTTCATTCACTTTTACCCATTCCTCAAATCTCGTGTTTAAGGCCCCTGGAAGCATGAAAATCACTTTAAACATCTCATTTTATCTTTAAAAGTGATTTTCCACGTACAAATGTGAATTGTAGTTCAAAGAGGCAACATTTGAAAATGGACCATTTTTTTCGTTTCTGAAGCATGTCGTAAGGGGGGGTGGTTATCTCTTTCACCAAAAAACAGGCGTTTTTGATTGAACAATAAAGGCCTCCAAATGTTATTTAATTCACTTCCCGTGGAGGAGAAACTCTTTTTAAGGCCGCAGAGTGAGTAAATTGGCCATTTTCATTCACTTTTACCCATTCCTCAAATCTCGTGTTTAAGGCCCCTGGAAGCATGAAAATCACTTTAAACATCTCATTTTATCTTTAAAAGTGATTTTCCACGTACAAATGTGAATTGTAGTTCAAAGAGGCAACATTTGAAAATGGACCATTTTTTTCGTTTCTGAATTATGTCGTAAGGCTGGGTGGTTATCTCTTTCATCAAAAATCGGACGTTTTTAATTGAACCATAAAGGCCTACAAATGTTATTTAATTCACTTTCTGGGGTGGAGAAAAACTTTTTAAGGCCTCAGAGTGAATAAATTGGCAATTGCCATTCACATTTACCCATTCCTCAAATCTTGTGTTTAGGGCCCCTGGAAGCTTGAAAATCACTTTAAACATCTAATTTTATCTCTAAAAGTGATTATCCACGTACAAATGTGAATTGTCGTTTAAAGACGCAGCATTTGAAAATGGACCATTTTTTTCGTTTCTGAAGCATGTCGTAAGGGGGGGTGGTTATCTCTTTCACCAAAAAAAAGGCGTTTTTGATTGAACAATAAAGGCCTCCAAATTTTATTTTATTCACTTCCCGTGGAGTAGAAACACTTTTTAAGGCCGCAGACTGAGTAAATTGGCCATATTCATTCACTTTTTCCCATTCCTCAAATCTTGTGTTTAAGGCCCCTGGAAGCATGAAAATCACTTTAAACATCTCATTTTATCTTTAAAAGTGATTTTCCACGTACAAATGTGAATTGTAGTTCAAAGAGGCAACATTTGAAAACAGACCATTTTTTTAGTTTCTGAAGCATGTCGTAAGGGGGGGTGGTTATCTCTTTCATCAAAAATCGGACGTCTTTGATTGAACAATAAAGGCCTACAAATGTTATTTAATTCACTTTCTGGGGTGGAGAAAAAAAATTTAAGGCCTCAGAGTGAATAAATTGGCCATTTTCATTCACATTTACCCATTCCTTAAGGCTTGTGTTTAGGGCCCCTGGAAGCTTGAAAATCACTTTAAACATCTAACTTTATCTCTAAAAGTGATTATCCACGTACAAATGTGAATTGTCGTTTAAAGACGCAACATTAGAAAATGGACCAATTTTTTTTTTTTCTGAAGCATGTCGTAAGGGGGGGGTGGTTATCCCTTTCACCAAAAAAAAGGCGTTTTTGATTGAACAATAAAGGCCTCCAAATGTTATTTTATTCACTTCCCGTGGAGGAGAAACACTTTTTAAGGCCGCAGAGTGAGTAAACTGGCCATTTTCATTCACTTTTACCCATTCCTCAAATCTCGTTTTTAAGGCCCCTGGAAGCATGAAAATCACTTTAAACATCTCATTTTATCTTTAAAAGTGATTTTCCACGTACAAATGTGAATTGTAGTTTAAAGAGGCAACATTTGAAAATGGACCATTTTTTTCGTTTCTGAAGTATGTCGTAAGGGGGGGTGGTTATCTCTTTCACCAAAAAACAGGCGTCTTTGATTGAACAATAAAGGCCTCCAAATGTTATTTAATTCACTTCCCGTGGAGGAGAAACACTTTTTAAGGCCGCAGAGTGAGTAAATTGGCCATTTTCATTCACTTTCACCCATTTCTCAAATCTTGTGTTTAAGGCCCCTGGAAGCATGAAAATCACTTTAAACATCTCATTTTATCTTTAAAAGTGATTTTCCACGTACAAATGTGAATTGTGGTTCAAAGAGGCAACATTTGAAAACGGACCATTTTTTACGTTTCTGAAGCATGTCGTAAGGGGGGGTGGTTATCTCTTTCATCAAAAATCGGACGTTTTTAATTGAACAATAAAGGCCTACAAATGTTATTTATTTCACTTTCTGGGGTGGAGAAAAACTTTTTAAGGCCTCAGAGTGAATAAATTGGCCATTTCCATTCGAATTTACCCAGTCCTCAAATCTTGTGTTTAGGGCCCCTGGAAGCTTGAAAATCACTTTAAACATCTAATTTTATCTCTAAAAGTGATTATCCACGTACAAATGTGAATTGTCGTTTAAAGACGCAACATTTGAAAATGGACCATTTTTTTCATTTCTGAAGCATGTCGTAAGGGGGGGGTGGTTATCTCTTTCACCAAAAAAAAGGCGTTTTTGATTGAACAATAAAGGCCTCCAAATTTTATTTTATTCACTTCCCGTGGAGGAGAAACACTTTTTAAGGCCGCAGAGTGAGTAAATTGGCCATTTTCATTCACTTTTACCCATTCCTCAAATCTCGTGTTTAAGGACCCTGGAAGCATGAAAATCACTTTAAACATCTCATTTTATCTTTAAAAGTGATTTTCCACGTACAAATGTGAATTGTAGTTCAAAGAGGCAACATTTGAAAATGGACCATTTTTTTTGTTTCTGAAGCATGTCGTAAGGGGGGGTGGTTATCTCTTTCACCAAAAAACAGGCGTTTTTGATTGAACAATAAAGGCCTCCAAATGTTTTTTAATTCACTTCCCGTGGAGGAGAAACACTTTTTAAGGCCGCAGAGTGAGTAAATTGGCCATTTTCATTCACTTTTACCCATTTCTCAAATCTTGTGTTTAAGGCCCCTGGAAGCATGAAAATCACTTTAAACATGTCATTTTATCTTTAAAAGTGATTTTCCACGTACAAATGTGAATTGTAGTTCAAAGAGGCAACATTTGAAAATGGACCATTTTTTACGTTTCTGAAGCATGTCGTAAGGGGGGGTGGTTATCTCTTTCATCAAAAATCGGACGTTTTTAATTGAACAATAAAGGCCTACAAATGTTATTTAATTCACTTTCTGGGGTGGAGAAAAACTTTTTAAGGCCTCAGAGTGAATAAATTGGCCATTTCCATTCACATTTACCCAGTCCTCAAATCTTGTGTTTAGGGCCCCTGGAAGCTTGAAAATCACTTTAAACATCTAATTTTATCTCTAAAAGTGATTATCCACGTACAAATGTGAATTGTCGTTTAAAGACGCCACATTTGAAAATGGACCATTTTTTTCATTTCTGAAGCATGTCGTAAGGGGGGGTGGTTATCTCTTTCACCAAAAAAAAGGCGTTTTTGATTGAACAATAAAGGCCTCCAAATTATATTTTATTCACTTCCCGTGGAGGAGAAACACTTTTTAAGGCCGCAGAGTGAGTAAATTGGCTATTTTCATTCACTTTTACCCATTTCTCAAATCTTGTGTTTAAGGCCCCTGGAAGCATGAAAATCACTTTAAACATCTCATTTTATCTTTAAAAGTGATTTTCCACGTACAAATGTGAATTGTAGTTCAAAGAGGCAACATTTGAAAACAGACCATTTTTTACGTTTCTGAAGCATGTCGTAAGGGGGGGTGGTTATCTCTTTCATCAAAAATCGGACGTTTTTAATTGAACAATAAAGGCCTACAAATGTTATTTAATTCACTTTCTGGGGTGGAGAAAAACTTTTTAAGGCCTCAGAGTGAATAAATTGGCCATTTCCATTCACATTTACACAGTCCTCAAATCTTGTGTTTAGGGCCCCTGGAAGCTTGAAAATCACTTTAAACATCTAATTTTATCTCTAAAAGTGATTATCCACGTACAAATGTGAATTGTCGTTTAAAGACGCAACATTTGAAAATGGACCATTTTTTTCATTTCTGAAGCATGTCGTAAGGGGGGGTGGTTATCTCTTTCACCAAAAAAAAGGCATTTTTGATTGAACAATAAAGGCCTCCAAATTTTATTTTATTCACTTCCCGTGGAGGAGAAACACTTTTTAAGGCCGCAGAGTGAGTAAATTGGCCATTTTCATTCACTTTTACCCATTCCTCAAATCTCGTGTTTAAGGACCCTGGAAGCATGAAAATCACTTTAAACATCTCATTTTATCTTTAAAAGTGATTTTCCACGTACAAATGTGAATTGTAGTTCAAAGAGGCAACATTTGAAAACAGACCATTTTTTTAGTTTCTGAAGCATGTCGTAAGGGGGGGTGGTTATCTCTTTCATCAAAAACCGGACGTTTTTAATTGAACAATAAAGGCCTACAAATGTTATTTAATTCACTTTCTGGGGTGGAGAAAAACTTTTTAAGGCCTCAGAGTGAATAAATTGGCCATTTTCATTCACATTTACCCATTCCTCAAATCTTGTGTTTAGGGCCCCTGGAAGCTTGAAAATCACTTTAAACATCTCATTTTATCTTTAAAAGTGATTTTCCACGTACAAATAAGAATTGTAGTTCAAAGAGGCAACATTTGAAAACAGACCATTTTTTTAGTTTCTGAAGCATGTCGTAAGGGGGGGTGGTTATCTCTTTCATCAAAAATCGGACGTTTTGGATTGAACAATAAAGGCCTACAAATGTTATTTAATTCACTTTCTGGGGTGGAGAAACATTTTTTAAGGCCTCAGAGTGAATAAATTGGCCATTTTCATTCACATTTACCCATTTCTTAAGGCTTGTGTTTAGGGCCCCTGGAAGCTTGAAAATCACTTTAAACATCTAATTTTATCTCTAAAAGTGATTATCCACTTACAAATGTGAATTGTCGTTTAAAGACGCAACATTGGAAAATGGATTATTTTTTTCGTTTCTGAAGCATGTCGTAAGGGGGGGTGGTTATCTCTTTCATCAAAAATCGGACGTTTTTAGTTGAACAATAAAGGCCTACAAATGTTAATTAATTCACTTTCTGGGGTGGAGAAAAACTTTTTAAGGCCTCAGAGTGAATAAATTGGCAATTTCCATTCACATTTACCCATTCCTCAAATCTTGTGTTTAGGGCCCCTGGAAGCTTGAAAATCACTTTAAACATCTAATTTTATCTCTAAAAGTGATTATCCACGTACAAATGTGAATTGTAGTTTAAAGACACAACATTTGAAAATGGACCATTTTTTTCGTTTCTGAAGCATGTCGTAAGGGGGGGGTGGTTATCTCTTTCACCAAAAAAAAGGCGTTTTTGATTGAACAATAAAGGCCTCCAAATGTTATTTTATTCACTTCCCGTGGAGGAGAAACACTTTTTAAGGCCGCAGAGTGAGTAAATTGGCCATTTTCATTCACTTTTACCCATTCCTCAAATCTCGTGTTTAAGGCCCCTGGAAGCATGAAAATCACTTTAAACATCTCATTTTATCTTTAAAAGTGATTTTCCACGTACAAATGTGAATTGTAGTTCAAAGAGGCAACATTTGAAAATGGACCATTTTTTTCGTTTCTGAAGCATGTCGTAAGGGGGGGTGGTTATCTCTTTCACCAAAAAACAGGCGTTTTTGATTGAACAATAAAGGCCTCCAAATGTTATTTAATTCACTTCCCGTGGAGGAGAAACTCTTTTTAAGGCCGCAGAGTGAGTAAATTGGCCATTTTCATTCACTTTTACCCATTCCTCAAATCTCGTGTTTAAGGCCCCTGGAAGCATGAAAATCACTTTAAACATCTCATTTTATCTTTAAAAGTGATTTTCCACGTACAAATGTGAATTGTAGTTCAAAGAGGCAACATTTGAAAATGGACCATTTTTTTCGTTTCTGAATTATGTCGTAAGGCTGGGTGGTTATCTCTTTCATCAAAAATCGGACGTTTTTAATTGAACCATAAAGGCCTACAAATGTTATTTAATTCACTTTCTGGGGTGGAGAAAAACTTTTTAAGGCCTCAGAGTGAATAAATTGGCAATTGCCATTCACATTTACCCATTCCTCAAATCTTGTGTTTAGGGCCCCTGGAAGCTTGAAAATCACTTTAAACATCTAATTTTATCTCTAAAAGTGATTATCCACGTACAAATGTGAATTGTCGTTTAAAGACGCAGCATTTGAAAATGGACCATTTTTTTCGTTTCTGAAGCATGTCGTAAGGGGGGGTGGTTATCTCTTTCACCAAAAAAAAGGCGTTTTTGATTGAACAATAAAGGCCTCCAAATTTTATTTTATTCACTTCCCGTGGAGTAGAAACACTTTTTAAGGCCGCAGACTGAGTAAATTGGCCATATTCATTCACTTTTTCCCATTCCTCAAATCTTGTGTTTAAGGCCCCTGGAAGCATGAAAATCACTTTAAACATCTCATTTTATCTTTAAAAGTGATTTTCCACGTACAAATGTGAATTGTAGTTCAAAGAGGCAACATTTGAAAACAGACCATTTTTTTAGTTTCTGAAGCATGTCGTAAGGGGGGGTGGTTATCTCTTTCATCAAAAATCGGACGTCTTTGATTGAACAATAAAGGCCTACAAATGTTATTTAATTCACTTTCTGGGGTGGAGAAAAAAAATTTAAGGCCTCAGAGTGAATAAATTGGCCATTTTCATTCACATTTACCCATTCCTTAAGGCTTGTGTTTAGGGCCCCTGGAAGCTTGAAAATCACTTTAAACATCTAACTTTATCTCTAAAAGTGATTATCCACGTACAAATGTGAATTGTCGTTTAAAGACGCAACATTAGAAAATGGACCAATTTTTTTTTTTTCTGAAGCATGTCGTAAGGGGGGGGTGGTTATCCCTTTCACCAAAAAAAAGGCGTTTTTGATTGAACAATAAAGGCCTCCAAATGTTATTTTATTCACTTCCCGTGGAGGAGAAACACTTTTTAAGGCCGCAGAGTGAGTAAACTGGCCATTTTCATTCACTTTTACCCATTCCTCAAATCTCGTTTTTAAGGCCCCTGGAAGCATGAAAATCACTTTAAACATCTCATTTTATCTTTAAAAGTGATTTTCCACGTACAAATGTGAATTGTAGTTTAAAGAGGCAACATTTGAAAATGGACCATTTTTTTCGTTTCTGAAGTATGTCGTAAGGGGGGGTGGTTATCTCTTTCACCAAAAAACAGGCGTCTTTGATTGAACAATAAAGGCCTCCAAATGTTATTTAATTCACTTCCCGTGGAGGAGAAACACTTTTTAAGGCCGCAGAGTGAGTAAATTGGCCATTTTCATTCACTTTCACCCATTTCTCAAATCTTGTGTTTAAGGCCCCTGGAAGCATGAAAATCACTTTAAACATCTCATTTTATCTTTAAAAGTGATTTTCCACGTACAAATGTGAATTGTGGTTCAAAGAGGCAACATTTGAAAACGGACCATTTTTTACGTTTCTGAAGCATGTCGTAAGGGGGGGTGGTTATCTCTTTCATCAAAAATCGGACGTTTTTAATTGAACAATAAAGGCCTACAAATGTTATTTATTTCACTTTCTGGGGTGGAGAAAAACTTTTTAAGGCCTCAGAGTGAATAAATTGGCCATTTCCATTCGAATTTACCCAGTCCTCAAATCTTGTGTTTAGGGCCCCTGGAAGCTTGAAAATCACTTTAAACATCTAATTTTATCTCTAAAAGTGATTATCCACGTACAAATGTGAATTGTCGTTTAAAGACGCAACATTTGAAAATGGACCATTTTTTTCATTTCTGAAGCATGTCGTAAGGGGGGGGTGGTTATCTCTTTCACCAAAAAAAAGGCGTTTTTGATTGAACAATAAAGGCCTCCAAATTTTATTTTATTCACTTCCCGTGGAGGAGAAACACTTTTTAAGGCCGCAGAGTGAGTAAATTGGCCATTTTCATTCACTTTTACCCATTCCTCAAATCTCGTGTTTAAGGACCCTGGAAGCATGAAAATCACTTTAAACATCTCATTTTATCTTTAAAAGTGATTTTCCACGTACAAATGTGAATTGTAGTTCAAAGAGGCAACATTTGAAAATGGACCATTTTTTTTGTTTCTGAAGCATGTCGTAAGGGGGGGTGGTTATCTCTTTCACCAAAAAACAGGCGTTTTTGATTGAACAATAAAGGCCTCCAAATGTTTTTTAATTCACTTCCCGTGGAGGAGAAACACTTTTTAAGGCCGCAGAGTGAGTAAATTGGCCATTTTCATTCACTTTTACCCATTTCTCAAATCTTGTGTTTAAGGCCCCTGGAAGCATGAAAATCACTTTAAACATGTCATTTTATCTTTAAAAGTGATTTTCCACGTACAAATGTGAATTGTAGTTCAAAGAGGCAACATTTGAAAATGGACCATTTTTTACGTTTCTGAAGCATGTCGTAAGGGGGGGTGGTTATCTCTTTCATCAAAAATCGGACGTTTTTAATTGAACAATAAAGGCCTACAAATGTTATTTAATTCACTTTCTGGGGTGGAGAAAAACTTTTTAAGGCCTCAGAGTGAATAAATTGGCCATTTCCATTCACATTTACCCAGTCCTCAAATCTTGTGTTTAGGGCCCCTGGAAGCTTGAAAATCACTTTAAACATCTAATTTTATCTCTAAAAGTGATTATCCACGTACAAATGTGAATTGTCGTTTAAAGACGCCACATTTGAAAATGGACCATTTTTTTCATTTCTGAAGCATGTCGTAAGGGGGGGTGGTTATCTCTTTCACCAAAAAAAAGGCGTTTTTGATTGAACAATAAAGGCCTCCAAATTATATTTTATTCACTTCCCGTGGAGGAGAAACACTTTTTAAGGCCGCAGAGTGAGTAAATTGGCTATTTTCATTCACTTTTACCCATTTCTCAAATCTTGTGTTTAAGGCCCCTGGAAGCATGAAAATCACTTTAAACATCTCATTTTATCTTTAAAAGTGATTTTCCACGTACAAATGTGAATTGTAGTTCAAAGAGGCAACATTTGAAAACAGACCATTTTTTACGTTTCTGAAGCATGTCGTAAGGGGGGGTGGTTATCTCTTTCATCAAAAATCGGACGTTTTTAATTGAACAATAAAGGCCTACAAATGTTATTTAATTCACTTTCTGGGGTGGAGAAAAACTTTTTAAGGCCTCAGAGTGAATAAATTGGCCATTTCCATTCACATTTACACAGTCCTCAAATCTTGTGTTTAGGGCCCCTGGAAGCTTGAAAATCACTTTAAACATCTAATTTTATCTCTAAAAGTGATTATCCACGTACAAATGTGAATTGTCGTTTAAAGACGCAACATTTGAAAATGGACCTTTTTTTTCATTTCTGAAGCATGTCGTAAGGGGGTGTGGTTATCTCTTTCACCAAAAAAAACGCATTTTTGATTGAACTATAAAGGCCTCCAAATTTTATTTTATTCACTTCCCGTGGAGGAGAAACACTTTTTAAGGCCGCAGAGTGAGTAAATTGGCCATTTTCATTCACTTTTACCCATTCCTCAAATCTCGTGTTTAAGGACCCTGGAAGCATGAAAATCACTTTAAACATCTCATTTTATCTTTAAAAGTGATTTTCCACGTACAAATGTGAATTGTAGTTCAAAGAGGCAACATTTGAAAACAGACCATTTTTTTTGTTTCTGAAGCATGTCGTAAGGGGGGGTGGTTATCTCTTTCATCAAAAACCGGACGTTTTTAATTGAACAATAAAGGCCTACAAATGTTATTTAATTCACTTTCTGGGGTGGAGAAAAACTTTTTAAGGCCTCAGAGTGAATAAATTGGCCATTTTCATTCACATTTACCCATTCCTCAAATCTTGTGTTTAGGGCCCCTGGAAGCTTGAAAATCACTTTAAACATCTCATTTTATCTTTAAAAGTGATTTTCCACGTACAAATAAGAATTGTAGTTCAAAGAGGCAACATTTGAAAACAGACCATTTTTTTAGTTTCTGAAGCATGTCGTAAGGGGGGGTGGTTATCTCTTTCATCAAAAATCGGACGTTTTTGATTGAACAATAAAGGCCTACAAATGTTATTTAATTCACTTTCTGGGGTGGAGAAAATTTTTTTAAGGCCTCAGAGTGAATAAATTGGCCATTTTCATTCACATTTACCCATTTCTTAAGGCTTGTGTTTAGGGCCCCTGGAAGCTTGAAAATCACTTTAAACATCTAATTTTATCACTAAAAGTGATTATCCACTTACAAATGTGAATTGTCGTTTAAAGACGCAACATTGGAAAATGGATTATTTTTTTCGTTTCTGAAGCATGTCGTAAGGGGGGGTGGTTATCTCTTTCATCAAAAATCGGACGTTTTTAATTGAACAATAAAGGCCTACAAATGTTAATTAATTCACTTTCTGGGGTGGAGAAAAACTTTTTAAGGCCTCAGAGTGAATAAATTGGCAATTTCCATTCACATTTACCCATTCCTCAAATCTTGTGTTTAGGGCCCCTGGAAGCTTGAAAATCACTTTAAACATCTAATTTTATCTCTAAAAGTGATTATCCACGTACAAATGTGAATTGTAGTTTAAAGACACAACATTTGAAAATGGACCATTTTTTTCGTTTCTGAAGCATGTCGTAAGGGGGGGGTGGTTATCTCTTTCACCAAAAAAAAGGCGTTTTTGATTGAACAATAAAGGCCTCCAAATGTTATTTTATTCACTTCCCGTGGAGGAGAAACACCTTTTAAGGCCGCAGAGTGAGTAAATTGGCCATTTTCATTCACTTTTACCCATTCCTCAAATCTCGTGTTTAAGGACCCTGGAAGCATGAAAATCACTTAAAACATCTCATTTTATCTATAAAAGTGATTTTCCACGTACAAATGTGAATTGTAGTTCAAAGAGGCAACATTTGAAAACGGACCATTTTTTACGTTTCTGAAGCATGTCGTAAGGGAGGGTGGTTATCTCTTTCATCAAAAATCGGACGTTTTTAATTGAACAATAAAGGCCTACAAATGTTATTTAATTCACTTTCTGGGGTGGAGAAAAACTTTTTAAGGCCTCAGAGTGAATAAATTGGCCATTTTCATTCACATTTACCCATTCCTCAAATCTTGTGTTTAGGGCCCCTGGAAGCTTGAAAATCACTTTAAACATCTCATTTTATCTTTAAAAGTGATTTTCCACGTACAAATGTGAATTGTAGTTAAAAGAGGCAACATTTGAAAACGGACCATTTTTTACGTTTCTGAAGCATGTCGTAAGGGGGGGGTGGTTATCTCTTTCGTCAAAAATCGGGCGTTTTTGCTTGAACAATAAAGGCCTACAAATGTTATTTAGTTCACTTCCCGTGGAGGAGAAACACTTTTTAAGGCCGCAGAGTGAGTAAATTGGCCATATTCATTCACTTTTACCCATTCCTCAAATCTTGTGTTTAAGGCCCCTGGGAGCATGAAAATCACTTTAAACATCTCATTTTATCTTTAAAAGTGATTTTCCACGTACAAATGTGAATTGTAGTTCAAAGAGGCAACATTTGAAAACAGACCATTTTTTTAGTTTCTGAAGCATGTCGTAAGGGGGGGTGGTTATCTCTTTCATCAAAAACCGGACGTTTTTAATTGAACAATAAAGGCCTACAAATGTTATTTAATTCACTTTCTGGGGTGGAGAAAAACTTTTTAAGGCCTCAGAGTGAATAAATTGGCCATTTTCATTCACTTTTACCCATTCCTCAAATCTTGTGTTTAGGGCCCCTGGAAGCTTGAAAATCACTTTAAACATCTCATTTTATCTTTAAAAGTGATTTTCCACGTACAAATGTGAATTGTAGTTCAAAGAGGCAACCTTTGAAAACGGACCATTTTTTACGTTTCTGAAGCATGTCGTAAGGGGGGGTGGTTATCTCTTTCGTCAAAAATCAGGTGTTTTCGCTTGAACAATAAAGGCCTCCAAATGTTATTTAGTTCACTTCCCGTGGAGGAGAAACACTTTTTAAGGCCGCAGACTGAGTAAATTGGCCATATTAATTCACTTTTACCCATTCCTCAAATCTTGTGTTTAAGGCCCCTGGAAGCATGAAAATCACTTTAAACATCTCATTTTATCTTTAATAGTGATTTTCCACGTACAAATGTGAATTGTAGTTCAAAGAGGCAATATTTGAAAACGGACCATTTTTTACGTTTCTGAAGCATGTCGTAAGGGGGGGTGGTTATCTCTTTCGTCAAAAATCAGGTGTTTTCGCTTGAACAATAAAGGCCTCCAAATGTTATTTTCTTCACTTCCCGTGGAGGAGAAACACTTTTTAAGGCCGCAGAGTGAGTAAATTGGCCATATTCATTCACTTTTACCCATTCCTCAAATCTCGTGTTTAAGGCCCCTGGAAGCATGAAAATCACTTTAAACATCTCATTTTATCTTTAAAAGTGATATTCCACGTACAAATGTGAATTGTAGTTCAAAGAGGCAACATTTGAAAACAGACCATTTTTTTAGTTTCTGAAGCATGTCGTAAGGGGGGGGTGGTTATCTCTTTCATCAAAAATCAGACGTTTTTGATTGAACAATAAAGGCCTCCAAATGTTGTTTTATTCACTTCCCGTGGAGGAGAAACACTTTTTAAGGCCGCAGAGTGAGTAAATTGGCCATTTTCATTCACTTTTACCCATTCCTCAAATCTCGTGTTTAAGGCCCCTGGAAGCATGAAAATCACTTTAAACATCTCATTTTATCTTTAAAAGTGATTTTCCATGTACAAATGTGAATTGTAGTTCAAAGAGGCAACATTTGAAAACAGACCATTTTTTTAGTTTCTGAAGCATGTCGTAAGGGGGGGTGATTATCTCTTTCATCAAAAATCGGACGTTTTTAATTGAACAATAAAGGCCTACAAATGTTATTTAATTCACTTTCTGGGGTGGAGAAAAACTTTTTAAGGCCTCAGAGTGAATAAATTGGCCATTTTCATTCACATTTACCCATTCCTCAAATCTTGTGTTTAGGGCCCCTGGAAGCTTGAAAATCACTTTAAACATCTCATTTTATCTTTAAAAGTGATTTTCCACGTACAAATGTGAATTGTAGTTAAAAGAGGCAACATTTGAAAACGTACCATTTTTTACGTTTCTGAAGCATGTCGTAAGGGGGGGGTGGTTATCTCTTTCGTCAAAAATCAGGCGTTTTTGCTTGAACAATAAAGGCCTACAAATGTTATTTAGTTCACTTCCCGTGGAGGAGAAACACTTTTTAAGGCCGCAGAGTGAGTAAATTGGCCATATTCATTCACTTTTACCCATTCCTCAAATCTTGTGTTTAAGGCCCCTGGGAGCATGAAAATCACTTTAAACATCTCATTTTATCTTTAAAAGTGATTTTCCACGTACAAATGTGAATTGTAGTTCAAAGAGGCAACATTTGAAAACAGACCATTTTTTTAGTTTCTGAAGCATGTCGTAAGGGGGGGTGGTTATCTCTTTCATCAAAAACCGGACGTTTTTAATTGAACAATAAAGGCCTACAAATGTTATTTAATTCACTTTCTGGGGTGGAGAAAAACTTTTTAAGGCCTCAGAGTGAATAAATTGGCCATTTTCATTCACATTTACCCATTCCTCAAATCTTGTGTTTAGGGCCCCTGGAAGCTTGAAAATCACTTTAAACATCTCATTTTATCTTTAAAAGTGATTTTCCACGTACAAATGTGAATTTTAGTTAAAAGAGGCAACATTTGAAAACAGACCTTTTTTTACGTTTCTGAAGCATGTTGTAAGGGGGGGTGGTTATCTCTTTCGTCAAAAATCGGGCGTTTTCGCTTGAACAATAAAGGCCTACAAATGTTATTTAGTTCACTTCCCGTGGAGGAGAAACACTTTTTAAGGCCGCAGAGTGAGTAAATTGGCCATATTCATTCACTTTTACCCATTCCTCAAATCCTTTTGTTTAAGGCCCCTGGAAGCATGAAAATCACATTAAACATGTCATTTTATCTTTAAAAGTGATTATCCACGTACAAATGTGAATTGTCGTTTAAAGACGCCACATTTGAAAACAGACCATTTTTTTAGTTTCTGAAGCATGTCGTAAGGGGGTGGTGGTTATCTCTTTCATCAAAAATCGGACATTTTTGATTGAACAATAAAGGCCTACAAATGTTATTTAATTCACTTTCTGGGGTGGAGAAAATTTTTTTAAGGCCTCAGAGTGAATAAATTGGCCATTTTCATTCACATTTACCCATTCCTCAAATCTTGTGTTTAGGGCCCCTGGAAGCTTGAAAATCACTTTAAACATCTAGTTTTATCTCTAAAAGTGATTATCCACGTACAAATGTGAATTGTCGTTTAAAGACGCAACATTGGAAAATGGATTATTTTTTTCGTTTCTGAAGCATGTCGTAAGGGGGGGTGGTTATCTCTTTCACCAACAAAAAGGCGTTTTTGATTGAGCAATAAAGGCCTCCAAATGTTATTTTATTCACTTCCCGTGGAGGAGAAACACTTTTTAAGGCCGCAGAGTGAGTAAATTGGCCATTTTCATTCACTTTTACCCATTCCTCAAATCTCGTGTTTAAGGCCCCTGGAAGCATGAAAATCACTTTAAACATCTCATTTTATCTTTAAAAGTGATTTTCCACGTACAAATGTGAATTGTAGTTCAAAGAGGCAACATTTGAAAATGGACAATTTTTTTCGTTTCTGAAGCATGTCGTAAGGGGGGATGGTTATCTCTTTCACCAAAAAACAGGCGTTTTTGATTGAACAATAAAGGCCTACAAATGTTATTTAGTTCACTTCCCGTGGAGGAGAAACACTTTTTAAGGCCGCAGAGTGAGTAAATTGGCCATATTCATTCACTTTTACCCATTCCTCAAATCTTGTGTTTAAGGCCCCTGGAAGCATGAAAATCACTTTAAACATCTCATTTTATCTTTAAAAGTGATTTTCCACGTACAAATAAGAATTGTAGTTCAAAGAGGCAACATTTGAAAACAGACCATTTTTTTAGTTTCTGAAGCATGTCGTAAGGGGGGGGTGGTTATCTCTTTCATCAAAAATCGGATGTTTTTGATTGAACAATAAAGGCCTACAAATGTTATTTAATTCACTTTCTGGGGTGGAGAAAACATGTTTAAGGCCTCAGAGTGAATAAATTGACAATTTTCATTCACATTTACCCATTCCTTAAGGCTTGTGTTTAGGGCCCCTGGAAGCTTGAAAATCACTTTAAACATCTAATTTTATCTCTAAAAGTGATTATCCACGTACAAATGTGAATTTCGTTTAAAGACGCAACATTGGAAAATGGACCATTTTTTTTGTTTCTGAAGCATGTCGTAAGGGGGGGGTGGTTATCTCTTTCACCAAAAAAAAGGCGTTTTTGATTGAACAATAAAGGCCTCCAAATGTTATTTTATTCACTTCCTGTGGAGGAGAAACACTTTTTAAGGCCGCACAGTGAGTAAATTGGCCATTTTCATTCACTTTTACCCATTCCTCAAATCTCGTGTTTAAGGCCCCTGGAAGCATGAAAATCACTTGAAACATCTCATTTTATCTTTAAACGTGATTTTCCACGTACAAATGTGAATTGTAGTTCAAAGAGGCAACATTAGAAAATGGACCATTTTTTTCGTTTCTGAAGCATGTCGTAAGGGGGGGTGGTTATCTCTTTCACCAAAAAACAGGCGTTTTTGATTGAACAATAAAGGCCTCCAAATGTTATTTAATTCACTTCCCGTGGAGGAGAAACACTTTTTAAGGCCGCAGAGTGAGTAAATTGGCCATTTTCATTCACTTTTACCCATTTCTCAAATCTTGTGTTTGAGGCCCCTGGAAGCATGAAAATCTCTTTAAACATCTCATTCTATCTTTAAAAGTGATTTTCCACGTACAAATGTGAATTGTAGTTCAAAGAGGCAACATTTGAAAACAGACCATTTTTTTAGTTTCTGAAGCATGTCGTAAGGGGGGGTGGTTATCTCTTTCATCAAAAATCGGACGTTTTTAGTTGAACAATAAAGGCCTACAAATGTTAATTAATTCACTTTCTGGGGTGGAGAAAAACTTTTTAAGGCCTCAGAGTGAATAAATTGGCAATTTCCATTCACATTTACCCATTCCTCAAATCTTGTGTTTAGGGCCCCTGGAAGCTTGAAAATCACTTTAAACATCTAATTTTATCTCTAAAAGTGATTATCCACGTACAAATGTGAATTGTAGTTTAAAGACACAACATTTGAAAATGGACCATTTTTTTCGTTTCTGAAGCATGTCGTAAGGGGGGGGTGGTTATCTCTTTCACCAAAAAAAAGGCGTTTTTGATTGAACAATAAAGGCCTCCAAATGTTATTTTATTCACTTCCCGTGGAGGAGAAACACTTTTTAAGGCCGCAGAGTGAGTAAATTGGCCATATTCATTCACTTTTACCCATTCCTCAAATCTTGTGTTTAAGGCCCCTGGAAGCATGAAAATCACTTTAAACATCTCATTTTATCTTTAAAAGTGATTTTCCACGTACAAATGTGAATTGTAGTTCAAAGAGGCAACATTTGAAAATGGACCATTTTTTACGTTTCTGAAGCATGTCGTAAGGGGGGGTGGTTATCTCTTTCATCAAAAATCGGACGTTTTTAATTGAACAATAAAGGCCTACAAATGTTATTTAATTCACTTTCTGGGGTGGAGAAAAACTTTTTAAGGCCTCAGAGTGAATAAATTGGCCATTTCCATTCACATTTACCCAGTCCTCAAATCTTGTGTTTAGGGCCCCTGGAAGCTTGAAAATCACTTTAAACATCTAATTTTATCTCTAAAAGTGATTATCCACGTACAAATGTGAATTGTCGTTTAAAGACGCCACATTTGAAAATGGACCATTTTTTTCATTTCTGAAGCATGTCGTAAGGGGGGGTGGTTATCTCTTTCACCAAAAAAAAGGCGTTTTTGATTGAACAATAAAGGCCTCCAAATTATATTTTATTCACTTCCCGTGGAGGAGAAACACTTTTTAAGGCCGCAGAGTGAGTAAATTGGCTATTTTCATTCACTTTTACCCATTTCTCAAATCTTGTGTTTAAGGCCCCTGGAAGCATGAAAATCACTTTAAACATCTCATTTTATCTTTAAAAGTGATTTTCCACGTACAAATGTGAATTGTAGTTCAAAGAGGCAACATTTGAAAACAGACCATTTTTTACGTTTCTGAAGCATGTCGTAAGGGGGGGTGGTTATCTCTTTCATCAAAAATCGGACGTTTTTAATTGAACAATAAAGGCCTACAAATGTTATTTAATTCACTTTCTGGGGTGGAGAAAAACTTTTTAAGGCCTCAGAGTGAATAAATTGGCCATTTCCATTCACATTTACACAGTCCTCAAATCTTGTGTTTAGGGCCCCTGGAAGCTTGAA
Source organism: Triturus cristatus (assembly GCF_964204655.1). NCBI lineage: Eukaryota > Metazoa > Chordata > Amphibia > Caudata > Salamandridae > Triturus > Triturus cristatus. Next base: position 1,208,962,184 of record NC_140590.1, read on the forward strand.
AATCACTTTAAACATCTAATTTTATCTCTAAAAGTGATTATCCACGTACAAATGTGAATTGTCGTTTAAAGACGCAACATTTGAAAATGGACCATTTTTTTCATTTCTGAAGCATGTCGTAAGGGGGTGTGGTTATCTCTTTCACCAAAAAAAACGCATTTTTGATTGAACTATAAAGGCCTCCAAATTTTATTTTATTCACTTCCCGTGGAGGAGAAACACTTTTTAAGGCCGCAGAGTGAGTAAATTGGCCATTTTCATTCACTTTTACCCATTCCTCAAATCTCGTGTTTAAGGACCCTGGAAGCATGAAAATCACTTTAAACATCTCATTTTATCTTTAAAAGTGATTTTCCACGTACAAATGTGAATTGTAGTTCAAAGAGGCAACATTTGAAAACAGACCATTTTTTTTGTTTCTGAAGCATGTCGTAAGGGGGGGTGGTTATCTCTTTCATCAAAAACCGGACGTTTTTAATTGAACAATAAAGGCCTACAAATGTTATTTAATTCACTTTCTGGGGTGGAGAAAAACTTTTTAAGGCCTCAGAGTGAATAAATTGGCCATTTTCATTCACATTTACCCATTCCTCAAATCTTGTGTTTAGGGCCCCTGGAAGCTTGAAAATCACTTTAAACATCTCATTTTATCTTTAAAAGTGATTTTCCACGTACAAATAAGAATTGTAGTTCAAAGAGGCAACATTTGAAAACAGACCATTTTTTTAGTTTCTGAAGCATGTCGTAAGGGGGGGTGGTTATCTCTTTCATCAAAAATCGGACGTTTTTGATTGAACAATAAAGGCCTACAAATGTTATTTAATTCACTTTCTGGGGTGGAGAAAATTTTTTTAAGGCCTCAGAGTGAATAAATTGGCCATTTTCATTCACATTTACCCATTTCTTAAGGCTTGTGTTTAGGGCCCCTGGAAGCTTGAAAATCACTTTAAACATCTAATTTTATCACTAAAAGTGATTATCCACTTACAAATGTGAATTGTCGTTTAAAGACGCAACATTGGAAAATGGATTATTTTTTTCGTTTCTGAAGCATGTCGTAAGGGGGGGTGGTTATCTCTTTCATCAAAAATCGGACGTTTTTAATTGAACAATAAAGGCCTACAAATGTTAATTAATTCACTTTCTGGGGTGGAGAAAAACTTTTTAAGGCCTCAGAGTGAATAAATTGGCAATTTCCATTCACATTTACCCATTCCTCAAATCTTGTGTTTAGGGCCCCTGGAAGCTTGAAAATCACTTTAAACATCTAATTTTATCTCTAAAAGTGATTATCCACGTACAAATGTGAATTGTAGTTTAAAGACACAACATTTGAAAATGGACCATTTTTTTCGTTTCTGAAGCATGTCGTAAGGGGGGGGTGGTTATCTCTTTCACCAAAAAAAAGGCGTTTTTGATTGAACAATAAAGGCCTCCAAATGTTATTTTATTCACTTCCCGTGGAGGAGAAACACCTTTTAAGGCCGCAGAGTGAGTAAATTGGCCATTTTCATTCACTTTTACCCATTCCTCAAATCTCGTGTTTAAGGACCCTGGAAGCATGAAAATCACTTAAAACATCTCATTTTATCTATAAAAGTGATTTTCCACGTACAAATGTGAATTGTAGTTCAAAGAGGCAACATTTGAAAACGGACCATTTTTTACGTTTCTGAAGCATGTCGTAAGGGAGGGTGGTTATCTCTTTCATCAAAAATCGGACGTTTTTAATTGAACAATAAAGGCCTACAAATGTTATTTAATTCACTTTCTGGGGTGGAGAAAAACTTTTTAAGGCCTCAGAGTGAATAAATTGGCCATTTTCATTCACATTTACCCATTCCTCAAATCTTGTGTTTAGGGCCCCTGGAAGCTTGAAAATCACTTTAAACATCTCATTTTATCTTTAAAAGTGATTTTCCACGTACAAATGTGAATTGTAGTTAAAAGAGGCAACATTTGAAAACGGACCATTTTTTACGTTTCTGAAGCATGTCGTAAGGGGGGGGTGGTTATCTCTTTCGTCAAAAATCGGGCGTTTTTGCTTGAACAATAAAGGCCTACAAATGTTATTTAGTTCACTTCCCGTGGAGGAGAAACACTTTTTAAGGCCGCAGAGTGAGTAAATTGGCCATATTCATTCACTTTTACCCATTCCTCAAATCTTGTGTTTAAGGCCCCTGGGAGCATGAAAATCACTTTAAACATCTCATTTTATCTTTAAAAGTGATTTTCCACGTACAAATGTGAATTGTAGTTCAAAGAGGCAACATTTGAAAACAGACCATTTTTTTAGTTTCTGAAGCATGTCGTAAGGGGGGGTGGTTATCTCTTTCATCAAAAACCGGACGTTTTTAATTGAACAATAAAGGCCTACAAATGTTATTTAATTCACTTTCTGGGGTGGAGAAAAACTTTTTAAGGCCTCAGAGTGAATAAATTGGCCATTTTCATTCACTTTTACCCATTCCTCAAATCTTGTGTTTAGGGCCCCTGGAAGCTTGAAAATCACTTTAAACATCTCATTTTATCTTTAAAAGTGATTTTCCACGTACAAATGTGAATTGTAGTTCAAAGAGGCAACCTTTGAAAACGGACCATTTTTTACGTTTCTGAAGCATGTCGTAAGGGGGGGTGGTTATCTCTTTCGTCAAAAATCAGGTGTTTTCGCTTGAACAATAAAGGCCTCCAAATGTTATTTAGTTCACTTCCCGTGGAGGAGAAACACTTTTTAAGGCCGCAGACTGAGTAAATTGGCCATATTAATTCACTTTTACCCATTCCTCAAATCTTGTGTTTAAGGCCCCTGGAAGCATGAAAATCACTTTAAACATCTCATTTTATCTTTAATAGTGATTTTCCACGTACAAATGTGAATTGTAGTTCAAAGAGGCAATATTTGAAAACGGACCATTTTTTACGTTTCTGAAGCATGTCGTAAGGGGGGGTGGTTATCTCTTTCGTCAAAAATCAGGTGTTTTCGCTTGAACAATAAAGGCCTCCAAATGTTATTTTCTTCACTTCCCGTGGAGGAGAAACACTTTTTAAGGCCGCAGAGTGAGTAAATTGGCCATATTCATTCACTTTTACCCATTCCTCAAATCTCGTGTTTAAGGCCCCTGGAAGCATGAAAATCACTTTAAACATCTCATTTTATCTTTAAAAGTGATATTCCACGTACAAATGTGAATTGTAGTTCAAAGAGGCAACATTTGAAAACAGACCATTTTTTTAGTTTCTGAAGCATGTCGTAAGGGGGGGGTGGTTATCTCTTTCATCAAAAATCAGACGTTTTTGATTGAACAATAAAGGCCTCCAAATGTTGTTTTATTCACTTCCCGTGGAGGAGAAACACTTTTTAAGGCCGCAGAGTGAGTAAATTGGCCATTTTCATTCACTTTTACCCATTCCTCAAATCTCGTGTTTAAGGCCCCTGGAAGCATGAAAATCACTTTAAACATCTCATTTTATCTTTAAAAGTGATTTTCCATGTACAAATGTGAATTGTAGTTCAAAGAGGCAACATTTGAAAACAGACCATTTTTTTAGTTTCTGAAGCATGTCGTAAGGGGGGGTGATTATCTCTTTCATCAAAAATCGGACGTTTTTAATTGAACAATAAAGGCCTACAAATGTTATTTAATTCACTTTCTGGGGTGGAGAAAAACTTTTTAAGGCCTCAGAGTGAATAAATTGGCCATTTTCATTCACATTTACCCATTCCTCAAATCTTGTGTTTAGGGCCCCTGGAAGCTTGAAAATCACTTTAAACATCTCATTTTATCTTTAAAAGTGATTTTCCACGTACAAATGTGAATTGTAGTTAAAAGAGGCAACATTTGAAAACGTACCATTTTTTACGTTTCTGAAGCATGTCGTAAGGGGGGGGTGGTTATCTCTTTCGTCAAAAATCAGGCGTTTTTGCTTGAACAATAAAGGCCTACAAATGTTATTTAGTTCACTTCCCGTGGAGGAGAAACACTTTTTAAGGCCGCAGAGTGAGTAAATTGGCCATATTCATTCACTTTTACCCATTCCTCAAATCTTGTGTTTAAGGCCCCTGGGAGCATGAAAATCACTTTAAACATCTCATTTTATCTTTAAAAGTGATTTTCCACGTACAAATGTGAATTGTAGTTCAAAGAGGCAACATTTGAAAACAGACCATTTTTTTAGTTTCTGAAGCATGTCGTAAGGGGGGGTGGTTATCTCTTTCATCAAAAACCGGACGTTTTTAATTGAACAATAAAGGCCTACAAATGTTATTTAATTCACTTTCTGGGGTGGAGAAAAACTTTTTAAGGCCTCAGAGTGAATAAATTGGCCATTTTCATTCACATTTACCCATTCCTCAAATCTTGTGTTTAGGGCCCCTGGAAGCTTGAAAATCACTTTAAACATCTCATTTTATCTTTAAAAGTGATTTTCCACGTACAAATGTGAATTTTAGTTAAAAGAGGCAACATTTGAAAACAGACCTTTTTTTACGTTTCTGAAGCATGTTGTAAGGGGGGGTGGTTATCTCTTTCGTCAAAAATCGGGCGTTTTCGCTTGAACAATAAAGGCCTACAAATGTTATTTAGTTCACTTCCCGTGGAGGAGAAACACTTTTTAAGGCCGCAGAGTGAGTAAATTGGCCATATTCATTCACTTTTACCCATTCCTCAAATCCTTTTGTTTAAGGCCCCTGGAAGCATGAAAATCACATTAAACATGTCATTTTATCTTTAAAAGTGATTATCCACGTACAAATGTGAATTGTCGTTTAAAGACGCCACATTTGAAAACAGACCATTTTTTTAGTTTCTGAAGCATGTCGTAAGGGGGTGGTGGTTATCTCTTTCATCAAAAATCGGACATTTTTGATTGAACAATAAAGGCCTACAAATGTTATTTAATTCACTTTCTGGGGTGGAGAAAATTTTTTTAAGGCCTCAGAGTGAATAAATTGGCCATTTTCATTCACATTTACCCATTCCTCAAATCTTGTGTTTAGGGCCCCTGGAAGCTTGAAAATCACTTTAAACATCTAGTTTTATCTCTAAAAGTGATTATCCACGTACAAATGTGAATTGTCGTTTAAAGACGCAACATTGGAAAATGGATTATTTTTTTCGTTTCTGAAGCATGTCGTAAGGGGGGGTGGTTATCTCTTTCACCAACAAAAAGGCGTTTTTGATTGAGCAATAAAGGCCTCCAAATGTTATTTTATTCACTTCCCGTGGAGGAGAAACACTTTTTAAGGCCGCAGAGTGAGTAAATTGGCCATTTTCATTCACTTTTACCCATTCCTCAAATCTCGTGTTTAAGGCCCCTGGAAGCATGAAAATCACTTTAAACATCTCATTTTATCTTTAAAAGTGATTTTCCACGTACAAATGTGAATTGTAGTTCAAAGAGGCAACATTTGAAAATGGACAATTTTTTTCGTTTCTGAAGCATGTCGTAAGGGGGGATGGTTATCTCTTTCACCAAAAAACAGGCGTTTTTGATTGAACAATAAAGGCCTACAAATGTTATTTAGTTCACTTCCCGTGGAGGAGAAACACTTTTTAAGGCCGCAGAGTGAGTAAATTGGCCATATTCATTCACTTTTACCCATTCCTCAAATCTTGTGTTTAAGGCCCCTGGAAGCATGAAAATCACTTTAAACATCTCATTTTATCTTTAAAAGTGATTTTCCACGTACAGATAAGAATTGTAGTTCAAAGAGGCAACATTTGAAAACAGACCATTTTTTTAGTTTCTGAAGCATGTCGTAAGGGGGGGGTGGTTATCTCTTTCATCAAAAATCGGATGTTTTTGATTGAACAATAAAGGCCTACAAATGTTATTTAATTCACTTTCTGGGGTGGAGAAAACATGTTTAAGGCCTCAGAGTGAATAAATTGACAATTTTCATTCACATTTACCCATTCCTTAAGGCTTGTGTTTAGGGCCCCTGGAAGCTTGAAAATCACTTTAAACATCTAATTTTATCTCTAAAAGTGATTATCCACGTACAAATGTGAATTTCGTTTAAAGACGCAACATTGGAAAATGGACCATTTTTTTTGTTTCTGAAGCATGTCGTAAGGGGGGGGTGGTTATCTCTTTCACCAAAAAAAAGGCGTTTTTGATTGAACAATAAAGGCCTCCAAATGTTATTTTATTCACTTCCTGTGGAGGAGAAACACTTTTTAAGGCCGCACAGTGAGTAAATTGGCCATTTTCATTCACTTTTACCCATTCCTCAAATCTCGTGTTTAAGGCCCCTGGAAGCATGAAAATCACTTGAAACATCTCATTTTATCTTTAAACGTGATTTTCCACGTACAAATGTGAATTGTAGTTCAAAGAGGCAACATTAGAAAATGGACCATTTTTTTCGTTTCTGAAGCATGTCGTAAGGGGGGGTGGTTATCTCTTTCACCAAAAAACAGGCGTTTTTGATTGAACAATAAAGGCCTCCAAATGTTATTTAATTCACTTCCCGTGGAGGAGAAACACTTTTTAAGGCCGCAGAGTGAGTAAATTGGCCATTTTCATTCACTTTTACCCATTTCTCAAATCTTGTGTTTGAGGCCCCTGGAAGCATGAAAATCTCTTTAAACATCTCATTCTATCTTTAAAAGTGATTTTCCACGTACAAATGTGAATTGTAGTTCAAAGAGGCAACATTTGAAAACAGACCATTTTTTTAGTTTCTGAAGCATGTCGTAAGGGGGGGTGGTTATCTCTTTCATCAAAAATCGGACGTTTTTAGTTGAACAATAAAGGCCTACAAATGTTAATTAATTCACTTTCTGGGGTGGAGAAAAACTTTTTAAGGCCTCAGAGTGAATAAATTGGCAATTTCCATTCACATTTACCCATTCCTCAAATCTTGTGTTTAGGGCCCCTGGAAGCTTGAAAATCACTTTAAACATCTAATTTTATCTCTAAAAGTGATTATCCACGTACAAATGTGAATTGTAGTTTAAAGACACAACATTTGAAAATGGACCATTTTTTTCGTTTCTGAAGCATGTCGTAAGGGGGGGGTGGTTATCTCTTTCACCAAAAAAAAGGCGTTTTTGATTGAACAATAAAGGCCTCCAAATGTTATTTTATTCACTTCCCGTGGAGGAGAAACACTTTTTAAGGCCGCAGAGTGAGTAAATTGGCCATATTCATTCACTTTTACCCATTCCTCAAATCTTGTGTTTAAGGCCCCTGGAAGCATGAAAATCACTTTAAACATCTCATTTTATCTTTAAAAGTGATTTTCCACGTACAAATAAGAATTGTAGTTCAAAGAGGCAACATTTGAAAACAGACCATTTTTTTAGTTTCTGAAGCATGTCGTAAGGGGGGGGTGGTTATCTCTTTCATCAAAAATCGGATGTTTTTGATTGAACAATAAAGGCCTACAAATGTTATTTAATTCACTTTCTGGGGTGGAGAAAACATGTTTAAGGCCTCAGAGTGAATAAATTGACAATTTTCATTCACATTTACCCATTCCTTAAGGCTTGTGTTTAGGGCCCCTGGAAGCTTGAAAATCACTTTAAACATCTAATTTTATCTCTAAAAGTGATTATCCACGTACAAATGTGAATTTCGTTTAAAGACGCAACATTGGAAAATGGACCATTTTTTTTGTTTCTGAAGCATGTCGTAAGGGGGGGGTGGTTATCTCTTTCACCAAAAAAAAGGCGTTTTTGATTGAACAATAAAGGCCTCCAAATGTTATTTTATTCACTTCCTGTGGAGGAGAAACACTTTTTAAGGCCGCACAGTGAGTAAATTGGCCATTTTCATTCACTTTTACCCATTCCTCAAATCTCGTGTTTAAGGCCCCTGGAAGCATGAAAATCACTTGAAACATCTCATTTTATCTTTAAACGTGATTTTCCACGTACAAATGTGAATTGTAGTTCAAAGAGGCAACATTAGAAAATGGACCATTTTTTTCGTTTCTGAAGCATGTCGTAAGGGGGGGTGGTTATCTCTTTCACCAAAAAACAGGCGTTTTTGATTGAACAATAAAGGCCTCCAAATGTTATTTAATTCACTTCCCGTGGAGGAGAAACACTTTTTAAGGCCGCAGAGTGAGTAAATTGGCCATTTTCATTCACTTTTACCCATTTCTCAAATCTTGTGTTTGAGGCCCCTGGAAGCATGAAAATCTCTTTAAACATCTCATTCTATCTTTAAAAGTGATTTTCCACGTACAAATGTGAATTGTAGTTCAAAGAGGCAACATTTGAAAACAGACCATTTTTTTAGTTTCTGAAGCATGTCGTAAGGGGGGGTGGTTATCTCTTTCATCAAAAATCGGACGTTTTTAGTTGAACAATAAAGGCCTACAAATGTTAATTAATTCACTTTCTGGGGTGGAGAAAAACTTTTTAAGGCCTCAGAGTGAATAAATTGGCAATTTCCATTCACATTTACCCATTCCTCAAATCTTGTGTTTAGGGCCCCTGGAAGCTTGAAAATCACTTTAAACATCTAATTTTATCTCTAAAAGTGATTATCCACGTACAAATGTGAATTGTAGTTTAAAGACACAACATTTGAAAATGGACCATTTTTTTCGTTTCTGAAGCATGTCGTAAGGGGGGGGTGGTTATCTCTTTCACCAAAAAAAAGGCGTTTTTGATTGAACAATAAAGGCCTCCAAATGTTATTTTATTCACTTCCCGTGGAGGAGAAACACTTTTTAAGGCCGCAGAGTGAGTAAATTGGCCATTTTCATTCACTTTTACCCATTCCTCAAATCTCGTGTTTAAGGCCCCTGGAAGCATGAAAATCACTTTAAACATCTCATTTTATCTTTAAAAGTGATTTTCCACGTACAAATGTGAATTGTAGTTCAAAGAGGCAACATTTGAAAATGGACCATTTTTTTCGTTTCTGAAGCATGTCGTAAGGGGGGGTGGTTATCTCTTTCACCAAAAAACAGGCGTTTTTGATTGAACAATAAAGGCCTCCAAATGTTATTTAATTCACTTCCCGTGGAGGAGAAACTCTTTTTAAGGCCGCAGAGTGAGTAAATTGGCCATTTTCATTCACTTTTACCCATTCCTCAAATCTCGTGTTTAAGGCCCCTGGAAGCATGAAAATCACTTTAAACATCTCATTTTATCTTTAAAAGTGATTTTCCACGTACAAATGTGAATTGTAGTTCAAAGAGGCAACATTTGAAAATGGACCATTTTTTTCGTTTCTGAATTATGTCGTAAGGCTGGGTGGTTATCTCTTTCATCAAAAATCGGACGTTTTTAATTGAACCATAAAGGCCTACAAATGTTATTTAATTCACTTTCTGGGGTGGAGAAAAACTTTTTAAGGCCTCAGAGTGAATAAATTGGCAATTGCCATTCACATTTACCCATTCCTCAAATCTTGTGTTTAGGGCCCCTGGAAGCTTGAAAATCACTTTAAACATCTAATTTTATCTCTAAAAGTGATTATCCACGTACAAATGTGAATTGTCGTTTAAAGACGCAGCATTTGAAAATGGACCATTTTTTTCGTTTCTGAAGCATGTCGTAAGGGGGGGTGGTTATCTCTTTCACCAAAAAAAAGGCGTTTTTGATTGAACAATAAAGGCCTCCAAATTTTATTTTATTCACTTCCCGTGGAGTAGAAACACTTTTTAAGGCCGCAGACTGAGTAAATTGGCCATATTCATTCACTTTTTCCCATTCCTCAAATCTTGTGTTTAAGGCCCCTGGAAGCATGAAAATCACTTTAAACATCTCATTTTATTTTTAAAAGTGATTTTCCACGTACAAATGTGAATTGTAGTTCAAAGAGGCAACATTTGAAAACAGACCATTTTTTTAGTTTCTGAAGCATGTCGTAAGGGGGGGTGGTTATCTCTTTCATCAAAAATCGGACGTCTTTGATTGAACAATAAAGGCCTACAAATGTTATTTAATTCACTTTCTGGGGTGGAGAAAAAAAATTTAAGGCCTCAGAGTGAATAAATTGGCCATTTTCATTCACATTTACCCATTCCTTAAGGCTTGTGTTTAGGGCCCCTGGAAGCTTGAAAATCACTTTAAACATCTAACTTTATCTCTAAAAGTGATTATCCACGTACAAATGTGAATTGTCGTTTAAAGACGCAACATTAGAAAATGGACCAATTTTTTTTTTTTCTGAAGCATGTCGTAAGGGGGGGGTGGTTATCCCTTTCACCAAAAAAAAGGCGTTTTTGATTGAACAATAAAGGCCTCCAAATGTTATTTTATTCACTTCCCGTGGAGGAGAAACACTTTTTAAGGCCGCAGAGTGAGTAAACTGGCCATTTTCATTCACTTTTACCCATTCCTCAAATCTCGTTTTTAAGGCCCCTGGAAGCATGAAAATCACTTTAAACATCTCATTTTATCTTTAAAAGTGATTTTCCACGTACAAATGTGAATTGTAGTTTAAAGAGGCAACATTTGAAAATGGACCATTTTTTTCGTTTCTGAAGTATGTCGTAAGGGGGGGTGGTTATCTCTTTCACCAAAAAACAGGCGTCTTTGATTGAACAATAAAGGCCTCCAAATGTTATTTAATTCACTTCCCGTGGAGGAGAAACACTTTTTAAGGCCGCAGAGTGAGTAAATTGGCCATTTTCATTCACTTTCACCCATTTCTCAAATCTTGTGTTTAAGGCCCCTGGAAGCATGAAAATCACTTTAAACATCTCATTTTATCTTTAAAAGTGATTTTCCACGTACAAATGTGAATTGTGGTTCAAAGAGGCAACATTTGAAAACGGACCATTTTTTACGTTTCTGAAGCATGTCGTAAGGGGGGGTGGTTATCTCTTTCATCAAAAATCGGACGTTTTTAATTGAACAATAAAGGCCTACAAATGTTATTTATTTCACTTTCTGGGGTGGAGAAAAACTTTTTAAGGCCTCAGAGTGAATAAATTGGCCATTTCCATTCACATTTACCCAGTCCTCAAATCTTGTGTTTAGGGCCCCTGGAAGCTTGAAAATCACTTTAAACATCTAATTTTATCTCTAAAAGTGATTATCCACGTACAAATGTGAATTGTCGTTTAAAGACGCAACATTTGAAAATGGACCATTTTTTTCATTTCTGAAGCATGTCGTAAGGGGGGGGTGGTTATCTCTTTCACCAAAAAAAAGGCGTTTTTGATTGAACAATAAAGGCCTCCAAATTTTATTTTATTCACTTCCCGTGGAGGAGAAACACTTTTTAAGGCCGCAGAGTGAGTAAATTGGCCATTTTCATTCACTTTTACCCATTCCTCAAATCTCGTGTTTAAGGACCCTGGAAGCATGAAAATCACTTTAAACATCTCATTTTATCTTTAAAAGTGATTTTCCACGTACAAATGTGAATTGTAGTTCAAAGAGGCAACATTTGAAAATGGACCATTTTTTTTGTTTCTGAAGCATGTCGTAAGGGGGGGTGGTTATCTCTTTCACCAAAAAACAGGCGTTTTTGATTGAACAATAAAGGCCTCCAAATGTTTTTTAATTCACTTCCCGTGGAGGAGAAACACTTTTTAAGGCCGCAGAGTGAGTAAATTGGCCATTTTCATTCACTTTTACCCATTTCTCAAATCTTGTGTTTAAGGCCCCTGGAAGCATGAAAATCACTTTAAACATGTCATTTTATCTTTAAAAGTGATTTTCCACGTACAAATGTGAATTGTAGTTCAAAGAGGCAACATTTGAAAATGGACCATTTTTTACGTTTCTGAAGCATGTCGTAAGGGGGGGTGGTTATCTCTTTCATCAAAAATCGGACGTTTTTAATTGAACAATAAAGGCCTACAAATGTTATTTAATTCACTTTCTGGGGTGGAGAAAAACTTTTTAAGGCCTCAGAGTGAATAAATTGGCCATTTCCATTCACATTTACCCAGTCCTCAAATCTTGTGTTTAGGGCCCCTGGAAGCTTGAAAATCACTTTAAACATCTAATTTTATCTCTAAAAGTGATTATCCACGTACAAATGTGAATTGTCGTTTAAAGACGCCACATTTGAAAATGGACCATTTTTTTCATTTCTGAAGCATGTCGTAAGGGGGGGTGGTTATCTCTTTCACCAAAAAAAACGCATTTTTGATTGAACAATAAAGGCCTCCAAATTTTATTTTATTCACTTCCCGTGGAGGAGAAACACTTTTTAAGGCCGCAGAGTGAGTAAATTGGCCATTTTCATTCACTTTTACCCATTCCTCAAATCTCGTGTTTAAGGACCCTGGAAGCATGAAAATCACTTTAAACATCTCATTTTATCTTTAAAAGTGATTTTCCACGTACAAATGTGAATTGTAGTTCAAAGAGGCAACATTTGAAAACAGACCATTTTTTTTGTTTCTGAAGCATGTCGTAAGGGGGGGTGGTTATCTCTTTCATCAAAAACCGGACGTTTTTAATTGAACAATAAAGGCCTACAAATGTTATTTAATTCACTTTCTGGGGTGGAGAAAAACTTTTTAAGGCCTCAGAGTGAATAAATTGGCCATTTTCATTCACATTTACCCATTCCTCAAATCTTGTGTTTAGGGCCCCTGGAAGCTTGAAAATCACTTTAAACATCTCATTTTATCTTTAAAAGTGATTTTCCACGTACAAATAAGAATTGTAGTTCAAAGAGGCAACATTTGAAAACAGACCATTTTTTTAGTTTCTGAAGCATGTCGTAAGGGGGGGTGGTTATCTCTTTCATCAAAAATCGGACGTTTTTGATTGAACAATAAAGGCCTACAAATGTTATTTAATTCACTTTCTGGGGTGGAGAAAATTTTTTTAAGGCCTCAGAGTGAATAAATTGGCCATTTTCATTCACATTTACCCATTTCTTAAGGCTTGTGTTTAGGGCCCCTGGAAGCTTGAAAATCACTTTAAACATCTAATTTTATCACTAAAAGTGATTATCCACTTACAAATGTGAATTGTCGTTTAAAGACGCAACATTGGAAAATGGATTATTTTTTTCGTTTCTGAAGCATGTCGTAAGGGGGGGTGGTTATCTCTTTCATCAAAAATCGGACGTTTTTAATTGAACAATAAAGGCCTACAAATGTTAATTAATTCACTTTCTGGGGTGGAGAAAAACTTTTTAAGGCCTCAGAGTGAATAAATTGGCAATTTCCATTCACATTTACCCATTCCTCAAATCTTGTGTTTAGGGCCCCTGGAAGCTTGAAAATCACTTTAAACATCTAATTTTATCTCTAAAAGTGATTATCCACGTACAAATGTGAATTGTAGTTTAAAGACACAACATTTGAAAATGGACCATTTTTTTCGTTTCTGAAGCATGTCGTAAGGGGGGGGTGGTTATCTCTTTCACCAAAAAAAAGGCGTTTTTGATTGAACAATAAAGGCCTCCAAATGTTATTTTATTCACTTCCCGTGGAGGAGAAACACCTTTTAAGGCCGCAGAGTGAGTAAATTGGCCATTTTCATTCACTTTTACCCATTCCTCAAATCTCGTGTTTAAGGACCCTGGAAGCATGAAAATCACTTAAAACATCTCATTTTATCTATAAAAGTGATTTTCCACGTACAAATGTGAATTGTAGTTCAAAGAGGCAACATTTGAAAACGGACCATTTTTTACGTTTCTGAAGCATGTCGTAAGGGAGGGTGGTTATCTCTTTCATCAAAAATCGGACGTTTTTAATTGAACAATAAAGGCCTACAAATGTTATTTAATTCACTTTCTGGGGTGGAGAAAAACTTTTTAAGGCCTCAGAGTGAATAAATTGGCCATTTTCATTCACATTTACCCATTCCTCAAATCTTGTGTTTAGGGCCCCTGGAAGCTTGAAAATCACTTTAAACATCTCATTTTATCTTTAAAAGTGATTTTCCACGTACAAATGTGAATTGTAGTTAAAAGAGGCAACATTTGAAAACGGACCATTTTTTACGTTTCTGAAGCATGTCGTAAGGGGGGGGTGGTTATCTCTTTCGTCAAAAATCGGGCGTTTTTGCTTGAACAATAAAGGCCTACAAATGTTATTTAGTTCACTTCCCGTGGAGGAGAAACACTTTTTAAGGCCGCAGAGTGAGTAAATTGGCCATATTCATTCACTTTTACCCATTCCTCAAATCTTGTGTTTAAGGCCCCTGGGAGCATGAAAATCACTTTAAACATCTCATTTTATCTTTAAAAGTGATTTTCCACGTACAAATGTGAATTGTAGTTCAAAGAGGCAACATTTGAAAACAGACCATTTTTTTAGTTTCTGAAGCATGTCGTAAGGGGGGGTGGTTATCTCTTTCATCAAAAACCGGACGTTTTTAATTGAACAATAAAGGCCTACAAATGTTATTTAATTCACTTTCTGGGGTGGAGAAAAACTTTTTAAGGCCTCAGAGTGAATAAATTGGCCATTTTCATTCACTTTTACCCATTCCTCAAATCTTGTGTTTAGGGCCCCTGGAAGCTTGAAAATCACTTTAAACATCTCATTTTATCTTTAAAAGTGATTTTCCACGTACAAATGTGAATTGTAGTTCAAAGAGGCAACCTTTGAAAACGGACCATTTTTTACGTTTCTGAAGCATGTCGTAAGGGGGGGTGGTTATCTCTTTCGTCAAAAATCAGGTGTTTTCGCTTGAACAATAAAGGCCTCCAAATGTTATTTAGTTCACTTCCCGTGGAGGAGAAACACTTTTTAAGGCCGCAGACTGAGTAAATTGGCCATATTAATTCACTTTTACCCATTCCTCAAATCTTGTGTTTAAGGCCCCTGGAAGCATGAAAATCACTTTAAACATCTCATTTTATCTTTAATAGTGATTTTCCACGTACAAATGTGAATTGTAGTTCAAAGAGGCAATATTTGAAAACGGACCATTTTTTACGTTTCTGAAGCATGTCGTAAGGGGGGGTGGTTATCTCTTTCGTCAAAAATCAGGTGTTTTCGCTTGAACAATAAAGGCCTCCAAATGTTATTTTCTTCACTTCCCGTGGAGGAGAAACACTTTTTAAGGCCGCAGAGTGAGTAAATTGGCCATATTCATTCACTTTTACCCATTCCTCAAATCTCGTGTTTAAGGCCCCTGGAAGCATGAAAATCACTTTAAACATCTCATTTTATCTTTAAAAGTGATATTCCACGTACAAATGTGAATTGTAGTTCAAAGAGGCAACATTTGAAAACAGACCATTTTTTTAGTTTCTGAAGCATGTCGTAAGGGGGGGGTGGTTATCTCTTTCATCAAAAATCAGACGTTTTTGATTGAACAATAAAGGCCTCCAAATGTTGTTTTATTCACTTCCCGTGGAGGAGAAACACTTTTTAAGGCCGCAGAGTGAGTAAATTGGCCATTTTCATTCACTTTTACCCATTCCTCAAATCTCGTGTTTAAGGCCCCTGGAAGCATGAAAATCACTTTAAACATCTCATTTTATCTTTAAAAGTGATTTTCCATGTACAAATGTGAATTGTAGTTCAAAGAGGCAACATTTGAAAACAGACCATTTTTTTAGTTTCTGAAGCATGTCGTAAGGGGGGGTGATTATCTCTTTCATCAAAAATCGGACGTTTTTAATTGAACAATAAAGGCCTACAAATGTTATTTAATTCACTTTCTGGGGTGGAGAAAAACTTTTTAAGGCCTCAGAGTGAATAAATTGGCCATTTTCATTCACATTTACCCATTCCTCAAATCTTGTGTTTAGGGCCCCTGGAAGCTTGAAAATCACTTTAAACATCTCATTTTATCTTTAAAAGTGATTTTCCACGTACAAATGTGAATTGTAGTTAAAAGAGGCAACATTTGAAAACGTACCATTTTTTACGTTTCTGAAGCATGTCGTAAGGGGGGGGTGGTTATCTCTTTCGTCAAAAATCAGGCGTTTTTGCTTGAACAATAAAGGCCTACAAATGTTATTTAGTTCACTTCCCGTGGAGGAGAAACACTTTTTAAGGCCGCAGAGTGAGTAAATTGGCCATATTCATTCACTTTTACCCATTCCTCAAATCTTGTGTTTAAGGCCCCTGGGAGCATGAAAATCACTTTAAACATCTCATTTTATCTTTAAAAGTGATTTTCCACGTACAAATGTGAATTGTAGTTCAAAGAGGCAACATTTGAAAACAGACCATTTTTTTAGTTTCTGAAGCATGTCGTAAGGGGGGGTGGTTATCTCTTTCATCAAAAACCGGACGTTTTTAATTGAACAATAAAGGCCTACAAATGTTATTTAATTCACTTTCTGGGGTGGAGAAAAACTTTTTAAGGCCTCAGAGTGAATAAATTGGCCATTTTCATTCACATTTACCCATTCCTCAAATCTTGTGTTTAGGGCCCCTGGAAGCTTGAAAATCACTTTAAACATCTCATTTTATCTTTAAAAGTGATTTTCCACGTACAAATGTGAATTTTAGTTAAAAGAGGCAACATTTGAAAACAGACCTTTTTTTACGTTTCTGAAGCATGTTGTAAGGGGGGGTGGTTATCTCTTTCGTCAAAAATCGGGCGTTTTCGCTTGAACAATAAAGGCCTACAAATGTTATTTAGTTCACTTCCCGTGGAGGAGAAACACTTTTTAAGGCCGCAGAGTGAGTAAATTGGCCATATTCATTCACTTTTACCCATTCCTCAAATCCTTTTGTTTAAGGCCCCTGGAAGCATGAAAATCACATTAAACATGTCATTTTATCTTTAAAAGTGATTATCCACGTACAAATGTGAATTGTCGTTTAAAGACGCCACATTTGAAAACAGACCATTTTTTTAGTTTCTGAAGCATGTCGTAAGGGGGTGGTGGTTATCTCTTTCATCAAAAATCGGACATTTTTGATTGAACAATAAAGGCCTACAAATGTTATTTAATTCACTTTCTGGGGTGGAGAAAATTTTTTTAAGGCCTCAGAGTGAATAAATTGGCCATTTTCATTCACATTTACCCATTCCTCAAATCTTGTGTTTAGGGCCCCTGGAAGCTTGAAAATCACTTTAAACATCTAGTTTTATCTCTAAAAGTGATTATCCACGTACAAATGTGAATTGTCGTTTAAAGACGCAACATTGGAAAATGGATTATTTTTTTCGTTTCTGAAGCATGTCGTAAGGGGGGGTGGTTATCTCTTTCACCAACAAAAGGTGTTTTTGATTGAGCAATAAAGGCCTCCAAATGTTATTTTATTCACTTCCCGTGGAGGAGAAACACTTTTTAAGGCCGCAGAGTGAGTAAATTGGCCATTTTCATTCACTTTTACCCATTCCTCAAATCTCGTGTTTAAGGCCCCTGGAAGCATGAAAATCACTTTAAACATCTCATTTTATCTTTAAAAGTGATTTTCCACGTACAAATGTGAATTGTAGTTCAAAGAGGCAACATTTGAAAATGGACAATTTTTTTCGTTTCTGAAGCATGTCGTAAGGGGGGATGGTTATCTCTTTCACCAAAAAACAGGCGTTTTTGATTGAACAATAAAGGCCTACAAATGTTATTTAGTTCACTTCCCGTGGAGGAGAAACACTTTTTAAGGCCGCAGAGTGAGTAAATTGGCCATATTCATTCACTTTTGCCCATTCCTCAAATCTTGTGTTTAAGGCCCCTGGAAGCATGAAAATCACTTTAAACATCTCATTTTATCTTTAAAAGTGATTTTCCACGTACAAATAAGAATTGTAGTTCAAAGAGGCAACATTTGAAAACAGACCATTTTTTTAGTTTCTGAAGCATGTCGTAAGGGGGGGGTGGTTATCTCTTTCATCAAAAATCGGATGTTTTTGATTGAACAATAAAGGCCTACAAATGTTATTTAATTCACTTTCTGGGGTGGAGAAAACATGTTTAAGGCCTCAGAGTGAATAAATTGACAATTTTCATTCACATTTACCCATTCCTTAAGGCTTGTGTTTAGGGCCCCTGGAAGCTTGAAAATCACTTTAAACATCTAATTTTATCTCTAAAAGTGATTATCCACGTACAAATGTGAATTTCGTTTAAAGACGCAACATTGGAAAATGGACCATTTTTTTTGTTTCTGAAGCATGTCGTAAGGGGGGGGTGGTTATCTCTTTCACCAAAAAAAAGGCGTTTTTGATTGAACAATAAAGGCCTCCAAATGTTATTTTATTCACTTCCTGTGGAGGAGAAACACTTTTTAAGGCCGCACAGTGAGTAAATTGGCCATTTTCATTCACTTTTACCCATTCCTCAAATCTCGTGTTTAAGGCCCCTGGAAGCATGAAAATCACTTGAAACATCTCATTTTATCTTTAAACGTGATTTTCCACGTACAAATGTGAATTGTAGTTCAAAGAGGCAACATTAGAAAATGGACCATTTTTTTCGTTTCTGAAGCATGTCGTAAGGGGGGGTGGTTATCTCTTTCACCAAAAAACAGGCGTTTTTGATTGAACAATAAAGGCCTCCAAATGTTATTTAATTCACTTCCCGTGGAGGAGAAACACTTTTTAAGGCCGCAGAGTGAGTAAATTGGCCATTTTCATTCACTTTTACCCATTTCTCAAATCTTGTGTTTGAGGCCCCTGGAAGCATGAAAATCTCTTTAAACATCTCATTCTATCTTTAAAAGTGATTTTCCACGTACAAATGTGAATTGTAGTTCAAAGAGGCAACATTTGAAAACAGACCATTTTTTTAGTTTCTGAAGCATGTCGTAAGGGGGGTGGTTATCTCTTTCATCAAAAATCGGACGTTTTTAATTGAACAATAAAGGCCTACAAATGTTATTTAATTCACTTTCTGGGGTGGAGAAAAACTTTTTAAGGCCTCAGAGTGAATAAATTGGCAATTGCCATTCACATTTACCCATTCCTCAAATCTTGTGTTTAGGGCCCCTGGAAGCTTGAAAATCACTTTAAACATCTAACTTTATCTCTAAAAGTGATTATCCACGTACAAATGTGAATTGTCGTTTAAAGACGCAACATTGGAAAATGGCCCATTTTTTTTTTCTGAAGCATGTCGTAAGGGGGTGTGGTTATCCCTTTCACCAAAAAAAAGGCGTTTTTGATTGAAAAATAAAGGCCTCCAAATGTTATTTTATTCACTTCCCGTGGAGGAGAAACACTTTTTAAGGCCGCAGAGTGAGTAAATTGGCCATTTTCATTCACTTTTACCCATTCCTCAAATCTCGTTTTTAAGGCCCCTGGAAGCATGAAAATCACTTTAAACATCTCATTTTATCTTTAAAAGTGATTTTCCACATACAAATGTGAATTGTAGTTCAAAGAGGCAACATTTGAAAATGGACCATTTTTTTTGTTTCTGAATTATGTCGTAAGGGGGGGTGGTTATCCCTTTCATCAAAAATCGGACGTTTTTAATTGAACAATAAAGGCCTACAAATGTTATTTAATTCACTTTCTGGGGTGGAGAAAAACTTTTTAAGGCCTCAGAGTGAATAAATTGGCCATTTTCATTCACATTTACCCATTCCTCAAATCTTGTGTTTAGGGCCCCTGGAAGCTTGAAAATCACTTTAAACATCTCATTTTATCTTTAAAAGTGATTTTCCACGTACAAATAAGAATTGTAGTTCAAAGAGGCAACATTTGAAAACAGACCATTTTTTTAGTTTCTGAAGCATGTCGTAAGGGGGGGTGGTTATCTCTTTCATCAAAAATCGGACGTTTTTGATTGAACAATAAAGGCCTACAAATGTTATTTAATTCACTTTCTGGGGTGGAGAAAAAAATTTTAAGGCCTCAGAGTGAATAAATTGGCCATTTTCATTCACATTTACCCATTCCTTAAGGCTTGTGTTTAGGGCCCCTGGAAGCTTGAAAATCACTTTAAACATCTAATTTTATCTCTAAAAGTGATTATCCACTTACAAATGTGAATTGTCGTTTAAAGACGCAACATTGGAAAATGGATTATTTTTTTCGTTTCTGAAGCATGTCGTAAGGGGGGGTGGTTATCTCTTTCATCAAAAATCGGACGTTTTTAATTGAACAATAAAGGCCTACAAATGTTATTTAATTCACTTTCTGGGGTGGAGAAAAACTTTTTAAGGCCTCAGAGTGAATAAATTGGCAATTTCCATTCACATTTACCCATTCCTCAAATCTTGTGTTTAGGGCCCCTGGAAGCTTGAAAATCACTTTAAACATCTAATTTTATCTCTAAAAGTGATTATCCACGTACAAATGTGAATTGTAGTTTAAAGACACAACATTTGAAAATGGACCATTTTTTTCGTTTCTGAAGCATGTCGTAAGGGGGGGGTGGTTATCTCTTTCACCAAAAAAAAGGCGTTTTTGATTGAACAATAAAGGCCTCCAAATGTTATTTTATTCACTTCCCGTGGAGGAGAAACACTTTTTAAGGCCGCAGAGTGAGTAAATTGGCCATTTTCATTCACTTTTACCCATTCCTCAAATCTCGTGTTTAAGGACCCTGGAAGCATGAAAATCACTTAAAACATCTCATTTTATCTATAAAAGTGATTTTCCACGTACAAATGTGAATTGTAGTTCAAAGAGGCAACATTTGAAAACGGACCATTTTTTACGTTTCTGAAGCATGTCGTAAGGGAGGGTGGTTATCTCTTTCATCAAAAATCGGACGTTTTTAATTGAACAATAAAGGCCTACAAATGTTATTTAATTCACTTTCTGGGGTGGAGAAAAACTTTTTAAGGCCTCAGAGTGAATAAATTGGCCATTTTCATTCACATTTACCCATTCCTCAAATCTTGTGTTTAGGGCCCCTGGAAGCTTGAAAATCACTTTAAACATCTCATTTTATCTTTAAAAGTGATTTTCCACGTACAAATGTGAATTGTAGTTAAAAGAGGCAACATTTGAAAACGGACCATTTTTTACGTTTCTGAAGCATGTCGTAAGGGGGGGGTGGTTATCTCTTTCGTCAAAAATCGGGCGTTTTTGCTTGAACAATAAAGGCCTACAAATGTTATTTAGTTCACTTCCCGTGGAGGAGAAACACTTTTTAAGGCCGCAGAGTGAGTAAATTGGCCATATTCATTCACTTTTACCCATTCCTCAAATCTTGTGTTTAAGGCCCCTGGGAGCATGAAAATCACTTTAAACATCTCATTTTATCTTTAAAAGTGATTTTCCACGTACAAATGTGAATTGTAGTTCAAAGAGGCAACATTTGAAAACAGACCATTTTTTTAGTTTCTGAAGCATGTCGTAAGGGGGGGTGGTTATCTCTTTCATCAAAAACCGGACGTTTTTAATTGAACAATAAAGGCCTACAAATGTTATTTAATTCACTTTCTGGGGTGGAGAAAAACTTTTTAAGGCCTCAGAGTGAATAAATTGGCCATTTTCATTCACATTTACCCATTCCTCAAATCTTGTGTTTAGGGCCCCTGGAAGCTTGAAAATCACTTTAAACATCTCATTTTATCTTTAAAAGTGATTTTCCACGTACAAATGTGAATTTTAGTTAAAAGAGGCAACATTTGAAAACAGACCTTTTTTTACGTTTCTGAAGCATGTTGTAAGGGGGGGTGGTTATCTCTTTCGTCAAAAATCGGGCGTTTTCGCTTGAACAATAAAGGCCTACAAATGTTATTTAGTTCACTTCCCGTGGAGGAGAAACACTTTTTAAGGCCGCAGAGTGAGTAAATTGGCCATATTCATTCACTTTTACCCATTCCTCAACTCCTTTTGTTTAAGGCCCCTGGAAGCATGAAAATCACATTAAACATGTCATTTTATCTTTAAAAGTGATTATCCACGTACAAATGTGAATTGTCGTTTAAAGACGCCACATTTGAAAACAGACCATTTTTTTAGTTTCTGAAGCATGTCGTAAGGGGGTGGTGGTTATCTCTTTCATCAAAAATCGGACATTTTTGATTGAACAATAAAGGCCTACAAATGTTATTTAATTCACTTTCTGGGGTGGAGAAAATTTTTTTAAGGCCTCAGAGTGAATAAATTGGCCATTTTCATTCACATTTACCCATTCCTCAAATCTTGTGTTTAGGGCCCCTGGAAGCTTGAAAATCACTTTAAACATCTAGTTTTATCTCTAAAAGTGATTATCCACGTACAAATGTGAATTGTAGTTTAAAGACGCAACATTTGAAAATGGACCATTTTTTTCGTTTCTGAAGCATGTCGTAAGGGGGGGTGGTTATCTCTTTCACCAAAAAAAGGCGTTTTTGATTGAACAATAAAGGCCTCCAAATGTTATTTTATTCACTTCCCGTGGAGGAGAAACACTTTTTAAGGCCGCAGAGTGAGTAAATTGGCCATTTTCATTCACTTTTACCCATTCCTCAAATCTCGTGTTTAAGGCCCCTGGAAGCATGAAAATCACTTTAAACATCTCATTTTATCTTTAAAAGTGATTTTCCACGTACAAATGTGAATTGTAGTTCAAAGAGGCAACATTTGAAAACGGATCATTTTTTACATTTCTGAAGCATGTCGTAAGGGGGGGGTGGTTAACTCTTTCGTCAAAAATCGGGCGTTTTCGCTTGAACAATAAAGGCCTACAAATGTTATTTAGTTCACTCCCCGTGGAGGAGAAACACTTTTTAAGGCCGCAGAGTGAGTAAATTGGCCATTTTCATTCACTTTTACCCATTCCTCAAATCTCGTGTTTAAGGCCCCTGGAAGCATGAAAATCACTTTAAACATCTCATTTTATCTTTAAAAGTGATTTTCCACGTACAAATGTGAATTGTAGTTCAAAGAGGCAACATTTGAAAAATGACAATTTTTTTCGTTTCTGAAGCATGTCGTAAGGGGGGATGGTTATCTCTTTCACCAAAAAACAGGCGTTTTTGATTGAACAATAAAGGCCTCCAAATGTTATTTAATTCACTTCCCGTAGAGGAGAAACACTTTTTAAGGCCGCAGAGTGAGTAAATTGGCCATTTTCATTCACTTTTACCCATTTCTCAAATCTTGTGTTTAAGACCCCTGGAAGCATGAAAATCACTTTAAACATCTCATTTTATCTTTAAAAGTGATTTTCCACGTACAAATGTGAATTGTAGTTCAAAGAGGCAACATTTGAAAACAGACCATTTTTTTAGTTTCTGAAGCATGTCGTAAGGGGGGTGGTTATCTCTTTCATCAAAAATCTGACGTTTTTGATTGAACAATAAAGGCCTACACATGTTATTTAATTCACTTTCTGGGGTGGAGAAAAAAAATTTAAGGCCTCAGAGTGAATAAATTGGCCATTTTCATTCACATTTACCCATTCCTTAAGGCTTGTGTTTAGGGCCCCTGGAAGCTTGAAAATCACTTTAAACATCTAATTTTATCTCTAAAAGTGATTATCCACGTACAAATGTGAATTGTCGTTTAAAGACGCAACATTGGAAAATGAATTATTTTTTTCGTTTCTGAAGCATGTCGTAAGGGTGGGTGGTTATCTCTTTCACCAAAAAAAAGGCGTTTTTGATTGAACAATAAAGGCCTCCAAATGTTATTTTATTCACTTCCCGTGGAGGAGAAACACTTTTTAAGGCCGCAGAGTGAGTAAATTGGCCATTTTCATTCACTTTTACCCATTCCTCAAATCTCGTGTTTAAGGCCCCTGGAAGCATGAAAATCACTTTAAACATCTCATTTTATCTTTAAAAGTGATTTTCCACGTACAAATGTGAATTGTAGTTCAAAGAGGCAACATTTGAAAACAGACCATTTTTTTAGTTTCTGAAGCATGTCGTAAGGGGGGGTGGTTATCTCTTTCATCAAAAATCGGACGTTTTTAATTGAACAATAAAGGCCTACAAATGTTATTTAATTCACTTTCTGGGGTGGAGAAAAACTTTTTAAGGCCTCAGAGTGAATAAATTGGCAATTTCCATTCACATTTACCCATTCCTCAAATCTTGTGTTTAGGGCCCCTGGAAGCTTGAAAATCACTTTAAACATCTAATTTAATCTCTAAAAGTGATTATCCACGTACACATGTGAATTGTAGTT
Source organism: Triturus cristatus (assembly GCF_964204655.1). Classification (NCBI taxonomy): domain Eukaryota; kingdom Metazoa; phylum Chordata; class Amphibia; order Caudata; family Salamandridae; genus Triturus; species Triturus cristatus. Next base: position 1,208,986,057 of record NC_140590.1, read on the forward strand.
TAAAGACGCAACATTTGAAAATGGACCATTTTTTTCGTTTCTGAAGCATGTCGTAAGGGGGGGGTGGTTATCTCTTTCACCAAAAAAAAGGCGTTTTTGATTGAACAATAAAGGCCTCCAAATGTTACTTTATTCACTTCCCGTGGAGGAGAAACACTTTTTAAGGCCGCAGAGTGAGTAAATTGGCCATTTTCATTCACTTTTACCCATTCCTCAAATCTCGTGTTTAAGGCCCCTGGAAGCATGAAAATCACTTTAAACATCTCATTTTATCTTTAAAAGTGATTTTCCACGTACAAATGTGAATTGTAGTTCAAAGAGGCAACATTTGAAAATGGACAATTTTTTTCGTTTCTGAAGCATGTCGTAAGGGGGGATGGTTATCTCTTTCACCAAAAAACAGGCGTTTTTGATTGAACAATAAAGGCCTCCAAATGTTATTTAATTCACTTCCCGTAGAGGAGAAACACTTTTTAAGGCCGCAGAGTGAGTAAATTGGCCATTTTCATTCACTTTTACCCATTTCTCAAATCTTGTGTTTAAGACCCCTGGAAGCATGAAAATCACTTTAAACATCTCATTTTATCTTTAAAAGTGATTTTCCACGTACAAATGTGAATTGTAGTTCAAAGAGGCAACATTTGAAAACAGACCATTTTTTTAGTTTCTGAAGCATGTCGTAAGGGGGGTGGTTATCTCTTTCATCAAAAATCTGACGTTTTTGATTGAACAATAAAGGCCTACACATGTTATTTAATTCACTTTCTGGGGTGGAGAAAAAAAATTTAAGGCCTCAGAGTGAATAAATTGGCCATTTTCATTCACATTTACCCATTCCTTAAGGCTTGTGTTTAGGGCCCCTGGAAGCTTGAAAATCACTTTAAACATCTAATTTTATCTCTAAAAGTGATTATCCACGTACAAATGTGAATTGTCGTTTAAAGACGCAACATTGGAAAATGAATTATTTTTTTCGTTTCTGAAGCATGTCGTAAGGGTGGGTGGTTATCTCTTTCACCAAAAAAAAGGCGTTTTTGATT